>NC_134711.1:291504104-292109104 GCF_049634645.1 Pelodiscus sinensis | reverse complement strand
AACGTAACACCAAAATTTTGAAAAGGGCTTCAGAGGCAATCAAGGGAATTTCGGGCCTGTCAGCCTAACATCAGTACAAGGCAAACAGCTAGAAATTATAGTAAAGAACAAAATTATCATTACACATATATAAACACAATTTGTTGGGGAAAGAGTCAATATGGCTTTTCTAAAGGGAAGTAATGTTTCACCATTCTATTAGAATTCTCCGAAAGAGGTCAACAAGCATGTGGATAAAGGCAATATAGTGTTCTTGATTTTCAGAAACCTTTGACAAGTTCCCTCACCAAAGGCTCTTAAGCGAAATAAGTAATCGTGGGATACGATCAGTAATTCATATGCCAGTAATTGGTTAAGAGATAGGAAACAAAATCATAGGAATAAATGGTCAGTTTTCAAAATGGAAAAGTAAACAGTAGGGTCATCCAAGGATCTGTAGGAAGACTCATGTTGTTCAACATAGCTGTCTGGAAAAGAAAATGAAAAATGAAGTCGCAAAGTTCTCCATAAACTTCAGCTCCATGTGTGGCAACAGTCTAACAGGCTAAAAGAATATTAGGACCTATTAATAGGAAAGGGATAGAAAATAAAATTTTAAATATAATATACTATATAACTATTTTTTGCCCAAATACTAAATATTATGTCCAGTTCTGGTTACCCCATCTCAAAAAAGATATAGTGTAACTGGACAAGGTTCAGAACAGCTTCCATATGAGGAGAAACTACAAAGATTACAGCTGTTTAGCTTAGATAAGAGACAAATAAAGGAGGATAATTCTATAAAATCACGAATGGTACAGAAGTAGCAAACAGAAGTGTATATTTTTCCCCACAACACAACCAGGGGTTACTTGATGGAATTAACAGGTATAGCATATTTACTAAACATGAGGAAGTAGTACTTCACACAACACTTAACTTACGGAACACATTGCCATGAATGTGGTGATGCTCAAAAGCATAAATGAATTCAAAAAAAGAAAGATAAATTCAAGGAGGACAGGACCTTCCATGGCTATTAGGAAAAGATGGGTAGGGATGCCAACCTATATTCAGGGAGACCCTTAACCTCTGATTGCCAAAGGCTGGAAGAGAAAAAATAGGGTACATCATTCTAACTGCCCTGTTCTGTACACACCATTGTCCAAGACAACATACTGAGCTAAATGGACAATTAGCCTGATTCAGTATGGCTGTTCTTAAGTTCATAACCACTCTTCCCCTTCATATCATGATTTTATTTTTTTAAAACAGACCACATTTTTCTATGATACAATTACCTGCAATATAAAAAAAAAATTTTTTACATACAATGCACATAGTACAGTTGCTTTTAGTCCTTTGTGAAAATTTAGCATTCATGTGAAGATATAAGTGTGCTAGTTTCATTTCATACTGCATTTAAAGGATCATATAATATTTTATTTAAATAATCAATATTTCAAAAGCTGCTCTTCCTTAACTCTCCCAAACTAATCATTTTCACAAATTCACAGTATTAGTTTTAGAGAAATAAAATTATGATGAGTTTTTAAAATCTATTAAATGAAGTCTGGTGACAGGATATTTTTAGAAAATAGTCTGATTTAATTAAATTTTGATTTGATTTTTTTCTTTTTAAAATAATATCTGAATTTAATATATTATAGCCTAAAATACTATAATCTCTTAAATTATTTAAATAAGGAATAATTATGTTGATTCTATGAATCTCTATCAAAAACAGAGCTGAAGACTGTTTTTCTAGATAATGAAAAATGTTTTCCCTCAGATCCTAACTTTTGAGGTCCAGCTTTATAAATATGACATGACATGTTATGTAGTGTTAAGGATTTATTTAATAAAAACAAATTGTATATGCTGTTTTGTATTTTTAATTAAATTCCAGTTACTATCCTAATGCAGCTTTGACACAGATCATGAGCAAAAAGTTTACCCAGCTAATAAGCAATATATCATCTACCATTTTCCAACACACTAAAAAGTACACTTAAAAATCTGAAAATATTAAGCTATATACTTCCTGCAATAAAAGTACGTATAGTAAAACCTGCGCTATCTGGAACTTAAGTATCCAGAAAACTAGAAACTGGCAAATTTCTGACACGGGCGAGGCGAGGGGGGTAAGGAAAGTAGCCCTTTAAGTGACGGGCCGCTCCTCAGACGAGCGTGCAGCAAGTATCTGGGGGAGGGGCAAACGGCAGCCAAAAACAAGCTGCAAGCATCTCAGCTCTCCAATGGCTCTTGGCACCCCTGGCAGGCCAGACCTCCCTCTCCTGCCCCGGCAGGCCGCCCCCGCCATCTCTGCATCCCACCTTCCACCCCCTCTCCCCCCACCATCAGGCCACATCCTGCCTGCCCTCTCCCCCGCAGGCCACATCCCAGCCCCCACACGGCTCCCATGCCCCTCCCATAGGCCTCACATGGTTCCCTCCCATCCCCCGCCCAGATAACCAGAATTTTTAGGTTACTGGCACACCCTAATCCCCAGGTGTGCTGGATAACACAGGTTTTACTGTAGTTGTAGTGTACTCTCATTGCCAGGAAGAATATACCAAATGTAATGTAGAGTCTCTATTTGTTAAATCAATGTTTTAATGCTTATAAACAGTTACAGAATGCAACTTTCTTTTTAAAAAAAGTACCAAAGAATAAATGGAAAAGGCGACAAATCAATTAAATTTGAGACTTTCCACTAATTAATTTAAATCACTAGAAGATTTACCCAGCATTGC
The DNA here is from genome assembly GCF_049634645.1 of Pelodiscus sinensis. Lineage (NCBI taxonomy): Eukaryota > Metazoa > Chordata > Testudines > Trionychidae > Pelodiscus > Pelodiscus sinensis. The sequence continues at coordinate 292,106,366 of NC_134711.1, read as the reverse complement.
CTGTGTCTGGCTTGGGGGGCAGAGTCATACAGGACTCCCACTGGCACTCCCCTGGCCTGGGCAAAGGGGCAGAGAAGAGAGAAGAGCCACATAGACCAGCCCCAGTGGTGCTCCCTGGGGCTGGGAGGAGGGATGCAGTCCAGCCCCAGTGGCACTCTGGGACCCAGGTGCAGAAGGAGGTGGAGGAAGGTGCAGGCTGGCCTGGTGGTGCTTTGGGGGTGGCCTGTAGATGCTAGGGCTGGAGCAGTGCTGTTCAGCCCTAGTGGTACTCTCAGGGGGGATGCAGTGGTGGGACCGGTCAGTCTACCCTGCCCAGTCTGGCACTGGGGAGAGAGGAAGGGTTTAGGACAGGAGGATCACTAACCTAGGTCCACCTCCGGCAAGATAGCAAGCCCCATCTCCAGCTGGCCACTCCCTTCCTGGTGCAGCTCCCCCTAGTGGTGACGCTGCAATATAGCTATCCCCCTACACTGACTGTGCGTTACCATGTCCTTCTGGTCAGCCCCCCTCCCTTTCCATATTACGGAAAGCAACTGAATTCCATAACATCCCATTTTCCTTCCACAACCAAACTCTGATCTTGCTTTAAGTTAGGATAAGAGGAAGTTGCATACCAAATGTGGTGGTTTTAGCTGTTACCTTTTAGGATGGGGTGGTCAACCTGTGGCTCCAGAGCCACATGCAGCTCTTCAGAAGTTAATATGCGGCTCCTTACATAAGTACCAAATCTGGGGCCGGAGCTACAGGTGCCAATTTTCCACTGTGCTGGCGGGTGCTCACTGCTGACCCCACAGCTCTGCCCTAGGCGCTGTCCCCCTCCACCCTTTCCCCCTAGGATCCTGCCACTTCTCACTCTCTCCACTGAGCCTGTCACACTCATGCTTCCCTCTCCAGTGTCTCCCACTGAGAAAGAGCTGGTCACGGAGGAAAAGGAGAAGGAGGCACTGACCAGTGGGGCTGCCAGTTGGTGGGATGTGCTGAGTGTGGTGGTGCAGAGATGATCAGGGCTGATGACATATAACTGTTGCTCTTTGGCAATGTGCATTGGTAAATTCTGGCTCCTTCTTGGGTTTAGGCCAGCCACCCCTGGTTTAGGAGCTCTTGAACTTGGTATATATTTCCACCTGAAGGACAGATTAAGGCAGTCGGGAAATCCTAAAAAAAGGCTGCCATCTATTGAGTGGGCACACAGAATTTTGGAAGTTGGCTGGTAAACTGGAAGTACTCAAAGAGGAGTCAGAGGCATTTAATAGGGGACAGTAAAAATCTATTAAGTCCTGTCTCTATTAGTAACAGAATAAATAGTCCTCTAATGAAACAAAGATCATGCTTCACTGGGAGGAGTTCTCAGCGAGTCAGATATACCACTACAAAGAGATGCAGAGATTAGAAACGGGGGCAGAAAACGAAGAAGTTCATCTTTGGGGAAAAATATGAGCAAACAAAACCTGTCTGAAGTGTGGAAAGGTAGAGAGGGAAACACAGCAATGCCAAGAGAGACATGATAAGCAAATATATCCATTTGCAAGAGGATGTGGCCCTATAAAAGAAGGGCAAATGGAATCTTCAGCTGCATACATTTGGGCATCACATCCTATAGGTATTAAACCCACTGCTCTAGAGTGACTACAGCTGGAATACCAAGGTTAGTCCTGGACACTCTCTCACTGAGACAACAGGCTGAAGGGAGTTCAGAGAAAAAGAAACCAATATTTAAGGGATTTCAGGAAGTGATATGAATAAAGATTAAAGAGAGTAAGTAAAAACACATCCCACTTAAGTAACAATTAAGGGTTGGAGCCCATGCCTATAAAGAACAGTCCCACAGGTCACACATCAAGCTGTAAGCATCAATATTTTCAACAACCTCATCTTATTTCTACAGCCTTCATTCTCCAGTTCCTATATGTTTGTACACACCTCACTCGTGTACTTTATCTCAAAATCTGAATGCAAGTTCCATGTTTGGGATGGGGATACTTTCACTTGTCAGACTGTATGCATTTCTACAAAGCATACCGACCACTTTAAGTTGAAAAGTATATGAAGCATGCATATAAAGGTAATGAACATATTTAGCGTAGTGAAAAGAGGTACTGCATAAATACCAGCAATGATATGAAAGGAACCAGGAAAGTAAAATCTAGGCTCAATGCAAACTCCGTAACTCTGCAGTGGAGCTACCAGCAGCTGAGCAGCTTGAGGCTAGGGAGCCCCTGTAGGTAGCAGGGTTGGCAGCAGCCAGGCAGCCCCAGCCAGGAACCTCCAGAGGCAGCAGGCTGGTAGAGGCCAGAACCCCTGGGAATTCCCAGAGAAGTGGGAAGGCAGCGGGGCAGGGAGCCTCAGCCAGACCGGCTTTAGCAAGCCAGTGGCAGGGTGGGAAACCCCAGTTTTGGGAGACCCAGAAAGACAAGCTAGAAGCGGGGCAGCATTTACCTCGTCTGGTCCAGCAAACTCTCTGGTCCAGGATGGCTCAGGTCCCGAGAGTGCTGGACCAGGGAGATCCAACCTGTACTAAGATCAGGTGTTTTTGCTGCCCTATGCCTTCAGGTGTATTAGCTGCCTCTACAATCCATCACAGAAGATTAGGAAGGCAGAGAGAAACACACACATCACAACTTGCTACATCTACTTTCTTCCCATCCCCTCTGGTCCAGGGGTAGCAAACAGAGGTGTATGGCTGTTACAATTCATTACCTTTCCTCTTTCCCCATCCTTTAGGTACAGGGGTAGCAAACTGTGATGACTAGGGGTATGCCTGTCACAATTTGCTAGCTCTCGCCTTTCCCCATCTCCTGATGCTGACAGTAATAAATTCTGGTGGCTGGGGCATACTCCCATCATCATTTGTTACCATTGTGCAATTTCACGATTTTAAATTTAGGAAATCATTTTATAGAGTTAAATTCCAGAGCTATTGTATGTAAAACCATGAATGAAAGTTCCCCCCTTTTTTAGTCTCTTTCCGCTATACATTAGAAACTGTATTGCCTATTTAAAAAGTCTCAGAGGTAGCCATGTTAGTCTGTAACTTGCAAAACAACAAGTGTGGCTCCTTAGAGACTAACAGATTTATTAGGTCATGAGCTTGTGGGTGAAATCTACTTCAGCAGATGAATTGGAGTGGAAATTACAGAATCCAGAGTGTATGTAACAGCAAAAAAAAGTTACCTATCAATAGTAAGGCCAATGTTAATGAGACTAAGTCAGGCTGGATGTGTCTCATTCATAGCATGTGATTTGGAAATGCTAGCCACGAGGGAGCAGCCTAAGAGCCAATGGAAGATGCCATCCAGTGGGCTCTGCTCTAAACCTGACCTACTCCCGCCCCCCATCCTCCTCTCACAGAGTTGACTATCTAAGTCCCCACTGCAGGGAGGCACCTAGCTCTGCCTAGAGATCCACAAATAGGAAGTCCTCTCCAAGTCAGATGGCTGAAGTGCCTAAACTGTTTTGGGCGAGAATGAGCTAGATGGGTGCCTAACAGACAAAAGAACTGTAGGACAGGGGTGGGGCCACTTGTCTCAATCCAGCCCCTGAGGCTCATGCTCCCCCCAGCATTGGGGAGCCCACACTGGTGCTCCAGGCCCCCGTTAACCCACCACAGGGCTGGAGCACACAAAATCTACTAGGCTGGGCCTCCCTAGGGCTCTGATGTGTGAGGGGTATGTGCAGAGTGTCTTTCTCCTTTTCTCAGTCAGGAGTCATGTCTGGTTTTGCTTTCTTGCTTCTCACTTGTGTACGGCTCTGACTGATATTTTTGTAGCAGTTCCCAACCCAAAAGGAGGTCCCCACCCCTTCTGTAGGAGGAAAAGGCACATACCTTGTAACTTCTAACTCAACAGTTTGAGTACTCATCCGGGATATAGGAAACCACTATTCAAATTCTCTCCTCCCTCTGGCAGACAGGGGGATTGAACTTGCATCTTCCACATGTCAGGTGAGTTTGTTAACCTTTGATCTAGAAGTAATAAGGTAAATGAAGACACCATGCCTTCCTTCTCCAGCTAGATGTTAACAGGCACCTGATCCAGCAGACAGCCTATGAGCATGACCACTGGATTGGGCCCTAGGTGCAAGATAGCCGTTGCCCATCCTCCATCTTCCTTAGTTAGCTAATCACTCTGGCTATGTCTACACTGGCGCGATCTTGCGCCAGAAATATGCAAATAAGGCTAAGCGTGGAATATTGCCGAGCCTCATTTGCATATCTAATGAGCCACCATTTTGTAGAAGAGGCTCTTACACAAGAAGGAGCATCTACACTGCCCCTTCTTGCGCACGAAAAACCCTCTTGCGCAATACCATTATGCTGATTATTTTCAGGAACAATGGCATTGCGCAAGAGGGTTTCTCTTGCGCAAGAAGGGGCAGTGTAGACGCTCCTTCTTGTGCAAGAGCCTCTTCCGCAAAAATGGCGACTCATTAGATATGCAAATGAGGCTCGGTGATATTACACGCTTAGCCTTATTTGCATATTTCTGGCGCAAGATCGCACCAGTGTAGACAAAGCCTCTGGGGCTCATGTAGAAGATAGGCAAGAAGGAAGCAGAACCCATGCTCAGAGGCAGAAACTTCAGTGCCTAAGGAAGTTACCCTGAAAAATGTAAGCAATCGGCAAGTGTAGGTGCTTAAAAATTCAGCAGTTTGCCTTAGTCCCAAATAATAGCCTCATAAGAAAACTAGAGAAATGTGTTCTAGATGAAATTACTACAGGGTGAATCTCCCAAATCCAGAACTCTCTGGTTCAGCAACATCCGTGGTCTGACATGGATGTTGCTGGACCAAAGAGCCCCAGGAGTGGGAGCCAGCTGAGAGAACATGGAGTTTGCGGAGTCCTGGCTGGGCCAGCAGTGGCTAGGGAGAACTTAGGCGTCAGTGGGGCCAGGAGTCCCCGACCAGTGAACCCCCAGTGTCAGTGGGGTCAGGCAGCTGAAGAGCCCCTGGCAACAGGGCCGGTGACAGACAGAGAACCCCTCGCCCTACAGAAGCATGGCTGAGATGGCCAGGCACTCCTGATCGGGAAACTCCTGACAGCAGTGGGGCCAGGCAGCAGCTTGGGAGCTGTTGCTGTGGTTCCCCAGTCTGAGGGTCAGGTGACAGCCAGGGAATCCTGCACAGCTCAATCCTGAGTACAGTACTAATCAATATTTTCATTCATGACTTGGATAATGGAGTGATTAGTGAGCTTCTAAAATCTGCAGCTGGCACCAGCTTGGGAGCGTTGCAAGCACTTTGAAGTGCAGAACTAGAATTCAAATAACCTTGACATACTGGTGGATTAATCTGAATTCAACAAGATTAAATTCAAGAGAGAAGTTCAAAATACTTAATTTAAAATGCTTAATCATTAGAATAACTGTCTAGGCAGAAGTACTGAAATAGATCAGGGGGTGATAATGGACCACAGCTTGAATAAGAGTTAACAATTCTAAATAAAACGATGCAATTGTGAAAAAAAAAACCCAATACACACAAACATCCATACTCTGGGTCTCCCTGACCTGGGAATACCTGTGCTACAGACCCTGGCAGGCGAAGGAGGAAGTGCCTCTGTGCGCTGCTGCTTCCCCCCTCCTGCCATGACTGGAGGAATTGCAGTGCAACAATGCACCTCCCTGAGGCTTTTCCCTGCTGCTCCCATAACAGCAGGGGGAGGGGAACGGTGTCTGGGAGTGGCAGGGAGCATGGAGCCACACATGTCCTTGGGTGAAGGGTGCCAGATAAGCACCCCACCTCTGTCCCCCTCATGCCCAGACCCTGCAGGACCCTGCTTGTCTCAGCAAATACTTTAATCCACCATACTCCATTTCCCAGGGTTGCCGAATTAAAGATTCAAGTACAGGCAGTCCCCGAGTTACGCGGATCCGACCTATGTCGGATCCGCAGTTACGAACAGGGCTTTTCTCGCCCCGAAGGACGGGAGTGGCGGGACGCCCAGATGCACCGCGGTCTGCCGCCCCCGTCCTCCGGGTCGAGAAAAGCTGCTCCCCGTCTCCCTGGTCTGCAGGGAGACGGGGAGCAAAGCCTTGGAGCACGCCCGCAGCGGGACAGCCCGGGCGCGCTTGAGCTGTCCCCCTGCGGGCGTGCTCCGCGGCTTTGCTCCCCGTCTCCCGACCAGCAGACCAGGGAGACGGGGAGCCAAGCCTTGGAGCACACCAGCAGCGGGACAGCCGCAGCGCGCTTGAGCTGTCCCCCTGTGGGCGTGCTCCAAGGCTTTGCTCCCCGTCTCCCTGGTCTGACCAGCAGACCAGGGAGATGGGGAGCAAAGCCTCGGAGCATGCCAGCAGTGGGACAGCCGCGGCACGCCTGGACTGTCCCGCTGCCCGGGTGCTCTGCGGCTTTGCTCCGTGTCTCCCAGGTCAGCAGACCAGGGAGATGGAGCAAAGCCATTGAGGACTTGGGCGGTCCCGCCACCCTCGTCTCCCTGGTCTGCTGGGGGAGGGGGGCGTGCAGCTAGTGCCCCCCCCCCCAGCAGACCAGGCTTTTCTTGCCTACCCCTGGGGTAGAGCAGCTGGGGGCTGCCGGGTTGGTCCCGCAGCGCCGCTCCGGACCAACCCGGCAGCACCCCAGCTACTCTGCCCCAGGCATCCTGATTCAGCCGCTGCTGGTCAGTTTCAGCAGCGGCTGAATCAGGACGCCTGGGGCAGAGCAGCTGGGGTGCTGCTGGGTTGCTCCAGTAGCGCCAAGGAGCCGCGCTACTGGAGCAACCCAGCAGCACCCCAGCTGCTCTGCCCCAGGCGTCCCCAAGTCAGCCGCTGCTGAAACTGACCAGCGCTGACTACAGGAAGCCCGAGGCAGAGTTGCTCCGCCCCAGGCTTCCTGGAATCAGCCGCTGATCAGTTTCAGCAGCAGCTGACTTGGGGATGCCTGGGTTTTTAAGTTGAATCTGTATGTAAGTCAGAACTGGCGTCCAGATTCAGCCGCAGTTGAAACTGATCAGTTTCAGCAGCGGCTGACGCCAGTTCCGACTTACATACAGATTCAACTTAAGAACAAACCTACAGTCCCTATCTGATACGTAACCCGGGGACTGCCTGTATACCACTCTGGGATGTATCAATAGGAGTGTCATGTGAGAAACACAAGAAGGAGCAATCCTGCTTTATTTGGCCCCACCTTGGAAGCCTCATTGGAGTGCTGCATCCAAATCAGCACTTTGAAAAGTTGTGGACAAACTGGAGACACTCCAGAGTAGGGACATAATCCCATTTGTAATGTTAACTGATTAAACTATATGTTTAACTGGCCCTTCGCATCACACAGGAGGGGGGGCCACTGGAGCAGCACTCCTCCTTCAGCACGGTGGGTCCAGCCAGGCTGGAGCAGCCACCTACGTGCAGCGGTGCTGGCCTGGCCGGGAAGCTACAGGGAGCTGCTCCAGCTAAGCCAGGCAGGGCCTGCCACAGGCACAGGGGCAGCTGACACCATATTTATGGATGTTTCTGGATCAGGTGATTCAGCTTAGCACATGTATTTAGACAAAATCACAATGTCTCAAAGGATCTGAAAATATTTTTTGTTGCAGCCTATTATACTGCATCCTCACACCTTTATGGATACACAATAATAGAGTCATTAATATTAACATAATGTAATAAAGATAAGTTACATTTTCCTGGAAGCATATACTTCATACATGATAAGATTCATATCCAGCGTGGCTAGCAAACAGGTTAGCTGAGATCAAAGACGAATCTTTACCATTTTAGCATCAAACACACAGTTCAACCTATTAACTCTACTGGGACAAGAACATCACTACTTTGTATTTGTATGCAATAGGTCTGTAAAAACACAATGGAGACGAGGCACTTTCATGTCTCCAACCAATGCACAGGAGTAACAGGATAAGTCATCTTTAAACAAAAAGAGTCCTTGATTTTGGTAGTACAGAACAGTAAGCTTTTCAAATGAAGAACATGACTGAAAATCATAAAATATATAGCATACAAAAAATGCTATTAAAATATGCAAGTGGAAGCATAATAATTCAGTAGGAAAAACAACATTTATTCAACAAATAAAACAATAGAAAACGTAAACTGTGCACTTCTGTTTTTGTAGGATGCGGAACTCCTTATAGAAATAAGGACTGTAAATACATTTATTAACTCTAAAGGATGGGGAAATGTGTTACTGGAAGTCCAAAATTGTACATTCCTGTAACATTTAGTACTACCAGTTTAGGTATATTGATTTTTTGGTAGAGGTAAGAAGGGTAAAAAGTTAGTATGCCCTAAAGGCTCAAACAAAAACAAATTTAAAAGAACCCAAACTGTATTTATTTATTTAAATTTCATGAATTTTAGATTCATAACTCATGTTTGTCAATCTGTCTTCATCTCTAAGAAAGTTTTCATACAAGATAGTACAGTACCTTCAGATTTTCTAACAAATTTACGGGACTAGTGGTATTTCCAAAAGCATTTTGACGCTTTCAAACTTTAAAAATCTTGCCTGCAGTGACTATTAGGGAGACAAGTTCAATGCACAAGTGATATGTGAAAAACAATGAGGGTGGTGGAGAGAAAAGCAAAGCAACAGTTGACAAAAGTAATCTCCATTGGTGGATTAAAGAAAACTGAGGAACTCTTATCAACCCAGGAAATCAGTCCATTTTAATATAATGTCATCTTAAAGAATATACGTGTATTAAATATGAAAAAACAAAAATTTAGAATTAAGTACTACAGTTGGTACACTAGAAGGAATGAAATGTGATTGCTGACAGTAGTAGTGACCATTGATATTTTCAATGATTATTGCTATAAAAATATCAATTAAAAAGCATAATGGCATCTACCTGCATGTTGTTAATGATGATAAATGAAGTGTTAAGATTATTAAAAACAACATTTTAAGAAGTAAATAATTTGAAGAATGACGACATTTTGAGTGGCTTTCAAGAAAAGGGAGTATTTTCCCCTTCAGGGAATCAGAACAGCAGGTAAGACAAATTTGTAAACTGCAATGAGGCTTTACACACACACAAACATGTAACTGATGCCTTTAAACATTGACAATCAATATTTGGAGGGTGGTGAATGTAAAACATTTCATTGAATCAGATTTCTTTTAGCAGCTCAATACATCAGATGGGATAAGGCAGCTCTTTCATAACCACTGGGATGATTGGTATCTTTAAGATCACAACCCTGGGATGCATGCGATGAGATGAACCATCCTTCAATCAAGTGAGGGGAGAGAATAATTCCTCTGCCGCCCATTTCTGCAGGCATTCAAGATGCTGCATCCCACCTGGGATAATGCCCTCTGCCCCTTCCCATCTCTGGGGCTTCCCCTTGCAGCCTATGCCTTCCCCCCTTATTTGGCCCCTCCATGGTTTGATTCTGTGCATTCATTTTGGCCCCTGAAACTCCTATGAACAAGCAGGGAGCACTCTGTAATCCCCAAGAAGGATAGAGACAGAGCAGCAACTTCAGCAGATGTTACTAAGCATGCTAAGTACCAGCAAACTGCAGTAACACTACACAATACCCACTCACAGCATATCTACACCAATTAGGGTGTGATTTTTTTTCCACATTTCTAGCCATAAAAGCTACATCACCAACATTTTAAGATTAAAACAAACCTTCCATTCAGACTACAATAAACTTTGTATGCACAAACGAGGCAATCCATGACTATTAAATAAGTATTTAAGAACAGTGCACAATACCGCCAAAATATAAATCCAAATGTAAAATATATTCTCTGGCTTTCCTTTTGAATTTCTGCAGCTCCACTTGGCCAAGAGCAGCTTGTAAACTGACATTCTTAAAGCTGCAGAAAGGCATTATTTTCATTCCTTGAATAAAATGTCTTCAGTTATGTACTGTTTGATAAAAGCTCAAATTTATCATGACCTTCAAAACCACAAGATCTTTTGGGTCACAATGATCAAGACAGAGCGCCACAATTACTGCTTCTCTCATACACACCACCTACCTACTATCATTTGTTGACAAGAGATATGGTTTGTTTTCTATCCTCTTTTGCCTTTCAGCTAAAAAAAATTAATAGTTCTGATGCTCTCTATCTACTCCTGTTAAATCACAGCAACCTATTAAGTCTAAAGCTCCCTTTCAGAAGGCAAGGCAGCCTTGTAGTAAAGTCACAGAACTTGAATTCTATTCATAGCTCTACCACAAACTCTGATATGATGTTGGGAGACTGACTTAACCTGTGCCTCAGTTTCCCCATCTGTAATATGGAGGTGGGAATACTTCTAACTCAGAGAAGTGCTGAAGACAAACTCATTTTTGTAAAGAGGTCTTTTGAGACAGTAACATCATTCAAATTATATACATGCCAAAATACAGTAAGTGAAAAAGTAACGGATACAGAAAAACTATCCAAGTACAAAAAAAGTCTCATTCTGCTGAAACGTAATACACAAATTCTGTGGAACATTAGAATGACTTTATAAAAGTGGTACCTGACTCGTGATATATGTTCTTTTTGCTTATTTTTAGTCATAAATACTTACTGCTCAAAAAACAAAAACAAAACAAAAAAAACCCTAAAATTTCACTCCTCTTTATTCCTGTTAACAAGATATTACTACTTTGCTATGGGAAAGTGAGCTACATTCATTTTTGGCTTCTTGTTCCTGAAGGAGTATTTATTATTAATTATTATTATTATTATTACTTACCACCACCACCACCACCACCAGGGCTTGACGAACGGCGGTGAAAACCAATCTCCAGTCCCGTACTGCGCATGCGCAAGAGCCGCAATGCGCATGCATGCGCCAAAAATGAATGGGGCACGCGGCTGAAATCTACTCGCTACAGGCGAGTAGTTTGTATTGTTTGTCGAGCCCTGATTACTACTATTATTTCTAAAATGAGTAAAATTGTATGAGAAAGGTACAGAGTGTAATCAAGGAATTCCCATGTCACGCTGAAGCCACCTTTCAGACTGTCATAAATCAAAGAAGGATAACAAAAAGGGAAGGAAAACTGGCCAGTGTTCACAATGGACAGAAATCTATCTATATTTTAGAAATGTGCATCTGTCTATCCAACCATGAGTCTATTTGTTCAAGAACTCCTCCTAAACTGTAAGACCTTGGACCGCTAAATTTGGTATATAGCTTTCTCTTATCCTAACAAAGCAAGGACAGAGTTTGGTTGTGCCAGAAAAATGGGAAGTCCTGAGAATGGGACTGTTCTCCCTCACATGAAAAGGGAAGGGGCACTGAGAGGAGGGACACAATACTGAGATTGACCAATGGAGGCAGTTGCACCACCAAGAGAAGTGACCAGTAGGACTGGGGCTCACCATCTTGCCCACCACCAACTGATTAAGTAGCTCCCTTTCCCCAAGCTTTCTCCCCCAGCCTTTGGCCACAGCACTGCGGGGGGAGGAGGGAGAGAAGAGAAAACTCTGCAAGATGGGACCCCCCACCCTGAGCCCCTTTTCACCCCCAATCCTCACACTTCTCCATATCTTCATCACCCCATGAGCCCCTCCTCAATTTTCCACCCTCATTCGTGCACCACCCCATACTCTCAGCCTCCTGCTCTGCCACCTGACACATATCCCCAGGGCCATGACTTGACTCCTAACACCATCAGCCTCCTGAAAAATGACCTGAAAATGCTGGGTATGTTTTCTAGTTTAGAACAGGATTGGCAAGCACAGTATAGATACATACCAATTCATTTTTTAGCCAAACTTTTACTATTTTCTTTTCCATCCTTCAACTCTCCCCTACTTACATTATACTTCAAAGTCAACACGTGTATTTATATTTTAGTCTATATCCCATTTTACAATTCTTTATTGTTGGCGGACACAATATATGCAGACATTCTGCAACACTGCAGGTGGTAAGTCTTACATAATTCTTAAAAGTTTGCTGCTCTCTAATTATCATAACTAAATCTGTTTTTGCCCCAGATTGAATACAAAAGTGAAGCATGTATATTTATTTTACAATACTGAAATGCTTACTGTACAGATATTGGCATAACAAAAACTGTATAGGATTAGCTTACTTTTTAATTTGAAGTTGTTTTCTTAATATTTTCTACCTACAACCATACAAAGTGTCTTGTAAATCCTATGCACTGTACTCTTAACAGTTTCTTTTCCAAACCTATGTTCCATTATGTAACAAATTAAAGGTCTTTAAAACATTCCTCCTGACACACGCACACTTGTTCTTTTTTAAAAAGTTTTACTTTGTTTCTTATAATGGCAGAATGCAGTCTTAACTTAGCCAAACCTGATCAAAAAGCCCCCAACATCACATGCCTTATGTTCTGCTTGTCTACATATGGTACAACATGCCAATCACTGTTCAGCTCAACATATTTCAAAATTATTTCTCACTTCCTCTACTTCATCTGCCAAGAAAAAAAAAACTTGCTTTCATTTTTAAAAGCCACACCTCCAACTGTGTGAGAGTAGATTTTTGCCAGTGAAATATTTTCAGGTTATCAGAAGCCAGCACTCTTAGTTCTTTTGTTCTCTATTATTTAAAATATTCAGCCCTAAAGACTTCCTAACTAGCAGCAAATAGTTTACAATTAAGCAAATTCCTCACATCTGTTGTGAGAATCGGAAATTTTGCCACTGACAACTGTTATGACAATCTCTGGATTCAAACAAATGCCTGGTAGCATGCACATGTGACTAAATAACCATCTTGCAATTTGCTGGCTACTCTCTCTAGGTGTCGTGTACCCTTTGTGAGAGGAAGGGGGACTTCAGCTACTACCTCTATCCCCAGCCCAATTATCACAGCTCTCATTGGCTGTGAACCGGCCAATGACAGCTGTGATGATCAGGCTGGGGGCAGTGCATGAAGTCTCTTCCCACTCCCACACAGAGAAGAGAGGAGTACATGGAAGGAGCAGACAGCCTGGGACTGAGACAAGCAAAGAGCCAAGTGGTTCCTGGATTACTGGCCAAGAACCACCTAGGTAAGCATCTTCCCTCATGCACTCCCAACTCCCTGCCACAGATCCCCACCCATGCCTTCTGCACCCACCCGCCTCCAGATTACAACACCGTCCCTGAGCCTGCACCCCCCTCCTATGTCCTACCCCCAGGCCAGAATCCTGTCCTGCAGCCATATCCCCTCTGGAACCCTGCACACCAATCCCCTGCCCCAAGCTACAAATCCCTTCTTCACCCAAACTCCCCCTCAGACTCCATATCCATTTCTGCACCCCAAGCTCCTGTCTGCACCTAACCTCTGACACAGACCCGCACCCCCTCCACAGAAAAGTGCAGCCCATGACAATTTACCAAAGTCTTGAAGTGGTCCCCCCACCAAAAACTATTGCCCACCCCTGCTCCACAGATATGTGCTGGTGTTTAGTGTGAGGCAGTGAACAATATTTTTTAAATATGTCTTTGAGTGACATCAGTGCCTAGCTAAAATGTCTTGTTTGTTTTATTGACATTTTAAACTTTAAGTGACCTTTATTAGTACTTTCTCATATATATAAAAAAGGTGTTCGGTTAAGTCTATTTATAAGGAAACTAGAAGATTTATCCAGCATTGCTTGGGTCCATAACTCAATTTCTACTCTTAATTTAAAATAATTGCTCTGGAATGGGGCTGCAAATGAGGAGCTCAGTATGCCAACTGCCCTGGGAAAAGAAGATTAACCCAGGCCTCTCTCACTGCAGTAACTTGGAGTCAGATGAGAAACGCCTCTTCATGGCCACTGCAACTCCAGCAAGCATGTCCCCCAGCTAGGGCAGGTCCTGGTTCTTCTGCCCCAGGCGCTCCCCAGCCAGAGTGAAGAATGCAGCAAACTGTGCACTATCCCCTCATTCCCAGACAAAGAGGAACAGTCAGCAATACTGCCATATGAATCAGGGAGGGCGGAGCTGCAGCCTTCCCACCATCCATAAATGGCGCCTGGGAGGTAGAAGGTTTGGGGCTGGAGCAGTCCCACACGGGAGAGGGCATGTCCCCAGCCAGACCCTTTCACCTGCCTAATGATGCTGTCTCTTTTCTGAATGGTTGTATACTCCCTGTACACATGGAGGGGGGAGGAGGAGGACCTTCAACTCTCCCAGTCCCTCACACAACCAAGCTCTTATCTTGCTTTAAGTTATAAGAAGAGGAAGCTGCATACCAAATTTGGTCATCTTAGCTCTTAGCACTTAGGAGGAGTTCTTGAACAAATGGATGGACAGACAACGCATTTGCTCACAAACTCTCAGATATATAGTACATTAGAGCTTTCAGAAAATGAAAGTGGAGGAGGGGTTAAAATATTACATGGAAATTCACTTAGCACATATACTTTTAAAAGAATTACAAAGACTGAATGTATAAAGTTTCCTCTGAGACAACTGTTAGCATTCTCACAAAGAACTAGAACTAAAACATCTAGAGAGAAGGAATATCCCTTCACACGACTCCTCAAAGTCGTGAATCCATACTTTCCAAGACATTCAGCAACTTCAACCTGCAATTTTGATTTGAGAGACTGTCACACTTAGCTCTTCCAATCATCAGTAGCATCTACAGCACTACTACACTGGCTGTTCATTGAAATCTTTGGTGCCTGGATCTCGACTACCACAAACAGCATTAAAAAAGGTATGACGTAACATGTTTCAGGATATGATTTGTACTGTGAGAATGAACTAGCGATTGAAATTGAAAGTCATAATTAATCTGTATAAGCGGCATTCTGAAGAAAATCCATACGTGCTACGTTTTGAAATGTAGTTTGGTTCTTTTCATCTCAAACACCCAGCAAAATATGAAGACACCAGCTTTCATTTGCCCCTGTTGCTAGGGTATAATATTGACAGGAGCAAAGAATGGGGAAAACAGAAATAATGTACAGTGTTGCAGCAAAAAATAATAAATACTACAAGTTAGGCAAAGACTTGAAACAATACCAGCTAAGCTCCAGCCAATTTTAGATGGTTATAGCTAAGCCTTGGTTTCTAATAACTGAAGGCTGTTCCTTGCACATGCACTACACAGTCTTTTTACCACCTCCATTGCTAACTATAAACCCCAAAAAGATATGAAAAATGCATTTGACAAACTGTCCAGCTACATTCAACAGGTCATCTCTAAATTTCAAGAAAACATTAATAAATTTGATTTGCTCCTGTTTTACCAAGTAATACAAGATCTACCCCCCATACCCTTAGCTATTATTCCTATTAAACAAATCAACGTAAGTCATAAAGGGGGTGGAAGACATGTCCAAGCTCACTTTTAGTGACATGGATGCTAGTATTTACAAATCAGAAGTCTGTTAGGGATTTTTTTCCCTCTTAATTTCTCAGGATCGACCACTGAGGGATTTCCATAGGTTTAACTCAAAGCAGAAGACATAGCTTGAACATACTTAAAAGATTTCTATTCAGATATCCAGTAGCATTCTCCATTGTCTGACAATATAACATGGATCTTCTGAGATACACTTCTGAACAGCAATATCTCCATTGCTGGTATTTCAAAGCAAAACTTCAAAGTTAAAAAAAAGTGAAAAAGTTAACAGTCTCCATAATATAATTTTTATAAAAACTTTCCCCATCAAACCTACTTACCTGGCCAAAAGAAGGAAGCAGTAAAGCTGTGCTTTCCCAACCACATGGGAGAAGAGAATAAATGATGCTGCAGTATGTCTTTCAGAAAAAAAAATACAATACACTCTAGGAACAAATTAAGTTAACAAGTTGAGTGGAATGTTGAACATTCATATACTGATCTGATGGACTAGTGCACAGTGCATTAAACTATCACTCATTAAAAATATCTGTGAAATGCTTTTTTCTTTACTATAAAAATAAAACAGTAATTGCTACACCTCAGGACATTTTCTTCAGACAGATGACTAATTGTACTGTTAACAACCTAGACACTGTGCCTCAGACTAAAAATTCCTCCCAGAGGGCCAGCCCTCATGAACTCATTTTTGCTTTTGTTATTGTTAAAGTAACAACTGTCTTTTCTTGCATTCTTTATCATTGGAAGCTGTCTGATCAATAGCCAAAGCCAGTGATACTGCTATCCCAGTTGTTTTAAAGAATGTTACAGCTCTTTGCTAAGCATTTCTTGGTGGGGGAAAATATTATTTCTATGCATGTGTATACTACTATTATGCAATCAGGCTAATAGAATACTTATTGTGCAATCACTGGAGGCAATTCATATCTGTTAGAATATGAATACCCTTAATTTTGCCAGAGGACTGTTCAGTTCTTGTAGCACAAATAATTCCTTAACACTAGAAATTTGAGAACTAGTCTATTATAGTGTTGAATATGGATTTACATGCTCAAGGAAAAAGGAGTGGTGGGGTGTCTGGGGGAGGAGAGTGAATGTTTAGCTTTTTAATTTGAAACGGGGGCTTAAAAAGTGATCATTCTGGCATTCAAGCGATAAAGGAGGACACAATTTTTTCAGTCAGTATGTGTCTATATTTTAAATGTAGTATAACTCTGGCTTTGGCTACTCTATAACTTAAGTCACCATCAATTATATCGCTCAGGAGCATACATTAGCAACCCCCAAGCGACATAAGTTAGTACTATTCACACTCACGCTTAAGTTGGTCTATGTTGGCAGGAGCACTTGTCTCCCACTAGCATAGTAACTGCTGCTTACCGGGGCTAGAGTAACTAAGCCAACAGGACAGTCTGCTCCTGTTACCTGAGTGTAACTACACTAGAAAGCTTACAGCAATGCAGCTGTGCCACTAAGCTCTCTAGTAAAACTTCTGTCATAACATTTATATCTCTGTGATTTTGACTGGGATGATCTTTGCCATCCCAATGAATGGAAAGAAAGCAGTGGCCCTTAAGTAGGCGTCCAATTATATTTTGGTTCTCCCCCCCCCCGACATCGACTTCTCCCTTAAATCTGATTAGGTTATAACAGGGGTGTGGGCAATAATTTTTGACCAGGAGACACTTCAGACATTTGTGGAGAGGCAGGGCCTCAGGCAGAAGGGGCGGGGCCAAGACGCTTCCATGCTCCCCCACCCACAGACCCTGATTGATCTAGGGGTGGGGGAGTGCGCAAAGTCTTTGCCCCCCACAGAGAGAACCGCCAGCTGTTCTGAATAGCTGGCAGTTTCTTTTAGGTACCCGCGCCCCTGGCGGTAGGAGGAGACTTCACGTACTCCCCGCTGCTGCCCCTAGGTCAATCAGGGCCAGGGGAGGGGAAGCATGTGAAGTCTCTTGCTCCCTGTCCCCGCCCCTGCAAGGGAGCAACCTGCATAGAGTCAACCAGCAGCTGAGCAGCAGCTGGTGGTTGACTTTAAGTTTGTGCAGGGCAGAAGGAGACCTCATGCACTTCCCCCACCCACAAGCCCTGATTGGCCTGGGAGCAGCAGGGCCTCTGTGGGCTGGATCAACTCGCTTGGTGGGCCAGATCTGGCCCGCGGAGGCCCTTCTGCCACTCCTTGGTTACAAGCAAATTTGTGGTTTCCCCCTAAACTTTCCTGAAATTGGTGTAGCCAAAAAATCCATTTTGCCACAAGGCAATCTGGAATAACAAACAGGGATCAACAAAAAGCACAACATTTTAGGACAAGCCACCATAAGTATTCTACTTTAAATACTCTTAACTGGTGTATATTTATCACTAAATGATTGACATACTCCCTGTAATACATAACAGGAAGTCTTATTCCTTCCTGTTACCTACAATATATCAGCGACAGATACTCACGAACTGCTCGAGTAAGAAAAATCTGCAAGCTAGTCTAAGAACCAAAAGTAAGGTTTTTTTTTTTAAAACGACTCCCACCAGCTTGAAATCCTAACACAGAATGGCTATTAGCTCATAATTCAAACTCTTAATGAGAAGGAATTGATGAACTGGCATATTGCTACTGTGGTAGGTCTCCTTAGAGTGAAAATATTTAGGCTCCCCCTGACACAAGCATCTCCCAACAGTTTTTCCTTCTTCCCAAGGTATGAATTTGACAGTACTTCAAGGGGGTTGCTCCAAACTATATTCAGCAAATCAGAGCTAATAACGTTCAAGTCTAACAGTCAAACTCTGTAGATACTTCAAAGAAGATAAAATGTTCCGTCTTGCAGCTACTGATTTTCTAAAAAGAATTAATAGTTCCTCTTAACCCAAAATTCAGATACCTTGACAGGAAATTAAAAGCTCTAGTTTAAGAGATACTTAGAACTACAATGATTCCATAACACAATGATGCTAAAGCAACCCTTCTAAGAGTAGTGAAACTGGGTCCCAAACACTAAAGAAATTTTAATACATTAATTCACTGACTCCTCAAAAATATATTTAAAGGATTGATTTAACCTGGCAGATACAAATTACACTCACTGTAGCTAAACTAGGACTCCCCAGCCCTGATTCATTACTGCAGGAGCACCCCCAAAGCAACTGAATAACGCTGGTGGAAATTACAGATCAGTCAGGTCTCCTGACTATATGGGTGTGTCTAGACTACATGGCTCCATCGACGGAGCTATGTAAAGTAGTTTACCTGACATAGTCAATGAAGTGGGGACTTAAATAATTCCCGCTTCATTAAAATAAAAATGGCCGCCGCGCTGTGCCGACAATCAGCTGATCCGGCACAGCGTGGCGGTCTAGACACGGAGCGGTCGACAAGGGAAACCTTTGTCGTCCACTTCAGTAAACCTCGTTTCACGAGACATAACGGAGCGGTCGACAGAGGCTTCCCTTGTCGACCGCTCCGCATCTAGACTGCCACGTTGTGCCGGATCAGCTGATTGTCGGCACAGCACGGCAGCCATTTTTATTTTAATGAAGCGGGAATTATTTAAATCACCGCTTCATTGACTATGTCGGGTAAACAACTTTACATAGCTCCGTCAACGGAGCCATGTAGTCTAGACACACCCTATGTTTTCAGATAGTAGGTATGTCTTTCTCCCTTCAGCTGTTGCAAAAAGACCAATATTTGCCGTCTGGACTAGCAGAAGAGTGAAGTCTGAATCTAAACATACTCCAGCTGCAATGACACTGTACCAACTTGCAAATGAAACTTTGGGTGGCTTAAGCTCAACCACTACTTGCAATTATCTTATTCACTTCATGGGCATAGAAAGAACATCTTCTATAGCATGGTTGGTAACAATCCAATACATTTATGTTATTACTGATAGGTGTTCAGTTCCTGTAATTTAAGCGACCAAATTTAATACACTTCCCTTTCAGCAAACCTTAACATTTCTGCTGATCTTGCAGGATGTAAGCTCATTTGCACAATAAATGCAGTCTAACAAGTCACCACACATTGAGAACAAGTTGCTTCAGTCTTATCTAATTGCATAGTTTAAACAGTGATGGGTAAGTGAAACTCCACCCATGTGATAATTTCTGGAGTCAAGCATAAGAGAATTAAAGAATTTGCTAACTTTTGTTATAGTATGGAATCACAAATTAGCATTCCCCAAGGCCACTCAAGAACCCACCCCACCTCCAGTAGGTCTCTTATCCTGCCTTCCTAATGCAGGAGCTAGCTAGATCCCTGAGACAGCCTGTATTGGACAAGGGGAGCATCTGGGAAAGCCAGACCATGTGTCTGTGTCTAATATTGTTCAGCCTCTATCAATGATAAACCCAAAATCTTATCAGACCTATGCAGTTCTCTTACCTATTTGAAAAATTGATATAATCTGCATTTTAATTGCTCTTTCAAAAAACCAATACGTGCACCCCAGCACTCCTAAGACACTCACAAAACCCAGCAGGTACCACCACGGGAGATTTTACTTTACAATAGGGGTGGGGAACCTTTGAATCAGGGGCCACTGACCCACAAAAAATTCAGTCGGGGGCCACACACAAGTGAGAAATGGGTAGCGGGAGGGGGAGAGAGAACCAAATGAGAAGGAGAAAGACACTCCTCACATTTCCCTCGCACACCAGAGCTTAGGGGGACCCAACCTAATAGATTTTGTGTCTCCAGCCCCACAGGGCGGCAGTAGGGGGGAGCAGAGTGCCAGTGAAGCTCCCCAGTGATAGAGAGGGCCCTAAGCCTCGGGGGCCAGATCCAGGCAAGCCACGGGCCACATCCGCTTCCCGTACCTGAGGTTCTCCACCCCTACTTTACAAGATATAAAATAAGGACTGTCAAAAGTGGTCTAGTAGTGAGGCCATCTAAATAATAAAACCCTGCTGAATTCACTACAATGTTTAAAAAAAATCAAATTCTATGTGCTTCAAAAAATCTGTACTGATGCAGCCCATCTGATTGGAAGAGGGTTGGGAGGAATGAAAAGGCTTCTTAAGGATCGTGTCGCACTTCCCTGATCCAGCTTTTGCTCTGTAAAAGAGCCTGTGTGCTGGGTTAGAGCATCATAAGGTCTGATATAATTTAGACCAGCTGCATGGGGCAGAAAACACAGCTTGGAAATAACAGGGTGTATTTGTTTTCCAGGCATACTATCTTTGCTCATGCATACTTCTGTAGAAGACAAAAACGCGGCAAACAGAGAGAGTGCCTTACCTGCCGCACATTGCCTATGTCAGCAGAAAATCAGCCTTACATTATAGTAATCTTCCCCATATCAGTAAAGCAAATAGCTGCATTGTGAAGCAAAATAGCTGCATTACACCATTTGGCCCCCTTAAGTAAAAGTTCTAACTTTGTGCAAAGTTTTCATGGAGAATAAAATGGCTTCTTCACATATAAATATTTCTTTACTGTATATATGGTTCCCTCAATGCTTTCTACATGCATTATCCATTTAAAGTGCTACATAGTCCTGTATTTTGTTTCAGCTACACCAGACTAACACGGCTACATTTCTATCACTACATGCATTAAGACAGAGTTCAGTGTGAATCAAATTCTAATCAATTTCTCTCCCCTATCAAAATGTCCGTTTTTGCACAGCAATAACATAGCATTTCTGAGCGTTCAATACCTTTCAAAAGAGAAATGAAGAGGCAGTGAGAGTGGGATTTACACATCCCTTTCATATTTCAGGACTGGAAAGGTCTAATACAGGAGGACTTCTGAACACTATATTGTCTTCACATATTTCAGTGTCTAATCAAGTGTTCTATGCATTGCAGTATGCTGATATAATTTAGTTTTTACACTCTACAGGAAAAGGACCATCTTCAGTTTGTAAGGCAGATTTTGGGGTGCTCAAATTATAGTTCTAGATAAGTACTCTTATAAGAATGTACTGCATTGGTACAATATATACATTCAGTATATGCATGTGAAATTTGTAACTTTTGCTAAAATAATTAAAGCAGTATAAGACAACAGCAATAAGAACTGAAAATGTTACTCCATGCTGTTGAAAACCATACAGCTGAATGAGTTTACTGGCTCTCTCAAAAATTCATTTATAGGCCAAGAACAAATATTTCAGAAAAGTTTTCAGAGAAATTTCAGTCCTAAGTGAGACCAGACCTAGGCTTAGAATAAAGGAAACCTGCTCAATTCAAAGCAGCAGCAGCGTAGGCATGAGACAATTACCACCTAGCTTTGATACATGTTGTGACCGATAAATCTGTAAGCTGCAAGTTTAAGGAGTACTGAAACAGAGTCGGGTCTTCTCATTACCTCTGCTGACTCTCATTTTTCTTCCCATATTATCCAGCGATAAGCCTTAACTGTTTTCCTTTGAGCATCAAATCCACTCCCCTCAGTGATGCATACAGTTCCAGTACATTTTCAGAAAACACTCTTTAAAACTGAGCCTTTTGATATACCCACAGTCAACTACCTCAAAATCTTTAGCAATAAACAGTGTTTCAAACAGAGCAAGTAAGCCAGCCCCCTAAGCATCTTTCAACAGACTTTAAATAACTTCATGACATGAAGATAGTTTCTTCAATATTCATTTACAGATCTAAAACATACACCAAGACAAATGAAATAAAAAATCTGAAGCATTCTCCAGTGAAATCATAGCATTTGATTACATTCACTTAAGATCTAATGGAAAGTTACTCCAGGGTTAGCACATGATAGCTGCATATTAAAAGTCTAAAAGACAGTTACACAGATGAAGACATTTGAATAATACTCAGCAAATAGATTAACTGCAGTAAGTAAAGTGCAGGAAACTATATTTAAACACATTCCCAATCAGTTAAAGTCTATAAACGAGATCACAAATATAGTTCTCCCATGTATACATGATTGTTCCTTTTTGCATTTTAGATTTTAAAAATTCAGGCTACTGTGGTAAAGGGTAGAATTCCTGCAATATCTCAACAAATTCAACTGCCCTGAATTTTAATTAATACGTGCAAAATCTACATAACATCAATATTCTAGTGTAAACTAGCAAATGCTAAGAAAGTAATTAACTCCTGCATGTATGACTTAACCTGAAGTTTCCTCCTAACTTCAAACAGATGCCTATCATCAGCTCAGAGCTTCTTTTATATATCATTTTTAAAACCAAAAAATGGAAAAAATAAACGTCTTTAAATAAGTTAGCACGTACGAATCCTGCCAGCTATACTCACAATTACAAAATCATTGCTGTTAACACTCCCTGTTTTCAAAACAGAAGAATGGCTGAAGACTGAAGCTCTCCATGGTCATAACTAGTGTCCTGTGTGTTTTGCAATTCCAAATTTCTCAAAGCATTCATTTTAAAAAGGGTCCATAAAATAACAAAGCAGCGTGGTCTTGAATCTACAGACAGCCTGAAACAATAGCTCATAGAGGTGTGAACTGCCCAATCTATCTTAGTAGTGTTGACTCAAATCTAGAAAACACTGCCAATTATTTTACTGTACATTATTTTATCAGAAATATCCAGCTAAAAGCTTTATCCCACAGCCTCAGATTGCCTCTCTTACATTCTCCTGGGTGCCAAAAGCCTTAACTACCAAAATCTCCATCTCCCCATACAACATCTGCAGTGCAGTTAAAACAAAACTCTGGAGCATATTAAAAAAAAAAACAACTCAAAAAAGAACAAACTGAATGTATTATAAAAACAACCACCAAAACAGCTAACATACAGACTGATTTATTTTATTTTATCACCAGCGGGTAACAGAACAACCTGTTTTATCATGGAGAAACTGATCTTAGATTTAAAAAACAAATAGTCTGGTAGCACTTTAAAGACTAACAAAACATGTAGATGGGATCATGAGCTTTCGTGGGCACAGCCCACTTTTTCAGATGAGCAGCATGATCCCATCTACATGTTTTGTTAGTCTTTAAAGTGCTACCAGATTATTTGTTGTTTTTTAAGTTTATCCTGTACAGACTAACTCGGCTATCCCCTGAAGCTTTTGATCTTAGACTGTATGCAATTGTGTTGCATTCCACGGTATTCTGCACATTTTAAGTTTTCATTCAAGATTTAATCAGTAACAACAACCCAATTTGGACATACATACTATGTTCCAGTCATGGCTCGTTAGCTTTGTGATTAAGCATATAGCATATATATTTATGTCATAACAGGTATAATTTACAATATATAGGAATTGCAGCATTGTCTGAATTTTTAATTTTTACATTTCTTGATTTCCTGCTATTTTAATTCTGCAACCTATAAGAGCCTAATACAGTCTTTTTAAAAAGCCACATGGAAGTGAGGATTTTTTAAAAAGCTACTACTTCTATAACTGGCACGACTGAAAGATGGAAAAGATCTTTCATGTGCTACTCCTGGGTAAACTCTGTGTCACTGCATATGAACCAAATTCATGGCCCTCACAGATTTCTTTGCTTCCCTGAAGAAAATAATTACTTCTAATGGGTAAATAAAGGAAAACTACAGAATTGGTCACAAGTTGCTCCCCAGCAGTGCAGGCAGATAAGTGTGGGCTCTCAGAGCTGCTAGTGGAGAAGTAAAATCACTGCCATGCTGTCACCTCAGGCAGAGCAGAATGTAGCAGCCTGCCTGCTTACTGAATTGTTCCCATTGTTCTTAGTAAATTCCCTCAGGAGTATAAAACAGGTGTAAATTTTTAAGGCTACTTTACATTGCCAGAGAGTAGTGTAAAGAAGCCTTACTGTAAAGGATAATATGGCCTTATAAATCCTTATGGTATTTCAGTAATTAGAACAGGTCTAAATTTTTGGCCTGAACAAAATTCTTATCAAAATGTGGTCCATGAGCTGTTTTGTTACTGATCTTTCTGGAGATGGCCAGTGGTCAATATAAATTGTGAGTTTGAATCACCAGCCCTCATTTCCTCTTCAGTTGCTATGATGTAACATTGAGCATATGGCTACGTATATTTGTAGCCTAAAAGTCAATTACTGTTAGAAGCGGTTTGGGGATATCCTCCAATACTCCCCATCTCCTTTCTACATCCATTGTACTGTAGTTTAAATAAAATTTACCAAAATAATTAAAATATATTGCATTTATTTTAAGAAATAAAGTATTTTAAAATTATGCATATTATGCACGGAATTTTAATTTTTGGCACAGAATTCCCCTAGGTGTAATGTCATTTGACAGCATTTTCTCTCCATTAATTTCACTATTACCCCCAACATAGTCATGCGTATTAAAAATACTGTTTTCTTCAGTTGTCTGTAACAGAATAGGAAAATGAGTTTATAAAGCCATAAAGATGGCAAGAAGACCCAGGGCAAGTCAAGTCAATTAATTCTTTTTTTAAAATCAAATTGACTAACTTTCAAATTGTCAGAATCATTTTAATGTTCTATTAAACTAATCTATGTGTCTGATTTTACATATATAAATAAATATATATGCACATCCCTTTAAAACAAGTATACTATTTACCACATGAGTTTGCTACAAGTACGAATTCCCAAAATTTGTTTTATTTTCCCAATTACAAGATCTCAGCACATAAAGAATGCAGGCACTCTTCTGTACAGCGACTCTCATTTGCCTATTAAAAGTAGTGTCTGAAACTTACCACTGAGAACTATTTAGTGGCCTGTATGAAACCAAGTTGCAATGGACAGACATTTATGACTGCGAAAAATTTATTTTGACATGAGACCAAATAGGTTTATTTACGATGTTTTAAGTAGGCAGAGTCCCTTTCGCTGAACATTAGATACATGGAGCAATGTATGAAGTTATCAGTCCACGAATCAGTTAGGAAAGTACTAATTTCTAGATACCTACACTTCGGCTGTGTCTAGACTGCATCCCTTTTCCGTAAAAGGGATGCAAATTAGACACATCGCAATTGCAAATGAAGCGGGGACTTAAATCCCCCCCGCTTAATTTGCATAAACATGGCTGCCACTTTTTTCCGGCTCGGAGCTTTGCCAGAAAAAAGCGCCAGTCTAGACGCGGATCTTTCGGAAAATAAAGCCTTTTCCAAAAGATCCCTTATTCCTCTTAAAATAAGGAATCTTTTGGAAAAGGCTTTATTTTCCGAAAGATCCACGTCTAGACTGGCGCTTTTTTCCGGCAAAGCTCCGAGCCGGAAAAAAGCGGCAGCCATTTTTATACAAATGACGCGGGGGGGATTTAAATCCCCGCTTCATTTGCAATTGCGATGTGTCTAATTTGCATCCCTTTTACGGAAAAGGGATGCAGTCTAGACACAGCCTTCTTGTATTGTGATGGTTTGAACATGTAGCAATTCTGCAATTTTAGTGCCAAACAATTAGTATCCTATAATTATCTTCCATATAAAAAACACTACATGTGAAATAACAAAAATAAATTCCATGCTGAATTACTTAAAATAGCCAAAATAAGGTTTTTCAAATGTTGTCAAGCGCTCTGTACTCTATATACAAAAGGCTACTTAAGATTGTGTTATGTGGCTTCTGAATTAAATGCCACAGCTGAGAATCCCCTTTGTAAAGATCCTTAGTTAATTATGAGTTAGTCATGACCACTACAACAACTCTTATAGGCAAATACTTCCAAATCAGCATCTGCTTTGGGCTTATTCTATTAGACTAATTTCCATTCATACTTCTGCAACGTTCTATCATGCAGTCTTGTTTATATAGCCAGGACAACAGGTAAATCTAGGTGATCAAGCCTTCATTAAGCCAGAATTAAAGAAGGTGTAACCAGTGATGTAATCTTAATAGTCCTGCCATATTAGGTCAAACCAATGGTCCATCTAGCCCAGTATTCTGTCTTCCAAAAGTGGCCAATTCCAGATGCCCCAGAGGAAATTAACAGACTAGGCAATCATCAAGAGACAGAGGCTAGGGACACCATTCCTGCCCATCCAAGCTAATGGCCACAGATGAACCTAAAGACTTAAATGATATACCCAATTTAAGTGAATGCCAGCCATCACAAGTTAGTATTATTTTCTGTCTCATTGGGCATTCTATCTAAAGAATTACTTTGAGGATATCTGAATATTGGCAAGGTCAACTTCTGGTTTTTATCCCAATTTTAAAGGCTGGAAAAAGAAGTAAAGCAGTAAGTGCTGAAGGGAGAGATGATAATATATATATTCTTTATCTCACAACTTTGTTTTGCTTCAGAAAAGTTGTGCATCATGCAATGTGTACAAACACCAGGTGTTTGAGTTTATACAGGATATGTAACCAAAAAAATTGGACTTATAAAAGGAATTTTCTTCTCATAGTTATTTCCCTCAGAGGTTAAGTCCACTGCCACCACAACAGATTACAGTTCTTGCCCACATTCTACCCTTATCCTCATAATTTGGGTAAGAGATTGTTTTGACTGGAATAGTACCATAAATCTTTGTACTTCTACACAGCGCACACAGTAACTTTCTTGTTATCACGACAAAAGATCTTGGTCTTTGTACAATTCTTTCTAAGCAAATACGGTTATCAACAGTCCTTCTTAGCACAAAAGGATTTGGTAAAGAATGTTTAGGCTCTCCCTTTGTTGAATGATTCATTCAAAAGAACTGATGAGCATAGGAGTATTGGGCTTTTTGAGAGGGACTGACAGAGTTTGCATTTCAGCCCAGAAATTCTCAGGAACTTGAGAGCAGATTATGCACACACATAACTGAGATCAATTTACCTACTTTAGTAAACCTTACTGCACTTTGCAATCAATTTCTGTGTAATTTAAATTTATATTGCTTTTGGCTTTCACCATCATTTTATTCACAATATGGAGATTAAGTTTTACAATCAAGAAATACATTAGACTGGACCGAGACTGTTATCTTCAGACTCTGATAGATGCAACTTAACTTTGTCAACTTTATTTTTCACTAAAAAGAATATTCAACTGAAATTACAACATCGTAGTTATAGAATCACAGACACGTAAAACTGAGGAGACATATTCAGTCATCTAAATAATCAATTGCCAATTATCATTAACTAAGCTTGAAAGCACTGGAAATTAGATATTGTTTAAACATTTCATTTTGATTTTCTACTCAAAACAAACATTTAGTTTGACAGCTCACTAAATTATATCGGTAAAAGCATCTAAACTCTAATTATGCCAATATGGGAAGTTTGTCCCCAAAACATTTACCCAAAAAAAGACATGCAATCTAAGTGAGAAAGCAGCAAGTATATTACACTGTGTATTGCAGGACATAAATAAATGTACACAAGACCCATTACAAATTCTGTCAGCAAAAGTTTATCCTATAATCTGTATTCAATCTTCCAAGTAACACTCCTTTTCAGCTCCCATAACTGACTGAAAGTCAGAATGTTTTAATCATTATACCTAAAGAAGTCCACTGAATACAATGCATTACTAAAATAACAGATCCTGAGCCAAACAGACCCTTATTCAAGCTGAGCTATTGATTCATCATGTTAAATGAGGCAAGTGACTTTAACTCTTCGTGGCTCAGTCAACTCAGCTATGAAACTGGTTAAAAGCAGAATTTCCTAGAACATATTACAGTGGAGTAGTAGCAAGACAATATTTACTACATCAGGGGTTTCATTTTAATGGGACTTGGATAACAAAACCCCACACTTCAGGGTTAGTTTTTTTGTTGTTGGATTTTTTTAAGCCTCCACCTACAACCTGAGCAAGAAATTAGGAATGACTGGGCATATAAGTGGTTAACAACTTCCCTTTTACCCTATCAAAAGTATGCAGAGGTAGGGGGAAAAAAGGAATCACATTGACTTATGCCCAAGGAGACAGTACAACAAACATTAAAAAGCCATTCCTAAACAGCTGACTTGTTAAACAAATTTGAAGTCTGTAAATTAGAGTACTAGGACAGATGGGGGGGGGGACCCATCTTCCACATCCTACAAAAGTAACAGTTTTTTCAGTCTACCAACAAATGCTTGGAGTAGCAAAGTCTTGAATTTGAGAGCTGAAACTCTGTTCTGTTTGTTAAAACAATGCAATCTTTTCACAATACAATGCAATTAATTACTTTTTTAGAGTTTATAGTGACTTTTTTAAAGAGTTTATAGTTATATGAAGCATGCTTTTGTTCTGAAAATGCATTTGACAATCTCATTCTGCACCAACAGACTGCACAACCACCTGAAAGATTTTCAAGTTCTTGTCTACGTCGTCGTTTATAGCTTTGTCAGATCTAATATTAACCATTTCACTTCAGTTAAACTCATTCAAAGTTCTTCACACACATCATCCTTTAGGTTTCTTAGCTCCTACTGGTAAATTTAGCTAGATTTTTGTTTTTGTAATTTTACACTATAAACACTCTGAGGGATGCTGTCCTTCTGTAAAAACAAAACATGTACCTTTCATAATGCCATATCCCATGGTAAAGAGGAAAAATATTAAAAAGATATAGTCTGGATGGACAGCTGACCCAATATTTTAAAAGCCTTAATATTACCTAAACTAGAAATCCAAGTACAATGTATTTGGACAAACTGATAAATCTACCAAAATTGCAAAGTTTAACTAATATCAACAGAAAGTTTACTATGAACCATCCAGCAGAAAACACTAAAAATTGTAAAATACTATTCCGCTTCATGTGGAATTTTTCTCCTTTTAGAGAGGAAAAAACCCAATAGTCCTCTTCTAAAATAATCTAGAAGGTAGGGACAAATCCCTATATACCTCTGTCATGAAAATAACTATATAAAACATGCTTTTATACAGCATCAAATCAAAGATGTATTTACCTCAAAGAAGTTAATTAAGTACTGTCCCCAAGCAAAGACTATGAAAAAAGTGGTGCATTAATAATCTGTGTATTCAGACAAGTGGCACTTTGCAATCTCATTCTAACAGCTAGTCTTGGAAAAAATGTAACTGATTAAAAGTCAGCCATTAGTTCTAGTGATGGTTAGGCAATCTGCTATATTAGAGTTGCTGGTAATGTGTGAAGTGACAGAAAGATCATGCCATTTGCTAAACGGAACATATCCACCACTGAACAGCCTTAGAAGTCTCACAGAGCAGAACTCTGTGGTTTATTATTATCTTCACTCCTGTCCTAAGGCTGGAATCAGGACTCCTTGCAGAGATAGTGTGAACTTGCTATCCAATTCCTCTGTACAAGACAGAATAGCAAATCCTATGATGGAAACTGGTCACCTACCAATCTGCTACTTCTAGACATACAAACTTCATTCTGAGGGAAACAGAGTCCCATTAATTAAAAACAAAGTTTAACAAAGACATTACATTGAATACACAGCTCACTTGGTAAACATGCACTGTTACTATAACCCTTGACCTACCTATGCCCTTTCCCCATTTTACTTTATGACTCCCCCCCTTTTGTTCGGTCAGTCTGACTTGAGATTGTAAATTCCTTGGGGCAAGGACTTGCCTGTTTTCTTCAGTAAAGCCACGTATTACATGCCTGACTACATAATGAACAATGGGATGAAAAGATGATTTTATATCTTAAACCTGAAATAGCACTAGGACTCTCCTGCTCAGTGACCCTGGGGGGGGGGGGAACAAATTCCATCCATAAGTTTAACTTGTAATTAATGTTTGTACTGGAAAGGACTCCAAACTCCCTTACTTACATACAGGAGAAGGTCTCACACAGTGCTGCCATATGTTTTAGGATTTGACCTGTTGTGCATGAAACTGGAGACACCGGCCCTTTAAATGCATTGCACGCATTGGCAGGCTTGAACTTTAGCTCCACGCCGGGTACAGAGCAGGCAAAATGAGCTAGTGTCTGCTGCCCTACCGCCCCCAGGACGTGGCACCCTGCCGCTGCGTTTCTCTAGTTCTCGGCTAGCCCTTGAATCTGTCACTTTAAATTCGTCCCAAGTCTGCAAAGGGAAATGACACAGCGAGTCTCCACAGGGCCCGTTCCCAGCCGGTTGGCTGCTAAGTTACAAACCCGGCACACGCAACTTCGGCTGCTCTTTAAGGCACCCGGGAAAATGGCAGGAACCCCCTCGCTCCCGGGGTCACCGCACACACATGCAACCCCCTCCCCCGCCCCCTCCTTAGTGGCTTTCCAACTCACTGGGGGAGAGAAAGGGGACCCTTTTTTTTAAGTATTCGGCCGCCCTGCAAACCGAGCCTGCCTGCCTAAGCTTCGGCACCCCAGTGTCAGTGAACAGCCAGCGAGGACAGGGGGCAGCCTGCCAATCGCTACGCTGCCCCCTACCTTCGTGCTCTTCACTTACTCGGGTGCAGAGTTTGCAACTGCCCTGCTTCCCCGATCACTAGGAGGCTGCAATGCTCTGCAATCCCCACGCACCCGGCACTGAGGAGTGTACCGGCCGGGCTAGGCTGCAGAGGGGCTGGGTGTGCGCTGCCTCTCCCTGGAAGCAAAATGCAGGACAATGTAGCACTTTAAAGACTAACAAGATGGTTTATTAGATGATGAGCTTTCGTGGGCCAGACCCACTTCCTCAGATCAAATAGTGGAAGAAAGTAGTCACAACCATATATACCAAAGGATACAATTAAAAAAATGAACACATATGAAAAGGACAATGAAGTGGGTCTGGCCCACGAAAGCTCATCATCTAATAAACCATCTTGTTAGTCTTTAAAGTGCCTCATTGTCCTGCATTTTGCTTCAACTATCCCAGACTAACACGGCTACATTTCTATCACTATTCTCCCTGGAAGGTGCTTCCTAACCTCCCCTGAAAGACGGGATTTGGGGAAAGCCAAGCCCCCCCGTTCCTGCCACTACACCGGCCAGCTCTCCCCAGGCACTCCCAGTCCCTACCCATCTGCCTCACCTTCCAGCCGGCCGAGCTGTTGCTGTCACCCTTATCCTTGAAGTAGGGGACGCTCTTGACCATCCACTCGTAGATCTGGGACAGAGTGAGCCGCTTCTCCGGGGCGCTCTCGATGGCCTTGGTGATCAGGTCGGCGTAGGACAGGTTGCCCCAGGCGTTGCGGCGGGCCGAGCTGCTCTTGCGGGGTTGCCCGGGGATGGGACCCGAGGAGAGGGCGGACACCGGCGGGTGCTGCTGCTGCTGGAGTGGCGGGCCGGGCTGCTGCTGATGGAGGCAGCCGGCCTCCTGGCACTGGAAGTCCCCGCAGAGGCAGCCGCCACCGGCAGCGGCCCCTTCTGCAGCACCCGCGGCGGCCGGGGGCAGTGGCGGCGGCTCGAAGTCCTCGCTCTCCTCCAGCAGGCTCAGGCTGCCGATGAAATCGGCGCTGACCGACGAGACAGCGGCGGCCCCATCGGGCTGCCCCCCGCAGGACGGCGCCGGGCTGGAGGTGGCCGAGCTAGGCGGGTTGAACTCCGGTCTGGGCAGGGGCCAGGTGCAGGAGCGGGGCCGGGGCAGCGGCTCGAAATCGGGGTCGATGTCCACGAGCTGGGGCGCTTCAGCCATGGTGGTGGTGAGGAGGGGACGAGCTCCGGAAAAGGGGGAGCCGGGAGCCGGCTGGGAGGCTGCAGGCAGAGAGCCCGGAGGAAGGAGCGGAGCGGGGCGAGCGGAGTTGAGGGGGCGGGAGCCCCGGGGCAGGAGGGGAGCCCGGAGAGGGGGAGGGAGAAGGACACTTAGCTCCGCCACTTCATATCCAAGCTCCCGGGGAGGGAGGGCGCTGGGCAGCCGCCAGCTCGGCCGTGGGGTCCGCAGGGCTCAGCGCGGCCGCCGGCTGCAGCCCGGCTGCTCCCCCTGGTCGCGCAGCTGCCTGTTGAGTGTGCAGGACGCGGCCGTGGCAGCAGCGACTCAGGCGGCCCGGCGCTGACTTACTGGAACTCCCGCCCGCCCCGCAGCCGCGGCGCGGCCCGCCTCCTCCCCCGTCCTTCGCCGTGTGATTGACGGGCCCGCCCGAGCCAATGGGCGCCCCACGCCGCTTAGGAAACGATTTGCCTGTCGTATTATTCAGAGGCCAATTTTCCATGAGGGCTGTGTGTGTGGCTGCTGGTAAGTCACTGAAGGGAGAGTGAGCCTGGCTCGGCCGTGTGGTGCTTGCAGCCGGAGCAGGGTTTGTTTACTACACAAAGAGCAGAGAAGCAGCTTTGGAGTTTGCTCCAGGGGTTTGCAGCAGCGGGACTCGCCTGGCTGCCATAGTTTGTTTTCTGCTCTGCGTGCACATTGCACTGATTCCTAGGCGGGCTGCCCCTGGGCTGCTACCCTGTA
Source organism: Pelodiscus sinensis (assembly GCF_049634645.1). Lineage (NCBI taxonomy): Eukaryota > Metazoa > Chordata > Testudines > Trionychidae > Pelodiscus > Pelodiscus sinensis. Next base: position 292,073,976 of record NC_134711.1, on the reverse strand, counting down.
TTCATTAAGTGGCAGTTCTCACTGCCAGGCATTCCAGGTATTGCTTGCAATCCATTCTCTGGCTCTTACGCATGGACATTAGTAACACAGCGGCGGTCTAGGCTGGGGAGGTACATCAGGGCATGCCAGACCTGGATTTGAATCCCTGCTCTGTCACAAACCTTGAGCTACTACAAATCACTTTTCTGGCCGTGTCTGGGTTTCCAGATGCTGGAGCTAGGAGTGCTGCCGCGCCCCCTGGCTAGGAGTTTCCATCATATTCAGACGTTACAGTTTGTTTCAATGGCTGTTGGCACCCCATTTACAAACTCTTCCCTTACCCCTTGTTCCCTCTGTGTTACATGGACGTGGTAGCGCTTCCCTGCCTAGAGGGGTGTGTTGTAAGGATTGAGACATTAAGAGCTGTGATATGCAATAACGGGTAGCTCTGTTGGTCCTGGATATTTAAAAGACAGGGTGGGTGTGGTAAAGTTTTATTGGAAAAACTGAAGAACCATTTACTGCAACTCATGTAATCTAGAATATGTCGACTCAGACAAGAAATCATCCTATGGACCCACCTACTGGAAGAAAAAAAATCAGGAAACTTACCTAGAAATTATGTAGGAAACCCAAAACAGTATCATTTTCTTTTTATAGTTAAATATAAAATATAAATACCCACCTTGTCTCTTTAAGGGTTGTGAGGTATTCAAAGTCTATGGAAGCTATACAAGTACCTAAAGTAGATAAGGAAAGACAGATAAAGACAAGCAGACACATCTCTCTCCTCCCCTTCTATCAGTTTATTTACTACCAAAATCATCATTCTGATGTAGTAGCCTCTACTTTCTCTTAAGAGGTGATGGTCTTTGTTGTCTGGGTTTATTTTGAAAGGAAAAGCTTTCCCTGAGAGCTCATTAATGTACAGTTGGTTTTAGGGCTGGTAAAATCGGACACCACAACCCCCCTTAAGAGAGAGAACTCTTGCCAGCAGTGTCAGACTATGAAATATCTGATCTGATGCATGCAGACAGCTCTGTTGCTACCACGGTCTATCCTGGCTTTGGATTTCTGTCTGACCACATGGAGATCCAGACTACTTGCTGTTGCTGACTGACAACTGTAAGCAGCAACAAGGCCACTGAACACCACCCGCCCACCTGACAGAACTGTCAACATCAGCAGAAGAGACTCTTTGTAGTCTTGTCAGCCTGAGCTAGCCCTTGATTTAGATTAGAACATACAAAAGCATGATTAAATGTCCTTTCCTCATGCACACAAAATCTACTGGATAAATTAAAAGACAATTCTTCCAACATAGGCAGATATTCTGTTTTTCCTGACAATTGGCTGTTGCTTAGCTGTGAAAGCAACACGAGAGGAGTGAGCACCAAAGTGATGGTATGACTTCACCATCTTCCCTATTGGCTGGTGTACATTGCCAAGAGATGTGAACATTGGCTTAAGTTGCCTCTGTTTTTTGCAGAATTTATATTTTATATTGTGTGTGAGTATGTGACCTTGAGATAATTACATTTTTAAGTTTAAAGCACATTTAATATTGCTTTTCCCAGCAAACTCCAAGGCCACATAACTTAATAGGGCTTTTCTTTCCCCTCCCAATGAGACATCAGTTCTGGGATGTACATACAAAGGGCAGTATGTTCCAAAGAACACAGCTGTTTAAATTCTATTTAAAATTAAAAGAAAGATGTTTTCTTACCGAGAAAAGATCACAAAGGATTATGCATGACTGCATTTCAACACTACATAAAATTGGCAACTTCAAATTTTGTCCTTACAGATTTCTTACAAAATTCACCAGTAGCAGTGACAATTCATCCTTAATTCTCATAATTTTATTTTTATATATTTGAAGGATGTGAGCTTTAGTGATCCTTACATTTTTATATATTCGTTTTGCTAGCTAAAAATAACAGGATAAAATCCTGCATTCTTGGATCCTGGCTACTAAAGAATTAGGGTTAGGGGTGGCTGCCTTTCACCCACCCTTTAAACACAATATTGTAACAAAGGATGTACCTAATTAGGTAGTTGAGCATTATGACTTCTTGTTTCTTTCCAACTGTGAGTTTAAAAAAAAAAAAAGATTAGATGTAATACAAAGCCAGATACCTAAAATGTTACTAACCTCAGCACTTGGTGTTGAATATCAACAACTCCACTAAGGCAGGGTTGCTTTCCCCTTCTAGCCAGCAGTTCTGTTGCTGTGGCCTTTATCTTTGAATCAATGTAGCTCATTGCTCTTATAAAAATAGATTGTGATCAGGAAGGATAATAATGAAGTCAGTAGAGTTAAGATGGGTGTGATGGGGTGTATCTACCCTGCACTGACCCATCAAGGGTCAAATGTACTTTGTAGTCTGAAGAGGCCACACCCCATCGTCCCCCTTGGGCCTGCTAAACCTGGAGACAGGATATAAAAGGGAGTGGCCCAGCTCAATTTGTGCTGGTTGAGGAAGAGAGTGGATATATGTTGCTGGCTTCCGCCAGGGAGTGGATGGCACTATAGAGGCCAAACTAGTGTGATTGATGGTGGAACCCTGCAAGCTGTTGAGGACAAGAGTGAGCCAGAAAAACTGATAAAGCAGGAACCCAGGGTAGGAAGTGACCCAGGGAAAGTGAACATTAAAACGAGAAACTGAGCTGAACCCTGGACAACTACATTCACAGGGAGCCACTGAAGAATGGGACCAGGTCCCTCTACCTTGCTCCATACCTACTGCAGGATTTTGGTTATTAGGCCACATTGCATTGTAAACTAAGACAATAGTACGTACTGTAGCTATCTGAGCTAGAACCTCTTGTTTGTTGCCTGTGACTGGATGTTCCATAATGGGGTATACGTAGCAGGGATGTCAATGTGTAGTTGACTACACGATTAACCGATAAGCCTGGACTTATCAGTTAATCCTATCGACTGCTTGCATTCCTGTCCCCCTTGCTGCCTCTGTATTTATATTTTATATTTTAACTATCAATCATTTAGGCTCCAACTACAGGATGTTAAATCCCTTTCATGGAATGCATCACAGTACTTGGGATGAGGAATGGGATGCAGCAGGGAAGCAACCCCAAGAGAGAGAGACATTTCAGCATCCTTTGTTGTCAAAGTGGCGCTATAATGACAATATATGTGCCATGTCTTGCCTTGCCACACTTTGGAAAGCCGATCTCTGCAAAGTTATCCACATTTCCCAGAATCAGGGTACAGCTAGACTGCGGGTGGGAGGGGGTTGGGATACCAGAGGTATCCCGAAAAAACTCCTCCACGTCCAGAGAATGCATTTGCTCTTCCACTTTTTTTTGCGAAAGAGCAAACGTGCTCTTTCAAAAGCCCCTGTATTCCTCGTTCCACGAGGGAGAAGGGGGCTTTCAAAAGAGGGGGGGTTTCAGAAATCTGGCACAGCCTCAACAGGCTCTAGACTAGCCTCTTCCAACAAAAGTATCAGAGCGCATTTTGCGTGTCTTTTTCTGATAGATGTACCCTCACAATCCTCTGCAGCAGAATGTGATTTATTGTTCTTTACACTTGCAGAAATGCAGCTCTAATGGTAAATTTCCCCACTCCAAACTGATTTGCTACAGACCAGTAGCAAGTGGGACTTTCCAGTTTCAACCACAGTAGTTGTCCACTCTTCTCTACCAAGAGAACATTTCTCATTCAGTTGTCCTTGCACTGCAGTTTGGGGGTCAGCTGAACACACGGCTCTAGAAAGGTTGCTTTGTGCATCCTAAAGTTCTAGAGCCATTGGTCTTCATCCCACACCTGCATTACAATTATGGATGCCAACTTGTAGACGATTACACGATTAACTAATAAACCTAGGCTTATCGGTTAATCTTGTCAACTACACGTACTTCCCCACCTCCTGCGGCCTCTATCACAGGCAGCAATGGGGGGGGGGAGGATGGAACCGGGAGCCCGAGAGGAGCTCACTACAAGCACCAGATCCACCTGCCCCCACCCCGGTGCTGCTGCTTCTGAGAGAGGCGGCAGTGTGGAGGGTGAGAGGGGCAGACGAGAGCCAATATGCTTGGGGAGCTGGCTTTCAAGCAGGCTCCCTATACCCACCTGCCCCCTTATTTCTGCCTGCTACAGAGGCAGCGGAGTGGGGAGATCCAGCTTAAAAGCATCAGCTCCATGGTGCCACCTGTCGCTGCCCCCATTGTGCTGCTGCCTGTATCAGAGACAGCAGCACGGGGGCGGAGATGGGTAGGCTGCCACAAAGCAGCCTCTGTCCACGGTGACCTGGACTTGCAGCAGACAGAGACTGCTCCGCAGCAGCAGCCCCTGTCCGCAGGAGGTCCAGGTTCCCTGCAGACAGGAGCTGCTGCTACCCCATGGCAGGCAAGACCCAATCTGCATGGGAAGCCGGTTGTTAAACTGGCTCCTCTCACAGACCAGCTTCCGCCTGCCATCCCATACTGCTGCCTCTGATAGAATTTTACTAGAATTTTACAGTACAGGCAGTCCCCGAGTTACGTGGATCCGATCCGCAGTTACGAATGGGGTTTGCTACCCGTCTCCCTGGTCTGCTGGAGACCAGCAGACCAGGGAGACGGGGAGCAAAGCCTCTGAGGATGCCGGCAGTGGGACAGCCGCGGTGCGTCTGGGCTATCCACTGCCCGCATGCTCTGCGGCTTTGCTCCACGTCTCCCCAGACCAGGGAGACAGGGAGCAAAGCCGGGGAGCACGCGGGCAGCGGACAGCCCAGACGCGCCACGGCTGTCCCGCTGCCGGCGTCCTCAGAGGCTTTGCTCCCCGTCTCCCTGGTCTGCTGCTCTCCAGCAGACCAGGGAGATGGGGAGCAAAGCCGCGGAGGACCCGGGCGGCGGGACCGCAGTGCGTCTCGGTCCGCCACCCGCGTCTCCCTGGTCTGCTGGGGGGGGAGGGGGGCGCAGCTAGTACGCCCCGCCCCCCCCCCCCCCCCAGCAGACCAGGCTTTTCTACGGACGCCTGTGGTAGAGCAGCTGGGGCGCTGCCGGTTGGTCCTGCAGCGCCGCTCTGAGCACTACTGGACCAATCCCGCAGCACCCCAGCTGCTCTGCCCCAGGCGTCCTGATTCAGCCGCTGCTGGTCAGTTTCAGCAGCGGCTGAATCAGGACGCCTGGGGCAGAGCAGCTGGGGTGCTGCTGGGTTGCTCCAGTAGCGCCGAGGAGCCACGCTACTGGAGCAACCCAGCAGCACCCCAGCTGCTCTGCCCCAGGCGTCCCCAAGTCAGCCGCTGCTGAAACTGACCAGCGATGACTACAGGAAGCCCGAGGCAGAGTTGCTCTGCCCCGGGCTTCCTGGAATCAGCCGCTGATCAGTTTCAGCAGCAGCTGACTTGGGGACGCCTGGGGTTCTTAAGTTGAATCTGTATGTAAGTCGGAACTGGCATCCAGATTCAGCCTGTTGAAACTGATCAGAGGCTGATTCCAGGAAGCCCAGGGCAGAGCAACTCTGCCTCAGGCTTCCTGTAGTCAGCCGCTGGTCAGTTTCAGCAGCAGCTGAATCTGGACGCCAGTTCCGACTTACATACAGATTCAACTTAAGAACAAACCTACAGTCCCTATCTTGTACATAACCCGGGGACTGCCTGTAATGTATTAGCAGTCATGTAAGGATTAGATTTTTATAAGTAAATGTCAGTTGCATACACACACAAACTAAAGAAAAAATATTTTCATAGACTTTACATTTACAAATAGGCAAAGTAGGAAAAAATGTTCCTCAATAACTTATTAGCATGTAATTTAAGAGTATTTACTTGTGTATTTTGAGATGTGATGTTGACATTTTTGTGTTGTTACAAAGCTTCAACTTTTTGAATCTCAGAATCTGTCATTACATAATTATCTGATTCCCTCACTTTATGAAACTAAAAATGTAAATTAATAAAAATCTTAAACATAAATTACCAATCAAATTATTAAAAAATTGAATTCTGCCAAGCCTGCTTATATGTTGATCTTTCTACCTTGACTCTTTTGCAAGATTAACATTGCATTTTACCATCAGGAAAGTAGTTACATTTTTTATATTATTTACTGCCTCTTCTTTCATATTCTTTGTCATGTTTATGCCGCTTTTCATTGACATACTAGTTTCTGGGGCAGATCTCATCAATGAAAATAAATATCAAATAGTTGACGTTGTCTGTTATTAGTGGGATTGTTGAGGTATGTCCAAGGCATGTATCCAAAAACAAATTCCAAATTTCAAAAATGCTGATTTTTATTGCCAAGTCAAGGAATCAACACAAGGAACACCTAGGACCGAATACTGTATCATTAAAACCAATGGGGATTTGATATCCTGCATACTGTAAATTCTACTCCATCCCCACAGATCTTTATTAAAAGAATAAAGACCTATGGGTCAATTCTACACATTTTACTCAAATGAGTAATCCTTACTTATGTAAGTAGTCTTGGTGGCTTCAGTGGAGCGAGCCTTCTGTATAAGAATTACTTCTGAGAGGGCCCAGTTCAGAAACACACTTGCACAAGTGCTTTTTTGAATCTGAAGCCTAAAAAAAATTGGAGGGTATGGACCCTTCACATCAACCAGTTTCAGAATTGAAATACCGGTGTAACACCACACAATAAATATTAGCCTCTAACCCCAATTTTTCAACATTACTGAATATTTTCAGGGAAACTCTCCCACCACCTACACGGTCTCTTTTGGTTTTACTAAAGGTGCAGCCTTGCTCATTGTCCCCAATACAATTTAAGAGAAAGACTGCACAGCATGAGCCATTGCACTATGAGGTTCATCCCATCTCCTACGATGGTAGGGGGCAGCACCATTCATTTTCTACTCCTACACATTCCATTCCCAGCCAATCTCCTTTATCATCCACAGCATCGTCTCATTTTTCCCAGAATAAATGGTTGAAGATTGTTTTGAACTCATGTGTGGGGTGGGGAGAGAGGGAGACTCATGAAGCATAGTCTTCTGTTCACATGCTGAATGTTGAATTATCCAGGAACACCCATTTGAGGCAAACAAAATTGAGTGTTGAAACTACATTCTTTTTAATACTGTACATATAATTCAGGTTGTGAAGGTTTCATCAGATTGAGGATTATATTCAGTGGAAAGCACTATATTCAGTGCATATCACCTTTTCTCATGTATTTTAGAAAGCCTTATTTTAATAAAAGACAGAAAATAGAAACAAATGCCAAGTATTGTAAGTACAGTTGGACCTCCCTGATCTGGCACCCTCACGACCTGACGGGTCCCGATGATGGATTTTGCTGGACCAGAGAAGGTCATATCTGCACCACCACCATTACTGGCCCCCTTACCTTCTGCAGGCCCCACTTCCCTGCTTGTTCCCATCCCCCCTTGCCTGCTACCCCACTGGGGTGCTCCAGGCTTCACTGAGCAGCCACGCTGCCGTGCACTGGTCTTCTGGCCCCCACTAGGCAGCTCAGCTGGCGTGCGCTGGGCAACCCAGCTCAGGCATGTTCAGCAGCCCTGCTGCTATGCTGGGCTGCATCTGGCAGCCCAATTGCAAGGAGCTGGGCTCCTGGCCCTGCTGCTAGCTCACTGCCAGAAGCAGGGCTTCTAGACACCAGCACTCTACCGGGATTCTCTAGTCCTGGAACATCTGTGGTCCAGCACTAGCTTACAGAGGGTCAACCTGTACTGCAGGACTACAACAGGAATTAATTTCTGGAGGCAGGCCAGGTGAATTTTGCACTCGTTTCTGCCCCACCATTTCCATGCCTCCCCAAATTTCTGTCAAAGAAGAGTAGCTTCAGTTTGTGATCAGCTACTATTCCATGGGAGCCTGGATTTATATTCAGTGCATCCTTGGCTATGTGAATGCCTCCCAGCCCATGCCATCCACTTTGGCTTCTCCTCTGGATGACTGAAGACCTCTTAACAGTGCCCTGGGTGATATACTAGCAAGAGCCAGTGTAATCCAGGACTGAAATCATCCCTTTAGGTCCAGTACATGAACAGAACATCAAAACAAAGCATTGCAGGTCACTTAAGAAATGTGTAATACATTATTCCCTTCTCTTCCCCAAGAAAGTGATGTGACTAGGAGCAAGCTATACAATGGTGTTGGTCTGAACACTGAAATTTGACTTAAATGGTAATATTGTGGAAGTAAAACTAGCAAATTTGGCCTATTACAGTGGTGTAAATCCAAAATGACTCTGTTAAAGATAGTGTTAGCACGCTGGATTTATACCGGGATAACTGCAATCAGAATTACTTGGTCCACTGACATTTCCTGAACACTAAGGATACGTCTACACTGAAATAACCGTGTGTGTCTACACTACAAGCCTTTATTTTGAACTAATATCGAGCTGGAGGACTTCTTACTTTGACTCATGGTAATCCTCATTTCACGAGGAGTAAGGGAAGTCAAAGGAATAATGTTCTTCCTTCAACTTCCTGCTGTGTAGACAGCGCCAAAAGGCAAATAAGCTTTTTCAACTTAGGCTACATAATTGACGTAGCTGAAGTTTCAAAGTTTATTTGACTTTAGCCCTCTTGTGTAGACATACCCTAAATGAGTACTAACTACAGAACATGCTTGAAATGTTTGCAGCAAAGTATCACTATAACCTAGAACTAGGGAATTAATGCAAAAAAAAAAAAGTTTGGAAAATATTTGTTGATGAATTTACCTCAGCAATGCTCATAACTCATTTGTATTCTATTTCCGCAAACAATTAAAATAAGTTTTACTGGCTACTGGGAGCTGGTGGGGGGAGGGCACAGGAGCAGGCTGGGAGTAGGTGTCTGGCCAAGGAGAGGGGGCAGGAGTAGGCTGGGGCTGTAGGGTCTCAGTGGAAGGCGTGAGGGGTTCGGGATTCATAGGGGGGGAGGGTCACAGATGGCAGAGAGGACCCGGAGTGGCTGGAGGTGTTTGGGCTCTGATGGTGGAGAGTGGGCTCACATGGCAGAGGGAACACGGGGTGACCTGCGAAGGGGGTGGAGGGTGGGCTCACATGGCAGAGGGAATGTGGGGTGGCGCAGGGGGTTGGGCTCAAATGGCGGAGGGGACCCAGTGCAGCCCTGGGGTGGAGGGTCAGGCTCAGATGGTGGAGGGGACCTGGACCCAGCAGCTACTCCCCAGAGACGCAGCACTCTGGAGCATGAAGCGGGAGCAGCCCATGACTGGAGGGGACGATACCAAGGCTGGCCACAAAAAGCGGCTGAGGACTGAGGTGGAGGTGGCGGAATGAGGATGCAGATGACATGTTGACGTTACTCTGTCATCCTACAGGAAAAAAAATTATATAGAGAGAGAGATTTTAGATATATAACAATTTCAAATTTCCATTTCAAACTTGCACCTTTGAATATCCACAGGAATCAAATGTTAAGTTCACACATATAGGTATTCATGCCAGTCAGGGATGAGAAACAATAACATGATCAATTGTGACTAACACAACTCAAATTTCCACTATACATAAACAATTTTTAGAGTAAAATAACTAAATGGATATTCATTGAATGAACTCATATGATGAATACATTTGAGGAAATCACAATCTGCTCATATGCATGTCACGAGCAGAAAAATAAGCTAAATCAACCCAATCAATTGCTACAACTTATTCTCTCTACTATAAATCATTACAATCCAAACTCCATATCAGACATTTTTAAGTATATGACAAAGTGGAAGAAAAAATGCTAAAAATACATAGCCATTACATGTTGTTTACTATGCACCAATAAAATAAACAACAAATGTGATGCCTGCATGGTTATATCCCTTTTTAATGTGTCATGTGCAATCATTGACTCAGTGCTAAAGCAGGAGGTAAAGAGTTTATCAGGTTTCAGTTTTGACTGAATCATACGATCCACCCCTATGCAAAGGCCAATCTGCCCAGGAGTAAACATACTATGAATAGTGTGTGTATTTTCCCGGGTATCATGTTTCTGTTTTGTTGTATATATGAGCCATTATGATATTCTCCCACATATTACATTCAACATTTTAAGTGAATTCATCATTTGTTTTTTCCCTAATATATTGTTGGAGGAAAAAATGACTTGCATCACATGATAGCATTTGTATATTAAATAATTTTATGTTTAATTAATAAACTAAAAACAGGACATTTGACAGCTACACTATAATCCAGTGGTTCATGTAGCTTTTATACTGAGGAGGCTTTGTGATTTAATCCAATGCAGTGATTGATGGTTACTTTTTCTTTTCATCAAAAAAAAATGTTTTCTACATGTCTGTTTCAAAATAATAATAATATCGTTAATATCCAAAGTCAACATAAAGGCCTGAGATGTAATACAGGTTCTCTTTTAAAAAAAACAACCAGGATTAGGTTGCCTTAATTATGTCACTCAAAGGTGTGGACTTTTCATAGCCCTGAGTGATGTAGTTGGGTCAGCCTTAACTTTTAGTATGGACCAGATCTTAGTTTTAGCAGTACTCACTCTGCTAGTGGTCCCACTGAATTTAACCCTTAGGCTTATACTTTCTGGAGCAGGGTCTTAGTTTTCATTGGTTGGGAACTTGCTTTCAGGCTCCCTCACCCTGGACAGGTGGAAGGTCCACAGCTCCCCATAACTCCCCAGGTCAGAATCCACTCCTGCACCCAAACCCCCTTCCAGACTCTGCACCCCAATCCCATGTCCCAGATCACAGCCCCTCTTCACCCAAACTCTCTTCCAGACCCCACACCTCCTCCTGCACCCCACTCCCCTATCCTGAGTTCCTTTGTGCATCCAACCTCTGTCCCAAACCCAGTACCCCCTCCATTAGTATCATAGAAAAGAGCAGACCTTGATCACTTACCACATTCTTTGAGTGGCACCCCCATAAACAATTATTGCCAATCCCTGGTTTAAATCCTTGCTCCTCCACATCAGGCAGAATGGGAATTTGACATTAGGTCTCCCACATCCTGGCCAAGTGCTCTTGTCACTGAGCTACTGGGCATAAAGGGTGTGTCTAGACTACATGCCTCCTTCGACGGAGGCATGTAGATTAGCCAGATCGGAAGAGGGAAATGAAGCCGCGATTAAAATAATCGCGGCTTCATTTAAATTTAAATGGCTGCCCCGATCTGCCGATCAGCTGTTTGTCGGCAGATCGGGGGAGTCTGGACGCGATGCCCCGACAAAGAAGCCTTTCTTCATCGACACAGGTAAACCTGGTTTCACGAGGCTTACCTGTGCCGATGAAGAAAGGCTTCTTTGTCGGGGCATCGCGTCCAGACTCCCCCGATCTGCCGACAAACAGCTGATCGGCAGATCGGGGCAGCCATTTAAATTTAAATGAAGCCGCGATTATTTTAATCGCGGCTTCATTTCCCTCTTCCGATCTCGCTAATCTACATGCCTCCGTCGAAGGAGGCATGTAGTCTAGACACACCCATAGACTATTCCCCTTTCTTGGCTGTGTTTTGCATGGGGCCTGAATGAATGGCAGGCTCATAGGCAGCCTGCAGATGGAACAGGCAGGGAGACACCTACTTTGTGTATGCCTCCGGTGCGTAGGCATGAGCTAAGCACCAAACTGTTCTGTTCCGTCACGACATAGGCAGATGCATGCATGCCCAGCAGCAGATACTTAGAGGACTTCATCAGTAGAATCTTAGGCACCTGCAAGGTGAGATGGCAACCAAGCAGCGGTTTTGTGAATGCCAGTGGCACTTAAACGTTGGCCTTTGGTGCCTAAAGAAGTAGTTAGGCACCTAAGTTTCACTTGTAATCTAGCCCTGAGTGCTTCTCCACTGAGTTACACAGCAGTAGTGTCCTGACAGTAGTATTGCATCAAGGCTGTCTACCAACTAGCATTAGCAATACATTCCACATAAGGGCTTACCTACATGGAAACAGCTTCGTCTAGACCAGGGGTCTCCAAACTTTTCAGCCCGAGGGCCGCATTAACTATCAAACAGCAGTTCGGGGGCCAACTACACACTTGAGGTCCAAATAAAAAACAATCAAAACATGGATGTTGTTTTTAATTATTTATTTAATAATATTTTATTCAGTTGTTATTTAATAACACATTGATACACTACACATGAACACCTGTATTAGTGTGAATGGTGAAATTGTTTCCTGGATGCCAAAATAGCAGACATTTCTGGCTTTAGATTTGTTGTCCCTAACATCAACAGTGACCTGAGATTATCATCAGACAAGTTTGTTCTCAAATTGTTCTTCACGTAATTTTTTTTCCGTAGACAAAAAGGTCTCCACGGGCCGGATGAGAGGGCCTCGCGGGCTGCATCCGGCCCGCGGGCCGTAGTTTGGAGACCCCTGGTCTAGACTACGGAGGTATTCCGCAAAAACCCCGCCACATCCAAGGAATGCATTTGCTCTTCCACTTTTTTTCGTGAAAGAGCAAACGCGCTCTTTTGGGGAGCCCTGTATACCTCATTTCACGGGGCATAAGGGTTCCACTGAAAGAGGAGTCTTTTCCGCCATTTAGCCCCATCTAGACAGGGCCAAATGGTGGAAAACCCTTTTCCTGAAAGAAAACAAAGCAGAAAAAGCTATGCAAAATGCGGAGTGCATTTTGCGTAGCTTTTTCCGTAAAAACACCATAATCTAGACCTAGCCTTAGTGTGTGGCAAACTGGGGGATAAATTACAGCACACTAGCTGGTTGTTTGGACCCTGCTCCTGTGCACTAAAATTTCCAGCAGCACATCAGAGTGTGCTAAAAAAAAACATTTAGTGCATAGTAGCAGCGTCCATGCAGCCAGTTAGTGCATGGCAAGCTAGTATGCTGCAGATTTACATCCCAGCTTGCCACTCACTAAATTTACATGTAGAGAAGCCCTAAGTCTGTGAAAAAGGAATATACGTGTTAAATTATTTAGGAGATTTATTGTTGGAATTTATTTTTTAAAATTATATTAAAGGAAAATTAACAGCATCCCTCTAAAGAAAATATTGACATAAAATTTTGTCTCTCTCATTGGATGAAGTAAAAGCAAAAGTACTGTGGTGTTTCGTAGCTGGGGGACATCACGAAACTGGCTTGGAGGGCCTGGGGCAAATGAAGGGATCAGTGTTAATGGAAAAATTTGCAAAACCATTCAGAGCCATTCAAATATGCATACTGCAAAAGTGCTGATCTGAGATAAAGCAGCTGGTGGCTCTCTGAAAAGCTACCCACCTCTCTGCTCCCATGGTGGTCACTAACATAACTGTCCACAAAAGCCATGTACTTATATTCAAGACTGAAGGTTCAGGCAGCAGCCTGTCTACTTAAGTTTGTCTTCTGTTCTCCAAAGGCCCTCAGTTCAGCTAGGTGTTGCACTAATAAATTCCCTTCCTCTGTAACTTTCTGGTGAGTGGCAGAATAAGAAGGATCAGTGCTAGCAGAGAAGCAGAAACAAGAAGAGGGTTAAGATGGGGAAAAGTGAGCAAAAAGCTGAAGACGTAGCAAATGATTCAAAGAATTTATAGAAAAGAATAGATGCCCAGGAGGCGGGGGAAAGGACACAGAAAAGGAAGAGAGAGAAAATGGATGGAAAAAAGATGGCTGCAGCTATGCCAGCACGGGGAGAAGGCTACCCATTTGCCAACACATCCATATTTCATACCAATGGCAGCTTTTCCATCTTCTCTGGTACTTTGGCACCTCCTTTGTCCCCCAAAGCCTCACCCCCTGGCCAAGACAGAAGCTGGAGCTGCCCAGTGGAGTCCCAGACTCCACCTACCTTAGGCGGGGGCCAAGAACAAACCCTAGCCATGTCCCCACCCCACCCCCAGGACATGCCACTGTTGGTGGGACTCAGGGGTGGGGGCTCTGGTGTCTTGCTCTCTTCCCATCTAGGGCCTGCAGACATGCTCTGCGATCAGAGGAGGTCTGCCCTGGCTTGGAAGTGGCAGGTAGCCCCGGGAAGATCACAGGCAATGAGGACCTGAGCAGAGGGCTCCTCTGATGCAGCTCACACTACTACTGGCCTGGCCTTAGTAGCCACTGCGCTCCAGCTGCTCTGTGCCTGCATGTGGCTTCCACTGCCAGGCTGCCCCTGCCAGGCCCCTTCTGCTTCTGGGGACAAGGTGTCTCCTCTGCTGCCTAGGGGTTGTGCCCAAGACATCACCTTTGGCCTAAGGCTTGTAGTGTAGGAGGGAATGCTCCCCCCCCCCCAAAAAAGAAACCTGTACCCATGCTCTGCCCGCCGAAGGCTACTATGCCCATGTTAAAAAAATGGGACCTTGGCCCTCCTGCGTTTGGCACCCCCATGGTGCTCAGAGCCACAATAAATTATAATCTGACTCTGACTGGAGGCAGTGAAATGCAGGACTTGAGTTTGATTGGGTAGCACAGTGGACAAATTGCTGTTGCCAGTATCATCTTCTGCTGACTTCATGGATTTCTATGTGGAAATCCAACTGGGAACTGATGCTACTGCTGCAAAGGAGACCCAGCTAATTGCAGTGCTTTTGCAGGAAGAGACATGCTAAACCAGGTGAGTGGAACCAGCAAAGCTGCATGCATGATTCATCCCGTGATTCCTTCTCTCTCAAATCCCCAATAGCCAAGACTTTTTCCACCCGAGGAGATAATTGCCCTGAAACTGCGCTAGTTTAATTTCACAGTTTCCCGGGCACTTCCCCATCCTCCTACTGATTTTTCTGAGGAAGGGACAATGAGATATATGCTGACCATACGTCCTGATTTTTCCAGGATAGTCCTGAATTTAAATACTCTGTCCCGGTGCCCCATCAAGTAGTGAAATGTCCTGGAAAGACATTTCACTATTTGATGGGGACACTGACTTGCGAGAAATGGCTCTGGGCGATTGCTCCTCGCCCTCATCCCAAGCAGGGCATATGGGACAGCGGGGCTGGCTTCTGGTGGTGTGGGGCCCCTCCCTCTTTGCCTCTCCTCCCTCCCTGCATGGGACCACCTCTGCCACACAATGTCCTGATCTGGCTGCACTGCCTCCTCCTGGCTCGGTTGGAGCCCCATCAGGAGCCGTGTAGAGCCCAGCTGTGGAGCTGCAGGGCAGGGTGCACTCAGGCTCAGCAGGTGCCGTGACTGGAGCAGAGGCTGCCTGCAGTGCTATTTTTAGTACTGCAATCTTGCAGGGGCAGCCCTAGACTAGCTGCCAGCAACTGGCTCCCTAGGCGAACCATGCAATCGGCACCCCCACCTCCAAACCCCCTAATGATATTGCACGACCATTTGGTGCCCCATTTAGCTCGGCACCCTAGGTGACCACCTAGTTTGCCTATATGGACGGGCCACCCCTGGCAGTCTAGGTCCCCACGGGTGGCCCCGGCTCCAGCTGGAGCCAAGCAGCAGCTGCACAAGGCATGTTCCAGCTGGGGCAGCCTCACCAGAATGGGCCTCGTGCGGTTGCTGCTTCACTCCAGCTGGAGCCGGGCAGCCTGTGGGGACTGGGACCATAATACTAAAAATAGCACTTTGGGCAGCCTCTGCTCCAGTCGCGGCATGTGATCCTGCCCTGGGAGCAGCTGGGGACGGGGTGAGGGGACTTCCAGGGCCAGACCGCAGTAATAAAAATAGCAGCATGGCCCAGCTCCAGCCTCACAAACTGCTTTCCTTATGGAAAGCAGAAGGTGAGGGAAGGGGCAGGGGGAGAACTAAGGGGAAGAGGGTGAGGAGAGGAAGGGGCTTGTGGGGGGGAGGCAGGCACCAAGGGGAAGGGTGGAGGAGAAACAAATGCCAGGGGGCCAAGAAGAGACCATGAGGAAAGGGGCAGGAGGGGGAGGGGTCATTGGGAGTGGGAGAAGGGAGGGGATAGGGTGATGCTGGGAGAGGGGAGGAGTGGGTGCTAGGAAAAGAGGGGTTGAAAGGAGAGGTGAGCAGGAGGAAGGCAGGGGAAGGAGCATAGAGGGGCGTGAGAAGGACTGGGGCAAATGGTGGGTGGGTGGGCACCAGGGAGAAAGAGGACAAGGAGGGCAGGGGGAAGCACCAGGAAGGTGTAGGTGCCAGGAATTGTGGGGATCAAGCAGAAGGGCAGACACGTGGAGTGGAGAGACGGGCACCAGAGGAGAGAGGCAGGGCAGGTGGGTAGAGGGAGGTGTTAGGTGAGGGGATGGGGGGTAGCTACAGATGATCAGAGTGGGGCTAGAGGAGGAGTAGACAGGGGGAAGAGAAGGGCTGGTGCAGGGGAAGGGGAGGCAGGTCCCCAAAGGGCTGAGGGGAATGAGAAGGGCAGGAGCCAGGACAGCAGAGGAGGGTTAGGAGTGGGGGGGCAGCAAGCACCAGGGGAGACATGGCAGCAGAGGGAAAAGGGAGAGGTTTATAAGCTATTTATTAATAAGTTGGGTGCCACAATGGCACAAACATCCAAACAAGCCACATGAACTCAATACTGGTGTACAAGACAAAACTCACTCCGCTGATGGGAGGAAAATCATAGAGGGAACACTTCCCCCAGCCTCTCCCCTGAGTTAATGCAATGCAAATTGGATTAATGCAATTGCAGGATAGTTGCATGGGGGATCTTGTGGGGGCCAAACCCATCATCGGTAGGAGGATGGTGGGAGGAGTTTAGAGGGGTCACACAACGCCCTTTACTTCTGATCATGTGTCCATCTTGACCCCAGGAGTACTACCTCCAGTGGTGGGACTTCTTGTGGCAGGGTGTGTGGCTAACGGGTCAGAGGTTGTGGCTAATGTGTCCCTAATTTTGGTTCAGAAAATATGGTCACCCTAATGAGATGGACTATAAGAGCTTTATATATGTGGTGTTGCTGCTGGTGCCAAATGAAGGATCCCAGAGAGTAGAAAACCCATATTCAGCCTTAAATACTGTGGATTAAAGATTTAAGATGAACAGCCCCGAAAGACACTGTTTACAACAAAAAGAAAAATATTAGAAAATATGATGCAATTTGGGTCTAATTTATAAAGTCAATGAGAATCTTTTCATTAACTTTAAAGGGCGTTGGATCAGGTACATAACACTAAAGCAATATGCTTTAACTGATAGAAAACACACAGTGTCTGTTCACGGGCCAAAATCACAGCTGGTGTAACTAGATGCAATTCCTCCTATTGCAGCAGAATTGCCAGCCCTAAGTATTTATCTGATCCCTCTTCTAATGATTCAAGCTTAGATTCTCCCCATCAGTTGGAACAGCCTCTTTAACACACCTGTGCAGATTAATAAATTATCCATTTTGGGGCATTCTTCAGTAGTTGTCATGCTTCCGTAGAAAAGTTCATTCTGTTTCTGATTTCTTGCTTACCAGTGAAGCAAGTGTCCCAACATTCCAGCCACAATGGCCTCTGATAATGATACAATATTCCTGGGATAATTCTGTGTGTCTGCGCATACACAGAGTTCATGGTCCCAACAGATTTCTTTGCTTTCCCTCAGAAAATTACTTCTGATGGGGACAACAGTCATGAGTCCCTCCCCAACAGAGCAGGCAAGTGAGTTTGGGTACTCAGAGCAGCTGATAGAAACATAAAATCAGTGCAGTGTAGATACACCCTTACTGACCTTTCTGGAAATGGTCAATATTCAATATAAATTGTGAGTTTGAGGCCCCAGCCTTCACTTGCTCTTCAGTTACCTATCATATAACACTGAGTATATGGCTGTATATTATTGACTAATAACTAGAAGTAAAGGGTCAATACTGGCTACATTACTGTTAGACAGAGGAGATGTGAGAATTTCCTCCAATGCTCCCCAATACTATTCTCCTCCACTGTACTGTAGTTTAAACAAAATTACCAAAATAATTGAAGCCAACCTGATTGGTGTGTTATTTTAAGAAATAAAATATGCAGAATTTTACATATTTTTAAAATATTGCACACAGAATGTAATTTTTTTGTGTCGAATTCCCCCAATAAAAAAAGGTTTTAACTTCTTAATGAAGAATTTGATGCAAAATTACAGAGAGTGGAATAATTAAATCACAGTGCACTAGAAAAAAATAGCAATGCTTTCCACTTTAATAGTACTTTTGATCCAAGGATCTACAAGCACATTACAAGGCTGTTTTTGCTTCGGTGTTTACAAAGCACAAAAAGGAGATTATCTACTTTTTATATTTTAAATAAAATCTCCTTTTCATACTTCACAGGGTTTGTGGAGGAGGTAGCATATGAAGTTCAGTAACTGTTCAACAGTGCATAGCAATACTACCCAACGGTTAGGTACAGGAAGTAAAGAATACCACAGACATTTGAAAATGTAAAAGGTAAATTGGGTAGCCAGGATATAGCTTTATCGGAGTTGGAATTTGACCAAGACATTAGGGTTAATATTCTCTTTTTAAAGTGCCATGGGAGGCACGGATTAGTTTTTAAGCCTGCTGCTATTATGTTCTCTCTTCATAGGTGAAAGTCCCACTGACATCTATGGCAGTTTCACCCAGGAAGTGAGAGCTAACTCTCAGAGCAGAACGCCTTGTGCTGACATGAGAAGAAGAAATCTGTACTCAGTTCACAGCTCTCAATTCTGACTTTTATGGTGGGACTGAAATGAGAACTGTAACCTCCTTTAAATGCAATTTCTTCGGGGAACGATGCCAGCACTTTAATGATTCAGATTTGTTTTCATTAAAATTTCCAGATGTAATATAGTTTTTCATAGTCTGTCTTAGCTTAAGTATACATCTGGCTTGACTGTTTCCTGATAATTCTGCTATCAATGAGATTTTTAAAAACAAACAAAAAAGCAAAATCTGCCCACTTCAAAATATTGCAAATATAATTTTTATAGCATTTTTCAACCAAATCATTTTTTTAAAACAGCTCATCAAATTTGAGGAAAGTTTACCACCCAATTGAGGAATAACTCTGACCCACCTACTCCAACAATAAAATTGCTACATAAGCTTTAAAAGAATAAACCTCTATCAGCTTGTCATCACATAACTTTCATAATACCTTTGAGGAGCAGAAACAAACGGTTAAAAGGAAAGTTAGCTGACTCATTTCATGGGTAGCTGGTGTTAGTACAAGTAGCTTGGAAGTTAACAGATAAAAATGTTATCTAGTAAACTGTAAAATACTTTTAACAAGTAGTATACATAATTATGTACAACTTAAGTTCAGTTAACTGTCCTACATTTGTGCCCAATTTGTATTAGATAACACTGTTCTAATTGAGGTAAGTTAATACCTTGAAAAAGGAGTAAGAGAGTCTTTTATTTTAATATCTTTTACAGAACACTTCTATTTAAAGAAAAATGCAAAGACTCAGAGTGCTACTTTTTTAATAGCTATGCCAATTTTTAAGCCATTCTGGTGTAAATTCACAACTCAGTTACTCTTGTCTTAATCAGTGGAGTTACTTCTTATTTACATTGCAATTACACAGAGCAAAATTTGTCCTAAAATGTCTGGATACATTTATTTATTTTCTATTTCTTCTAAAAGCAGGGGCCATGCCATTTTATTTTACATATACAATTCAGTTTCACAGTTTAAAAGAATTCAAGTTTCTTCATGTAAATTTCAGTTTGCTTTAGCCAGGTAATTCATATTGTCATCTGAAGTAACAGATACTAGAGTTATCCCTCGATTCATTATTCATAGTTTGTGCATAACAACATCATATCAGCATTTGTGGGGTTGAAGAATTCTGTCAAATGCCATAAAGGGGAGCCAGCATATACCAGAGAAATAGAAATAACTCCATCAAATTAAAGATGTTACACCAGTGTAAAACTGGAGTAAGAAAGGCAATAACCAGGCCCTATAATGTCAGTGAAGAGCCGGAGGGGTGGGGGGGGGGAGCAATAGGCAGCTTGCAGGCCGGAGATGACTTGACAAAGTTACCTGCTGGTGGGCTTCCAGATGTTCTATTTACCTAAGTGTCTGAAGGTACGACCTCTTGCAATGCCCATTGTCCATGGTTCACTGTTCCTGGCAAATAGGAAATGGTAGCCCGTTTCCCATTTGTGTGCTAAGACCAGTAGACCCCCATCTTTCTCTCACTATAAAAACAGACTGATGCTGAGTTTTAAACAAAAGAGCATTACCAGTTAGTGATTCATTTGAAAGCATGCTGTTAGCAGAATTTTACAATTAATAGAGATGTGATCAGTTGGGCCAGCCCAGTAGCCTAATGTTACTGCTCTGAACTGACAACAGAGAGAGAAGGTAGGTATGCCTTGCATCATTCATTAATGACCCCCCTGCCCTGGCAATTAGGAAGCAGCACTCATTAGCTTTAAATGGAATCCATTCTAATCTTCCTCAGTTAGAAGAAAAGTAGCTGTGACACTAGTTTCAGGGGTAGCAGAGATTAAAAATGAGTTCTGTCAGGTCTCTGTGAGGAACATAAAGGATCCCAGAAAGCAGGTAGAAATGTACACATCATCTCTCTGTTTATCATGCTCAGTGATTTATAACCATAACTCCTTGCCCCAGGAGAACTGTCAGCAGTAGCCATTGAAGTTGACATTTTTGGAGTTTATGAGCCTCTAGCACCTGAACCAAAACAAAGATTTTCACAGGTGCATCAGCTCTCACTAGAAGGGGACAAAGTAAGACACCACATGGGTGAAGGTTACATAATTTTATAAATATAGGCCATTTGATTCCTCATGCTTTTTGCTACCTGCAGATAATGTAGAGTTTTGTAATATTTAAATATGTTGTCATGTAATGCTAACATCTGAGACAAAGCAGAAAAGTTCAGTTCCAAGCAGTGAGCGCCGTAATTTTCAGTGTTCAGAGCCAGCTCTCCAAATTGGTCTGAAGTCTCCAGGAATTAAAGAATAATCTTTAACTAAAGGTTATGACATGCAAATAAACTTTGAGGAATATGTCCAACCAAAATTGGCAACTCTATCAGCACCCCTAGAGAGGCCACAAAGTACCTTGCACTAATAGCTATTGCCATCTTATTTAGCGTCAGTCCTGAAAGTGCTGCTGCTGGAAGGGGCACATCTGGAATTAACACCACAGTACTGGAGCCAATTAGCCGCTGCAATTGTGAGGCTGTACCCAGAAGGAACATCACTTTCCCATGGTAGTGCTTCTCTGAAAGATAGCCACAAGTCCCACTTCCTCATGCCAAAAGTTCTCAGGTTAGAGGTGATATCTGTAAAATGGATACATGCACATGAAAATGATTCAGATTAGTCAAATTCAAAAACCAAGTCTTTTGTTCCACTCACACCATAGGCCAGTCAAATTCATCAGTCTAGGATTCCTTCTCATGTCCGCATATTCTCTCTTTTTGTACACTCACTAAATATGACCCATGTGTCAGCAAGTATTTTTAGTTTTAGACCTTATGCTAGAAGTGTTCTTCTCTGTTACCCATATGTAGAAGAGACTCCCCCTCCCCTACCCCCAGAAGACACTTGCCACATACAAAATAAATTGTCATGAAATATCAACATGTGAACTTCCCATGTTGTTGTGGTTTCCATCAGATAGCTAGTGTTCCAAGATCTGCCTGCTAGCATCATAGCTCATAGTAGCAGCTATTGACACAGCAATGGGAGTATAATTGTTTCCTCCTACCAGTTTTGATATCATTAACCCCCTCCTCCATCATTAGGTGTTTATTGGACATCCATTCCATTACATAGCTGCTTTTGGCTCCATTAAAAACAGGGTTGGGGGGAATTACCAATGTTTGCTAAATGGAGAAGGCCAAAATTAGAGGAAAAGAGGAAAACCACTGTTTTCCAACATAGATGTAGCTTTCTTCACTCATGGGGCGCTTTGCCCATGTAATGACTGAGGATGGTATCGAATCCTTAGGAGAAAAAATTAAACTAAATAATAAAATGAATAAATAATAATAATGATAATAAAATGACATTTGACAATGTCCTTTTATAACAACCAATAGGCAACATTTCTCTCAGTTGCACTTGATAAACCCATTTAATCCAGTTTATCCCAGTGCATTCACTGTAAACACCATCCTTGTTTACAGTCATGAGTCCTATGCTGCAAGCAGCCCATACCTGGGCTGGTGTTATGGTTGCAACAGACCCCAATATGATTATACGTGGAGACCCAATCCCTTCAACTTCTCCTTTCTCCTCTCCCCACATCCTCTTTGCTTTCCTGATTTTGGTTGTGAAAAAGTGGAAAGTAAATTGTGGTTACCTTTCCACCATGGCTGGAAAAGGAAAGTAGCAGATTTTCCCTTCCCCTTTCTCTCATGGTAGCTGGGAGGAAAGAGGAGGCTTGGTTAAAAGGTCTCACTTTTCCCAGAGTAGGACAGTAGAGATAACACTGGTCTTCACTCTGCCAGCTGCACCTAAAATGAAGCATAATCACATGGGTGTCAAAGCTCTCAGATCTGATTCTGCCAGGTACGTAGGTAGATTTTTAAATAAACCCCCATAACTAATTCCTTGTACTCCTTATATGCTTTCAGTTAGGTGCACGCTTATGGGCCTTGCTGATCAGGCCTCAGCTAGACGCAGATTCCAAAGTCCTGTGGTACATTTGGAGTTGTCTTAATCACGTCTATATTCTTCCTGAATTTTGTGGATCACTAAAAGCTGGCTTTGCATGGAAAATGCAGAATTTTTTTCTAAACAGGCAGCTTTC
This sequence comes from Pelodiscus sinensis, assembly GCF_049634645.1. NCBI lineage: Eukaryota > Metazoa > Chordata > Testudines > Trionychidae > Pelodiscus > Pelodiscus sinensis. The sequence goes on along the minus strand of NC_134711.1, from coordinate 292,051,484 downwards.
AGTTATAATTTATTTTCATTCCTGTCTTTATTTGCATATATGCTAGCCCTTTGTTTAAGAGTTTATCTACTTCTGGGGTGTATTCCTCACTTGGTGTCATAAATCTCTGTCATCTAATCATTTCCACAGGAACCACTGGGGATGTCCACAGTAGGGTGTGACTCTCAAAGGAGGACTAAACGTAGGAACAAATAAGCTTAATAAAGAGAAATTGCAAGGAGAATGGGAGTGGAGAATACTAGATTGAAATAGTGCCTAATCTTGCACCTATTTAAGGTTGCCAGATGTTTCAACAAAAACACTGGACATACTTGACATTACATCACAATCTACATTACATCTTATTTAGAAAATACCGGACATTTATCTTTTCTCAATTTGTTTCCCAAACAGAAAGCTCAAATACTGGACTGTCTGGTTCAAAACTGGCAATCCTCCTCCTATTTAAGGGGTGGGACATCTGTAATTTACTGTAGCAGGAGCAGGAGAGGGCCAAAAGATTGCTGAAAGAATGTTTGGTGTTTCTTTCACCCTCTTCCCCCCTTAAGGAAATAATTTTAAAACGCGTCAGCAGTGGTAGTAAGGCAACGCTCTGTAGTCTGTGTGGACACTCCATTTGAACTGAATAAACTAACATCTGTTTGGGGGAAGTATTCTGGGGGAGGGAAAAGGAGAAAATGAATTGTTACCAAAATAAATTGAGCAATGAGAATGAGCACATTTTAAACCCTAAAATAATGATACTGTCTAAATTTAAACTTGAAAAAACTCTTTATTTTGTTAAAATTCAGAGAGTCAGGCGTTTAGAAGCCACAGCAGCTTGAGCAGACTGGTGTAACAGTGGAGGCTGACTGAAACTCTGTTTATTCACAGAGCTGGGAAGCGGGACAGAAAGGCTCAAGGCAAGCTTCCTTACGACATTCCAAAAGCAAAATGCATGTCTGACCTGAAGTGATCAGCCCCTGGGGAACAGGCGGGTAACTGAGACTTAGTGCTCAGTCATTCATGGGTTTCTTTCTGTAAAGCTGCCAGCAGAGCCAAAATTGTATATGTATCAATATGTGCGTGTGTGATTTAATGATACAGGCTACTGTTAACTGTGGGCTAAGCTTCAACTATCAAGCCCCATTTTGTTTGCTCCCGTGCCAAATTTAAACATGCCATTCCAGCAGTGAAAGGTCTGCTCACTACGCCACAGCTCTAGCTAGTCATCCTGCTGGAAAATATTTAGAAGTCTAGCAAGGAATTCAAATTTGTCTTGAACTACTTCTCTGTTCGTTTAACAGACAAAAGTTTTTGCTGCTGTCAGCCATACACAATCTATGCTACAGATAAATGCATTTGCTTTTGCAACAATTCTAAATTCACTGAGTTTGTCATTGAATTTCATTTGTCCCGAAGATTTCATTTGCGCTTTCCTTCCTGCCTCCTTACCTTTAATCTTTCGTGTAGGAAATGAAAAAAGCTGTCTGGGCATGTACTTTAAAATGCCCAAAACCTTGGAGTGTCTCATTTCATGTTGCCAAAATGTTAATCTAGGTATTTTAGCTTCAGTTTTAATAAGTGCTATTATCAGTCGCACTGCAGAAAAGCTGGCTCAACTGACAGTTATGCTGAAACTGAACCTGCATATTATAATTGCAAAGAAAACTAGTTGCAGTTTGGAAACCAGCATTTCCCTCATCAACATATTTTCTTGTCAGATCTACAGCTGCACATTGTCACAGACAAGCAGGCCAAAGTATATACTATGGGAATGAGCTCCTTAAAAGACACATTTATTATTATTTTGCCTTTTTATTGTCAAGGATGTGATTAATGTTGTACAAGAAATGAAAGAACACCGTCCTTCTGCATCAAGAATCTTCAAGCCTAAATGCCCAATTCTGCAACCCTTTATCGATGTGATTACTCCTTCCTTACTCAAAGTAGGGCTCCATCCTGAGGCTTATTGACATCAGTGGAACGTCCCAGTGATTTCAGGAATGCATAGGAACATAAGCCCTGCACTAGGATCATTTACCTGCATAAGAATTTTCAGCATGAAGTTCAAGATGCACAGGCCCATACAAATCACAGCTCCTGGAAAACCAAGAGGGTGTTTTTGTGGAGGATGTCTTCCTCCCCCCCCCCCCCAAAAAAAAACCTATTGTAAATATTTTGATGACTTCTGTTTTAAGTAAGATACGATCTTACAAATCTCAGTACACTCAAAAAACATTTTGCTCAGGTAGGGTTTCTCTTAAGTAGGGAAAATTTACCGAAGTGAATCCCTTAAAGTAGAACATGTATGGAAATGGCTTAAAACACCTTCTTCCCCCCCTCCCCCCCCCAAAAAAAAATTGCTTATTAAAAAGAAAGGCAGGTTTTCAAGTCTGGAAGTTAAAAAATTTAAAATTAAACTTGAATAGGGTCGCTACATTTTATGGAGTGTCAGGAAACCCTTCTGAACTGTTACATCCTGGTAAAGTTGACAACTTTTATTGGATTCAGGACAGCTCAGTTGCATCATACCATAGAACTCCAATATTCCATCCACCAGCAGAACACATGCAATTAGTTTGTTTTGAATTTTGTTGATCATTCTTGATCCTCTAAAACTAGTTGGGTAGTAAATCACGTGGACTGTAATGACAGAATTGATTAAGCTGGGGCCGCTGTGCTGCTTAATCCAAACAACCTATTCATGTGTCTGGCAACTTCTTCTGCTGTATGGAGCAACAAAAAGTTCCAAACTAGTTCACTCCAGTAGGAGCAGATAATTCCACAATCAGCAGCTGGATCCTTACTGATGAACACCATTGCCAATCTGATTTAGCAATGACACACTTAGGTCTCTAGGTCCTGTGACTAACCCTTCCTGCCTCCTCTCCCCCCTTTTTAAACTCATGATACCATTTAGCAGGACAGCATCTTTTAATACTAAGTCTAAAGAGTGGCCAAATATTTTAAAACCTCTTTTCATGCTGAATAAATGCCTACAATTTTCATCTTTCTTCTTGGAAGACAATACAGAAATACTCACTTTAAAAGGTGATTGCTTAGTGCTAGTTGTTACTTATGATTGGCGAGCAGTTACTCACCTGTATTGTCTCATTGACTTCAGTGAGTTACTGAACGTATTTCCTTATGTTGGTAAGAATTGCAATCTAGCCCTTACACATAGGATTGCGTTCTTGTTTTTATAAGAAAAAAACCCCAAATCCTGTTCACTCAGTGGCTAAAGAAAAGCATTAATGTTTCCCAGTATCTTATCCCTATAGGATGTACCTATGCCCAAGGGATCTGAAAGTATTTTATAAAAGTACTAAGACACAAACACCTGGATTCAAGAGCAGAGTTTGGCCCTTTACAGAAAGAGTCTCTGCAAAATAATGATGAAGCACAACCACCACTTGGGTGGAACAAGACAGCTGTGCAACAGTTCAAAGCAATACTGCATGACAGTTTAGGCAAGAAGCAAAGAATACGGTCTCCTAGTATTTCAAGCTGTGGTCTGGCAACCACTTGTCCCAGGGAGCTCTTCTTGGTTGCCCACAGAACTAACTGATATCAGAAGAACTGAGAGGAGATATGGTCCACATAAGAGGTTCCCTCTCTTACAAAGTGATCTGTAGGTTAAAAAAGGGGGTGTGTGGTGAAGAAGGTTAGAAAACCATAAGGCGATTGTAAGTAAGCAGAATGGAATTTTCCAAAGTTGGAAAGGTCAAGGAAAATGAGGTATCTTTTTGCTATGCCTGTCCTAAAGTAAGTGCAAGTGTAACAGTGGAATAGGAAATGTTTAAAAACATTAATCTCTCTCTCCGTCTGAAACACCACTATATTGGATACTACTTACAAAAAAAAAAAAAATACAGCATTTCCTCCCATCCCCCCTTTTGGTGACACACAGGTCTAGAATGTTAACTACATTAAATGAATCATTTCTTCTTCTCTCGTTCCCACTGCTTTCGAACACCGAGGTCAGTTACGGACTGCAGCACTGAACGTCTCAGTCCACCCACACACTGTAAGGCGCTCAGATCTGTGGTTGACATCTCAGCTTAGCGTAGCAGGTGCTGGGGAAACAGCAGGACAAGAAAAGGGGGTGGGGAAGTGTATGTACTTTATTTCACATTTATTTAAAATATGGCCATAAAAGATGAGTGCTGGTAAGATACAGAAATATTTTGCCTCTAACCTACAACGCCCAGCCTGATTACACTGTTCAAAAGCAGCCTTTCCTCTGCAGAGATAGAGCTAAGAGCCATTGTGCCTCAACAAGCCTGCCAGAGCTCCTATGCATGCAAGGGGAAGTTGCCTACTGCATCAGAGAGAGTACAACATGTGTTTCCACCCATCACTAGGCAGAAAGGCGTGAACTTGTCTCTTCCCCACCTGGTTAATGTGGTGCAAGAAAAGAGGTAGGATTCTTACATCTTCCATCCCACTCCATCCAGGCACTGGAAACAGCACGACCTGTAGTTGGAGAAGGGAGCTAATTGAGGGGGAGGAATTTCTACTGCCAGGGAAACTTACTAGGCCAAAGGCTTGGCTATAGCCAGAATGCAAAGAGCACAAATCAGTACAAAGCTCCTCTTTGCACTCCCCTGGTCCTGCTCTCTACAGGCCTGACTTCCTGAGTCAAGTCACAGGAAATGGAAAATGCCAGGTGTTCCTCATGGTAACGGGATGGTCAGGACAGATCCTTTTTCCTCAAGCCAGTTGTTTTCCTATTGCTGTGCTAGTAACAAGAAAGGTAGAATGGTCTAAGACAGTGTTTCTCAACCACTTGTTCGAGCAGGGCTGCCCACCATCAGTAAATTTACGGACAGTCCATAAAAAACTAGCCAAAATTGGACATGTCTGTAAAAAAAATTTAGGTGTCTGTAAATTTTGTAAAAGTGCAATAAAATTTCAAAAAAACAGCAATTATTCTATAGCAATTACATTTCTTCTGTGCTGCTTCAGTCATTTTACTGCAGAGCAGTGGAAATTGGATGTTTTAGTTGTTTATTTAGCTCAATGGTTGAGGTGACGTAACCTGAATCGTGATCCACGTGATGTTATCATCTACATTATCCCGCCAAGTTAGCGTCAGCACCTTGGCAATTTATGTAATTTAATATTGTTTATCGTTAAAGTTTACAATGTCCATTTATGTTGTCTTAATATAGTATAAAAATTATGTCTGTAAAAAAATTTGTCTGTCCATAATTTTTTCCCATTTTGTCCGTAAATGAAATTTCTGTGGGCTGGCAATCCTGGATACAATTACCTTCAGGGGTACTTGAGAGAAGTCTGGTGTGTACGTCAACACAACTGAAATTTGGAGAAAACTGAATTTTTGTTTAAAGTTTTACAGTGCTTTATTATTTGTATTTTTTACACCCAAAAATTTCATTACCCACCCAGCTACGATTAAGTTGTTTAAACAAACACGTTGCAATGGCAGAAAAAAATACACTAAACACTAGCCTAAGAGCCCCTAAGCTGGCTCTACAACTTAAGAATTACCCCTTCACTGGATGATTTTCCATAGCCTTGCTTTTAAGGCCTGATTACTCTACCAGTACAATGCAAAGCAGTCGCACCCTACAATGAGACCCACTGTTTTTAAATGACAAGACTGTAGATTTTAACAACTGCTATACATACCCAGACATAATTCTTGCTAACGCTCACTCATGCTGCAATCTGTAAGACCCACAGGAAGGGGCCCCCTTCTTTGGAGAAGGAAGCTCAAGCCATGGGAGGGAGCTGAGATGTTAACGTAGGTGTTTAGCTTTTGTTTTGTTTTTTCCTGAACACCCATGCTGCTGCATCCAGTCTATAAAGTTATAGATGATGCTACTGTATCATAAATGAATTCTAATGTACATTTCCAACATGCCAACTAAAGGACATTCTGCAGCCCTACGGGGGATTGGAGCTTTGCCTTTTGTTTGCATGGTTCTGAATCAAAGTGAAAACAGTCTGATGAGTTTTTCTTCCTTTATTTCCCAGTTTTATTTGGCAAAATGGCCATTCCCAACATCTTGACAGTCATTCCAGATTGTTCCTAGGTTTCCCAGCAGTCATGCCTGTGAACCTCCAAGCTGTGAAAATGTGAACAGAAATCCCATGATGTGGTGGGGGCCGATAGGTGCTACCACCATACAAGAGCCTCTGTTTTAGGCACTATACAGACACACACACAGAAACAGATAAATTCTTTAAAGCAGGAGCTACAATCTCAGTAGAGAAAACAAACTTAGGATGGGAGAAAGGAAAGCTTATCCCTGTTTTACAGATGGGGAATTGAAGCACAAAGAGATTAAGGGGTTTGCCCAAGGAGCCACAGAAGGCTGAGGCAGAGCCAAGAACAGTACTAAGATCTTGAAAACAAACAAACAAAAGTTTTGGACACATCTCTATGAATAAAGGTATTGTATCAGAATATCCCATCCAATTGCTTTCTGAGTCTTCCTTACACAATCATCTTGCTTTTAGCTCTTCTGACTGCACTATTTTAACATTTTGTTTCAAAATTCATCCTGTTTCAGTGTAAACTGAATTGTCTGCAACGCATTTGCTCCATGTGTTAATGTGCACAAAAGGATTTGCTCCATGTGTTAATAGCTCACATTTTAGTGCATGATTTCACATCTTTTGATATGGCACTCCTCCACAGGGAATAAATCCCAGAGCACAATCAAACCTATTGTTTCTAATAGTTTTGTTTTACTCTGTAGAGGGAACAATACACCTACATCACATCTGATAAAATAAATCTACACTGACATCTTGTGGTAAGAGGATTGAGAGAGGATTATGAGATTTAAGAGCCCTCTAGCCACATACAACTGCATATCGTATGTCGTCTCTCATTATGTACCTGCTCGCAAAAATCAAACACTTACCAGCTGGTGGAAGGCAAGGAAGAAAATACTCTAGGGACCAGGTTTTCAGGGCCCACAATTCCAGTTGAAGTCAATGGGAACTGCAGCACCTATGAAAATCGGGCCTTTAAATCTCACACTGAACACCATTTGTGCCTCAAAGCGGTCAGGGAAAAAGATGTTCGATATTATAATCAAACTATATAAATCTTTACTTACTTCTAATGATAATTCCAAAGTAGAATGTCATAATCTCACATTTGCAAATTTCATGATACTTTAAAGCTTCTAATCAAAGAACAAGCATTAAAAGAGCTATTTTCATATTGGGGCTTTATCATCCCTGCAATCAGAGAAGCAAAGGAGATTGCAATAGCACTCCAAATCACCATTAATTTATCTTCATCTAAAATTGTAGGTTTAAAACAAAAGTTTCCAGTTTGAGAAAGCATTCAACAATTTTCCCCTCATCATTTTCCCAATAATTTCAGCTCTTCCTATTGTTCAGAAAAAGTACAACAGGCCACCATCTCTTTCAGTGCTTATTTAGAAGCCTGTTGGAAATACAGCATGAAGGCACTGCCAACATCAGACCACCCTTGCAGCTAGCTACATGGGTGCAAGGCCCTGGAATAGACACAATCCACTCTAGTGCAGCAGGGTATTTTATACCATATTCAAAGTAGTATACAAAGCATAGCTTAGTTACTCAGATAACTTGTGCCTACATGGGGGGGGGAGAGGGTTGTAATGGTGCCTGAAATCCCAATGTAGGCAAGGCTTAAGACCAAACACAATTGCTCCTTCAGTTCTCTACTAATGTCGACCAGGAGATTATTGTCTGGTTTCTCACACAATAGAATAAATCACTATTTGTTCAAGTTTGGTTTCAAGTAAACCATCAGTTTTGTAACTGGAGGTCAAATAGGCTTTCGAAACAGGACAACTTCCTACCATCAGCTCTAAGAAATTAAGTGCACTGCACTGGCAAGATTCACGCACTTAGTATTTACATAATGCTCCTGTATCTACAAATTGATACAATAAATAGTTAATCAATTCCTGGGACTAACAACATTTGATGTAATCCTTCCATTATAACTAGGGATCATTCCTGAGAAATCTTCCACTTGCCATGTCTGACATACCATAGCAGGCATATGGTCAGATTCAAAAGGTGATATAAATGGTCACACAGCCCTGGAAGCAAGTACAATTTACACATTATTGGGTGTGTGTGGAGAAAGCAACAAATGGGAGGATGGGAGGAGTTGTAAGATGAAGTAGAGGGATTCATGTGAGATCTCAAGATTTACGATTCTTCTTGCAGATCACAAAGTTTTGGCTTCCCTGTTTACATCTGGAAATGTGAAAAATTCATGCAGAAAGTCAAAACTATGCATAGAAGTGTAATAATTCAAATGATTGATTACAAGTAATGCCTAATCAAACAGCGTGCACAGTGCTGTTATTCTTTGGAGTGATGTGCTGGAGTAATGTGCTGGAGTAAAGAAGAGTGCTTCTGTAGGCAAACTATCAGCTGTTCTGTGCTTATCTGGTATAGGCCTGAAGAGAACCAGAAGAGTTTCACAAAATGCCATTGATGAACAGAGCTTTTCGCATTTTACAAGATTCCTCAATATCTCCCAGGTAAGCATTAATGGAGCCCATTAGTGATTGACTTGGAAACATATAACCCTGCTCTGTGGTTTATGCCATTATTCCTCCATGTGCTGCTTTGCAGTGGTCATCCCCACTAGTTTTAAAATATGTCCCCCTCCATTGCATACCCCATCTTTGGCAGCCCAGAAGGCAAGAATCTCCACCTGGAATTTTCAGACAAATAATCCACGATGTTCTCCCAGCTGCATTACTAATGTTTTTTGTAAATGACAAGTGTAGTCCACAAAAAATAGACTAGGCAGATGCACCAGTGCCACATTCTTCAGGCTTCTTATGGTAGCATTAGAGAGGACTAAAGGGTAGAAAATTAGTCATCCATTAACAAAACCAATTTCAGGCATTAAAAAAGAAAACCTGAGACTACAGTAAATCATTAATGTTTTTCTACTTTCGACATAGAGCCTACAGACATGTGAAGTCTATTCAAAATTAGATCTGTATACCACTTAATCATTGGAAAAAACCCTCATGATCATGTCACACCCACAAACTAAATACGTGGTTTAAAGATTATTGCTGTGATGAGATCAATAAAATCAATATCAAAAGGGTGGTTTCATTCCAACTACAATGACTAGCATTTCCAACTCTATTTCAGGTTGCAACAGAAAGGGAGAGTTTTTGTGTGTGAAAGTTAAGTATTTGGGTGCACTGATGTTGAACGCTTCAGTGTGTAGGATGGGTAGCTCCACATACAGCTATTGATATTCCTTCAGCTGCATCATAACTGGTACTATGCTGATTTGCTCTGAACAGTCCTAATCAGGCTTAGATACATACATACCTAGACCAATATTTTCTAACACAGTTGCCTAGTGTGAGCCTCCAAACACATTTTTAAACTTAAAGGAAGACTTGTTTAGTTTGGAAAGGAGAAGACTGACAGAGGACATGCTAGCAGTTTTCAGGTATCTAAAAGGGTGTCACAAAGAGGAGGGAGAAAAATTGTTCTCCTTGGCTTCTGAGGATAGGACAAGAAGCAATGGGCTTAAACTGCGGCAAGGAAGGTTTACGTTGGACATTAGGAAAACTTCCTAACTGTCAAGGTGGTTAAATACTGGGATAAGTTGCCTAGGGAGGTTGTAGAATCTCCATCACTGAAGATATTTAAGAAGGGGCTAGCTAGATATCTACCAGGAATGGTCTAGATGGAACTGGGTCCTGCCGTGAGGGCAGGGGACTGGACTTGATGACCTCTCGAGGCCCCTTCCAGTTCTAGTGTTCTATGATTCTTAAAACAGAAGTAACTTGATTTTCAAAGGTGCTGATCACCTGCAGATCCCACTAAGAGCTCATCAGAGTGCTGAGCTCCTGTTACATCTTTTCTAAGTTCCCACAGCCTAACACCTGTTGAATCAGTACTTTCATACACAATTAAACCATCCTGCCCCACAGAATTAAAACTAACTATGAAGATTTCCTATATTCCATATCAAAATTCAGGTTGCAATAGAATGAAAGCAGAAAAAATTATTTCTAGTGAAATAAAAGGTATGGTAATTGCAGTTACACTGTCACTAGTTTTTTGAAAACATTCCAATAAGATTTATTTAAGCAGGGTAGTATTTTTCTTTTTGACTTCTTATGTAGCTGTAAGTATAAATGGCTAGGTGAAAGTCTGTGAGGTACATTAGTTGTAAATCTGAAACATGCCTAGACACTGAGCTGAAAATTAAACGAACTTACCACAAAAGGTACTTTTGTTACAGCTGCCACTTGGTCTTGCTGTGAGAGCACGACATCTCTGAAGATTTCTGCAGAATTTGAATCTTGCTTCTGTCACTACTCTTATTTAAAAGCCATTTTTCTGCATGTTGTCTTTCTTTTGAAGGGAAGGAAAAAGCCAGGACTACCTATACCCTATATTAGCATAAAAGGGTGTCAAAATTCTGATTTCAAAGGCAGACATGATCTCTCATTTGCACTTCCGTGACTGAGTAAAAACAAAAAATAAGTGATTTGCCACAAGATAATTTGATTTGCTCAATGACAAAGCTGATGTTTTTCCTCCACTGGTGTCCCTAGCCTCTGTTTGTCAGAAACGGGGAATGAGTGACAGGGAATGAATCACTGGATGATTACCTGTTCTGTAAATTCCCTTCTGGGCACTTGGCATTGGCCACAGTTGGCAGACAGGATACTGAGATAGGTGAACCTTTGATCTGACACTGTATGGCCATTCTTATGTTATTTATTGTTTCCTGATCGTGGCTTTCAGGAGCAATCCGTGCCTTAAGTATTAGCCAACATGGAGAATAAGTTAGGACCATCAGTGTGAACAGATCCTACAATGATGTGGGGGAGGAGAAACACTCTACAATCTATCCGACTGTATGTATGTTGGAAAAGCAGACAAATATACACTACAAGAGCATTAAATAGAGCGTGGGTTAAAAGCAAAATAAAGGATAATAGACTGAAGAGGGCCATGCAAAAGTTAAGACAAATGCAACAAATATAACAGATTTGGAACACTGTGCAAATGTGGATAATTTATGAGAAAACGTGGAATTTATGTCATGAGCATCACAGAATATTTCACAACAGAACAGAAGACAAGGTTATAAAAAAAAAAGTAATAGGCCAACAACTTTACACCTCTTGATAAGATCTGAACCTCCCATTTTCAAACTTGCAGGGCAGGAGATAAACAAATCTTAATCCAGATACTGAAGTAGGACTGAATATTTCCTCCCTGATCCATTACGATAGCAGGCATTAAATGTACACGTTCCAGGGCATTTTTGTGGCAGGCTGGTTGTTTGTTTTTAAATGATGGGTTTAGCTGCTCAGGTTTGTGATGTTAGAGATAACCCTACTATAAAAGGGCAGAATGCAAGCAAGGCTGTTTGACAATATACCACATGGATGTGATGATATTAAAATATTTTACATAATGTAAAGTGTTGTAGAAAGTGGAGGGGAGGGAATTATACAGAGGGGAAAAAAGATAGAAAAAAATCAAACCACTTTTTGATAGTAAAACAGGTAAGGCCATGGTACAGTTTCTCATGGGAAACAGTGGACTCACCCACCAACAATTAGCATATTTAAAATATACCAAATAAAACATTAACATGCAAAGGAGAACAATCCTGAATTGGCAGGGGGATGGAATACGTGACCGTACTGGCTTTTTCTCATCTCTAGATTCAGAGACAGTATCAAATTTTAAAATGCATACAGCAGAAATCAGGAAAATAAAGTCCATTCTGAGAAATCTACTTACTGGTTATTTTAGATAGGCTTAAAATGAATTAAGTAGTCAATTGTGGAATTTGTACTGCAGAATTAATGAAATTTTTGCTATGTACAGTCTATGAGTTGTAAACCATTCCTTCCATTTTGTTCATTTATATACATAAAGAATGGCAAATTTTACCCCTCCCCCCCTTTTTTTAAGTTCACACAATTACAGCTTTTAAATCAGGTGTTAATGTTTTATTACGCACTGACACAATGCTATAATGGTTTGGATTTTTTAAAGTTATCATTTGTTACTTTGACAGACTCCTTGTTTCAAAACTAAGGTTTGTCTCTTTCTCGTGATGATCAATCTCCTTAAGAAGTTCCTCCTTTTCCTGGAAATAATTCCGGAACCACTCAATATGCTCCGCTTTTTGTTTAACACTTAGATATGGGTTCTTGGAAAGCCCACAGATCACCAGTTCCATGAAGTGTCGAATAGGTCCTTGCTTGGGAAAGGCTTCAAGATATTTATCCAGAAAGATATGTTCATGAAATTCAACATCATCTTCAATACCTAGAATGTAAATTGCAAATAACACTGTTAAATCATCATAATTTGATAGTGAACACACTCAAGACAAACTAAGTATTTATATCAGAGGGGTAGCCTTATTAGTCTGGATCTGCAAAAGCAACAAGGAGTCCTGTAGCACCTTATAGACTAACAGATCTGTTAGTCTATAAGGTGCTACAGGACTCCTTGTCGCTTAAGTATTTTATGTAAACTTTTTAATTGGTAAAATTAAGAGTTCATTGCTGTATACAAAAAGAAATATAAACTTCACTGAAATGAGAGAAGACTTTGGTGACATCGAAAAACGCACATTTTTGACACTACCCTGCCCAAACAGGAGAAATTTGAGTGCACAAGATGTCAAGCCACCATCCACAACTCTTGGTTTTCATTTTGTGTTTTCCATTACGAGGGCAATTTTTACATTTATTTCGTATTTGTTAATGCCATTGAAGCCTTACTTTGAAATCTATTTCCTTAGTAATGAACTCTGCTCTTCCAATACAAGCAAACAGGGGTTTGTTATGGGCTACTAGCAACATTTAAAAAAAACGGAATTGAACATTTATTTGTAATAAGAAATATACTGCTTGCATACCTTTGCAAAATGGTTTAAAGAAAAACATGAAAGTAGTTCAAACTGAGCAAGGCTACCTTTGAAAGTATTGGTTACTAGAACAATTTCCATGCTTGTGTTCATTACATTTCACAGTTTTGAAACAGAGACTGTTTTTAAATACTTCTTTTAACATTTTCCAGACTTTTGCAATCATAAATATACAAAATAGATCAAGATAAACATAAATGAAAGATTTTGCAAGTTGTGTCAGATGTGATCTTTAGAAGTGATGAACGCAAAAATATCACATTAAAAAGCATTTAATTTCAGAGCTATGTGGTGTAGTGGTTTGTTACAGACCTTTCGCCAAAAATACCTTAAATCAAATATCAGAGGGGTAGCTGTGTTAGTCTGAATCTGCTTAAACAATGAGAAGTCCTGTGGCACCTTATAAACTAACAGATATATTGGAGCATAAGCATCTGACGAAGTGGGACTTTGCCCACGAAAGCTTATGCTCCAATAAATCTGCTAGTCTATAGGTGCCATAGGACTTCTTGTTGTTAAATCAAATAGTGATTTCAGACTTCTTTCCAGTAGATTTCACTGGTTTCTACTTTTTAATTTGACACTAGTATTCAAAGGATACACAAAGTGTAAGATCTTGGAATCTATAAACTCAAATATGTATAGAAACATGGGGTATGGAAATATGAGATTTTGCTGTGTTCCTAATCCAGAAATCAAGACAGACTGGGGTTTCTAAGTACGTAAAGAATTTTTCCCTTCTTAAGTTGATAAAAAACCCTGATGCTAATTAATGCAATTATTTGATAAGATATAAAATTAACTATCATAATACTATGTTGTTATTATGATATAAGAACTTGCAAAGACTGCAGAACAGTAAGATTTGTTTTTTTGGATTGGGGTCTCAAACTCTCCCCTTCCTGCCACCTCCCCACCCTCTACCCCACACTGCACCCCAAGATATTCTCCAAGAGATGCAGCCTTGGGATGGCAGCAGCAGTCCCTCCCCTTGGCACTCACCACGGCAATGGGAGCCATGAGGAAACAGAACACACTGCACGTACTCACACCACTTCCTTGTGGCTCCTGCAGTGGCTGGGAGTGTGGGGAAAAAGGGACTGCTGCTACCGCCCGGCATCAGGCCCCCCAGTAATCCCCAAGGCCACATCCCTTGGAGGATGGGGTGCAACTGGAGGGAGAGGGCAGGGCAGGAATGGAATGGGCGGGCCTTGGGGGATAGGGACATATGTCTCCCCTGCTGCAACAACTCCCAGGCCAGATTGCCAAAATGCTCCAGCTGTAGATGGCCTGTGGGCTCTGAGTTTAAGACTCCTGTTTTAGATGAACAAGAGACAGTTAAAAAAACCAACAAAAAAGGGAAGTACATTGGTCTTAAGTTAAAAATCTAGTGGAAACATCCCAAACCCAACAATTTAGCACAATTTAGTTGAAAATATTTATGCCAATGAACAGTACTGTACTAGCAGGGGTATTGCCAAAAATTGGTGAAAGCTTGCACATCACTTATCTGCTACTTCAGGGGGTAGCCGAGTTAGTCTGTACAGGATAAACTTAAAAACAACAAATAGTCTGGTAGCACTTTATAGCTAACAAAACATGTAGATGGTAGCATGAGCTTTCATGAAGAAGTGGGCTGTGCCCACGAAAATTCATACCACCATCTACATGTTTTATTAGTTTTTAAAGTGCTACCAGACTATTTGTTGTTTTTTAAGTTTATGCTGTACAGTTATTAGTCCTTAAACATACCGGTAGTTGTGAATAAGCACTACAGTTTCCCACTCTAGAAATGAGCATCAAAAAGTACTAAAGCTATACCAATAAACCAACCCTCTTCAAGCCAAAACATTTAGGCTACATCTACAAGTTTCCATCTAGACTCATTAGCATAAGTCACTACATCATTAGCATATTTTCTTATAAGCATATTTCCTTAAAAGGATCTTGTGCAAAACAGGGGGTTTGCGCAAAACGGAAGCGGCTACACTGCTTCTTTATGCGCAAACAGAAACGGTAGAAAATATGCTAATAATGTTGCGGCTTAGAAATAGAGTGACCTATGATAAGAAACATTAGTTTGGTGCATGCCATCTTAGCAGAACACAATATTGAAAACTGGAATTTTTATTACTAGTTGTTTATAGGCTTGCATTTGTTCTTAAACTGTAGTAAAGACAATTTTCTCTGCATTAGCATAAAGGACTGAATATATTGTAGGTAAACACTTGCAGGTCATAAAACATAGGAAGTTTGTACCACAGAAATGAGTGCAAATGATCTTGATACTAACCAGGATATAACACATTTGGCACAACATCAATCATTAAAATGAAAGTAAGATAATACACATTTCAGTGCAAGGATTAATGGCATGTCAGTATCTTCCAATCCTCCAAAAGAACAGCACTGTAGTGTGTAACTTTCTCTCTCAACTTGTACCGCATATTCAAAGTTACCATGGTTTCTTTCCTGTTTTTCCTTCAGATGTTGCAATGCTCGAAGGAGCTGGAAAAGAACCCCTATTTTCCCATATAGCATCATCAGTAACATGTGCAGCATTTATCAGTACCAACTACCCATCACCTTTATCTCCACTAGTCCTTGGAAAAGAAACCAGATGTTTCCCTCTTCCCAGAAGCTAATATTTTCTTCGCAAATCACATTGGTTTAAACAGCATATTTGTGCTAGGCTTAGAAACCCAAATCCACTTAGTGAATACTTGGAATCTTTCAGTTATTACTATACTGGGTTCCAATTCCCCTTCTCTCCTACAATATTTTGTGATTTCTCAAGTCAGAAGACCCTGATTTTTACTATTAGGGATTCTTGAGTCCCCTTACAATAATTCTATAATTCATTGATCATAAAGTCAGAGAAATGGGTTGATTGCTATGAAAAGAATCTGAACAATGCAACAGTGAAATAGTGAAGCAGTGACTGTAGTGTCTAAAAGTCCTAGTCATAGACTAGAACCCCATTGTGTTAAGTGCCATGAAAATACAGAACAAAATGTTTTCATTGTCAGTCTTCTGTTATATACACTACGTGAGTAGCTTTCCACAGAAGTTCAAAGGTACTTTTGGTAGGGTCATGTAATTACTCAACTAGGTGTTCCAAGGATAGAAATGAGACATGATCAGAGTTTTGGAAATGGGCAAATAATTTTTTCAGATATTAAGAATGCTGGCCAACATTTTTATACCCCTTTCTTCCCTCCCCACTTTTTTTAAAAATAATGTTTCTCTCTAGCACTAGTTTTCCTTTCTAACCCCAAAACACGAGTACTTGCACCGGAGGAAGGAGGTTGAGCCAAAACCATTTAACTGGAGAATTACTGAAACAGCTAAAACATATGACTGGTGGGCATTATGCATATATAGAAGCTACAAGATAAAATTATCAATTTGGAAAGATTTCCTTTAACCCTACCAATATTACAATGGCAAACCCTGAAGCACCAGTAATCCTTGTGCAGAAAGGATGGTTCTTTGAGATATGTCCCCCGGTGGGTGCTTCAGTCTAGGTGTCCATGCGTTTATACACTGAAGAGCAGAAATTTTTCATAGCAGTGCTCTGTTAGGGTACACATGCATTGTAGCCACTAGCCCCTGCTGTAGCATGCATGATCTGACCCCCTCCAGGTCCTTCTCAACTACAGAGCTGGACAGAGTGAACTCCGAAATTGAGGGGACAAGAGTGGGTACTGAAGAACCATCATTACTGCATAAGGTAAGAAACTTTGAGTGGTGTCTTTGTAGGTGCTCCACTCTAGGTATCTGTAGAGCAGTTCCCTACTAGGGATGGTAGAGCTTCAGAATCACATGTGAATAGAGGATGGGAGCACGAATACGTCAACCATAATGTTAGAAATAGAATACTTGGTGATGACAGTGTTTCGCAAGTGTGTTCTGATGTCCAGGTTGCACCAATACACCTAACCCTTTATTTATCAAATATCTCTTAGGGAACATTATTTAGGAATGCTATCAATGTTGCCATGGCCCAAATAGAATTGGCCATGTAAGGGTTCTTGGTGGTATGACTAGTAGCAAGTTCAGATTCAAAATGGATCTCTGGTTGTTAGCCCATGAGTCGAGATTGCTGAACCTTTGGAGTGCTCTGTCATGGAGATGAAGTCTTGGTAACTTGCAAAATGGGTTGGTTCTCTCTAAGCAGAACGCTATCACCTGTCTGACATCTAACATGTGTAAAGAGTCTTCTTTTGGACCCTTACGTAGTTCGGTTCTGGTTTAATTGAAATGTCATTGCTGTTGGCGGTGGAAATAGGTGTTTCATGGTCTCTGGTATAGTGTGCAGCATCATTTGTTCAGCGGGGTATATATGCCTAGAGTGCGCAATATGGCCTTAGTGTCCTCAGGTATGAAACAAGTTGCCTGTTTTGGACGAGTAAGGCTTTTCCCTATCAAAGGGAAAATCTTCCCTTTGAGCTATAATTCTTTTCAGATCCCTGCACTCTGTAGCCAAGAGGCCCTCCTCATGACCGCAGCTGTGGCTGTTATTCAAGCAGCTGTGTCTGCCACATCCACTGAAGCCTATAGCTCTAAGAGAGGGTATGTCTACACTACCACCCTAGTTCGAACTAGGGTGGTAATGTAGGCAACCGGAGTTGTAAATGAAGCCCGGGATTTGAATTTCCCGGGCTTCATTTGCATCTTGCCGGGCGCCGCCATTTTTAAATGTCCACTAGTGCGGACTCCGTGCCGCGCGGCTACACGCGGCATGGACTAGGTAGTTCGGACTAGGCTTCCTATTCACGAGAAGTAACGGTAGTTCGGAATAGGAAGCCTAGTCCGAACTACCTAGTCCGTGCCGCGTGTAGCCGCGCGGCACGGAGTCCACACTAGCGGACATTTAAAAATGGCGGCGCCCGGCAAGATGCAAATGAAGCCCAGGAAATTCAAATCCCGGGCTTCATTTGCAACTCCGGTTGCCTACATTACCACCCTAGTTCGAACTAGGGTGGTAGTGTAGACATACCCAGAGCTATTATATGACCCTCACTGATGATAGCCTTCAGCTGACAAAGCTTCTCAAAATAGCAGTGTTGTTTTTTAAAAATGAGGTACTTATACTTGTGACAGAACCAAAATGTGTTTTGTCCTATTTACCCAATGAGTTATTTAGAAGTCATGTGATCAAGTCATGGATGTACAGCTCAAGCCATTTTAAAGGGGGGCACGGATGCTCAAGGATGATGTCTGAAAATGTAGTTACACGTTTTTTCTTTCCTGTCTATATTTTACTAAAAGATTTACCTAGTGTTGCTCGCGTCCTTAGCTCAGTTTTTGTTCTTTGGAAAATAAAATGGAGGGTCTGGGGATGAGGGGTTCCATATGCAGGCTGTCCTGCGGAGAAAGGACTACTCCAGCATTTTTTCAGCACAGCAGCTTGGGACAAGGTGAGAAGCACCTGTCCATGGCCACTGCACAGCCATGGGCACAACTGCGGGAGGGGTGCCTATCCCTTGACTGGGACAAATCCAGGTTCATCTGCCCCCTGCACTTTCCGTCCAGAGTGAGGAATGCAGCAAACTAGGCATATTTTGCTGGCTCTCTAACGAAAGGGAACAGCCAGCAACATCCCCACACAAATCCGGGGGGAGGGAAGGTTACCCTCCATGGGGAGCCTGGACAGGGAAAGGCTCAGGACTGGTTCAGTCATGGAGTGGGGGCACAGCCAGCCATTTTCATCTGCCTGGCAATTCTGTCTCTTTTCTGTATAGTTTTTTGAGAAGCATCCCATTTTCCTGACACAATTAAACCCTTACCTTGCTTTAAGTTATAATAAGAGGAAGCCGTATACCAAATATAGTAGACCTAGCTCTTACCATTAAGGAGGAGACAGACTCTCTCAAACATATGAATGGTCTGAGCATTGGCTGGCTAAACCCAGGGTTGTGAGCTCAATCCTTGAGGGAGCCATTTAGGGATCTGGGGCAAATCGGCCAGGGATGGTACTTGGTCCTGCTGTAGACAAAGGCAAAGTGCTCCACTTAGGAAGGAACAATCAGTTTTACACATACAGAATGGGAAACGACTGTCTAGGAAGGAGTACGGCAGAAAGGCATCTAGGGGTTATAGTGGACCACAAGCTGAATATGAGTCACCAGTGTGATGCTGTTGCAAAAAAAGAAAACATGATTCTGGGATGCATTAACAGGTGTGTTGTGAGCAAGACACGAGATGTCATTCTTCCGCTCTACTCTACGCTAGTTAGGCCTCAGTTGGAGTATTGTGTCCAGTTCAGGGCACCACATTTCAAGAAAGATTTGGAGAGGGTCCAGAGAAGAGCAACAAGAATGATTAAAGCTCTAGAGAACATGACCTATGAAGGAAGGCTGAAAGAATTGGATTTGTTTAGTTTAGAAAAGAGAAGATTGAGGGAGGACATGATAGCAGTTTTCAGGTATCGAAAGGGTGTCATAAGGAGGAGAGAGAAAAGAAGCAATGGGCTTAAACTGCAGCAAGGGAGGTTTAGGTTGGACATTAGGAAAAAGTTCCTAACTGTCAGGGTAGTCAAACACTGGAATAAATTGCCCAAGGAGGTTGTGGAATCTCCATCTCTAGAGATATTTAAGAGTAGGTTAGATAAATGTCTATCAGGGATGGGCTAGAACAAGGGTTCTTAACCTTTTTACCTTCACACTTCCCCTGAAAGTGAATTTCATGTTCACACCACCCTGGGAGCCATTTTGTGCACAGCCTAGCCCCGCCCCCTCACCTGACAGGAAGCTAAGGGGCGTGGCTAGGACGATAAGAACTCTGCCAGGGAGCTGAGTCGGGGCCCAGCCTCTGAGGGAGACAGAGGCCTGCCCAGAGCTCCTGGTTGATGAGGCCGAGACCTGGCCCGGGCCTTCCACAGCCGCCTTCCCTCAGGCCAGCGAAGGCTTCCCTGCCTGGGCCACCGAGGCCTGGCCAAGCCGGCCAGCAGGGCTACCCTCTGACTTAGAGGAACCCAAGGCTCTACTGGTGCCTGGCGATTCGGAGGACCGGCCTGAGCTGAAGACCTGGCTCGAATCCCGAGGCCTGCCTGAACCCTGGGACCTGGCGAACTAGCTGGATGCTGGACACAGCTGTCCGAGCTAATTCCTAAGTCCGACAGCTGGTGGCACTGTGGGGTGAGTGAACCCCGTTACAATGCCTAAATGAATAATATGAGCTTTTAACTTTGAACCTTTTCCTAACAAATTTACGTAATATTTGAAGATGAAAGTCGGCAATGCTCGCGTACTGTTATTGTAGTGTGTTGTCCCATAGGCCTGATTACAATAGCAGCGCGAATCAGTGTGCTGATCTCTAGAGGTTAATAAGAAATTAATGTTTATAATTTTAATTCATAACATTAATTATGAAGCAATCTAAACTTTAGAATTTTATCCAGTGAGAAGGCAATTGAGAAATTTTCTGGGAGGCACCTCACACCTCCCCTGGGGAGGCACACCTCACTGGTTAAGAACCCCTGGTCTAGACAGTATTTGGTCCTGCCATGAGGGCAGGGGACTGGACTCTATGACCTCTCGAGGTCATTTCCAGGCCTAGTATTCTATGATTCTATATAGTAAATTAAAAAGTTTAAGAACTTGAGTACCATTGTAATGCTCCAAACTGAATACTTCTGTTCTCACAACAGATGCATTTTAAATTTTGCTTAGGATTTTATAACCACAGACTTGTGTCTCATAAAAGGAAGCCTCTACTTCTTGGTACAGAATTAGGTGATAGAAGGTGCTGCTATTGAACAGACTGGGGAAAAATATCTAGAATTAGAATAGCCAATGAATGCCACTTTTCTAGGAATCTGTTAAGATTTAAGTTGTGCCAAATTTGTTGTAATGAGTTTCACCAAGCCTTCGATTGCACTTTGATGTACCTGATGTGATTGATGACCTGTAAACAGAGTTGGTGCTTTGATAGGATGGAATTTGTTCGCTTGATTTTTGCAACCTCACTTGTGGTAAATTTTGGAGTTCTCTGTTGGAATTTTTCACATGACTAAATTTTGTGGACAAATCAATAAAGTTTCTTGCTTAACTATTTGTGAAGAAAGCTGGTGAATTCATTACTCCCAGACATCAGGGTTCCATCCATATTACTACATCAGAAATGCCATTGGCCAGTGAATATGAACTTGCAAAAACATTACTTGACTATATTTGGCTTAGCGTACAACAGATCAATTCTCATGGAAGCAGTGATTAAATTCTAAGAAACCACCAAAACAGGATGAGAACAAATATTAAGAAACAGCTCAACCACATTATGCAATTTACAACTCAACACAGAATGGCAGCTTTTCAAGGGAGACGATTCAAGAAACCAACCTGTTATGTCTTTAATGATTTAAAACCATTGCCAAATTTTCTGCAGTTATTAAAATCCTATTTAAAGAATGATCACACACTTTCTATATTTCTGCCTTTCCTGTTCCATCCATGATGTTAACTTCACATATAGATACGTTTATTAAAAATTATGGTGTTATTTAATGTATGTCCAGCCAGTGGGGTAGTTGTGCTGAATGATGTGACTTTGATTTTGCTTATGAAGTGGACAAGCCTAAGGGAACAAATCTGACTAATATTCAGTAAATCATTGTATGCAATGTGCTACAGCTGTGTAAGTCCCGGGATATTAGGGAGACAAGGTGGGTGAAGTAATATCTTTTATTGGAACAACTTCTGTTGGTGAGAGACAAGATTTTTGAGCTCCATAGAACATTTCTTCAATTCTGGGAACAGTACTCTGTGTGTCACTAAGGATGTTAAGTATCAGGTAACTGACTAACCAAATAGTCAATGCATTTTTGCATCTACTATTCAATTACAGGCAGTCCCCGGGGTTACGAACAAGATAGGGACTATAGGTTTGTTCTTAAGTTGAATCTGTATGTAAGTCGGAACTGGCGTCAGCCGCTGCTGAAACTGATCAGTTTCAACAGCGGCTGAATCTGGACGCCAGTTCTGACTTACATACGGATTCAACTTAAGAAACCCAGGTGTCCCCAAGTCAGCTGCTGCTGAAACTGACCAGCGGCTGATTCCAGGAAGCCCGGGGCAGAGCAACTCTGCCTCGGGCTTCCTGTAGTCAGCCCCTGGTCAGTTTCAGCAACAGCTGACTTGGGGATGCCTGGGGCAGAGCAGCTGGGGTGCTGCTGGGTTGCTCCAGTAGCGCCGCTCCTCGGCGCTACTGTACCAACCCAGCAGCATCCCAGCTGCTCTGCCCCAGGCGTCCCCAAGTCAGCCGCTGCTGAAACTGACCAGCAGAGGCTGAATCAGGACGCCTGGGGCAGAGCAGCTGGGGTGCTGCCGGGTTGGTACAGTAGCACCGAGGTGCGGCGCTGCGGGACCAACCCGGCAGCGCCCCAGCTGCTCTACCCCAGGCGTAGGCAAGAAAAGCCTGGTCTGCTGGGGGGGGGGAGAGGGGCCACTAGCTGCACACACACCCCGCCCCCCAGCAGACCAGGGAGACGCGGGTGGCGGGACCGCCCGCATCCTCCACGGCTTTGCTCCGTCTCCCTGGTCTGCTGATCAGGGAGATGGGGAGCAAAGCCTTGGAGCACGCCCGCAGCGGGACAGCCCGGGCGCGCCCGGGCAGTCCCACTGTGGGCGTGCTCCAAGGCTTTGGTCCCGGTCTACCTGCAGACCAGAGCGACGGGTAGCAAAGCCACGGAGCACACCCATAGCGGGACAGCCCAGGCACGCCCGGGCTGTCCCGCTGCGGGCGTGCTCCAAGGCTTTGCTCCCGGTCTCCCTGCAGACCAGAGAGACGGGGAGCAGCTTTTCTCGCCCCGGAGGATGGGGGCGGCGGGACTGCAGCGCATCTGGGCGTCCCGCCGCTCCAGTCCTCCGGCGCGAGAAAAGCCCCGTTCGTAACTGTGAATCCGACATAAGTCAGATCTGCGTAACTCGAGGACTGCCTGTAGTCGATAGGGTACCTACACTTCAAAGGCAAAAGTGCCTGTGCCGCTGCCACTTTGAAAAGCCGCAGTGGCGTTTCAAAGCGGCAGTGCTGCACGGAGCCCAGGATCAGCTGAGGAGTCCCCAACTGATCCCAGGATCCGTGCAGTACTGCCGCTTTGAAATGCCAGGGGGAGCCCGACATTAGGCTCCCAGCAGCATTCAAAGCAGCAGTGCCACACGAAGTCCTGGGTCAGCTGGGGACTCCCCAGCTGATTCCAGGCTCCAAGCAGTGCTGCTGCTTTGAAATGCCACAAGGAGCCCGACACCAGGCTCCCTGCGGCATTCAAAGTGGCAGCACCACATTCAAAGCAGCAGTATCCTCCTATTCTCCCCCCTTGCTGCCTCTATCAGTCCTTATGGGAAATAATTAATTGACACAAATCAGATATCTGAAAAGAAAACACAAACACCTGTTGGGAAATGCTTTAACCTCCATGGACACTCAATTAAGGGATCTCCACGTTGCTGTTTTGTTACAGATCAATTCCACAAGCCAAATACACAGAGAAGAATTGGAACTCCACTTCATGCACAAGTTTAATTCTCATGCAGATGGTTTAAATTGCAATATGGGATGGCTGGGACATTATCAACCAACCAACCAACCACTGAAGATGCCAATGGTTCTTGATGTCTATATAGAACTGTTGCTAGTACTCTTTCTCTCCAAATGCAAACTAATGGTTCTCATCAGCCTCTTAACTATCTAGTCTTTAAAGTGATAACATACTATCTGGTTTTTTTCAGTTTTTCCTGTTACAGACTGGTTTGGCTTTCCCTTTGAAACTTATCTACCCACTGTCTCTTTTTCTCCCCCACCCCTCCTTCCCACATTTATTCTTGGTTCTGGACATCCAACACTCCGGTCATCTGAAGAATTGGGCTGTGCCCACGAAAGCTCATGATACCATCTACATGTTTTGTTAGTCTATCAAGTGCTACCAGACTATTTGTTGTTTTTTGTTTTTTCCGGTTACAGACTGACTCAGCTACCCCTCTGAACCATTTTGAACTATTTTCCTTAACACTGATTAGGATTTAACAGCAAAATTTACATGATGTCTTCATCTGAAGCTTCACTAACTTAAGACAGTTTAAAGTTACTTACTTGAGCAAAAGGATTAGTCAACTAGTATATGTGCTAGGCATTTCTGAAATATATTATTAAAACTCTCAAGCATGAGGTTGGTGCTCTAATTCTCTACAAATAGAAAGAGACCACAAAAGCTACAGAACACCTACCCGCTTCATTATTAATAGGGAACTCCCACAGTTTTCCCTCTTTTGTCCACTGGATCATCTCTTCAAAGCCATTCCGAGGCGGCTGTTGATTTACTGCTGCAATCTGATTAGCAAGTTCCAGATCCCAGAGCGTAGGTGAAGACTCTAAATATGAAAAAAGAAAAAACAGATGTCAGTTTGCCAGAATTGACTTAGATCATATTTTGTTTAAGATTATCAAATTTAGTGAAGGCTGATATTTGCAGACTTACATATTTTAAGTTGCAGCCTTTAATCATGGTGCAGCATAAAAGTCTACTGAATTCTCAAATGACTTGTAAACTAGCTTACTAATCTGTCAAAATTGCAAATAAGTTATTTAACTCCTTTCCCAAATGTTACAAATAGGAATTAAATTTTCCATCATGTGACTGTTTCTGATATTGACACATTTTGGCTGCTTTTCGTTACTTACAATTTTTTATATTTAACTCATTACATTCTGAAATTGGCCTATGCACTTTTTAATAAAGACGACAGGGCCTTGTTTACTCTAAGGGGTTTCCTGGTATTTCATGATTATGCTCTCATTTGTTGAGGCAACCCACATCTGCAAGTGTTTCCAATTGTTTACTGTGAATCTTGCCCATCTTGATCAGCTGCCCAGTTTTACTGCTTTAAAAAAAAATTCCAGTCAATAATCAATCATACAAGACTAAGAAATCCTGACTTTGCATTTATCTCACTGTCTTTAATGTTGTCCTCTTTCACACAATATAGCTTAAATAATCTCTTCAACTCTCTCTACTTTCATTATGCCAACAATAAATGAGACTTTTTAATTGTTTAATATTTACTATATTCAAGGGCATGCACATGACAGATCTGAGTAACTGTTAAATCACTAGACTGTTCATCCTCTACACCCTGTTACCCTCCATGCTTGTCATCCCCCAGTCAGTCATCACATCACTCTATATAAGATTACACTGCAAACACTGAGACTATGGCCTAGAGTTTTAAGGAGCCACTTGTATTTTGGGGTGTCCAACTTGACATGCTTTAAAGGGGTCAGACTCTTTCAGATACCTCACGCTAAACAAAAAGGAGACATCCAAAATCACTGCAGGTTCAATCTCTCTTGTCCAGCACCCTAGGGGGACCGGACTGGTGCCAAACCAGAGAATTTGCCAAACCACAGGAGGTCAGTATTGTCTAGCAGCATTACTAGTACTTGCACTACTTACGGGGCTTTTAGAACACATTTAGGGGTAAATTAGAGCTAAGCAACAACACTAAATAACTAAATTAGAGTTAAACAACAGAGCCAGGACTGTTGGCTGTAAGAAACACCATTATGGGACTGCAGGAAACCGACACACCTATGATAAGTGAACATCCTGCTAACTAAATCAAGCCGGACCACAGATGTTGATGGACCAGAGAGGTTCAACCTGTATTCACTTTTGAAAAATTAGGCCTATGTCTTTCTACCTGAATTGTAAAATACTGTAAATTAGTATTTTATAAAATATAAATGTAAATTAAAACTGCATTTTTCAAGCACTCTCTTAAAATTATAATTACTTCAAGTTAGCATTCAGAAGTACTAAAAAGGACCCTTTCACCTTTTCCATTAAATAGTCCTTTCTCAAATATTCTAGTATTCCCTCGACAGCTCACCCAACCCAGCAACATTCTTGGAATTTGGCCAAAATATTACATGTTATAAGTCCTACTCGTTTAGTCATCTCTTGGCTTCATGTCTAACATTTACACACAACCTGCAGCAGGCCAATTCAATTCTCATCTCACCCAAGATTTTTACTCATTGACACATTCCATCTTGCTTAGTCTTTTAATTCACAGGTACACAAAATAATCCACTGCCGATCTATAACCAATGACTGTCGATTATGAGAGTGAGAAGATTCATGGTATTTGGAAACATATCAGGCAAAAATGCCTTAAGAATTTTTTAATGGCGAAGGTTTTTTTAAAAATGTCCCTATTTAATAATAGTTTATCTAATTAACTTTGGGTATGTCTGCACTACCACCGTAGTTCGAACTAGGGTGGCTAATGTAGGCAACCGAAGTTGCAAATGAAGCCCGGGATTTAAATATTCATTTGCATCTTGCCGGGCGCCGCCATTTTTAAAGCCCTAGTAGTTCGGACTCCGTGCCCGCGGCTACACGCGGCACGGAGTAGGTAGTTCGGATTAGGCTCTCTAATCCGAACTACCGGTACACCTTGTTCCACCAGGAGTAACATTTGCATGTGTTTACATTTGTATGTTTGTCTCTACAAGGAAGAAACTGGAGTTCCTTAAAACGAAAGCTTAAGTTTTCAGCAGTCACGTAGTTTTAAATGATTAACATTTGAAATAGTAAATGTCAGAATGGCCCTTACCTAATCTTTGATCTTCTGGACCATATCAATTAGTTGAGTCCAGTAAACTAAATTCTCCCTTTCTTTCCTTTGCTATGAAAAAGGCAGACACATGCAGACTTTTCCACTCTGGAAAACATTTCTACTTTGAGGGCAGTAAATCAGAAAACTCTTGTTCAAATTCATTCATACTTGGCAGAAAAAATCTGCCTCAGCCACACCTATCACTTACTCACTTCCTTGAAAATATTCTTTTGTTTGGAGCTGTTAAAAGAATACCCAAAAATGTAATGGAAACCAAGTTACAAAATTAACTGTAATGGAATCATTGCTTCTACTTTATCCTTTAAGTATTCTGATTAGGGATGTTAAATATCGGTTAACTGAATAGTCAATTAACTGCTTGAATTCTTATCGATTACTTGACTATTCTACAGTCCCCAGGGATTGGGCCAGCAGCCCCCTGTCTCTCCGTGCTGCTGCCTCTGTATCAGAAGCAGCAGTGCAGGGTGCCAGGCAGGAGCTGGTCCGAGAGGGGAGCCCGTTTAAAAACCAGCTCCCCTTGTGGAATGGCTGTCTGTCACCCTGTACTGCTGCTCTGATAGAGAGGCAGATGCGCGGAGTGGCAGCAGCCCATGTCCAGGCGAGAGGGGGAGCTGAGCTCCCAGACCTGGTGTGATCCAGAACTGAGCTGGGCTGCCTGCCTGGCTCCTAATACAGTTGAAATGCAGAGCTGCAGAGGGGGTAGGACCCAGACCGGGTGTGAGCCAGTACTGAGCCAGGCTGCTGGCCAGCCTGCTAAAAAATGTACTGTCAAGGAGTGGGGGGAATGAGTGTAGTCTGTAGCATTAACCTATAAGCTTTTGCTTATCGGTTAATCGACTACACTATTACATCCCTAATTCTGATAATTTGCTACTCAGTCTTCTTAAAAAGGATTAGCCAAAGTTTAAGTTTACAAGCATGGTGTATCTGCTGGATGCAAAGCAATCTTACATTTATCTTTAAGTAATAAAAAACAGCATAGTTCTAAGTGCTCCTTTATTAACAGCTTTAACAGCCTTTAGACAGTTTTCCTTGATTTTCCACTTACAATTCGGGATTTCAAAATTTCAACTTGCATTCATGGTGTGTTTAAACACTTCAGTTCAATATCTGCACTAATATGAAATTAGAAAACAAGAGGAAATAAGTTAAGGAATCAAATATCTTACTGGTATTTCCTCCTAGTAGGAAAAAAACTTTTTTGCAATGAAGCTTATAATCAGTAAAGCTGGGTAATAAGGTTTCTGGCTTAAAATGTATTGTAGCTTTCCTCAGTGCTATTGGGAATTAAATGAGAAAATGACATTAAAAACTGAGAGGCATCCTTGTTGATAACTCATGAAAAATCCCATAAGCTTCACTCACTTTCTTCAAGTTTTACTTGTGCTATACTGTAGTCTATTTATAAATTACGGCATGAATAAATAGTATATGAATCTTTAAAAAGTATCAATAACATTTGCAGTTCTGCTTTTAATAGGGCTGTGTACAAGCTAGTTCAAAAAGTTACTAATAAAAATATCTACCAACACTTCTGAACAGTCTTGATTCAACACAAAATTTAGCTAATCTGAATATGTATTTTTGGTAGGGTAGTTTAAGAGAGCATTATGCTGCCTATTCTGGATTTTATATATAAAA
Source organism: Pelodiscus sinensis (assembly GCF_049634645.1). NCBI lineage: Eukaryota > Metazoa > Chordata > Testudines > Trionychidae > Pelodiscus > Pelodiscus sinensis. Next base: position 292,023,290 of record NC_134711.1, on the reverse strand, counting down.
ACGGTCTAATTTTAATAATCTTAAACATATGCTAATTTGATTCTTAAAAGGAGACAACTGCAGTATTCTGTTAAACAGTGTTTACGTTCCATCTCAGAGGTGACTGCATTCAATAAAATCAGTAATTGCTTCACACTCGTCTGGGAAGCACTAACTGAAAAAATATTAGATATCATTGTGGATAATCAGCTAACAGGAGCTTCTAGTGTGATGTTGGAGTAAAAAAGTAGTAATGAAATCCTAGGGTGCAAGAACGGTAGGTAGCATCTTGAATAAGAACAAAGAGGTTATTTTACCTCTGTATTTGGCACTGGTGCAACCACTGCTGGAATCTTAATTCGGGATGTAAAATCCTAGTTAATAAGTTAACCGGTTAAACATTTAACCAGTTAACTGACTAAAGAGGGATTCAGGCTGGGGACTGCTCTAGCGTGGCCAACGTTGCTGCTGGCTCCCAGCCCCCCGTCAGAGCAGCGCTGCCTGCAGGGTGTCTGTGGGGCGGGTAGGCCCACCACAGATAGAAGCTGCTTCAGATAAGAGCACCCACTGTCCACAGCAGGCCCCCTGCGGGGCTGAAGCAGCTGCCTGTCCATGGCAGGTGGGGTGCTGCTCCAGTCCACCCACCAGTTACCAGTTAATCAGAACCAGTAAGCATTACCTATTTAGGGTGAAGCTTGCTGGTTAACTAGATAACCAGTTAACCCTTTCACAACCCTAATATTGTGTCCACAATTCAAGAAGGATGCTGATGAATTAGAGAGGATTCAGAGAATAGCCACAAGAAAAAATTAAGAGTAGACGACATGCCTTCTAACGACCGACTCAAAGGGTTCAATCTGTTCAGCTGAAAAAACAGCAGGTTAAGGAATGACTAAATCTCATAGGGAACAAGTATTTAATAATAGGATCTTTAATCTAGCAAAGGAAGGTATAACATGATCCGATTGTTGGAATTTAAAGCTAGACAAATTCAGACTGGAAACAAGGTGTAAACTGTTAATGTAATTAGCCGTTAGAACAATTTGCCCTGGGTTATGGTCAATTCTTCACCACTGATAGTTTTTAAATCAAGACTGAATGTCCTTCTATAAGATCTGCTTTGGGAATTATTTTCAGGAAGTTCTATGGCCTGGGCTATACATGAGATCAGACTAGATCAGGGGGTGGACAAAAGGGCCTCCACGGGTCACATACGGCCCGCCAAGCAGGTGGATCTAGCCAGCAGAGGCCCTACTGCTTCCCTGCCCCCCAGACAATTAGGGCCTGGGGAGTGCTCAAAGCTTTCTCCACTCTGCCCCATGCTGTGCTTTGGGCGGGGGCAGAGTGGAGAAGGCTTTGCGTGCTCCCCCACCCCCAGGCCTTAATTGACCTGGGGGCGGGGGAGCGCATAAAGCCTCCTCCCACCCTGCCAGGAGCACATGGTGCCACACTTCCTTTGCCCTGCCCCAGCCCTGCGAGGAGCCCGTGGCACTTCAAAGTGCCACGGGCTCCTCGCAAGGCAGGAGGAGGCTTCCAACACTTCCCCGCTCCCAGATCCTGATTGGCCTGGGGGAGCATGCCAAGCCCCTTCCAGGGCATGGGTGCCTGTTGGGAAGGGGGGCAAAGGGGCTCCCTCACCCCCAGACCAATCATGGTCTTGGGGTGGGGTAGCTCCGCTCCTTCCCATTTAGGCCCCACCCCATCTGGGGTGGCCCGGGGCTACTTCAAAAAACTCTGACATGATGCCAGGGCAAAAATGATTGCCCACCCCGGACTAGATGATAATGATAGTTCCTTTTGGCTTGGGAATCTATCAAATGGCACTATATGACATTTTCATACATGAAATAAAAAGCTATACAATTGAAACTGCAGGAAGAAATTAATGGAGACAAAATTACCCAAACTAGAAGCTGGACAAAGCATTTGAACTAACAGTCCTAGTCTTGAATCCTAAAAACAAAACCACAAACCCTGACATTGGCTCTTTATTGATCTGCAGAGTGCCATTTATTGAACAACAAACACTATTTCTGCAGCCTCTCATTTTACATTTTATTATAACACTTGGCAATGCAAGAGTGCCTTTTTCCAAAGGAACTCAAAGTATTTTATAAAAATCAATGAATTCTGATTCATTGCCTACAAGATATTACCGAAACCCATTTTACAGAAAGGGAAACTGAAGCAGAGACAAACTTAAGAGATTTGATCAAATTCACACAGCATGGGAAAGCCAGTCTTGTGCTTTAACTCCTAAATCATACTCCCACTCTGGCATTCATTTTTGAAGGGTATTACATGCATGTTGGGTCTGAAATGCATAGCTGGCTAAGATTTGTTGATATAGAGGGATACAGCTAAAGGGTTTTCTGTTGCGCTTGTTTAAATAAGATGTTGTAGGTGTTTGAAGTGAATGCATGTGAGAGCGAACCTACATCAGGCAACACTAAGCATAGTTTATCCAGGATGTCTCTGCAAGGTTCTCAGAATTCTGACAGCACACATCAATCCTATCCCATTTTCCCCTTAGACTATAGTCTCAAGACTATTCTGAGAAAGATCTAGTCCATAATGTAAGATCATTGCACAAAATGTCCACTGGAAACCAAGGGTAAACCAAATACACATTTTCTATTGAAAAAATTGAGGGGAATTTTAGCGTTCATGCAAGAAACACCTACAATAGCAAGCAGTACCACAGGTCAACTTTACCAAATAATTGTTAGTACCCGTTAGTCCTGAAAGACACTGTGTAGAAGTCTTGCTTATCAATAAACAGATAAGAGGCCACACATTAATTTATGACCAGATCTGAAATCAGCAAGCTAGCAGCAAACCTTGCTCCTTCATGAGACAGTGAATTTCTCTATTTTGGAAGAATTTCTTCCATTTGGGTTTTTGTTGCTGCTGCTGCTTTTCCACTAACCTGCTTCAGGCGTCCCTTCTGTAACAGTGGGAGTATCAGGGAAAATGTTAAGCCTCCTTCCTAGTTGAAGCCCTCTCCTATTAACAAAAATGACAAATGATATTTCACAACACAGCCAGTTTAAAATGAGGTTTACAAATACAGAATATGCTCATTAAATTCTAGAATAAGTCAACCATCCCTGAAAACAATACCAGCATATTGACAATTGTACTTAATCTTTAGACTTGGTGACCAAAGACAAATTGTTGCATTTGAGTTACTGCTCTATTAAAAAGCCACTGAAGCCAGGCTCCCAAAATGCTTCCCTCAGAGGTTATTAGTATAATTACCATTGTTTTACATTTATTTCTATTTATATATTTAGGAATCTTAATAAAGTCAAATGCTATCAGGCCCTGGTACCTTAGTAACAGTTCTTAGAAAGAGCATTTCTTGGTTTTTTTATAATGTTTTTGTTCTACTCCACAAAATATTTCACAATTCAGGGGAGGAAAAAAAAGACAACAACTAAACCAAACTGATCCTGATTTATGAAGTAATCAGCCTTTTTGGAAGATTATGTATCCACCCTTTCCTCTCTGCCACATGACTAACACTCAAACTGTTATGATAAGCTATAGTCGCTCCAAACAGTCTCATCTGGGGCTCTTTTCTGGATATTAAAATATTGTATTTTGAACTCTTTTCAAAACATCAGTTTTACATTGAATATGATTCTCTACTCAAAAAAGATACTAAACGAGCAAACATTTCTTACAGAAAAGAAGAATAAAATTAATACTTGGATTATAAACAAACAGCTGATCTTTTCCCCTCAACCTAAGTGAATTTTCAGACAAATACAAACACAAGAAAATGAGTGTATTGTAATTCAGAAAATCATTTAACTTTTCTAGATAAAATGTACATTTGTATACATTTCTAATGAAATGCTCATGTTCTTTGTTTGTGTTCTTACATATTCATTTTTGCCCAAGCAACTCTTGTCTTCTCTGCCCTTGAATTTCATCCTCTGCTTTCAAGCAGATTTCTCAAAGCCACAACTGCTATGGCAAACTAGATCTTGTCATATTACTGATGTTACTACCCTGGATCTTTTTCAGAAAGACTAATATATTTACGCAATCTTAAAAGAATGTGAAATTTAAAACAAATTTGGGTTTACATTTTCCTATCCGTTCACAACTTCCAGTAATGTTAGTAGCAGATGTGGGCATGATTTAGAACAAAACACTTAAGTTACTAGTTCAAATTACTATATAGCAGCACCACCCATTTTATTGATATCTGCCAACTCAATTAAACCATTTTCCCTTAATCTTCCCTGGGAACTCTAACTATAGGATATATTTTGACTGTTAGAAACTTATAGCCATAGGAAGGAATTTGAACTTTAAGACTGGTAGTTGAAGTCTGCAATAATAAACAGGTCATGTAACTACACCAATAGTTTTATACTAACACAACTTCATTACTGAAAAGTGTCAGAGAACTCATATAATTTGTGATGGAGGGAATGTTTTTAAATGCATTGCAAACCATATTTTACTTTCCCTTTATTTAAATATTGTAAGGTGTTTGCTCAATTCTACATCAGTTGTTTTACTGCCTATTCCACGTCTCTTTTAGGGTATGTCTACACTTGCACCCTCTTTCGAGAGAGGGATGCAAATGAAGACATTCGAAATTGCAAATGAAGCTGGGATTTAAATATCCCACGCTTCATTTGCATATTTATGTTATGGCGCTATTTCGAAATAGTGCATTTTGAAATAACAGACACTGTTAAGACATGGTTATTTCGAGAGAAAACCCTTCTCTCAAAATAACTGATAAACCTCATTGTATGAGGAATAAGGGTTATTTTGAGAGAAGGGTTTTCTCTCAAAATAACCGCATCTTAACGGCGTCTGTTATTTCGAAAGATATTTCGAAATAGCGCCATAACGAATATGCAAATGAAGGGCGGGATCTTTAAATCCCGGCTTCCATTTGCAATTGCAAATGTCTTCATTTGCATCCCTCTCTTGAAAGAGGGTACCAGTGTAGATATACCCTTTTAGTTTATATTGACAGCTCACATTACTTATGTGTTGCAACAATTTTTGCCATACCAAAAAAAAAAAAAAAAAAAAAATCAGACTACTGAGATTCACTCAAGTATCATCACGCTGCATCATAATAAAAATACTTTCATCCTAGGTTGGTAAAGACTGAATTAATATTCTCAGCCTAAATGTAACAGGCTACTGGAACCATGCAAAAGTTCAAAATGCTTCCTTACACTGGCATCATTTACAGCTTCCCAAAAGCAGTGAAAATGTTGGGACAAAAATTTCCATGCAAAAATCAATGACGGCTCATTCTCTTTCCTTGTTCAATTCTGTGTGCACCAGTCTCAGCTTTGTCTATCCCCTCTCTATCACTTGCTGCATTTTGGGGGGCTGGCCGGAGGAGCCATTATATACTGTTTCTGTCTATGTGAAACTCTCCCTTCGAGGTATCTTTCTAATTCCCATGTAAGACAATGCCAATACAAGAAAAAATAATTATATTGTGTAATGCTGAAAGGTCTCTACAGATGTTTTCTGGAGACATAACTGTGTGTTGCTCCTTTGGATTTTTACAGCATGATCTACATGGCTCAGGAATTCATACAGTTCTGTTTCTCCCTCACTTAAAATCATAATTTTCTGATATACTAAAATAGATTGGTCTCTGCAAAGGATACTGTGCAGCTCCTGACCCCAAAAAAGTTTTTCTCGGTTATGCAAATTCTGTCTTCCAAATTTCCCCATACATATGCCAATAAACACGATTCTCTCAACTTCTAACCCACCTATTCCACTTAATGTCAGATATAGTTAATTGTAAAAGGAATTAATCTTATTGGAGTAGAAATGTAAGGAGAATATACTAAGAAAACTGGATGTGAGGATGTCATGTTGACGGTGTATTTTAGGGACAGACTGCAGGATGGGAGAAGAGCTAATTACAGTGAAGCAAAGTAAGGGTGCTCTTAAGTGATTAAAAACAGTCTGGGTAAATTAAATTAAATGTTAAAAAGTCAACAACAAAATACACTGTCATTTTTCAGAGAGAGAACTCTAAAGTCACCATTTTAAATCATTAGTTGAATGGTAGCCATTTTGATCCCTGACAGAACAGCAAACTCAAATAAGGAATGACTTGAGTGCAGAGTTCCTATTTTCCTTGGCAACGAAAAAAAAAGTACTGAATAGGTGAAATATTTCTATCCAGAACATTTTAAGTTCTCTTTCAGATGACAGTAAGAGTTCAAAACTTTTCCCTACCCCATAAGCTGATAGAAAATGAGATGTACAAATAATGTGCTTAACTGATATGTTCAAAACACATTTGAACAGTCAGGGCAAAAAGTAGATTAATATACAGGTTTAATACCAAAAAATGCATGTACTTTTATCAGCTTATTAAAATGAATATGATCTTCCATACTTCTATTTTAATACTATATTTAGAAAAAACAACTACTCGAAAACATGTTTCTAACACTTTTATTTTTGATCCCTGTAGTATAATGCATCTATCTGGAATGTGGAGTCAGATCATTTTTGTGGAAAACATAGAAACTCGTGGAGAATTCTTCAGCTTTGAAATTTGGAATGTAGTTGGTGTTTCTTTATCATCATAAATTAAAAAACTGAACTGGTCATTATTTTATTGTGAGAAGGAGTATGAAGAGAAAACAGGAAAGTAAAAAGTACCTTTTACTTCCTGCCAATTCAGACAGGGAACCTTTTTGAAACAAGTCACCTTGCCGATCATCATCATCATCAAATGAAGCCTGGCGGGATGGCCTGGAAGCCGCATGGGTGAGAGGACGTTTCCCAATCTTCATGTCTGCAATAACGTTGCTAAAATCAAAAAGAAAATTAGAACAATGACAATCCTATAGTATGAAAAGATAGCAAGTTTAGTTACATGTTTTAATAAAGCAAGTTATTCTCAGTTGGTTTCATAAGCCTATACTGAGCAACCCTTTAGAATGAACTAGATAGCTCTACAAAACATTCATCAACATTCACTGAAATATTTGTAGTTTATTTCAGGTTGAACCTCTCTGGTCCGCCACCCTTGGGACCGGATCAGTGCTGAACCAGAGAACTTCTCAAACTAGGGATGTTACATTTCAATTAATCAGCTAATCGAGTAGGCAATGGAATTTCCATTGACTACTCAATTAGTTGATAGGGGGGGCACTTGCCTTTTAAATGTAGCAAAAGCTACTCACGGGGCTCTTGCTACATTTAAAAAGCAAAGGCACAGCTGGGAACCTGGACCGAGTGGGGATTCAAACAGTCCCTGCTCATGCTGGTCCCCAACTGCTATGCCTCTTCCCCCAGCACTGGTTCCTGCTCACCCCTTGTTGCCCCTGATACAGAGGCTGCGGGGAGAAGGGGGGGAAGCAACTAGTTAAGTAGTGACTCGACTACTCGATAAGCCTAGGCTTATCGGGTAATTGATTAGTCACTTAAATCCCTATGTCAAACCATGGGAGGTCAATACTGTCAAACATAAGAACAGCCAAACATAGATCAGACCAAAGTTCATCTAGCCCAATACCCTGTCTTGTGACAGTGGCCAATGCCAGGTGCTCCACAGGGAGTGAACAGAACAGGTAATCATCATGGGTACGTCTACACTTGCTCCCTAGTTCGAACTAGGGATGCAAATGTAGGTGACCGAAATTGCTAATGAAGCACAGATTTAAATATCCCACACTTCATTAGCATGATCTCGCCAGTGTGTTACTCTGCTCAATAGCTGATTCGAACCAGGAAGTGCACTCTAGGACGTGTTAGTTCAAACTAAACCCTTTGGTTCCAATTAATGTTACTCCTCAAAAAATGAGGAGTAATGTTAATTCGAACCAAGGGGTTTGGTTTGAACTAACACATCCTGGCGCACACTTCCTGGTTCGAATCAGCTGTTGAGAGGAGTAATGCGCCGGCGAGATCATGTTAATGAAGCACGGGATATTTAAATCCCCGCTTCATTAGCAATTTCAGTCGCCTACATTTGCATACCTAGTTGAAATCAGGGAGCATTGATTTAGATAGAGGCAATAAGATTCTCAGTCTTCTTCTCTATCCCCTTTTTAATGATACTTAACATTCTGTTTGCTTTTTTGACGGCTGCTGCACACTGAGTAGATGTTTTTCAGAGAACCATCCACAATGGCGCCAAGATCTCTCTCTTGAGTAGTTATGGCCAGGGCTCGCTGCTTGGCCTCACTGGGCTAAAATCTACTCGCCACAGGCAAGTAGATTGCCTAATTCGTCAAGCCCTGGTTATGGCTAAATTAGTCCCCATTATTTTATAGCAGCATTACCAATGCTTAAAATCGTCAAGCAGCATTACCAAGGCTTCCACTGTTTACTGGGCTCTTATAAGACATTTGGGGTAAATTAGAGCTAACCATCAGCTCAGAACACTGAGAGCCAGGTCTGATGGATGTGAAAAAAAAAACCCCCACCTTATGGGACAACAGAAAATTTGACTACACCCATGATATGTGGCCATCTGGCTAACTAAAATCATGCTGGGCTATGGATGTTGCCAGACCAGAGTAAGCTGAACTAAAGAGGGTCAACCTGTACTATCTTTAGAAAATACATTAGATATTAATACAAACAAGTGCAGCAAAAGGGAATTTCAAATGGCATAGATGCAGATCATGTGCTTGGAGGGAGAAGAACTTGGTGTGAGGAACATTGGTTCTCCTATGGGGAAAAAGGGACTGTATAGTTTGCATGGTTTCTATCTCTGCAGAAGAGGAACCAATTTTCTAGGGGACAGTCTGACTAGAACAGTCAGGAGGGTATTAAACTAACAACAAAAGTAGCATGAGAAAAGCGGGAACTAATGAGCACTCGTTTAACAGAATCTCCAAGATGCTGAGAACAAAATTAATCAACGCGTGAGGAATATGAAGTAAGGAAATTCTTCAAATTGCCTATATTTCCAGGGTAATACAAAAGGAATCCGAATTGTTCATCTAGAAGCAAAAATTCAATCTAGCTGGTATTGCTGAAACCTAGTGGGCATGTCTGCTCTTTTAGAATGTTTAAAAAAAAAATCAATGGTTAAAATCTATTTAGGAAGGACTGAGTGAGCAAAAGGGATTGAGGAGGACATTGTCAAAAATGTTATTACCTGTTTCTAAGTCACTGACAGAAGAAAATGATCTTGATCAATGTACTGTAAGAAACTAGATGGGGTACTACTTTGTGTCAGTTATAAGGACACAAACCCACACACACCCCACCCTCACCCGCTGCAGGCAGAAGCTCACTCCAGCCTGCCCCGGCGTGGCCCTCCCGCCTGCCCCAGTTTAAGTGGTTAACTGGTTAAACATAACGTTTAACCGGTCAACTGATTAAACAGGATTTTACATCTCTAGTCTGCTACAGACCACCAAATCACAGCAGATAACAGAATGACCATCTACTTATGCTCCTATCTACAATGTATAGAAAAAACCTACACTGTTACGAGGCACTTCAATCTGAGCAATTTACATTAGAAATTCTGAGCATGAGACATCCAAACATTTCAGCTGACAATTCTTTAACTCAAGAAGTGTTGCATTCAACACAGGAGAATTCTGTTTTAGACCTTCACAGATAGGAATTAATCACAGAACTAAAAACTGGTGGTAACCTACACACAAACATACATGTGCAATCAGAAGTCCATACAAGTAATAGTTGGTGTACACCTAATGCTTTAAAAGGACTAATTTCACAAAGCTGAAAACAGTTATGAGCCAAATAATTTGGGAGAAAGACTTTAAACAAAAAAATGTAAATGGCAATTGGGAATTACTTAAGAACATTTTACTAAATGCCAAAAATCCCACATGTGAGAGAATAGCCCAAACTTGATAAAACACCAAAATAATTTAGTGGAGATATGACAGCTATGAAATAATAAACAGGTATTTCAAGTGTAAGAAAGATGATGCTAATAGTGATAAATATAATTCTCGTGGAAAGGTAGAATTGCCATTGATAATCCAGAAAAGGCAGAAGCCCTGTATCTGAGAAAGCCAGATGATATAGTTATATTGTGATGATAGAATACTTTCCATTCCTACAATAGATCAGGCAGACATTAAACAACAGCTACCTGTTGATCTAAAAATCTCTTGCTTTAGCAGGATGAGGCAAAAAGTTCCCAGCTATAATCTAGAATGCTAAGCCAGGATTCATGGAATCTGTGAGCAGAATGATGCATCTGTAGGCAGAATTGGTCTCCGGACCAAAGGAAAGCCCCATTAATAAGACACCTCTATTAGAAAGCAGTATTATCTAGTGTGAAATGTCCCTATCCTACAGTATCACAAACTTGGTAGACCTGATATTCCTACCTCTTTTCCCAACTAATGTCATGCATGCAGCTAGACCCCGGGGGAATTCTGCACCACCATGTACATGTATGATTAATATGCCATGCGTAATTTTTCCCCCCACAGAAAATAACTTCTGCTGGAAAGATGTTCAGTCCTGCCATCTGTGCACCAGGGAATGCTATGGTGCTGGAACAGAGCAACTGTTTTGGGGCAGGAGCAGCCACAAAGCCATAGCTGCCAACACCTAAGGGAAGAGGTTGTCTGCCTGTCAGCACTATGCCTACGAGCCAGGTCAGGAAACAGGGGCTACAGGCGGGGGAGAAGAAGAGAGACAGCTAGCATGGGGTTGGATGGTCACTGACTGGGTGGGGTTCATAAGGACTAATGGGCAAGGACAGACTGGGGTAGGAGATGAATGTGAGTGGAGATGCTGGGCCACAGGAGGACAGGGAGAGGAGCTGCAGCATGTAAATAACAAAAAGGTGCCCTAAAATATTTAGAATTTTGATTTTCTAAGATTAATTTTAAATCTGACTAACAAAAGAAGTTCAGCTCCTCTGCATCTCTCTCATTTTACCAATTATTATCTGTTAATGTTATTCCTGGCATTTGTGAGCTAGAGATGATGCAGAGAATGCACACGTTTTCTGAGGGTCTGACTAACGTCATGCAGTCTGCCCTTTGCCAGAAGTAAAGTATTTCTTCACACAGTGAACAGTCAACCAGTGGAATTCATTGCCAGAGGATGTTATGAAGGCAAGGAACAGGGGGTTCAAAAAGAACTAGATAAATTCATGGAGGTTAGGTCCATCAATACTTATTAGCCAGGATGGCTAGAAATGGTGTCCCTAGCCCTCTGTTCGTCAGATGCTAGAAATAGGTGTCAGGGGAGGGATCACTTGATGATTACCTGTTCTGTTCACTCCCTGTGGGGCACCTGGCATTTGCCACTGTCAGAAGACAGAATACTGTGCTAGATGGATCGTCGATCTGACCCAGTACAGTCATTCTTATGTAGTCACAGACTGCCCAGTCCTACTGTTTTACTTGACAATCATGCTAAAAGGATATAATGTTGTATTATATAGATCACACTCCCTGTGAGTAGCTAACTGCTATGGAGCTGGATTTCTTTGGCCAAACTATATTCTGGATATATGGCACAGTTAACACATGCATTCCACAGTGTCACAATTTTGCATGGATGGGGTCCTAATGTTACTGTGTCAGTGGTGTCTGAAAGGTGTGCAAACAGGATTTCAGAATAGCTTTTAAAACAAGTGATTGTGTGGTATTATGCCAATCATGCTTTTTATATACATACAACATTTCCTCTAGCACAGGGGCGAGCAATAATTTCTGGTGGGGGGCTACTCCAAGATTTTGGAAAGTGGTCAAGGGCCGCACTCTCATAGAATATAAATGGAGATGCAGGGTCTGGAATAGAGGTTGGGTGCAAAAGGGAGTTTGGGGTAAGGACTAGGGTGCAGGAGGGAGACTGGAGTCTCAGAGGGAATTGGGATGAAGCAGGCGGTTATGACCTAGGGCAGGGGACTGGTGTTTGGGATGTGACTTAGGGTAGGAGGGTATTGTGATCTGGGGCAGGAGACTGGGGTGCCAGATCTGAGAGGGGGTATGAATGTAAGAAGGGGACAGAGGGTTTGGGTATGCTGATGGGGGGGGGAGGGGAGAAGGAGCAAGAAAGGGCTGGAGTGCCAGAAGCAGGCTTTAGCCAAGAGATTTACTTGTCAGCTGCCAAACAAGCCTGCCTGCCTGCAGAGCTTAAAATGTTTCCCAGCCAGCCAGCCTACTTGCCTGGCCATGTACTTTATGAATAACTGAGCCCAGGAGAGGGGGTGTGATTCTTCTTAGCTGTCTGTTATTGTAACAAGCAGCTCCCATTGGCCAGTTTCTGCCAGAAACCGGCCAATGGGAATATGCTGGGGTCGGGGCAGCTCGTAAAACTTCCTTCCTTCCAGTTTCAAAACAGAAACAGAGCCCTTCAGCTGCTTTTCTGCACAGTGCACGGGGCTGTGGGACAAGTTGGGGAGCCTATGTGGGATTCCCCACTGCCTCCGCGGACCAGATCCGGCCCGCAGGCCATATTTTGCCCAGGCCTGCTCTAGAACATTGAAGAAGAAACAGGAAATTAACTGGAAAAAAACAAAACTAGACTTCTTTCAATAAGAAAAGTAGGAAATGGAAATTCTATCCCCCAGTTAATCCACTGTGTGTATGTATTGCAGATGTCTGGACAGGAATGATCACTTGCACTACATGGATTAAAAAGAAAAAGTGAAGGAGAATTCAGGATGCATTTTAGCTTTAACTCGGAATTCCTTTCCCTTCCTTGATTTAACTCTAACCTTTAATATTGCCAAATTGATTTTCCTATAGTGGTGGTGTAATTTCCACTGAGCAAAACTTCTTCCCACACACACAAATTCCTGTATCATTAATTTTTTCCCCTTCTAGTGAACATACTGTCCTCAATATGTCCACAAAACAAACTGATAGGAGAAGATTCTGTGCAACAGTGACATCCAGAGGACAGACTGTATGTTAAACACAATATAAGCTATGACTTCTTGACTATAATTATGATCTTTATTATAATTTAATACCTCAATCAGAATAACAATATTCTGATTTAGAGAAACAATGTTATATTGTACGGTACTTATGCTTGTGTAGCTATTTCAATCAATTAAATCCATCTCTGAATGTTTTACATTAACCATCTACTGTCTCAGAACAGTGGTACATTTAGTCTAGTGCAGGCCTGGGCAAAATACCCTCCACCGGCCAGATTCAGCCCACCAAGCTGCCAGATCCAGCCCGCAGACGCAGTGGAGAACCTCAGGGAGACTCCGTGCTTGCACTACAGCCTCCCACCCCCTAACCGCCTCTCAGAGAAGCAGCTGCTGCAGCTGTTTGTCTTTCACTCCTGAGCCAGAAGGAGGGGGGAGTGATGCGTCACATACTGGTCCTGCCCTCAACACAATCCCATTGGCCGGTTTCCAGCCAATGGGACCTGCTTGTCATCAACAGGCAGTTTGTGAAGCACCCTCCCCTTCCTCCCCTCAGACTCATAGCTAAAGCCAGTGCAGGGGTTGGGCAGGCAGGGGAGTCTGCTAGAGAAGGCTGCTGGCTGGGAGTCAAGCAGGTAAAGTCTCCCAGCCAGAGCCTGCCTCTGGGCCCCCCAAGCCTTTGAGTCCTACCCAATGTAACACAAACCCTCTGCCCCCCTTTTGTCCCCATATTCCCTCCTAGATTCTGCATCCCAATCCTCTGCCACAACCCAAACCCTCTGCACCCCTCCTGTACCTATATTCCCTCCCAGATCCTGCATCCCAATCCCTGGCCCTAGGTCACAACTTAAACCTCTGCACCCAAGTTCCCGTCTCCAGATCACAGCCCCCTCTTGCTGAAGGTCACAATCCCAATCCCTGCACCGTAATCACCTAACCCAGGTCACAGCTGCCTCCTTCATACAAACTCCCTCCCAGACCTCAAACCCTCTCCTGCACCCCAATCCCTTACTACAAACACCCTTCTGCACCCAACCTCCATCCCAGACCCCACACCTCCTGCATTAATATGGATGTGTGTGGTCTTTCACCGCTTTCCAAACTCTTGGAGTGGCCCCCCATCAAAAATAATTGCCTGTCCCTGGCCTAGTATGCTGTCCCAGAAGCAATCAGTACTTGATGTTTCAAAGAATGGCAATCCAGCCATGATGCATCTGGCCAACTGTATGATGCAGTATATGTGGGGGTGAGAAAACATGTCTTCCGAATATGGATGTTAGGGTATAACCAATTAACTAGTGAAATAAATTGCCTAGGGAGGTTGTGAAATCTCCATCTGTGGAGATATTTAAGAGCAGGTTAGACAGACACCTATCGGTAGTTGGTCCTGCTGTGAGGGCAGGGAACTGGACTCAATGTTCTCTTAAGATCCCTTCCAGTTCTAGTGTTCTATGAACTGTTTAACACTCAACTGGCTCACAGGGAGGTGGCTTCCTGCAGCAGGGCAGCGAAGCTTCCTCCCAGGTGCTGGGTGGGCAAAGGCTGTCCACTGCACTCTTGGGGAGGTGGCATTGCTGTGGCCCCACTCCCGGGGTGGCTTTGGCTGCAGGCTCTGCAGCAAAAAGCTTAGTGTAACTGCTAAGACTGTTAATAGCATTTTCACAGTTACCATATTACGCAATTGTTAACATCCCTACTTACAAACCCATGCAGACCAAAAATAATGAGTTCTCTCTCTTACACAGTGACAAACAGTTCTTAATTTCTCCAAGATTCTAAACTTTCATTAAAAGAAAAAGGAAGAGACGATGACTATATCAAATCATTTTACTTAGCTTGCAAAGTCTCAGACAGAAACCAACTTTTCATTCTGTGTACATAGTACCTAGCACATTGAGGCCTGACCTCTCTGATGCCACTGCTAACGAGGCAAAATAAATAAATAAATAAATAAATAAATGCTGTGAAATTAATCGTACAAATGTGAATAATATCTTAAGTAATATAGCAGTGTCTTCCAAGTCCACAGGCACAGTCCCGGTAGTTCTGATTAACTGATTAATCGAAATTTAACATCCTTAGTCCACAGACTGTGTCAAAGATTTCCAAAGGGGTCCAAATCTGCATTTGAAATTTTTTTCAAATAAAAAAAGGTTGAAAATCGCTGACCTTAATAATCCCTAAGGTACTAATACTCACAGTATCTTTTTCTATCAACCCTCTCTGGATATTTTACATTTCTGCTGAGAGGAGATGACTAAAACGGAACATATTTCTCCAGGGAAATGCATACCAATGTGCATTATCTAATGTTTTAGTTTCCACCACCACTTTTTAAATGCATCCAATCTTCTAAGTCTCTAAAGAGCTAATTTCATTTATCTGTTCACAACAATGGCTAGCTATTCTGGTGGATTCATTCACAATTTTCAATCAATATTAAATGATTACATAATTTTTCTCTTTCCCACTGACATGCTTTCACAATATGCATTACCTTAATACTTAACAAAGTTAACATTCATCTACCAATGTGCTTTACCACCATTTTGTTTTTGTGACCATCTAGATCAGCAGTCTCCAACCTTTTCAAGCAAAAGATCACTTTTTGAATTTAAGTGAAATCCTGGATCTACCTCAAACCCAAATACCCTTGTCCTACCTACTTCATGCCCCTTCTCCAAGGTCCTGCCCCTGTTCACTCCATCCTCCCTTCCTCCCCAATCCTCCCTCCTTTTTACCAGGCAGGGGCAGAGGGTTGGAGTGCAGGCTCTGGTCTTGGGCTACGGGATTTGGCGTTTAAGAGGGGCTCTGAGCTGAGCCTGGGACAGGGGTGTAGGAGAGGGAACAGCTTCTGTAAGAGTTTGGGTTCAGGGGGGGTCATGACTGGGGCAGCGGTTTGGAGCTAGCTTCAGCTAGACACTGCTTACCTCAGGTGACTGCTGGGTGGTAATGCAGTGGGGCTAAGGCAGGTTCACCTCTGCTCTGGCCCTGCACCGCTCCCAAAAGTAGCCAGCAGTCTCCCTCCATCCCAAACCTTGTTGTGCCCCCACTCCATTCTGGGGAGGTAGAATACAGGGTGGGAGGGGGGCACCCTGACATCAGCACCCCCTCCTCTCCCTTCCCTTCTCTGCACAGCAAGCAGGGACTCCCAGTAGGGCGGGGGGAGGCAGCTCCAAGGCAAAGGGCAGGTGATTGCACAGCAGTGGGGGGAGGGGGAGCTGAAGTGCTGCGCTTGATAGCCTCTTTGCCAAACCAGTCAGGATCATCTGTCTGTGGCTCCAAGATGTACCAGTAGATCCCAATCTACTGGTTGGTGACCACTGCTCTGCTACTCATTAGTATATTTACTGAATGCAAAAGGCCCTATAACTAATCCCTATAAAACCTCACAAATAACTTTTAATAAGTCTTATGAATCCACATTTCCTACCACTTTACCACTTAAGTCAATACCTGAATTTGCCCCAAATCTAGAGTCATTTTCATGTGACAATAAAAATAATCCTGTAAACTACTTTGTTACTGCGAACATGCACAATAAGAGGTCTCCACATTCTCAGTTGCTGAAGATCTAGTTTTCTGCTTTTTATTTAGCATTTTCTTTTGATAATATTTTCTTTTCTGAGCTGCTACACTGAAAGTAACAGAAGTCAGCAGCCTGTCTTTAGCCATCTCCAAATAGTACAGTATGCACTGTTCCATCACAGCTTCCAAATAAATGTTCCTTGCCTGGATAGAAGCTACATTTAAAGAAAAAGGAACAGTGCCAAGGAATGAGTTTATTGGAAATTTTTGATGGGTAGAGTTGACTATAAACAGAGGTTGCTTTACTTAGTTTCTAAAAGTTGCATTGTCATTAAAATCTACCAGTCCACATAGATGAACTTTCAGACTCTCTCTGTGACAGTTGATGAAAATGACAAGACCAAAAAAAAAAAAAATTCACCTAATGATACTTTATTAGCTCATCAAAAAAAAACACAACCTTGGGAAAATAGGCAACCAGAATTTTGAAAAGCTGCTCTGGAGGAAAGATGCCAACTAGATGGCTGAAAAGTTACAGAAATAATTTAGTATAAACAGACTAACTGCACCTCTGCTATTACCTTTTTAAAGAAGGGATAACATGCACAAGTATATCTCTTTCAAGAAGCTTTTCTGTATTAAATGCTCAACCACCTTAAATTAGACAATTTAATATTAGAGGCTTCAGCACTCTGGGAAATATGTAATCTACAGACCTTATGTTAGTCATTTCTCCTTTTTTCTGTGCATCAGTGGCTTCTTCATGCTTCCTTAGTAATGCAAGTAAATCTGACACTGTTCGTTTCCTGTCAAAAGGTAACGAAGATGCAACAGCAGAGGCGGCTTTCACCAGTTCTGGATTTAGAGGCCTGCTCCAATAAGAGACAACAGAGGTGCAAAATGTTTAGAAAACAAAATCAACATCTTATACATCATTATTTCACGAGTCATTTGTTATTGTAAATAGTTATGTTACATCTTATTGACTTAAAGGTAAGTTACATCCCATCAAAGAAGAGAATCATAGAATCCAGTCCCCTGCCCTCACAGCAGGACCAGGCACCATCTAGATCATCCCTGATATATGCCTATCTATCCTGGTCTTAAATAGCTCCAGTGATGGTGATTCCACAACCTCCTTAGGCAATTTATTCCAGTGTTTAACCACCATGACAGTTAGGAAGTTTTTCTTAATGGCCAACCAAAACCTCCCTTCCAGCAATTTAAGCCCATTGCCCCTTGTCCTCAAAAGGCAAGACCTGAGCCATTGCCTGCGTTGGCAGAGAAGTGAACCCAGACCGACTACTTGAAAGGCAGCCATGCTAACCGCTACACCACCACCCCTAAAGAAAGAGCCAGGCTTGTTTCAAGAAACTCAGGTTTGTCTCTTGCCTCACAAAACCACCAGAGACTTGGGGGCACTGCAGAGTTGGTGTTCTTAAGTTGTGGAAGGGATACCCTAACATCACTGAACCACCAACTATGGATTTTTGTTATCATTTAATTTAATAATCATGCAACTGCATAAAATCTTAGCAGTTACACAATTATTCAATGGGCCCCGACAGCGAGGCCAGTAGCCAGTGCACTCCCAGTCATACTCCCAGGGAGTCCCCTGCCACTGAATCCGGGACCACTGTGGACAGAGGCTGCTCTGGAATCCCGCTTGCCCCCCGCCCGCGCGAGCACACGCGCACACACACACACACACACACACACACACACACGCCTCTGACACAGGAGGCAACAAGGCAGGGCAGATGGTTCAGCGGAGCCCGCACAGACCGAAAGCTGGATCCCCGCATGTATTGGCCCCCACTTGCTACCTCCCCTGCTGTCTCTCTCTAAGAGGTAGCAGTGCATGGGTGAGGAGTAGCAGGCAGTTCTATGGGATTCTGTGCTCATGGGGAGCTTGCTTAAAAGAGGCAGCAGGGAGGGGAGGGAGAGTGTTTCCAGTCTTTTGGATTAACCAATAGGCCCAGTCTTCTTATTAATGAAAGGACTGTTTCTATTGAGGATTCATGTCTACAAAAAAGAGACATTTATTCCACTATTTATCCTACAGAATAATAGAGTCCATTTTGAAGAAGAAACACCTGAATTGGGCATACTGCATTTTACCTCTTAGCTTTACTGTCTGCTGTAGCTTTCTGAAACATGCTGCTTGCACTCTCCATGCTTTCTGGCTGGTCCTTGGTTTGCTCCTGGGTCTTCAGGGCTTTTAGCATCTGGAATTTCTTCTTTGAACTTAATTCTACTTTCATTTCATGAATGATGTTTAACAAATTCTTCTTTGAATTTCCTTGTGTTGTCTTCTCCTGATTCTCTGAAACCTTCTCAGCACTACTGTCTGTAGAAGTGGCAGATTCATCTTCCTTGTTGTAGAACCCTGTGCTAGTAAAGCACCTTTGTTTTGTACTAGGCAAGATGGGAAAGGGGAAAAGGTACAAGTTACACACAACAGCTTTGTTAATCAAACTGACCGGGCCTAATTTTTCACATACTGAACTGGATATCTTGAAGTGTACAATTTTACTCTGAAGGCAGCTCTGAAATCATTTACAATTCCATCTTTCCATAAATTTCCCTTCAAAAGCCTCTTTGTCCATCATCTCATTTTGCCTTACTTATTTGCAAATAATTATTCGCTTCCTGCATGGAGTGTTAGGAACAGTTTAGAAATCAATACAGGTAACCTGTAGCCACTTACAATGACTACTATACTGTATACTTTGAGTTTCTAGTTCTTCAAAATACTCTCTAAGCATTCAAAATTATACAAAAAGATATCCTTGTATTATTAGGCTACCTTGCTTGTATAGTCATTCAAGACAGAAAACAAGTTGTTCTGAAGTAACAAAATATTTCTTATTGAAAGTGATTAAATGTTTCCAGTGCCTTGTCAAATATACTAGTTTCCAAACCATGCTAACTTTTATCCCGTGCTTTGAGCATACATCTGTGCCAATAGACAGCATTACATTATTTCTCCCACCTCCACATTTTAAGTGCTGATGAGACCACAAATATATATATAGCAGTTTGACATTACAAGTTAGAAGAAGAGATGTGATCGTGTTTTACTTTTTATATGGTAAACTACATAACTGACACCACCAGCGTACGGATGTTAGTAATGTGCAGCCCCATTCTCTGGGAGCAATACCTGTTCATTGAGCAGTCTACCTTCTTGGGTGAGGCAATCTATTACAAATAACACTGAGGGCTGGGAAAGAAAATGACACAAAGGGACTCAGTAGCCCTTTAAAACACTTCATCACATCTCTTGTACCATAAGCCCAGTAGAGCTGGCACTACCATAAATTCCTTCCAAAGAAATAAGGGCTAAACCAGAGAGAAGTACTAGGAGTGTCCACTCGGGGACTTATACTGGTATAACAGTAAGGAGGTGTAAACTCATTCTTTTCTGTATATCCTGTAAATAACTTCTAGTTTAGAATAAGCCTTTAGCTTCTTTTTATCTCAGTTTCTGATCCAGAAAGATCAGGGTACAGTACTTGCCCCATCATTTGTGAAGATAACTACCTTAAAGATGTTTGGGGTTATAATGGAAAAGCAATACTGCATATGAGCTCCAATTGTGATGATGTGGCAAAAAGAGCCAAGTATTTTCCTCAGATGTAGAAATAGGCAAGTAATGAGCAGAAGCAGAGAGGTAATTTTACCTCTCCATATGGAGTCCACATTTTAAAAACAATGCTGAAAAATTAGAGAGGAAAATGAAGAGAGTGACAAAAGCAAGTCACAGGACTTAAAACAAGAGTCAGAGAGCTCAGTCTATTCAGATTACTAAAAAGATTAAGAAGTGACTGAATTACAGTGTATAATAGGGGTAGGCAAGATCCAGCCCAGCAAGCCATCTGATCCAGCCCACACTGCTGAAACCCCAAGGCTGTTCAAAACAGCTGGCGACCCTCCCCCCCCCGCCATGAGGGGCTCATGATGCCTAGTGGGAGCCACAAGACATTTTAAACAGCAAGGCGTACCCCTGGCAAATGGGGTGGGAGGGGACGAGAGACTTTGCATGCTCCCCTGTCCCCAGGACCTGATTGGCCTAGGGGTGGGGAAGTGTGTGAAATCTTTTGCCCCCTCTTCCCCACCAGGGACGTGTGGCGCATAGATAGAGCCACAAGCTGTTCAAAAAGGGGTTGGCAGTTTCCTCTAGGTGCCGCACGACCCTGGAGAGGGCAAAGGGGAAGAGAATTCGTGCGCTCCCCCACTCCCAGGTGGGGCAATCGGCCTGAGGGTGTGAGAGTGCAAAGTATCGTCCCCGCCAATAGCAAGGGGCACATAGAGGGAGCCTCCAGCTGTTCAAATCAACTGGCTGTTCCCTCTAGGCACTGAGGATGTTAAGTATCAGGTAACTGATTAATCAAAAAGTCGATGCATTTTTGCATTGACTATTTGATTAGTCGATAGGGTGTCTCCACCTTTGAAATGTAGCAACAGCCCCAGGGCTGTTGCTACACTTCAAAGGCAAAAGCACTGATGCCCGGGGTAAGCTGGGGACTCCCCCACTGACCCTGGGTTCCATGCAGTGCTGCCGCTTTCAAATGCCGAGGAGAGCCCAGCATCGGGCTCCCCACGGCATTCAAAGCGGCAGCGTCACACGGAGCAGCTGACCCCAGGCTCCGTGCGGCACTGCTGCTTTGACGTACCCCCACTCTTCTCCCCTCCCTTGCTGTCTCTATCTGATAAAGGCAGCAAGGGGGGGGAGAGGGAGAGTGACTAGTCAACTATCTGATAAGCATTTGTCCTTCTCATCCCTACTAGGCACCACATGACCCTGGCATGGGGGAAGGGGAGAGGTCATGCACTCCCCTGCCCCCAGGCTCTGCTCCTAGCTGTGATGATTGGCCTGAGGGCAGGGGAGCAAGCAAAGTCTAGCCCCCAAGGATGTGCCAGGGGGGTGCAGCACCTAGAGGAAACTGCCATCCATTCTGAACACCTGGTAGCTCCCTCTAGGTCAGGGATGGGCAATAATTTTTGGTCAGGGGCCACTTAAAAATGTTTGAAGTGCCACTCGGAAGGGGCTGGGCCTAAACGGGAAGGGGCAGGGCCAGTACGCTTCTGGGCTGCCCAACACCCAGACCATGATTGGTCTGGGGGTAAGGGAGCCCTTTTGCCCACCCTTCCCACTATGCACCCACTCCGCGCCCTGCCGCATGCTCCTTGCAGGGTGGGGATAGGGCGGGAGGAGACTTTGGGTACTTCCCCCTGCCCAATCAGGGTGTGGAGGTAGGGGGGCACTTGAAGCCTCCTCCCTCCCTGCGAGGAGCACATGGCACTTTGATGTGCCGTGCGCTCCACACAGGGCCAGGGCATGGCAAAAGAAGTTTTGCGCAGCTCCCCTACCCCTATGGCCTGGGGGTAAGGTGAAATGCCCAAAGCCTCCTTCCGCCCTACTCCTGCCCTGAGAGGAGCTCACAGCACTTCAATCAGGGCCTGGGGAGGAGGGTGGGAGGAAACTTCGAGTGCTCCTCCTGTCCCCAGGCCAATCAGAGCTTGGGGGCAGGAGAGCGTGTGACATCTCCTCCCACACTGCCAGGAGCACATAGCACTTTGAAGTGTAACGTGCTCCTCACAGGGGGGAGGAAGTTTTGCATGCTCTCCTGCCCCCAGACTCCAATTGGCTTGGGGGCGGGGGAGCAGCAGGGCCTCCACAGGCTGGCTCAATCAACTTGGCAGGCCACATCTGGCCCAAGGAGACCCTTTTGCCCACCCCTGCTCTAGGTGCTGTTTAGCCCTGGCAGAGGGAGGAGACTTTCTGAGCTCTCCCACCTGGAGGCCAATCAGGACCTTGGGGCAGGGGAGCAGGGGAGAATCACTTGCTGTTGAAAACAAATGATGTTTCCTGGTGGGGTGGAGGGAGTCCCCAGCAGCTTTAAACAGCAAATGACTTCCCACACCCCCCATCGCCGGGTCTCAACTGATCTGGGGCAGGGCAGCGAAAGGGTGGGCTGTAGGTTGGATCAAACAGCTTGATGGACTGGACTTGGCCCTTATCTTGCCCACCCCTGGCCTAAGGTAAGTGACTCCCAGCCAGAGCCTGCCTCTGGCACCCCAGCCCCTTCTAATTCCCAACTCCCTGCCCCAGATCACTGCTCCCTCCTGCCCTACGGCACCGCCCAAAAGAGGTCTTGCACAAGATCATGCCAGTGCAGACAGAGCCCTGGTGTAGGAGAACCTCCACAGGGGAAACAGCTGGGCTCAAACGGGGGTTAATCTAGAGCACAAAGGCCCAGCAAAACCCAAGAGCAGCTCACGCGCCTGCCCTGGGGAATTGTTTTTGCGATCGCATCGCCTCGTGCTCGCTAGTGATTCTCTCGCTCTGCCCGCGAGCCGCACGGAGACGCCGCGCGCACAACCCGGCTCTGCCCCCCGCCTCCCCCGCGACTCAGGGGCGGGACACGCGCCCGCCTGCGCTGCGCGCGCCGGGCCGCTCGGAGAGAGCAGCAACTGCCGCCCGGGCGCCGAACGGGCCGATTCCGCGGGGCGGGGCAGCAACGGCAAATCGCGGCCCCTGGGGGGCTCCCGGCAGCCGCGGCCAGGCCGCCCCGCGCCTCACCTGCCACATCCCGCCGCCCGCTGCGGGGCGCCCCCGGGGCAGGCGAGGAGCCGGGCGCGGCTCCCCCAGGCAGAGACCCGGCTCCACATCCCGGCGGCCCCCAGAGAGCCACCGTCGTCGTGTCCGCTCCTGTAACCGCTCCCCCGCCCTCACCTGGGTCCGTCCGGCCTCAACCTTCCGCCCGGAAACAGTAGCCAAGAAAACTGCTTCCGGGACCGATTCCCTCTAGGGGCGGACTCACGTTGTGCAAGCGGGAGGTAGCTGGTGCCAGCAGTTCCTGGCGCGGGGACAGTGAAAGGGGCCTACTTGGGGTGGGGGGGGGGGCGTGTGTGTGTTTTGTGCTGTTGCCCAGAAGCTTCCACGGCTGGCTTTGATACCTGGCACTGCCCTGACCTTGGGCAAGTCACTTTGCTCCTAGCCAGTTGGCAAACTGGTAAAAGGCTACAGGGATGCAAACGCCAGTACCGTGTAGATGACACAAGCTTCTACCCAGGAGGGCCAACCTCAAGAGATCAAAAATCATGAGGGTTTTTGCATGGGAAAGGTGATGGCAGTTAAGGAATGGGGGTTTTCTTTTGATTTTTGACCTCTTTGCTGACATCCCATCTACACTATGGCTATGTCTACATTGGCAAGATTTTGTGCAAATACTTTTAACACACGAGTTTTTGCATTAAAGTATTTGTGCAAGAGAGCGTCTACACTGGCATATGCTTTTGTGCAGGAGATGTGCTTCTGTGCAAAAGCATCCGTGCCAGTGTAGACGCTCTCTTGTGCAAGAAAGCTCTGATGGCCATTTTAGCCATCGGGCTTTCTTGCACAAGAAATTAACATTACCTGTCTACACTGGCCTCTCGCGCAAGAACAGTTGCTCAAGAGGGCTTATCCCTGAGTTGGAGCGTCAGAGTATTTGCGCAAGAAGCACTGATTTTATACATTAGAAAGTCAGTGTTCTTGCGCAAGTACTTGCGGCCAGTGTGTAGACAGGTGGCAAGATTTTGTGCAAAAGCAATTGCTTTTGCGCAAAATCTTGCCAATGTAGACACAGCCTATGTGTGTGAGAAAAGGAGACAATGATTGTGATCCCAAAACAGCATCACCCAGATTTGACCTGACTGCCCCTTCTGTCATGTTAGTGCCCAGTAGTTGTTAAGCCAACTCTGTATGTGGTGGACTATGTAGACCTTTCCATTACACACTGGTGGGTCATGACCCACCCTTTGGGAAACACTGGTATAAAAGATCCCACTTTCATAGATAGTCTGTTTATATATTCCCTTTACTTACGCCGACCATATGTTCGGGATTTTCCAGGACTGCCCTGAATTTAAATACTGCATCCCGGTGTCCCCATTAAATAGTAAAATGTCCCGGAAAGCCCCACCGCATCTAGCTTGTGGGGAAGAAGCAAGCCAGAAATGGCTCAGTGCACTGCCATTTCACTTCCCCCTGGCTACCAGAGTCTCACAAAGACTCACTCCCTAGTGCGGTGCAGAAGCAATGATCTCCACCTCCAACACTGCCAAGCATGTAGGTGGCTCCCTTGGCGCTTTGCTGGTGGGCAGCTGGGACGGCTTCCAGTGGCGTGTGGTTTCCAGAGTTGGGAATATTCTCCAACTTCCAGTGTGCTACCGCACTAGGACAAATCAGTCCAAACACCCCCACTCTCCGTGAACTGGGTCTGATGGGGGAGGTCGGGGCCGAAAGCCCTCTGAGGAGGAAGCTAGAACTCATGGCTGCATGGGCTCCCCTCTCTACCCTGCTGAGGGAACAGCAGCATGCTGTCTGGAAGCTTTCCCAGCTGCAAGGGGGCATGAAGTCAGGCAAACATCCTCCCTCATGCCCAGAGCCCCTCATCTCAATCCCCTTCACTCATTCCCCGCACTCCCAGCTTGCTCCTGCACCCTCACCCCTGACCAGACACCTACCTCCACCCTGCTTCTGCATCCACCATTGCTCCTGCACCCTCCATCTGGCCAGACATCCTACTCCCGGGCTGCTTCTGCACCCTACCTCCCACGCAGAGTTTGCAACCTCTCCCCCTTCTGCATCCTACCTCCCTCCCAGATCCTGCACCTCATCCCTAGCCCACTAGCTGGCAGCCCTGTCCTGCACACTGAACCTCTCATTTTTGTTCTCCTGCTCAGAGCCTAAGGGGATCCATAAAATCCACTAACTCGAGAACCTCAGAAAAGTAAATCTGGCCTATGTAAAGCCCTGAATCTCAGTCCTCCCTGTCCCTGCCCCTTGCCCTATGTGGCTGGAGTGCCAGGGGAGTGAGGGGTCTCAGTTGAGGGCCACACCAGTGAGGGATGGAGGTTTTTGGAGGAGGTATTTTGCTTCTCACTTGTGTGGTCTCCAACTGATTTTTCTGTGGGTCAGTGGACCCCGATCCAAAAACAGTCCTCCACCCCTGCCATAAATAAATAAAACATTGAAACCTTTTGTGTTGGACACAAATTAATATTTTACTTTGATAAACTAACATGAGAAAGTTAAAATGCTTAGTCTGTTTAATAATTTATATTAAACTGTTCTCCCTAGCTGCAGCACTAGCAAAATGGCTGAGGTGTAATTATGTAATTAACGGTGAGTTTCCATTAGCAATTGTTGGTTCACAGACAGGTTTACAGTAAGCCAGGTGTTCGATAGGCCAAAAAGTTTGAGAACCACTGAAATAGAGGCTCCTCCAGTTTTTCCCCCAGAGAGACTGCCCCGGGCTCTCTGCTACTCCACAAGAGCCCACAGAAAGGTGGGGTCTGTTACCCTGGTAGTGAAATCACTGTATCACTCCAATGTAGATGATGGATAGACTCTTTGTGAGTCTTCTTCATCCAAATAGTTGATGATTTAAACAGAATGTTAAGATGCCACGTGAAAACACTTGGAGCATCCACAGAGAGGCAGAATGTATTGTCTCTCTACAGAGAGGGTTGTCTTGACTTGTGTGTCTGGGTAAACAAGCCCTTTGTGAGCTCAGTGAAGAGATGAGATGTTTTGACTTCCATTTTCAAGGGATTTGTTCTTCTGTCTTTGGGCTGTACCTTGCCTAGACCTGAATGGAGTTAGCTGTGACAATGCATTTCTGAGTTATTCTGACACACAACGTGAAACCTCTGCTAAAGACCCCGGTTGTGTCTACATTGGCACCCTTTTCCGGAAAAGGGATGCTAATGAGACCAGTCGGAATTGCAAATGCCGCGGGGGATTTAAATATCCCCTGCGGCATTTGCATGAACATGGCTGCCGCTTTTTTCCGGCTCGGGGTTTTGCCGGAAAAAGCGCCAGTCTAGACGGGATCTTGTGGAAAATAAACCCTTTTCCGGAAGATCACTTGAAAGTAGGAATAAGGGATCTTCCGGAAAAGGGTTTATTTTCCGCAAGATCCCATCTAGACTGGCGCTTTTCTCTGGCAAAACCCCGAGCCGGAAAAAAGCGGCAGCCATGTTCATGCAAATGCCGCGGGGGATATTTAAATCCCCTGTGGCATTTGCAATTCCGACTGGTCTCATTAGCAACCCTTTTCCAGAAAAGGGTGCCAATGTAGACACAGCCCCCATGTCCAGTGAGAGAAAGTGCTGTCAGAAGTCATCAATTCACAGTCTCTCCAATTTTCTTCAAAGATCATCTCTAGGAGGCAGTGGGGCTTGGACTGATTGGTCCCTTATATTTTTGATGGGTGACTAACGGTTAACTGGATCTTTTTGGGTAATGTCAACAGATTGGTCAGGGATGCAAACAGTGTTCCTTCTAAGATGCGCGCCTGCACGGGTACGTACCAAGAATTTGAAGCCCACCCACCTCCTCAGCAGGGTGGGCTTCTCCAGGGCAGGGCTGTGTGTGGGTGTCCGCTTCCTGCAAGGAGCATCAGGGCAGCCACAATGCGGCCCTAGCTTCAGCTCTTCCCCAGGCTGGAGCTGCAGGCCACGTGGGGAGTGGCAGCTGTTCTGGTGGCCCTGACCAGAGTCAGAACTGCATGGCAAGTGGCAGCTGTTCTGGTGGCCCTGGCTGTGGCCAAAGCGGCATAGCAGGTGACAGCTGCTCCAGCGGCCGGAGCTGCCATGGCTGCAGTGGGAAGCTGGTTCTGGCCACCTGCAGGTGCTACCACTGGATGTTACCTGGGAGTGGGACATGGCAGCAGCCAATGAGTTTGTGCTGCGCAACCTGCCAAAGACAGGTGAGAGCAGCCAGCGCCCAGAGCCCTGCTGCCCACAGTGCTGCCCACTCCAGATGAGGCCGGCAGCTTCTGGCCTTGCCCCTACCTGCCCGCTGCCACAGATACTCCCCAGAGACAGCAGCCACTAGCTCATCCTTTGCCCCGGGCCAGGGAGATCGGGACATGGGGCTGGACTGACAGCAAATGGCCCAGCACTTGGTGCTGGGAGATACATGGAAGCCTGGTAGCAAAAATAAACCATCATCAACAGATGAGCTAAGCTCCTTGGGGGCAAGAACCCCACTGCTTCTTGTCTCTCCTCTGTGTCCTGTCTAGTTCCAAGTTTGCTTTGAAACTTAATCCCTAAAATCTGTTGAGCTGATCCTCAGATGTTAATGGAAACCACATTTAACCACATCCCCTGTTCCCTGCCTACTACTCTTGCTAGTTCATCCCCTGTGCATTTCATAACCCTGCTGTGCTGAGCCATGAATCAGAGCTGAAGACACTCTGTGCTGGCTAAGGGGAAGAATAAGGCTGCCTAAAAATTGATTGTACTGGGGACAAACATTCCTGAAATCTTTCTCCTAGGCTGTGTCTAGACTGGCATGATTTTGCGCAAATACTTTTAATGGAAAAGTTTTTCCGTTAAAAGTATTTTCGCAAGAGAGCGTCTATACTGGCATGTGCCTTTGCGCAAAAGATTTGCTTTTGTGCAAAAGCATCAGTGCCAGTGTAGACGCTCTCTTGCGCAAGAAAGCTCCGATGGCCATTTTAGCCATCGGGCTTTCTTGTGCAAGAAATTAACTTGGCTGTCTACACTGGCCCTCTTGCGCAAGAATACTTGCACAAGAGGGCTTATCCCTGAGCAGGAGCGTCGGAATATTTGCACAAGAACCACTGATTTTGTACATTACAAAGTCAGTGTTCTTGCGCAAATACTCGTGGCCAGTGTAGACAGGTGGCAAGATTTTGCACAAAATCTTGCCAGTCTAGACGCACCCCTAAGGTTTGATTGCTTGGGGTTTGCATAACCAGGGCTCGACAAATCCACTTATCTACTCACCTGTGGCAAGTAGATTTCATCCGGTCGCCCCCTTCACTGGCGGTTCGCGCATGCGCAGTGCGGGGCTGGTGAGTGGTTTTCACCACAATCGTCGAGTCCTGTGCATAACCATTTACTACTGGTGTTATGTAGCAGCACAGATCTTTAAGAAAAATAGTTTATTGTTCAAACTTTGCAGGTGTACGTGTGGGGAGGAGCGGGGGTGGAGTGATGTCTTTTTACCTTATCTGTTACTGATGGCATGATACAATACATTGGCACTTAGCCATAATAATAAGGATGCTTGGATGAAAGTTCTGACTTAACATCTCTTTTTATTCTTTGTGACTGGGAAAGGGCTGCTTTGGTATTCTTTCTTCCATAACATTTAAATTATATACATCCGAACAAGCGCCTATGACCTCAATATTGGTGCACAAGACAAAACTCACTCTGCTCATGGATGGAAAATCTCAGAGTGAACACTGGATGCAACCCCATGGCCTGGGTAGCCCCATTTGCCTAAGCTTCTCACAGCCAGAAGCTGGGCCTGAACAACGGGATGTTGATCACTCAATAACTGACCTTTTTTTTTCACTCCCTCTGAAGCATCTGGCACAGGCCACTGTCAGAAGACAGGAGATGGGGTTAGGCGGACTATTGGTCTGAACCTATTACCATTGTTATGTTTACATGACAGTAAACTGTGTAGAGCCAAGTACTGTGCATAATAGGTCAACTGTTTTTCAAACTTCTTTGCACTGCATATTTTTCTGATCTTTAGTCTAAATCAAGTCTATCAAACTGTAAAAAATTATATTATATGTAAGGAAGGCTTTACTCTGAAGGTAAGCTCCTTTTCTGGTTTGGCCACAACACAAATCCCTGAAGAACATTTTTTTTTAATACATAATAATTTAACTCGTGTGTCCTGACAGATGTTTCTCATTATTTCCATCTTCCAATGGCGCCATTAAAATGAGTCAATTTTAGAGACATTTCCTGTCAAAAGGAGAAGAGGACACACCAGGGCTGATTTGGCAATAATTAAATGTATGTTAGTAGCCAACAGTGCTGACTGACATTTGTTAGTGTAGAGGCCTGTTTATTGGCCTGAGATTGTCCTTGCTGATATGTGGGCAGGAAACAGAGACACTGAATGTTGTTTCTGCCTAGGCAGATGGGTTTGTTGTTCAATAACATTTTGGGCGTATCTGTTGTTATACCATTATGGGAGTACAATGCAGAGGTGCACATTGCCTCAGCTCCTAGCTCAAGCCAAGGTCAAGCAAACAGACAAGAGGTCTTGGGAGGCAGGGGTGGTATAAGACACTAAGAAGCCAAAGAAATATCTGTCCTTGACCACTGCACAACCTCAGTCCTTACCCCTCCCATGGGATACAAAAGAGGATGAATGATGATCCTAGACTCATGACCCTCCAAAACAGAACACAACCATAAGTTGTAAGGGCTGGGACTAGGGGTGTTCACTGCAGGTATATAGGGGCCTGCTAAGGAGGAGGAGGAATATGTGGGGATAGAGGAATGAGGAACAGGGACACAGGCAAGACTTTGCAGTGTCAGAGCTGGGAAGGGGAACACACGGTAAATGCTCTGCAGCTAGACACCAAACATTGGGAAAAGGGAGATCCACCAGTATGTGAAGTGAGGGGTTAGAAGTTCTATTGGTGCATAAAACTGTAGTTGGGAGAGGAGAAGGAGAAAACTATCAGTGTACAGTATATAGATATGCTCAACTGGTGTTAAGGGCTTTGGAATATGTTTGCTTGGAATTAAACCCCAATAAACATCCCATTGCCTGTACTTTGGACTTCTGGTCTTCTGCTTTCTATCTAAGTGACAAGAACCAGGGAAGAGGGTGAGGGAAAGCCCTCTAACATTTTTGTCAATTTGAATTGCCAAAATATTGGTTTGTAGAGATTAGTAAATATGGGGGCAAAGTGAAACGCTATAAATATTTGGGATTTATACCACTGTATATCTGAAAAACCAATTGGTAGATACTTGCATGTACCAAATAGTTACGTTTTCGGAGGAGCAATGCAAAAAAACAAAGAACATGAAAACACTATTATGAGAAGTCAGAGAAAAAATATCATTTTACACAATGCCCATTAAGGTACAGATTGATCTGGATTAAGCCTAAACAAGTTTACTCTCATTCTCATTCCAGTTTTAGACAGGCACCGGAAAAGCAAAACACTACTCCACCTATGGTTTCATTTAACTGTAATTAAAATAGCAAGATTTTTTTAACTAGAGCAGGCACACTGTTATTTTCACAATAATAAGATATCGAAAAGGGATATAAGCCCTCCTACTTCAGGGTATAAACCAATTCAATAAAGAGAGTTAAGAGAAACTTCCACTATGGTCAGGTTATTCCATAGATACCCACTTCAGACTTCTTGTACCTTCCAGTCTAGAGCACATGCTACTGACTAATTTTGGGACAGGATACTGGGCTAGATGGAGCACTGATCTGATCTCATATGGAAGTTCCTAAGGCAAGTAGAATTCCAGTAAAACCTACTTGCCCTCTTTTGCACAAGAGAATATGCAAATGAGGCAAAGTGGTGAATATCGCCGTGCCTCATTTGCATACTTAATGAGCTATCATTTTTACACAGGGGGGTTTTGCGCAAAAAGGAGCCGTCTACAGAGCTCCTTTTTGCTCAAAAACCCCTTCTTGTGCAAGAGCTGTGCTGCCTGAAAATAAGCAGGAGAATGGCTCTTGCATAAGAGGGGGTTTTTGCGCAAAAACCCCTTGTGCAAAAATGGCATCTCATTAAATATGCAAATGGGGCACAGCAATATTTGCCACTTTGCCTCATTTGCATATTTTCTTGTGCAAAAGAAGGCAGTGTAGATGTAGCCCCCTTGTCTCAAGCTCTCTGCCCTGACTCCTGCACCCACTCCACACACCTAAAGCACATTTTTAGCTACTGCAACTGGGGCAGAGCACAGGATCAGTCTCGATATTTTCTCAGAAACTGCATTTCTCATTCTCATTCACTTCAATCTTTGAGTGTTTTTTCACGGTCTTTTAAATGGCATTTACATAGATACTTCACTGGCTCTCAAACAATATATATTTATTTTAAAGGCTTCATTCACACCAGGAAATATTCTGGAGTATGACATTAATGAATGGTACTTAGCATAGACAAATTCACAAAACTGTATAATTATTCTAGGTGCATTTACTGACTCAACAGAATCTCTATGGACTCCATTTAATCCCCTTCGTATCTAAGAATACAATTGTTCTGTCTCAGGATTCATCCTGGGACAGAGCTGAAGTATTTGCAATGCCACCTTTCTGTGCAGAGCTGATCCATGGAAAGACAGCTTTAAATTACTATAAAGAAGGCATGAAGGCTTTGAGGTTTTTGTTTTGTGTTTCTCAAAAGACTGCCCTACCCTATTTTTACACCAGAAGTTCAGAAAGAACTTCTGTGAGAGAGAATGTATGGGAAAGGATGCTGTCTTTCTGTTTCAAGAAAAAGTAAATGTGGTTTTGGATTGCATGAACAGAGATATAGCAGTAGGTGATGGCACTACTATACTCAGCACCGGTTAGGTCTCATGTGTTAATGTGTGTGTTAGCTTTTCCTTGCTCCAGGACAGTTACATGAAAATCTTATTGTTTCGCTTGGGAAAATTAAGGTGGGATACAGTTCCAGTGTTTGCAAGAGTACGCAAAGATCATCCCCCCCCATTCCCAGGCTGTTTACCTTGATTATGTTGAAAGACTCTGTGGACAACTAAATACCTACTATGTTTACATCATAGATAACAAAAAAGTTAAACCTGAGAGCGAAAGCATATTTTTTTTCAAAATATGTTTAATTCTGGCTAGATATGTCTACACTTACTATGGATCTATGCTGTGGCAATCAATCCACTGTAGGTCAAATTAGTGGGTCAAGTGAAGACCCGCTGTAGCTAAGTCGACTACGGATCACTCTCCCACCAACTCCATCAGAACAACAAGCATACGGTATATTGACGGGAGAAACACCCAGCATGATGTGGACACTGCAATAAGTCAACCTAAGCTACACCGATTCCAGCTACGTTATTCATGTAACTGGAATTGCGTAACGTAGGTTGACTTAACCCTTTAGAGTATACTTGCCCAGAGTTAAATATGTGCTAAGAAAAACTACACACATCTTACGAACAGTTGGGGGGAAAAAGATGTCTTTGTCAAAGACTTACCATTTTCAATTAAAGGTTAAGGCTGTTCATTAGAAATCTCCCTGGAAGGGTTCAGAGAAGTGAAGAATTTATATTTTATCAAGTTTTTTTAAAAAATACAATCCCACACCTTTTTGTCTGACCTTTCAGGCATTCAAATTAAAAATCAATAAAAGGCATAAGATCCATGGTTTATAAAGTTTCCAAGTCAGATTTGCATCTCAGAGAAGAAAATGCATATAACGTCAATAGCTGCACAGTGGCAGCATTGACGTTACAGTATTGCACTACACAAATAAATTAACTAACAGCAAACAGTTTACTATTCTGTTTCAAGGACAGTGTATTTGCTTTCAAAATCTTTTGTCCATGGTCCAAGCATCTGCAGAGCTCAGCTTGTGGGCTACATAAAGAATGCAGTATCATGTAATGTATATCCTTTGCAGTACTGTATAGCATATATACTGCAGTAACCAAGGTATCATGTTAACATTTGACACAAGACACACATTGACAACACGCTACCTGAACTTTAAGTCTAAGTCACAAGCTTGGTTTGCAGCAGAGGTTAGATAATTTTTAATCAATTTATTTTTCCAATAGCACCACCATCCTACAGCTACTCAGAAAGAAACAATCCAAAATAGTTTCTGACTGAAGAGTATCTCCTACTCTGGAACAGTTAGAACTTTAACAATATTCTCAGTTTAAGGAATAAATCACTTAATAGTTAAAGTGTCAATGGAACTGTTTATATTCTATTTTTCCATTAACAGTTTAGATGTCTAGAGGACTACTCACATTATTTTCAAGGACTGTTAACAAAACAATCATATTTAATATAATCCATAACTGTTACGAAAGCTCTAGGATAGATTAACACAAAAGACAAATGTCTACTTTTCTTTCTGGCATTTATTACGCTTATTTTTGTTACATTTCACTCAGCTTGGGTACATAAGAACATACAAATGGCCGTACTGGGTCAGACCAAAGGTCCATCTAGCCCTGTAGCCTATCTGCCAACAGTGGTCAGAGCCAAGTGCCCCGGAGGGGGTGGACCAAAGACAATGACCAAGCGATTTGTCTCATGCCATCCATCTCCAGCCTCTGACAAACAGAGGCCAGGGACATCATTCCTACCCCCTGGCTAATATCCTTTTATGGACCTAACCTCCATGAATTTATCTAGCTTCTCTTTAAACTCTGTTATAGTTCTAGCCTTCACAGCCTCTTCTGGCAAGGAGTTCCACAGGTTGACTATGCGCTGTGTGAAGAACAACTTTCTTTTATTAGTTTTAAACCTGCTATCCATTAATTTCATTTGGTGTCCTCTAGTCCTTATATTATGGGAACAAGTAAATAACTTTTCTTTATTCACCCTCTCCACACTACTCATGATTTTATATACCTCTATCATATCCCCCCTCAGTATCCCCTTTTCTAAACTGAAAAGTCTCAGTCAGTTTAGCCTCTCCTATGGGACCTGTTCCAAACCCTAATCATTTTAGTTGCCCTTTTCTGAACCCTTTCCAAGGCCAAAATATCTTGAGGTGAGGAGACCACATCTGTACACAGTACTCAAGATGTGGGTGTACCATAGTTTTATACAGGGGAAGTAAGATATTCTGTGTCTTCTTTTCTATCCCTTTCTTAATAATTCCTAACATTCTATTTGCCTTTTTGACTGCCGAAGCACACTGTGTGGACGTTTTCAGAGAACTATCCATGATAACTCCAAGATCTCTTTTCTGATTTGTCATAGCCAAATTAGCCCCCATCATACTGTACATATAGTTGGGGTTATTTTTTCCAACGCACATTACTTTACACTTATCCACATTAAACTTCATTTGCTATTGTGTTGCCCAATCACTTAGTTTTGAGAGAACTTTTTGAAGTTCTTCAGTCTGCTTCTGCCTTGACTATCTTGAACAGTTTAGTATCATCCGCAAACTTTATTACCTCACTGCTTGCCCCTTTCTCTAGATCATTTATGAACAAATTGAATAGGATTGGTCCTAGGACTGACCCTTGGGGGACACCACTAATTACCCCACTCCATTCTGAAAATTTACCATTTATTCCTACCCTTTGTTTCCTGTCTTTTAACCAGTTCTCAATCCAAGAAAGGACCTTCCCTCTTATCCCATGACAATGTAATTTACACAAGAGCCTTTGGTGAGGGACTTTGTCAAAGGCTTTCTGAAAATCTACATGTCCTATATCTACTGGATCCCCCTTGTCCGCATGTTTGTTAACCCCTTTAAAGAACTCTAAGGCTGTGTCTAGACTGGCAAGTTTTTCCGCAAAATCATCTGCTTTTGCAGAAAAACTTGCCAGCTGTCTACACTGGCCGCTTGAATTTCCGGAAAAGCACTGACGATCTCATGTAAAATCATCAGTGCTTTTCCAGAAAAACTATGCTGCTCCCGTTTGGGCAAAAGTCTTTTTCCGAAAAACTTTTGCACAAAAGGGCCAGTATAGACAGCATAGTATTGTTTTCTGCAAAAAAGCCCCGATGGCGAAAAAGGCGATCGGGGCTTTTTTGCAGAAAACCACGTCTAGATTGGCCATGGACGCTTTTCTGCAAAAAGTGCTTTTGCGGAAAAGCATTCTGCCAATCTAGATGTGCTTTTCCAAAAATGCTTTTAACGGAAAACTTTTCCGTTAAAAGCATTTTCGGAAATTCATGCCAGTGTAGACATAACCTAATAGATTAATAAGACATGATTTCCCTTTACAGAAGCTACGTTGACTTTTGCCCAACAAATTATGTTCTTCTACGTGCCTAACAATTTTATTCTTAACTATTGTTTCGACTAATTTGCCCGGTACCGATGTTAGACTTACCGGTTTGTAATTGCCAGGATCAGCTCTAGAGCCCTTTTTAAATATTGGTGTCACGTTAGCTATCTTCCAGTCAGTAGGTACGGAAGCCGATTTAAAGGATAGATTACAAACCACAGTTAGCAGTTCTGCAATTTTCCATTTGAGTTCTTTTAGAACCCTTGGGTGAATGCCATCCACTCCTAGTGATTTATTAACAAAATTAGTATTGGTCACTTACTTTTTTATATGTTCTTGGGCAAGTTAGGAGGGGCTGCTGGCATCTATCACAAGCAATGACCTGTTCAGGCTATAACGGGGAAGTGAGCTAAAATTTTGATTTTAAAAGACAGAAAAAATATTTTTTGTTCAAAGACCTTTGAGACTTTTTTTTTGCTTCCTATACATGCAAAAATGGGCACAAACACATTTTTCCCTCTTAATTTGCCTATAGTGTTAAATATCATTAACTCTTATAAAGATAATTGTACGGTGTTAAACTTCCATCTTGCAAGTGGATAAACACAGATGGCTCTCTGCACAGAGCCCATCTGACTTCAAGTCTTCTTATAGCTATAACTGAAGCATCATCTCATTAAAGTTCTGCTTTGATCCATTTTGATCCAAAGTACATACTGTAGTTTATTATCAAAAGGTATATAATTTTCTGACTAGATGCCTCTGAAGCAAAACTAGGCCTCCTTGACATTTGGTTCCAAACTTGCTTTAATCCTGCTTAATAACTTCAAAGATAACCTGAAAACCATTGTTTGAACAAATGGTGTCACTGTAGGATTATATAGTAATTGTCCAGAATAGCAAGTGATTGTTTTTCCCTTGCTATTTGAGACATACAGTGTATAAATTACTTATTACACACACTGCTAGTAAAAGTGATCTGGCTATAGCAAGGCCTTTGCCTTTTTAACAAGTAAAGAATCCTCTCACTACCTCCACTTTCTTTCCTTCCTCCTGTAGCTGTCACCCCTCATTCCCCAGCACACATCCCCACTGCTTTCCCTACAATACTCCCAACCCTCATACACCCATCCCACTTTTCCCATCACATACCTACTCGAGAGGTCAGTGGTTAACAGTGATAGAAATGTAGCCGTGTTAGTCTGGGGTAGTTGAAGCAAAATGCAGGACAATGTAGCACTTTAAAGACTAACAAGATGGTTTATTAGATGATGAGCTTTCGTGGGCCAGACCCACTTCCTCAGATCAAATAGTGGAAGAAAGTAGTCACAACCATATATACCAAAGGATACAATTAAAAAAATGAACAAATATGAAAAGGACAAATCACATTGCAGAACAGGAGGGGGATGCGGGGGAGGAAGGAAGGTAAGTGTCTGTGAATTGATGATATTAGAGATAGGGAGAGTGGGATGTTTGTGAGTTAATGATAAGCATCCCCCTTCCCAAGCGATGCTTACGGGTTACCCATTGCTCCTGGCCCGGCCAGGGCAGCCCTCTGCCCACAGGATCCGGGTTAACTGATTAACTGGGCTTTCACACGCTAATGACTCCCCCTGCCTCCCCCCCAGTGCTTGCCCTCTCCCAGCACGTCTCAGCCATCCCCCGACAGCTCCATGCGCCCAGCAACTCACTGCTCAGTCCAATGCCCCGCCTGGCGCCTGGCAACCTCTGCGCCCCACTAGAGCCCCATCCCTCGCCTGCCCCAGCCCCGCCGCTCTCCCGCACGCCGCGCCCAGCCCTCCCCGCGTGGCGGACCCCGGCTAGTTCCGCTTCCCTGGCAGGGGCGGAGCGGCGCCTCTAGCTATATAGCGCCGGTGCCGGGCCATGCGGCGCTGCTGAGTGGCTGGGCCTGGCGAGCGCCGGCTCCTCCTGCGCGCACGTGCCTGGCCGGGGGCCCCTGTGACGATCCCCCAGCCCGGGCTGCCGCTCCGCGCCCGCTCAGGCGGCGCCCGCCCTACCGGGGCCGCAGCCATCAGCCGAGGGGAGCGGCGCCTGCCGGGAGAGCGGTGAGAGAAGCCAGGGGTCGCCCTGCAGCCTTTTTACAAGCTGCCCCCTCTCCTCGGGGGGGGAGCGAGGGGCACGTGGCTTAGCCCCCCGCGGTTACTGCGACGCTCGGTCCTAGAGCATCCTGGGCAGCCGCTGGTGCCAGGGACGTTGGTTTTCACTTGACACGGATCAGACCGTTGGGGTTGGCCCGGCCGATCACTTACTGGCCAATTTGGGCGTCTTCTTGCCCACAAAACAACGTGCTTCTCCAAGCGCACAGCGGCCTGCCGTCCGCAAATAGTGCTACGTGGTCCTGTGTTCTGCTTCAGTGCCTGGTCTGTAACTGTTCTGTTAGTCTTTAAAGTGCTCCATAGTCCTGTATTTGGTGTCAGCTACACCAGACTAACACGGCTACATCTCTATCACTGGTCTGTCACTGACAAGCATATTGGAAATTGGGGCTGTTTCACGTGAGGGTATAGGTCTGGGGACCCAATAGGAGAGCCTCTCCTCTTACAATTGTGCTTCCGAAGTCAATAGTGGTGATTACAAAAGCCCAGTCTGCTTTTAGTGTGAATTCTGTGACACTTGCTTGGAATGAGCTGTGTACTGGCTAGAATATTCATGGAAGACCAAGATGTGTGCGTGACCAGTAGAAGCTTGTTGGAAAGCTTGGATTTTTTTTAGTGATAGAAATGTAGCCGTGTTAGTCTGGTGTAGCTGAAACAAAATACAGGATTATGTAGCACTTTAAAGACTAACAAGATGGTTTATTAGATGAGCTCATCATCTAATAAACCATCTTGTTAGTCTTTAAAGTGCTACATAGTCCTGTATTTGGATTTTTTTTGACAGTTTTTGTAGTATGAATCCACTTGTACCTACACTTGACCATTTACCTGGAACTGTCTTTCTCCCTAGAAAACTAAATGTAACTGCTGACTTTTTCTGAATGTTCATCTATTTAAAAAAATTAGATCCAGCTATGTTGCTCAGGAGTGTGAAAGTAATATGCCCCGACCATGTTTCCTATAAGATATGTGGATGGGCGTTTCTGCGGCTGCACAGGAGAGGTTTAGATGATGCCCTACTGATGAGCAAGAGTACCCTCAATTAGACTTTTTTTTTTTTTTAAACTGGTGGTGGACATTCACACATGCCTCAGTACGCATAAACATTTATTCTATGCATGAACAGAAAAGATTGTTCCCGGGGGGGCAATGTTCCCTCTAATGTCATTAGGTCACTTTAAGTTCCTATGTGGACAGTGACCTAGCTACTGTCTCTTAAGGTGTTAGAATAACAATTCTGTCAAAAGAACCCATCCTGTTGCTGTAACACCTCTACCCTGAGGTGCTACATGGCACTGCTGTAGCTGAGCCAGGGTAGCGTTTTAAATGCAGACATTTCCATGAGGCCAGACACCATGAAGGTAGTTGCCTTGTTCTATTTTATTTATATAATGTACATGCAGATTTTTTTTTAAACTGTCACAGTCTTTGCAAGCTTTCCTGCACTAACTTCTACCTATATTGAAATAGTAAGACAGACTCAGGCTTTTCTGCTCTTAAAGCTTGTATTCCAGCAATGAAAAAAACAAGTTCATTTTTATTGGGGTGAAAGGTAAGAGTCATAGCCAAGAAATGGCAGCCTTTATGGCCCTTGCATTCAAAGTCTACTTTAGTCATTGGCGTGTTGAGTCCTTGAGCAAGTCAGAACTCGTACTCTGTCTATCTGGTCTCTGAAGTTTGGTATTAGTACTTATTTTGCAGGAGTCTTGTGACTTAATCTGTATTTGAAAAGTCCATTGAGGGTCTTGGATAGAAGACTCCTAGGCTGTGTCTAGACTGGCAAGTTTTTCCGCAAAAGCAAAAAACTTGCCAGCTGTCTACACTGGCCGCTTGAATTTCTGCAAGAACACTGACGATCTCATGTAAGAAATCAGTGCTTCTTGTGGAAATACTATGCTGCTCCCGTTTGGGCAAGAGTCCTTTTGCGCAAAAAGGCCAGTGTAGACAGCTCAGATTTGTTTTGCACAAAAAAGCCCCGATTGCGAAAATGGCGATCGGGGCTTTTTTGTGCAAAAGCACGTCTAGATTGGCACAGATGCTTTTTTGCAAAAAGTGCTTTTGTGGAAAAGCGTCTGTGCCAATCTAGACTCTCTTTTCCGCAAATGCTTTTGACAAAACTTTTCCGTTAAAAGCATTTGCGGAAAATCATGCCAGTCTAGACGTAGCCCTAAATTTCTTTGGATTTGCACTATGAATGAGTGATTGCTATTTTTAAACAATTTCTTGTTTTTTATTGAAGGGCACCAATCACTTACCAATTTTTCTGAATTTGCAGGAATAAGTAAGATTATAATAAGGGCCCAGACTCCAGAAAAAATAAAAAGAGGAGTAAAGAAAAATATTTAAGGGTCTGTTCAAGAGCGTCTGGCAGTCCAGATTTGGACTATCGACTAAATGATGGCTGAGGTTTAATTAGGTATTCTTAAATCTAGCATTACTCTTGTTGGTCAGCATACTTATAACTCTTCTCTTCAAAAAACTTTTCCTTGTTTTGCCCTTGTGTTCCCAGTTTATGATAAATCTAATCAATAGGCTGGAATGAAAATGGACATGTAATCAGTTTTTTGGTTGATATGACTTCTTACACATTTAGTGCAGCATAGCGATAACACATCCAAGTTCCACACTAGTGAAACTCATTACTTCTCTTCATAGTGATTCTCTTCATTCAGACACTTCTAGATCAAAGACTAAACTACAAAGTCCTGTGTAGATAATTATTCTGAGATTAGTCCTTACTAAGTGTACAATCTCAGAACCTTTTTATCTTGAAATAATAGTAGCTAATTACATATGCTGTTGGGGATTTCTTCTATTCCATAATATTCAGCCTAGTACTAGCCAGATCTTTCTAAAATTGAATCACATTCATAAGTGTAAATAACTAATTGACACAATACTTGTCAGCTGTCAGATAGATAAAGGGATGTAGGAATAGACCTTTCAGAATGTTCTTTATAAATCCATGGATATCACAGCACTATAGACAGGATGTAGAACAACTGTTCTTATAACTTTTTTTTTCTGTGAATTTATACTCTCTGCATGTTGAGTTGCTTTCCACTCGCTCCTTTATCATCTATCTCCAAAAATATGGATGAAATATTTGTAATTACATGTTAGGAATGTTTAAATTCTTCTGTAGATCTCCTTTCATTCAAAAAAATGAGGAAGGGAATACTTTGCCAGGACAACTCTTAACTCTGCTTATTTTTCATTTTTAAAAAGTACTATGCTGAACATATGGCTAGCAGTATCATTAACCAATAGATGTAGATATCTGAATTTCTAACTAGTCTAAGTCTTTAATACAGTATTTTCTAAGTTGGTTCATTTGCCCAGAATTAATCCTTCCCCCTTATGAAACAGGCTTTACACTGATCTGCAGATTTGTTTTAGTGAGTAGTTTTAGTTGAAAATGTTGCCTTTGTGGGGTATTTATTGTGCCAGCCACTTAAAACACATAGGCTGTGTCTACACTGCACCCCTTTTCCGGAAAAGGGATGCAGATTAGACACTTCGGAATTGCAAATCCGCGGGGGATTTAAATATCCCCCGCAGCATTTGCATTTACATGGCTGCCGCTTTTTTCCTGCTTGGGGATAAGCGGGAGAAAAGCGCCAGTCTAGACGCATTCTCCGGAAAATAAGTCCTTTTCCGGAGGATTTCTTATTCCTACTTGAAAGAAATCCTCCGGAAAAGGGCTTATTTTCCGGAGAATGCGTCTAGACTGGCGCTTTTCTCCGGCTTATCCCCAAGCCGGAAAAAAGCGGCAGCCATGTAAATGCAAATGCCGCGGGGGATATTTAAATCCCCCGCGGATTTGCAATTCCGACTCGTCTCATTAGCATCCCTTTTCTGGAAAGGGATGCCAATGTAGACATAGCCATAATGTACTTGGCTGCATCCTATAAATTAAATCTGGGGCTTCCTTTAAAAATTTGTATTGGCAAAAAAAGACAACTATTTTAATGTCTTTTTTCCTTTTCTACTTAGGTATACATATCGTAACATATTATCTGTTTATTGGAGACTTCTTATTCCACAGTAACCAATAAGCAAGTGAACCATGAGGACAAATCCTGCCATTCAAGCTGCCATCGACCTCACAGCAGGTGCAGCAGGTAATAATGGAGAACTCTATTTTCAGAGTCTCTAAGAATCTGATACAAACAAGTTTGTGCTTTTAAAGGAATAGTCTCTCAAGTGTAAACGGTCATCTGATTGCTAACGATAGAGGTTTGTCAGCTTGTAATTCGTATTACTACTTGAATCTGTAGAAAGAGGCACATCTTCCACATTTGGAAAAAAAGTTGAGATGAAGGGACTGATCTAGCCCACTGTTGCAAACATCTGATAGGTTAATATCACTCCACTGAAATCAATACCAACAAGTAAATATGTAACCTCTTTCAGACTAATAATTTTCTAAAGTAGGGTTGAGTACATCAAATGTGTATTTTCATGCTCACATGAGTGTCAAATGTCAGTCACAAAGTTTTGCAATGAAGGCAAACACCATGTGCAAGCAAAGTGATTGAGATAAAGCTTCAGTCCTAGAAACTCTAACTGAAAAGGGCAGAAAGCTATCTTAAAGGGTTATCTCTTTAATCAACATTCAGAAAGTCTCTTTGGACCGTGAGGAAAGAAGGATATTCTGAATTATGTAACATAAGGTTCACTTAAGTTGTTCCTCTACTTAGCCACAAATTCTCAATTTTTATAACCCATAAAATATGGTAAAGGATGAAACATTAGGAGAAAAATTTGTTGTGAGTCACAAAGAGGATAGAAAATGCATAACTCTGTACTGCTTCTAAACACTGCTGGTGCTCTAAATATTCAACACAGCCATCTAATCACATCTCTTCCATATTGAAGTCTAGCTAATTCAGTGAATGTCTACACAGCAAAGAACCCACAGCTAGCTTGTGCCAGCAAACTTGGGCACATGGGGATCAAGCTGTAGGGCTCTTTCATGGCTGTGTGGGTATTTGCATTCAGGCTAGACAATAGGCTATAGGAGCCTGAGAGGTGGGAAGGTCCCAGAAAGATGGTGGCACATAGGGGAACAGGTACAGCTACCATTATCCAGG
This sequence comes from Pelodiscus sinensis, assembly GCF_049634645.1. Classification (NCBI taxonomy): domain Eukaryota; kingdom Metazoa; phylum Chordata; order Testudines; family Trionychidae; genus Pelodiscus; species Pelodiscus sinensis. Next base: position 291,980,946 of record NC_134711.1, on the reverse strand, counting down.
GATATGCTCCTTTAAAATCATTCAGGGTTTCTACGAAGCTACTCCCCCTTGACTCTGTCCAGGTATATTTGTTTTGTTGACTTGTGGCTATTTAGAATATAACACATTTGAAAGCCTCCACACAAAGGCCATCTTGGCTGCTGGAAAGGAGAGTGACCCTTCTGTTTGTTTCCCATTACCTCATCGCCACCTCAGAGCAGCCTATTTCTGTTGGTCTACCCTTTCACCTTGCTTCTGTGGCCTGATATGATTCACAAGCATCTGTTGCTGTCCCAGAGTAGTACAGTGAAATTACTGTTTTTTTTGTTTTTTTTTTTTTTTTTCCCGCTTCTATTGATAACTCACATTATGTAGCAACAGCAAAAACTCACATTTCTGGTCAGCGTCATAGGCACTGGAGAAGTCTGTCTTTAGACTTGGGATAATAAATTGCTGAATGTAGGGTCCTATTAGCTGTCATGAGGGCTAGCAAACCTTTCTTTCATTTAAAGGGACGTGTCAAACGTGATTGCATTTCTCTCCCTCCTTTTTCCCCCCTCCAGCCCCAAGGCTGTAACAAGGGCGCAACATAATCAGGGGCACAAAGATGCAATAATTAAAAATAATCTGCAAAAGTAAAGAGCACAATGCATGCTTACCTCAGGAGAAGGGGAGGCAAATACAGGCAGTCCCCGAGTTACGCGGATCCGACTTACGTTGGATCCGCAGTTACGAACGGGGCCCTCCCTCTCCCTGGTCTCCAGCAGACCAGGGAGAGGAAGCAAAGCGGCGGAACACGCGGGCAGCGAACAGGGCTGTCCGCTGCCCGCGTGCTCCACGGCTTTGCTCTGCTTTGCTCCCCGTCCCTCTGGTCTGCAGCTGGCTGTCTGGGCTGTCAGCTGGCCGCGTGCTCCGCGGCTTTGCTCTGCTTTGCCCCCCGTCCCCCTGGTCTGCAGACCAGAGGGACGGGGAGCAAAGCAGAGCAAAGCAGAGCAAAGCCGCGGAGCACGCAGTCAGCTGACCATCTGGGCTGTCAGCTGACCGCGTGCTCTGCGGCTTTGCTCTGCTTTGCTCCCCGTCCCCCTGGTCTGCAGACCAGGGGGACGGGGGGGCAAAGCAGAGCAAAGCCGCGGAGCACGCAGGCAGCGGAAAGCTCAGACGCGTCTGGGCTGTCCACTGCCCGTGTGTTCCGCCGCTTTTCTCCCCGTCCCCTTGGTCTGCAGACCGGGGGGGGGGGGGGTGGGAGAGCAAAGCAGAGCAAAGCCACGGACCCCGAGGGCAGCAGGACAGCCATGGCGCGTCTGGGCTGTCCCGCTGCCCCCGTGCTCCGCGGCTTTGCTCCGGACACCTGTGGTACAGCAGCTGGGGCGCTGCCGGTTGGTCCAGAAGCGCCGAGGAGCGGCGGCGCAACTGGACCAACCCAGCAGCACCCCAGCTGCTCTGCCCCAGGCGTCCCCAAGTCAGCCGCTGCTGAAACTGACCAGTGGCTGACTACTGGAAGCCCCTGCCCTGGGCTTCCTGGAATCAGCCGCTGATGAGTTTCAGTAGCAGCTGACTTGGGGATGCCTGGGGTTCTTAAGTTGAATCTGTATGTAAGTCAGAACTGGCGTCCAGATTCAGCCGCTGTTGAAACTGATCAGTTTCAGCAGCGGCTGAATCTGGACGCCAGTTCCGACTTACATACAGGTTCAACTTAAGAACAGTCCCTATCTTGTACGTAACCCGGGGACTGCCTGTAATTAATATTTTCCTCCAGGAGCAAAAATGTCTAGTTACAGCGTTGTCCAACCCCACTGCATATAACAGTCAGGGAAATCTGCGTATTTCCTGTTGGTAAACAGAAGAGCATGTTTATTCCTCTTTAGGTTGCAACTCAAGTATTAACTTCAAACAGGATGAAGACGTGCAAGCTTTTAAATTTCTCAATATTTGAATACAGCCACTCTCTGAGTTACAGACTAGTTGCAGACCAACACTTGGTCTGTAACTCGAACTGTTCGTAATTCGGACCCATTTCGTTACACGCGACTGCACTGTTCGTAAGCGTGGGTCATGTTCGTAACTCGGGGACCGCCTTTACGACCGCTTCATGGGAGCTTTGGTCGTAAGTGCGAACGGTCATAACTCGACCGTTCACAACTCGGAGAGTGGCTGTATTTAAAACCCTTCATAAATTGTTCTAGCTTTGCTTACTCTATCCGCTTTAATCCTCCTTTGTTTTAATAGGCTGCTGCTGCTGTTCCTTTCCTTCCTCATCTTCTGGTATCTCCTTTATTTCCCCTCTTTTTGCAAGCTCATTATCTATACCTAGCTCTTGGATCCTACTGCTGTGCTGCAATTGAATCTCTGCCCTTCTACATAAGCTGACTTCAGTGTTTACAAGGCTAATAAACCAATTAACAGAAGATATTGCAGTGATCCAAATAGCCAGTCCCTTGTCAAGTGTTTTTGCAATGCTTGTTTTCCCTCTGGAGATTCTTTGGTCAAATCAACTCCTTTTCTTCTGGGATAAATAAAATCTAAAGTACGTTTTCCTTCAGTGAGTCACAGTGCTGTGTAGAAGGTCTTCTTCTCTTACACCAGGATTCAAACTATACTTGGCATCTCTAAGACATTCCTGTTGATAAGCAGGGTTTTCCTAGTTGCCATTACCTCAACTCACAGTTCCCCTGTTCCAGATTCCCATTGCCATGTTCTGTTTTCACTTCTCTCCAAGGATACCGTCTCCTTGGCCTCTTCCAGCAGTCATCAGCCAAGCTAATTCCAGACAGTATTCCTGGCTCCTCTGCGATGTGCCACCACCAGTTTCTCTCTAGATTAGTGGCTGCTCTCTTTTCCAGCCTCACCTCTCTTCAACAGAACCCATTATAGGCACCTGACCCAGCTGTCTCAGAAGGAAGCCACATCTGCCCCAGCCAGTGTTCTTCCTTCAATGTCCTGTAGTGTAGACCGTGCCTAAAGCCAAGTTAAGCTACTTTGACTTCAGCTATGTAATTAACATAACTGAAGTTGCACATCTTTATTCGACTTTAGCCCTCAGAGTAGACGTACCCTAAGTGTTCTAAATCATGCTTTGACCTTTTCATTTGGTTCTTTGTAACTTTAAAAAAAAAAAGCCAGTACCATCATTGATATCACAAATATTGAGATGGGCCTAATTATGTTAGCTGTGAACTTTTCAGATTCTATTTATTGCATATTTGTTTTCCCACAAAACAGGCTTGCTTCACTGTTGCATATTCACTCCTATGACCAGCCAGGGGCTGTTGTGTTGACACTCTGTTTCCTCAGGTGGGACTGCATGTGTGCTAACCGGCCAGCCTTTTGACACAGCTAAGGTGAAGATGCAGACGTTTCCCAGCCTGTATAGAGGACTCATAGAGTGTATTGTGAAGACCTATAAACAAGTTGGATTGCGAGGATTCTATAAAGGGACCACCCCAGCACTTGTAGCCAACATAGCAGAAAACTCAGTCCTGTTCATGTGCTATGGGTTTTGCCAGCAGATTGTGAGGGCACTTGTTGGATTAGACAAGAAAGCAAAACTGAGGTTGGTAACAAATTGTGATCTCCAGAATATTGTACAACTAGCTGTCGAGCAAATACTGATGCAGTGTTTTTTAAAATGAAATGCAATCTCTTTACCATTATGCCATTCTCGTCACTGCACCAGTGCTAACAAGGAGTATAGCCATGGGTGGGCTGAGGCCCACCTGCTTAGTATCCTGGCACATCTGCCAGCCTTGGCTCTGCTTCAGGCCCTGCATTTTCCCTGTGCCCCAAAAGGGACTCTGAGCCCTTTTTTTTTTTTTAAGCTGCCTACAATTGGTTGGGACCTGTGGGTATGGCCATGTTGACTCTGAGGCTAATCCTCCACTGGAAGGAGGGTGGTTGAGTTATTGGGTGGCCTGGTGGCAGTGGAAGAGATTCTCAAAAGAGGTAGGCCTGCTGCCTCAGAGGCAGACCCAGTATGGTGCTGGGAGCTGAGTGCACTGGAGAGCTTCATCTTCTTCTGGAGCTGTTTGCCTCTGGGGGTGGGGGGGAGCCCTGGCCAGAGCATCCATCATCTCCAGCAAGCCTGAGTGGAAGGGAGGTGGCCCCCTCAATCCTTCCTGACCATCCAAAGTCGGGGCCCACTCAGATGTCCCATCCTGGCCATGCAACAGGTGCTAACTTTGTTACACAAGACTGTCTCACCAGTTATGGTATATTTTATAAGAACAGATTGCTGGTTGGTATAGGGTAGTGCCCATTACCCAAAAAAGACTGTGTAATATGCATTGGTTCTTCAGACAGTATGATATATGAGGGTTAGGGGGAGAATTCTGTATGTTTTCTTAAAAAAAAAAATCTCCAGGTGTAATACTTGTGCAAAAAGAGAGGGGCTGAAACTACTGGAGTATTGCATGTTATAACTCCTGCATCATCTTCATCCATGCATGGACCACAATGATGGCCAGTGTGGTTTGTGAGGTGGCTTAATACTGTCTCAACTATCCTTCCCTCCAGAGCAATAACGATGCTGAATAGCACTCACTTATTCATTACTAGCAGACTTACTCAGTGTTGGCTGGGTCCTTCAGGGCAAGGGACTGGGTGGTGTGGGGGGTGCAGGACTCGGGGCAAGGCTTTGGGGATGGGGGGAGGGGAGTGCAGGATGCTAGGGGCTCTGTGTGCGTGAGGGTTGGGGAATGAGAAGGGGCTCAGGGCAGGGGGCCCCATCTGGCACAGGCCTCTTCCTCCTCCCCCCACCAGCACTGTGGTCGAGGGGAGAAGGGTGTAGGGTAGAGGGACTGCTTGGTGTGCTGGCAGCTGGACACTCCCTTGGTGGTACAGCTGCCTCCAGTGGACACTCCACAGAACAGCTCTTCACTGTGGGGTCACTGCCCCCAGTGACCACCATTCTTCTATCATGTCCCTCTGAAGGACAGGAAAATTGTCCTTTTTCCTGGGTCTTTTCGTTGTTTTGACACAACCAAACCCTGACCTTGCTTTAAGTTAGGAGGAGCAGAAGCTGCATATCAAACTTGGTGGCCTTAGCTCTTACTCCTGAGGTGGAGTTCTTGAACAAACGGACTCATAGACAGAGGCACTCTAAAATATATTGAGAATTCAGTGTTCTGGCTTCACTGATAAACCATTTTTAAAAAGGGATGCTGAGGAAAAGCTCTTGGTTGTGATTCTGAATACTATGTCTCTCTTTTAATACTTGTAAACTATCAAAAGTAAAACCGGAAAAATCAGTGTAAATGGTATCTTTCTCTCCGGTCAGGATTTAGAAAGTAAACAGACACTTGTGGATTCAACTTTTAAGGAAGGATATGAGAACATACTTAGATTGAGGCAGTTAACATTTGTCCTTATCAGCAGCACTCCATCTGGTAATTATAACTAACTACAGAAGAAGGTGGAGGGAACTTACACTACATCATTAAGGACTAAAAAAGGAGTATTTTAGAAGTAATTACAAAGGATAAAGATTAGACAATTTACACATCACAAGATCATAGTTGTCTCTTGGTGATAGTCAGCATCTGTCTAGTATATCACTAGTCAAATGGATTTTGAAATCACTAAGGAGAACATACTAATATCACTAGTCAAATGGATTTTGAAATCACTAAGGAGAACATGCTAATAATGAGGAAATTATGGGTTAATTGAAGAGTAGAAGAATATGTAATACTTGAGCCCTCAACATTTTAAGTGCATTATCAATCAGCTCTTATTCCATAGCGTGTTGTACTAAATACAGAATGGCACTCTACTGGTTGTGGTTGTGATTGATTGATTGATTTTTTTTTTTTTTTTTTTTAAAGGGGTAAAGAGTGAGATGACCTAAGATTGAGTGTCTGGAAGGCAATGGGACATTCAGTGCAGAGTCCTTAGTACTGGAATTCACTATTTAATTAGTTCACCAGAATCTGAGTCTATTGACTTCTGTTCACTGTGGGCCAGATTAACGGGACCATTTATGTGGTATTTGTTGCTCAAAGATTCTGAGGGATGACAGTGAAAGTGATTAGAGGGGGAGTGATTTGGATATATTCGGCAAGTACAGGCAGTCCCCGGGTCCCGTACAAGATAGGGACTGTAGGTGTGTTCTTAAGTTGAATCTGTATGTAAGTCGGAACTGGCGTCCAGATTCAGCTGCTGCTGAAACTGACCGCCAGTTCTGACTTACATACAGAATTAACTTAAGAACCCCAAGCGTCCCCAAGTCAGCCGCTGCTGAAACTGATCAGCAGCTGATTCCAGGAAGCCCGGGGCAGAGCAACTCTGCCTCGGGCTTCCTGTAGTCAGTGCTGGTCAGTTTCAGCAGCGGCTAAATCAGGACGCCTGGGGCAGAGCAGCTGGGGTGCTGCTGGGTTGCTCCAGTAGCGCTGCTCCTCGGCACTACTGGACCAACCCAGCAGCACCCCATCTGCTCTGCCCCAGGCGTCCTGATTCAGCCTCTGCTGAAACTGACCAGCAGCGGCTGAATCAGGACCAGAGCAGCTGGGGTGCTGCTGGGTTGGACCAGTAGGGCCCAGAGCGGCGCTGCGGGACCAACCGGCAGCACCCCAGCTGCTCTGCCACAGGCGTCTGGAGAAAAGCCTAGTCTGCTGGGGGGGGGCATACTAGCTGCGCCCCCCCCACCCCAGCAGACGAGGAAGACACGGGCAGCGGACCGAGACGCACCGCGGTCCTGCCGCCTGGGTCCTCCGCGACTTTGCTCCCCGTCTCCCTGGTCTGCTGGAGACCAGCAGACCAGGGAGACGGGGAGCAAAGCCTCTGAGGACGCCGCTTTGCAAAGCTGCGGGGAAGCCGGCAGCGGAGCAGTCCAGGCGGCCTGGGCTGCCTCGCTGCCCGAGCCCCCCCGCAGTTTTGCAAAGCCGCGGGGGGGCTCGGGCAGCGAGGCACCCCAGGCGTGCCTGGGCTGCCCCACCGCCGGCTTCCCCGCGGCTTTGCAAAGCCGCGCGGGGAGGAGGGGGGGGCTCGGGCAGCGGGGCTGCCCCGCTGCCCGAGCCCCTCCGCGGCTTTGCTCTGCGTCTTCCTGGTCTGCAGACCAGGGAGACGCAGAGCAAAGCCCCAGAGTACACGGGCGGCAGGACCGCGAGGTCCCGCAGTCCGTGTACTCTGGGGCAGCCCCGTTCGTAACTGCGGAACTGACATAAGTCGGATCCGCGTAAGTCAGGGACTGCCTGTACTACGAATCCTACTAATCAGACTTCTTGAGTTTTGCATCTCTTATAGGATGCCCCCTATTGCCCAGTTGCATTTACAACACAATTATAAGAGTGTTGAAGTCCCTGTTAACTAATGTAATCCAAATAATACACACCTGCACCCTGCCAAATTCCACTGGATCACCTCTTGGAAAAAGCCTACCTAAACAAAGGTCTTGCAGCATCCCTTGCAGATCTGCAAGTTTTCTGTTGGACCAATGTGAATTCCAGACTTGAGAGACATCCACTGAGTTCACATTGCCAAAGACATACAATGCTAGAGGCTGTCCGCTTTAGCCTTCCAGCAATCATAATCCTCATTGTTTCTTGGACTTGTAATGCCAACGGACCCAGGTCTGTCAGTAGGCAGTATTGAACCTGGGACCATAAGTGCTAAAGCAAGGGTGGGGAACCTTTTTTAGGTTGGGGCCATTGTCCAACAGAAAAATCAATTGGGGAGGCCACAATGAGTAAGAGGCAAAAACAAACACACAAAATCTTAGACACTTCCCACGTTCTCCTCACACACCAGAGCTGGAGGGGGTCCCAGGCTAGTAGATTTTGTGTGCTCCAGTCCCATGGGCAGGCAGTGTAGGGACTGGAGTGCCAGCACAGACTCCCCAACACCGGGAGGGAGCCCTGAACCTCAGGGGTCAGATCCAGACAAACTGGGGGCTGCATCTGGCCCCCATGTCTTAAGTTTCCCTCCCCTGGGCTAAAGCTATGACCCTCTATGGCATCAACTGAAAACCAACCAGACCTTAAATAAGGCTGTAGAGCAGATTTCACTATGACTTTTCATGGGTTCAGTGCCCTGGGATTACAGACTGAAGAAGGAAATATGAAAAGTAATGGACTGAGTTTAACTTTTGGTTTCTTAATTCTCTGACCTGTTTATGAACCCTCCTATACAGGTATTTCATTGTTTGAGTTTTCCAAAATAAACTTGTAATTTTGTTAACTCTAAAAATAGACAATCCACCCATCTGTATTTTAATTTACAGGAAGTGGGGCTTATCTAGCCTGTAAGGCTATATGTCTCTCAGTTTAGCTTTGGGACATTAATTATCATAGCAGCAAGAGGAAAAATGTCTCTCCCAGTTGACAGAACGCATGCCAAAAAGTGTCTGTTATGGGGTTTGTAAGGAATGGAGGATAAGGATTTTTAATCTTAAGAATACTTCAGTCCCAATCAACATAGCATCTAGGGGTCAAATTCCCTCAGTGACAGATGACTATTTGCTAAATTATGATCCGACAATAAATCATTTTTCAATTAAATATAACTGCAGCCAGAAAGTATGAGACGCTATGCTTAGGCTCTTTGCTACCCTAACTTACAGTCTTTAGAAAACAAGACTCCCTATTCCTCCACACCCATCTTGTGTTTGCACCAGTCTGTAACTAAATACATTCATTTCTTGAACTTTCCTAATATGTTTGGTACCGTTAATCAGCATACCTGAAACATTAACTGAGAGGCCCTGTAGTTTGGGTTGATTACCTCGGATTCCTGTGTAAGTAGCTAGTGAAATATACTAGCTAGGGGGACCTATCACCAATACATAAATTCATGGAGGTTAGGTTCAGTAATGGCTATTAGTCAGGATCGGTAGGAATGGTGTCCCTAGCCTCTGTTTGTCAGAGGCTGGAAGTGGATGACAGGAGAGAGATCACTTAATGATTATCTGTTCTGTTAATTCCCTTTGGGGCACCTGGCATTGGCCACTGTTGGCAGACAGGGTACTGGGCTAGATGGACCTTTGGTCTGACCCAGTATGGCCATTCTTATGTACTTTTGCTTAGCTAGAGGTGTACTAGCCCTTGCTATTGTATTGTGCCATTGTCATAAATTCCTTGGTTTCAGACATGTAGCATCTCCCTTTTGTAGATTTCAAATCACTTTCCAAACATGAATGCATTTAAGTTTTGCAGCAGCTAGACAGTGTCTAGGTTCTCCAGATAACAAAGCATTACCAGTCCCTCATAGCAGGAAGTTTGTGGCAAAGCCAAGAATAGAAAGCTCTGCTGATTCTTATTCTGCTGCTATGACCATTAAATCCCCTTTCCCTTACAGGAGACTTCAGGAAAAAACAGCACAGTAGGGTTTTTTTTTAATTTACACAGGAGTCAGAAAACTGAGTTATGGCTCATGGTAAAATCCCCACTTCATATCTAAAAGTCAAGCACTCAATTAGGAATTGCTAAAATTAGGTTGCCTGTGCAGATTTCATTTAGGTCCCCATAAAGCTGAGGTATAGCCATTCATTTATATGATTACATACGTTCTCTCTTCTTCCCCGCGACACCTGCCTCACTGAATGCATAGTGCTCGCAAGCTTATTTTGATATTTTTTTCCCCTCACTGCTCTGTGTATGACCCCATACCTTATTTACTGCATGCTATCCAAATTCCATTCTGATGACCCATGGTTCTCATGGACACTTCCATTATCTTCTTTCCAACGTGTTTTTCAAGCACTCAGACATTATGAAAATTAACAGAAGAATACCTGTGTGGCAAGAGGCTGGAATTATCCTCATATCAAGGGTGGGAAGATGAGGCACAGAGATGAAGTCAAATGTACCCCCTAGTTTTGGGTGCCCAATTTGAACTACCTAGGAGGTGACACCCCCCCTCCCCAATAGTACTTAGCATTAACACAGCCAGAGCTCAGGGCCTATTAAACTGTGTGGCAGCTGAGAGTGTTAAGCACTTCTGGAAATCAGACCCCAGTGTCTCAGGTCAGATGCGCAGAAAATGAACACACAACTAGAGGCCACTTACGTGACTTACCCACATACAAACTGACACAGCCAGTTTTCAAGCATCACACTGAACTACCTTAACTGAGAGCATAAATTTTCATTAACTATGCACCTTTCTACTTCTGCAACAAATGAAGTAGGGGGTTCTACATCTAACAGTCTCCTTTACTTGACTACTCTAAGGGTATGTCTACACTACCCTCCTATTTCGAAATAGGAGGGTAATGTAGGCATACTGCACTTGCAAATGAAGCCCGGGATTTGAATTTCCCGGGCTTCATTTGCATAAGCTGGGCGCCGCCATTTTTAAATCCCGGCTGGTTCGATCCCTGTGCCGCGCGGCTACATGCGGCACGAACTAGGTAGTTCGAACTAGGCTTCCTAGTTCAAACTACCGTTACTCCTCGTGAAATGAGGAGTAACGGTAGTTTGAACTAGGAAGCCTAGTTCAAACTACCTAGTTCGTGCCGCGTGTAGCCGCGTGGCACAGGGATCGAACCAGCCGGGATTTAAAAATGGCGGCGCCCAGCTTATGCAAATGAAGCCCGGGAAATTCAAATCCCGGGCTTCATTTGCAAGTGCGGTATGCCTACATTACTCTCCTATTTCGAAATAGGAGGGTAGTGTAGACATACCCTGAGTTATCTCCAGAACAGGTTGATCCTGTTCATTGAAAGACAGGAATGCTTTGGGGGGGAAAAAATAGCATATAATTAGAAATTCTAATATATGCATTACAAGGGGCACTGCATATGCTCAAGAGAAGCTAATTCTTTGAAATTCCTTTATAGAATGAAAGGCTTCCAATTTTATCGAGTGACTGGTATCCTAATCAAGATACTAGGGGTTAAATCACTACTCCAAAGTAGAAACATCTCCTATTAAAGTGAATTTAAAAAAAAAAAGCTCAACCAGCTTTGACTTAACACGTGAAGTGAACTTGTTTCCTTAAATGATTCACAACTCAACCATATACTCCTAGGCTGTGTCTACATTGGTGCAATCTTGCACAAAACCAGCTGCTTTTGCGCAAAAACTTGCTGCCTGTCTACACCGGCCGCAAGTACTTGCACAAGTACACTGATGTTCTAATGTATGAAATCAGTGCTTCTTGTGCAAGAACTCTGATGCTTCCGCTCAGGAATAAGCCCTCTTGCGCAATTGTTCTTGCACAAGAGGCCAATATAGACAGGCAACATTAATTTCTTGTGCAAGAAAGTTTTATGGTTGAAATGGCCATCAGCTTTCTTGCGCAACAGTGTCTACATTGGCATGGATGCTCTTGTGCAAACGCACATGCCAGCATAGACGCTCTCTTCTGGAAGAGTTTTTGCACAAGAACTCTTCCGCAAAAGAGTTCTTGTGCAAGATCATTCTAGTGTAGATGTAGCCCTAGCTTAATGATAAATTAAATGATCACTACTACTGAATCCACTTGAATTGGTTGGTTTTAAAGATGCTTTTGTAGTATATTAGAAATGCACTGAGTTCTAATGGAAGTACTTTTCACAGCCAAGTTTCTTAAATGGATGCTAAAATTAAATGGAAATATGATTCCGGAGTATCTTTAAAAATCTCATGGTCCTGACAAGGTATTTCTGACAAGCTTTGTGATACCTTGAGTTCATCTTTATTGTGAAAATACCAAATCTGGGTTCAGATCTTATTTAATTAAAGTGGTTGTGTGTCTTGTAATTTCAAGAAATGGGAAAGATTATATTATACTTACATTTATAGATCTGTGGAAGGAGACGAACTTATTTGAGCTGTGTATAATGATGGATGGAGTTAGGTGTTACATTGATCATCTTTTTTTAAATGACTCTTGTTCAGTTTTTCTTTATTTCCTGAAAGTTTTAGCAAATAGATGAGTGCTCTTTCAGTAGGTTGTCATATGACTGAAGAGCACTGTCCAAATATCATCTGTAGTTTCTTTGTTGCAGTGACTTGCAGAATGCAGTTTCAGGCTCTTTTGCCTCTGCATTTGCTGCCCTGGTCCTATGTCCTACAGAACTGGTGAAGTGTCGGCTGCAGGCCATGCATGAAATGCAATTATCTGGAAAGATAGCACAAGGACACAAGTAAGTATGTAACTTGCTCAGTACCCCTGAAATCTGTTTGATGTTATGCCTATTTTAAAAGACCATCCTAGCATACTTCAGGTCTAGTTTGTAGTGTGCTATTAAGTGAACAAAGAGTGTGCTACTCAATGTCAAAATACATGCCTGGGGAATACTAACTTAGGATGTGTTTTCACTGCAGAGTTAATTCAGGCTACTACTCAAGTGTCTCCCTTAACTCCACTACCTCCTTCCCTCCAGCAGTCCACACAGCTGCCTTATCAGGGGCTGTAGATTAGAACCCAAGGCTTTTCACTCAGACTAGTAACTTGCTTGCTTTGCAGTGAGGATATGTGGTAAGTCAATTGGATGGCAGTGGTCCTCCACTCCATTCCCACAATTCCCTGTGTGGTGCTCAGGACCAGACAAATCCTCCCACAATTCACTGGAAAAGAATCAGCCTCCTAGCTTATTGCAGTACACAGAACTATGGGATATGCCCCCAGAAGTATTAGCTACATATGGAGTGCAGCTCCACTGTGGAGCAGCAACCAGAGTAGGGCTTTGCAGGATGGCTGCTCACACCTGAGCTAGGCTAACCCAGGTGATCACATCTGAATGTTGATCACCTGTCTTAACCCTGTAGTGAAGACATACTATTTATTGCTACCCTTGTACCCGTCTGAGGCCTGTGACAAAACCAGATGATTGAAGCCAGGAATTCTTCAGTTCTAATTTTGACCTTTCAATTAATTCATGATTTTCCTCTGTTTTCCCATCTATAAAATGGGAGTAATGGTTTTACGGTACTAACTTATGGGATGTTGCAGATGAATAGGTATAAAAGTGCTGAGTATCATTAATTTTCAACCTTTCTATCAGTACAGTTTGGTCAGTAATGAAAAGTGTTATTCAAAAGGATGGCCCACTTGGGTTCTACCATGGTCTGTCAAGCACTTTACTTCGGGAAGTGCCAGGTTATTTCTTCTTCTTTGGAGGCTATGAACTGAGTCGGACGTTTTTTGCAGCAGAGAGACCAAAAGATCAACTAGGTATGTGCCAGCTTGTGGTTATGTGGAAAAGATAATCTCTCACTACATAAAGTAGCATATTGGTACTCTCCAAATCTCTCCTGCAATGCTAATTGTACTTTTATTCACTTTGCTGTATAACTGCAACCAAAAACGATGGCATTTTAGATTAGTGATGTGGGAGGAAAAACCAATTTGTTTGCTGCTGATGACGTTCTCTTTTTGTATAACTGATAAGGAACTATTAACACCCAAGATTTAGATTTGACATGCATCATTTTGGTTTTGTACTTTAATTTGGCTGGTATGTTAAGGAGAATACCATTGTACAAAAACTGGTGAATGTTTGATACTACACTGTGCGCCACCAAACTGTTCAATAAAAGACAGTTTTGCTTGTCTTTAAAGGAATTTGAAATGTTCACTTTTTTGTCTTGGCATTGTGTTCTTGTGATTGTGGGTGTGTCAGTGTTTTACTTTGTCTCTCTCTCTCACACACACAGACACACACACACTTTAAAAGAACCTTTGTGTTACAAAGTTAAAGCACTCACAAATCTTGAAATGGCAGAATTGTCTGAGCAACTTTACATTTGGTTTCTTGAAAAAAAGACAGAGTATTTAAAACTTTTAGCCCAAACAGTTTGGCAAATTATAAGCAACTAAAAACAGGGTCTCTGTAATGGGAAATTGCAATTATAATTGTAATTGTATGATTCCACTATGAACTCAAACTCTTGGAACTCCTACATTCCTTTCTTGGACAAATGCTCTTTCCATGCTCTGAAAAGTCCTTAGCCTCTGTTTGACCGAAGCTGGGAATGGGTGACAGGATGGATCACTTCATTTTCTCTGGGGCACCTGGCATTGGCCACTGTCAGAAGACAGGATACTGGGCTAGATGGACCTTTGGTCCGACCCAGTATGGCCGTTCTTATGTTCTAACTTAATATCAGAGGCATATTCTAGACAGACCCAATGGTTTCCTATTTGGCTATTAAAGTGCCAAATACTTGTCTTTGAAAGGACTCGGCATCACTATTTTGCCTTTTAGTAATAAAAAGTGGTGCTTTTTGGCCACTGTTACAGTATTTTCATAAAATCTGATCAGAAAAGCAAAATGTGATTGTATTCTGAAAATGGACTGGGTTTGTAACACTATCACACTCAATAGACATGTTTATGGAAAGAAGTGGTGAAAGTAAGCCAGTGTGCCCCGGTGCACTGCTGCTGCAAGGAGGCGTCAGCTGGCTGGGGCGCTTAGCTGCAGGAGGAGGCAGGATGCGCTCCCCGTCTAGCTCCTGAGGCTCTTTTGGTAGGCTGCCGTGCTAAGCAGCAGGCAGACAACCAGGTTAAATGGGCTGGCTGGGAATACACCCCAAGCACACCATAGGCACCATTTGCAGGGCAGGAGGTGAAGCTTCCTCTCCACTCCGCAATTCATATCCGGATGCTGCTTGCTGCTGTTCCCCTGACCATCACTCTGGCCGTGTCCAGACTCAGGGGTTCTTTCGAAAAAAGTAGCCTTTTTTCGAAAGAACTTCCCCTGCGTCCAGACTCAAGCCGCGTTCTTTCAAAATAATTTCGAAAGAACGCGGCTTTTCTTTCGATGGCGGTAAACCTTGTTTCACGAGGAAGAACGCCTTCTTTCGAAAGCTCCTCTTTCGAAAGAAGGCGTTCTTCAATGTAAAGAGGCCGTCTTCGAAAGAGAGCATCCAGACTCGCTGGGTGCTCTCTTTCGAAAAAGCGGATTTCTCTTTCGAAAGATCCGCCTGCAGTCTAGACACGATCTTTCGAAAGAGGCGCTTTCGAAAGAGGCACTTTCGAAAGAGGCCTGCAGTCTAGACATAGCCTCTGGGGAATGAGAGGAAACTACAAAGCGTACCTGTATCCCTCTTCCTCCTAGTTGGTGAGGGGGTTGGGCAGAGTGAGTGATCTGTGCTATGTGCTTTCCTCTTACTCCCTGGCAGTGACAAAGTAGAACAGCAGCAGTGTCCTGGTGTGAATCTTGGGGAGCCCTAATAGTGCCCTTCCTCACCCCTCCAGCTCTAACTCCTCCCCGCATTTCCACCTCCTGTCTTGAGCTCCCTGCACTCCACCCCGCCCCCATAGGGAGGGTTCAAAATAACAGTACCTGTAGGAAATTTAAGTTACTTTCACTTCTTGACTGAGAGTTATAACTGCTGGCTTTACTCAAGACATTTTTACAACATTTTTACTTGTGCTAGTGCTGCAGAGCTAATCCAGCAGTGGCAGCAGGAGTGAGATGATATTCTGTCTTGAGCATTAATTAAATGTTGACACATCTTTTTTTTCTTGTCCTGGCCTGAACTAGTAGAAGCTCTGCTTGACTTTTTTACATTCTAGGTGAGCTCCCAAACCTGGCAGGTGAGTTGCACTTCTGAACTAAGAAGATTTAGATTTAGAAGGAATTGAGCGAGCATATTATCTCTTTCCCTATGTTACAATATTGTTTAAAGAAACCTGCTTTCCTTAACCCAGGCTTTGTGGTGAAGGTTTGTCTATGGAGCAAAACTTTTCAGCTCTTACGCTAAAGGGTGCTCGTGGCTTTAGGAGACAGGATACTTTAGAAATCCACAGTCACTTTGTTCAGTCTTATCTCTGTGATACAGAACAAGCTTATCACAGGAACTTCCACCTCCTTGTAAGCTCTCCGCATTTCTTGTTTTCATATTATTCTAACACAGACAAACACTATCAGATTTAGGGGAGTTTGCACAGTGTATAAAAGCTTATTTCTTGTTTTTAGGGCCCATTCCTTTGATGGTGAGTGGTGGTTTTGGAGGCATCTGCTTATGGATTGCTGTTTATCCTGTGGACTGTGTCAAATCTAGAATTCAAGTTCTTTCCATGTCTGGAAAACAGGCAGGCTTCATGGGAACATTTGCAAATATTTTGCGACATGAAGGTAAGCGTGTCCAGTACAAACTGAACCTCCAGGCTCATGTCAAATTTTCACTCGAGTATGGAAAATCTGTTCTGAAACCTAATCTGTTAAGAAGCTAAAGGGAATTAATTACACTATTTCCTTTTCTGTAGACCACAATTTATAATTCTTGTGAAATTCTTCCAACCCAGGAAATGATGCTACTAAACGATCTTTATGCTAACAATAATACAGAAACTGCTTTCACAGGTTCAGGCTTAATGCATCTGCTACAGTACTCACAGTTGTACTGCAGAAGCCATCACTCAGTACTTACTGCAGTGTCTTACCTGTTAAAGAGTAAATGCACCTAGTGTTCTGTAATTATTAACGTGTTGTTTAACCTTTGAAACTACAAGCTGGTGCTAGAAGTAGATAACATAAGAATAGCCATACTGGGTCAGAACAAAGGTCCATCTAGCCCAATATCCTGTCTTCCAAATGTAGCTACTGACAGTTTCCCCAAAGGGAATGAACAGAACAGGTGATCCCCAATCATCAAGTGATCCCCTCCCCTGTCACCCATTCCCAGCTTCTGATAAACAGAGGCTACGGGCACCATTCCTACCCATCCTGGCTAATAGCCATTGATGGACTAACCTCCATGAATTTATCTAGTTCTTTTTTTGAACACTGTTAAAGTCCTGGTCTTCACAACATCCTGTGGCAGAGTCCCACAGGTCAACTGTGTGTTGTATGAAGAAATATTTCCTTTGCTTTGCTTTAAACTGGCTACCTTTTATGAATGTGAATGTTTAACCAGTTAACCTTAAGAGTGAGGCTTACCAGTAAACTGGAGAGGGCTAGAGCAGCTCCCTGCCTGTTGCAGGCAGGGGGCTGCTCCAGCCCCATGGGGGGTCTGCCATGGACAGAGGCTGCTATGGCCGGAGCAGCCTTTGTCCGGCTGTGGTGGGCTCGGCTGCCCTGCAGGCAGGGTCTGCTTTGGCTGGGACGCCGGAGCAACCCCTGCCTGAGGCCAATGCAATCCCTGCCCGCAACAGGGAGGGGCGCAGGCAGGGCCTGTTCGGGCTGGGCTGGACCTGACCAGCCCCTGCCTACAGTTGTGGGGGCTGTTACAGCCCAGCAGTGGAACCGTTGTAGCCAGGCTAGAATGATCCACACATACATTCCTATTAATTGGTTAACCAGTTAAGCAATATGTTTAACCAGTTAATCAATTAAACAGGATTTACATCCTTACTACCTATTCATTTTATTTGGTGACCCCTAATTCTTGTTATGGGAGCAAGTAAATAATATTTCCTTTTTTAATTTTTCCACATGGGTCAAGATTTTATAGATCTCTGTCATATCCCCACCCCTTAGTCTCCTCTTTTCTAAGATGAAAAGTCCCAGTTTTATTCATCTTTCCTCATATGGCTGCTGTTCCAAACTCTTATTCATTTTTGCTGCTTTTCTGAACTTTTTCTGATGCCAAGATAACTTTTTTGAGATGAGGTTAGCCACGTCTGTTCCAAGCTGGGGGCGTACCATGAATTGACACAGTAGAAATAAAACATTCTCTGTCTTAATCTCTATCCCTTTTTTAATGATTCCTAACATTCTATTTGCTGCTTTGGTTGCCGCTGCTGGATGTTTTCAGGGAACTATCCACAATAACTCAAAGATCTCTCGAGTGGTAATAGCTAATTTACCTACCATTTTATACAGGTAGTTGGGATTCTGTTTTCTGATGTGCATTACTTTGCACTTAACATATTTCATTTGCCATTTTGTTGCCCAGTCACCTACCTTTGTGAGACCCTTTTGATGTTCTTCAGTCTGCTTTGAACTTAACTGTATTGGGCAGTTTAGTATCCTGTGCAAATTTTGCCACCTCACTGGTTACCCCTTTCTCCTGATCATTTGTGAAGAATCTATTTCTGAAGAATTTGTTAAACAGTAACTTTTACATTACTAGATGCACAGTTAAATAGGAATTGCCATATGGGGTCAGATCCAAGGTCCAGGATTGTGTATCCGATGGTGGCTAGTGCGAGATACTTCAGAGGACGTTGTTAGAACCCTGTAGCAGGAAGATGTGGGGCAAGCTATGCCCCACATTAGGTCTCTTCCAAATCTCTAATATACTTTCCAAAATTTTATTGAGATGACTCTGGATATTAATCCATCTAGATGTCCAGTCTTTTCTTGAATCTTGAGTTGTTGGCCTCCACAACTTCCGATCTCAATGAGTTCTCTCTGCATCTTGATTCTTCTAGTTACCCTGATTATTTTAAGTTATTCCGCATGACTTCTGGAGACGAGAGCACTAGTGTTGTAGATGGTAAGTCTTGTAAAAATTTAACATGCACATAACCAGTTCGTTTCATTTTGCAGGAGTAGTTGCCTTGTATTCTGGACTAAAGCCTACTTTGATTCGTGCATTCCCTGCCAATGGTGCACTGTTTCTTGCCTATGAGTACAGCCGCAAGATGATGATGGAACAGGTTGATGCCTTCTGAAATCTTACAGCAGGTTTAGGTCAGCCGTTTTAAAAAACTGTAAATCATCTCAGGGCTTGAATGGATACAAAACTAACAGTGTGACATTATCATTTGAGAAACTCGGTTCAATTTAGGATTTAAAAATTTTTTTAAAGTAAACAAATTTTGTAGACATTGTGTGTGGTTTTTAAAGGTGTTTTTTGTTTTTTGAGGAGGGTGGAGACATGTTTTTAAACTCTTTCCACCTATTGTGCTGCTAAAGAGACTTAATTATGTTGTCCTGATAGAAGTGATACACAGCATACAGGGCAGTGATCTTTCAGTTAGTTAATGTCAAATTTAAAAAACTGTAGTGCTGTAATGACCATGGTACAAGAAGTATGATTCATTTATCATTGGTAGCAAACACAGCTGACTACCACATAGCACTGGTGCATTAAAGTAGTACTGCTTTTTTCATTAACTGTTTTTAGGATCTGTCTATGTAGCTAGTTACTCTTGAACAGTTTCATCTGTGGATGTATTGATTCTGGAATAAATCTTATTCCAGATTATTTTAATCCACTTTAGACATCCTATCAGGAGTAGTTAATCTGCTTTAAATTCATACCGTATGTTGTTCTGGATTCACTTTCATGTGTACGTGAGTCCTTAGTGGGGGTATGCAATGGAAACAGCCAGCTGCTTGAATTTTACAGCTCTTTTACCTCAAACTACTGAGAGACCCTCAGTTTCTCTACTGTACAAGGAAAGGTAGAACAGAGGTTGTTTCCTGAATTATTTAAACAATGCATAGCTAATACTTAAACTATGTTTTAATAGTGTTTAAAAGAGTAGTCATTAATTGTGCCACCAGTAGCTTCCCTAGTAATGTGAAAACATTGAAGCAGAATGGGTCTTGCAAACTGGATACCTTTCTTTCCCCCTACCATCTCCCCCCACACACCAACCAAACAAAAAACCTCTTCCCTTATGTTTAACTTGTGAGTCTATATGTTGCCATTATCTTCTATAGTTTTGCAAGTTGGGTATGTCTGGTGCTAGCTACCATCTTTGACACTTCAAGGAAAGGGTCTACTTGTAGATATAATACAGTGGTTCTCAACCAGGGATATGTGTATCCCTGGGGTGAACAGAGGCCTTCCAAGGGGCTACATCAACTCATCCAGATATTTTGCCTAGTTTTATAACCAGCTACATAAAGTAGAAACTGAAGTGTGATAGCGATGTTTTACATGCTGAAAAGATATTTTATCATTTATATTGTATGACAAATGAGAGAGCAAGCCATTTCTCAGTAATAGTGTGCTGTACTACTTGCATTTTCATGTCTGATTTTTGTAAGCAAGTAGTTGAGTGAGGTGAAATGTAGGTTATGGAAAATAAATCAGACCCTTGAAAAGGGTACAGTAGATTGGAAAGGTTGAGAGCTACTGCTCTAATACATCCACCACCTTATCTAGTCCCAAAAGGTTGCCAGCAGGGTGATGTCTTATTACTGCTCATTTTAGACAAGGGAACATCCCAATAAGCCAAATGCTTACAATAGCACCAGCTACCCCATGATCCCTTTCATATGTCCATAGGGATTGGGTTGCACCCTTCTACTCCAACATCAACTGGTGCTACTACTCATATTGCTTAAAGTAATAAAGTTTAATTGCGTGGTGACCAAGAACAATCACTGCAGTCACTACCTAGTGGCCTCTTTCATAGTCATCTTACAAAATAATCTAGGTTAAAGGCTGCCTTTGGTAGTCACATCCCTGTGTTGAAAGGGCAGGAAACTAGAAAAAAGTAGACCAGCATAAACTTTAACTAGTAGATGGGTTTAAAAAAAACAAAATGTATGTAGATGCAATTTGTGCCCTTATTTTATTAAAACACATCCTGGTAGGACTTCTAACTTGAGTCAATGCTGATTAATGCAGGGGTGAGCAATTATTTTTAATGGGGGGCCCACACTAAGACTTTGGGAAGTGGTTAAGGGTCTAATTTCTACCATGAGGGCTTGAGGTCTGGGACAAAGGTTAGGTGCAGAAGGGGGCTTGGGGTAAGAGAGGGTGTAGGAGGGGGTGTGGAATCTGGGAGGGAGTTTAGGTGAAAGAGGAGATTGTGCTCTGGGGCTGCAGCATCCACGAAGGTGCATGGATGCAGGTGAGGACTCTAGCCTGAGGGAGGGGCTCTAAGAGGGGGTACAGAGTCTGGGAGGAAGTTGTGACCTGCAGGAAGGTGTGATATAGAGGGGGTAGGATGCCAGAGGCAGGCTCTGTCTGGGAGGTGCTTACCTAGGCAGCTGCCAGTCAGCAGCCTTGCAGGAGCCTGAAGGCTGCAGTCACAAGCTGTTCCATGTGGCTCTGCTCTTGGCAGGATGAAGGGATGGGAGGAGGCTTCATTGGCAGTCCCTGCCACCAGCAAAACATCTCAGCTGCTATTGGTTGGAAACTGGCCAATGGGAGTTCAGAGATTTTGCTAAGGTATGGGACAGCACAAGGTGTCCATCCCAGATTAGAGTGTACACATTAAAGCAGCTAGCACTGCACTGTATTTAAAGAGTCCCAGCAAGGCAGCCATGGGCTGGATCTGGTAGCTTGGTGGGCCAAACAGTCTGCTGGCAGCCTCATGCCCACCCACTGAAGTCAAAGTCCAAAGCCTCCATGTTTGAAAATTGTCTGTGGACAACCAGCATTTGTGGTAATTTCTTAAAGTGATTATGTCCTTTAGTGCCCATAGCCACTATATTTTACTTCTAGGGATTGTTAATGGAAGGCACACCACCAGACTAGCTTCCATAGCTGGCCTCAGGAAAAAAGGCACTCTGAATAAACTTGTAGTTTTGGGGCTCTGGCCTCTGTGGGCATAGCCCTCCCTAGTCCTTGTTTTCTCAGATTCCCTACCCCCCCCTTCACCCTGGAACTGTCCCCCTTTGCCCCTGATCCCTGTACTCCTGCCTTGGATGTGGAGAAGGAGAGCAGCTATGTGCAGAAACTGATCTGGATGCACAGAGCAGCTGGTACTACTTTCTCCCTCTCCCCAAAACTGCTCTACACCACTAAGAGGCTGAGTTGGGGGAAAAGAACAGGAAACAATATCTGGACTCACTGCAAACTGGTCACTTTCCCCACTTGGGCTGCGTAAAGGCAGAGCAGCAGCAGCTTCTGATGCTTGCCTCAGATCACAGCCCACGTAAGGCAACTGACTGGGACACACAGAACTTGGCCTTATTGCCCCACCACCAGCACACATACCCATGGTTGGCAGGGGACAAAGGGAAAGCGGGGGGGGGGGGGGGGGAAATCTAGGCACTCCAAGGGCAGTTTGACTACACCTGCAGTATATCTCTGCATGGTGCCACAGGCAACTGGTCCCTAAGGCAGGCCTTCAGTTCTCATCCTGACTGACCTGTACTTAATAGCCTTGGGCATCTCACTCAGCCTCTGCTTCAGATCTCCAGTTAAACAGGATAGTTGTATCACAGAATGCTTACACATTAACCCTGAATTTCAGAATGTACTCAAGAAGATGCTGTCAAGCTTCTCAGATTTCAGCTCCCATGGCACATGGTTTATAAAAGCTCCACTTACACCTGTATTATAAGTAGGTGTCATTCTAAATTACAATGGCACAGGTACACTCAGACATACAGTAAGCACCTTAGCCTTCAGCTGGAAGGCTTGTCTTCCTGAGCCCATAGACTATAAAGCTGACAAGTGAAGGGAGTGTGGTATTGGGGGAGCAAGAGCTACATACACTGCCTCCTTATGGTCTCAAACTTGAAAAGGGTGGAAGCTTTCTGAAGCCTTCAAACCCCCAAAACATCAGAAACAATTAAGTTACTGTCCAAGAGAGGAAGGATACACCTCTGGGAAAAAGGTGTGGAGGTTGCACAATTTCTTTATTGGGAGCTACATTTACACCAGCACAGAGTTGACATTCCTTATGTCTAGCCTACCTTTGCTGTACCTGCTCATAGGGCCCTGGCCCAGAGCAACCATCTTACTCTGGAGCTTGGCTTAGCAGGAGAGAAAAACCTAAAGTGGGTTCTCCTCCCCCTCCTCCCCCCAAATCAGCACATTCAATAGTAATTGCTAGGTCAGTGGGTCTCACGTATAATCTGTCCACTCAAGCTATGGTGATTCTTGAACATGATGGCAAAAGGAACTAGTTAAAACCCTGCAAAGATATCAGTTCCACAGCTTTGTTTTTTTCCTTTATTACAAGGTGGCTGTTTTCCAGCCATTTGTAGGGGGACAACATTCCCTTAGAGTGCATCTACTCAGTACCCTAAACTCAAAATAAGATATGCAAATTGCATAGAACTGTGTATATCTTATTTCAATAATTTCTACATGGCACCAAAACTCAATATAACACTATTTCAAGACATCCCTTAACCCTTGTGGAACGAGGGTTACAGGAATGCCAAAATAGTGCACCCTTATTTCAAAAAATATTTTGAAATAATGGGCAGCGTGTTAAGACATAGGGTAGCTATTTCAGGATACATCCAATATCTTGAAATATCAGTGCAAGTGTAGACGTGCCCTTGCAGCTGCATTTCTCAAACTGTGGGTCCCCCTGGGGGGGGGGGTCGCCAGCAACTTAGAGGGGGGGGTTGTGGTATCACAAAGTTGGATAAGGAAGCCTGTAAGGCAGGGGTTCTCAATTAGGATTGCACACATCCACTCCCCATTTGAAACCAGATGTACAAATCCCAGTAAGATTGGCTAGTAAGATTGGCTATTGTTTGTAAACAGCATGCATATGGTAGTTTGCATTCTGGGCTTGGTTTTTAAATGTGGCTACTGTAAAAAAAAAAAAAAAAAAAAAAAAAAAAAAAAGAGGAATGGACTCAAATCCAGAAGGTCAGTACTTTTGTACTATGCATAGTGCAACTGTTTTTAAACACATGAAATCCTTCACAGAATATCACAAACTATAGATGACAGCATGTACAAGAGGTTTTTCTTGTTTCAACATTTAATTTTGAGATGCTATATCTCCATACAAATACACATGAAATACATGAGGAAGGAGACTGTCAGAAGATGCCACCACGTTTGGTGAAGACAAAACATGATTGAGCAAAACATCAACTCAATTTAAACAATTGCTGTCAAGTTCTCATGGTTCTACAAAGTTCAATTCCACTGCAAACTTCTCCCTGTAGATTTTCCACATTTTTGATTTATGAGGGTTATCCAACTCATTTCTAGGAAGATAAAGTCTGAAAAACAAAGTTGTCATCTGTTTAGGTTTTCTACAGTTCAAACATGCTGCCATCTTAAATATGGAATGGGGGTAGACTTGAAAAACAAAGTGAAACAGGAGAGCTAAATTTTTCATGTTTAGAATATTTTTGGTTTACTTCCAAGCATGAAGGAGAATGGGCTAACCAAATGATTACACCATTTTGATAAACATTCTATCAAATGTCTGTGGTTAACACAGGTGAGATGGTAAGACAAGGACCATTTAGCTCACTTTGTTCTCCACAAAGGGAATGGGGTAGGAGGGGAAACGAAGGCACACCATCATTAAATATATTAATAGCGTATAGCCTAGAGAGCCATGGTGTCCAGTCAGTTATGCTATAGCAAACTAGCCACACTCAACCAGCCAACTAGACACAGGTGGCTAAGTGTATTGGACACCACAGCTATAAAGGATAATAAACCCTTGTGCAGCTACTTTTATATCCAAGAATCACTAATGTGTGTGACCAAGATGACCAGACACTGCCAAATGGGATCAAGAGACTCCTCTCCAAAGCCTTGACTTCCAAATTCACCACCACATTTGCAAATTGACCTTAAGCCTCTAATAGGCAAGACTTCTAGTGAGCACCAAGTTAAGAGCATACTAAGACTCCAGTATTAGCACCAGCATCCAGTGTTTTATAGAGTAACAAAGAAAGTCCCTGCTCTCTCTCTCTCTCATGTGATGTGAAGGAAAGCAGCAATAAAAATGAGTTAAGTTTTGAATTTTATTTTAGGCAATTAAACATTCAGCTTCAA
This sequence comes from Pelodiscus sinensis, assembly GCF_049634645.1. NCBI lineage: Eukaryota > Metazoa > Chordata > Testudines > Trionychidae > Pelodiscus > Pelodiscus sinensis. The sequence continues at coordinate 291,956,488 of NC_134711.1, read as the reverse complement.
AGATGAGGCTCCTGAATTTACAGGACTCTTAATATAAGCTAATTAGGGTAAGGATCTCTTCAGTATAGTGCACATTGCAAACAAAATGCTGAGAGTTGGTTCTAGTCATGGTTTAAGGCCAAACCGTCAAGTTTCCAACTTACTGCACTGTTTTTAAACTTTTGATAGGTAATCTTTAAGGCAGTAGTCCCCAAATTTGAGGGTCACACTCCCTGTTTGTCTGCAGGCCCCTACCCTCTTAGGGTATGTCTACACTACAAAGTTAGTTCAAACTAACTTTCATAGGTGCAACACTAGCGCTCCATTAGTTCGAATTAAATTCGAACTAACGGAGCGCTTAGTTCGAACTAGGAAAACCTCATTCCACGAGGATTAAGCCTAGTTCGAACTAGCTAGTTTGAATTAAGGGGTGTGTAGCCCCTTAATTCGAACTAGTGGGAAGCTAGCCCTCCCCAGGTTTCCCCTCTGGCCAACACCCGGGAAACTCGTCTGCCCCCCTCCCGGTCCCGGACCCCTTAAAGGGGCACAGGCTGGCTACGGTGCCCGTGCCAGGAGCAAGCCTGCCAGCACCCAGCCAGAAAATCCCTGCACATGGCACGGATCAAGCCACCCACTCGATGCCCCCCAGCCCTCCCCCTTTTCCCGGGACCAGGCTGGCGGCTCCCGGGAGCTTGCCCGGGACCACAAGAGGCGGGCACCCGCCTGGGCTAGTGTGGACATCGTGGACCTTGTCCACGATCTCCGCACTAGGCACAGGAAAGTGGCCAGCTAGGGCAGGAGAGTTGCCAGCCTGGCCACTCATGAGCAGGTGTGCAAGAGAATCAAGGGGGTCCACTGAGACCCCCGACCCTGAGCTCTGAGCTTAGAATGGCCATCCTGGGTCAGACCAAAGGTCCATCTAGCCCAGTAGCCTGTCTGCCGACAGCAGCCAACCCTAGGGACCCTGGAGAGGATGGACCGGAGACAGTGACCAAGCCATTTGTCTCGTGCCATCCCTCTCCAGCCTTCCACAAACCTTGGGCAGGGACACCACTCTTACCCCCTGGATAATACCACTCCATGGGCCCAACCTCCATGACTTGATCTCACTTCCCTTTAAACTCTGTTCTAGTTCTAGCCTTCACAGCCTCCTGCAGCAAGGAGTTCCACAGGTTGACTCTTTGCTTTGTGAAGAACAACTTTCTGTTACTAGTTTGAAGCCTGCTACCCATTCCTTTCCTTTGGTGTCCTCTAGTCCTTTATGGGATCTAATGAAGAACTTTTCTGTATGCACCCTCTCCACCCCACTCCTGCTTTTAGAGACCTCTATCCTGTCCCCCCTCCGTCTCCTCTTTTCTAAGCTGAGAAGTCCCAGTCTCTTTAGCCTCTCTTCATATGGGACCTGTTCCCAACCCCTGATCATTTTAGTTGCCCTCCCCTCTCCCAGCCTCTCTCTTCCCCTCTCCCACCTCCTTTTCCCAGTCTCCCCCAGTTTTGCTCAATAAAGATAGATTCCATTTTGGAAGACACGTTATCTTTATTTTGTACATCAAGAAGAGGGGCTAGGGAAGGGTAAGTGGAAGGAGGTGAGGGAGGAATGGGGCACAAGCCTCCGATGGGGAGGACTGGGCTGGCTCTGCGGGCTTCTGGGGGTGGAAGCTCTCCTGCAGCCCCCCAATTGCCCCCTCTCTCCAGATGGCAGCCTGTGGCAAGTGCAGCCGGTCTGCTGTGATGTGCCCAGTGTGGGTAGTCCGGGCAATCCAAGCCAGGACTGCTTTGCAAGCGGGGCACCCCTGAGAACTGTCTGTCCGGGGTGGGGGTCGGGACCCTTTAAGCACAGCCATGGGCTAGCCTGAGACAGCATCTCCACGCTTTAAGTCCTCCTCTGATGCCCTGCCGGCACTGCTTCCGGCCATCCTTAAGCCCGGTTCAGGGTCCACTTAATGTGGACATGCTAGTTCGAATTAGCAAAATGCTAATTCGAACTAGTTTTTTAGTCTGGATCCGTTAGTTCGAATTAGCTTAGTTTGAATTAACGTTGTAGTGTAGACATACCCTTAGTGCTGAGATAAGGGCTATAGCTGGAAGGGGGCTGCAGCCTGAGATACGAGGCTACTGCTGGGCTGTGCCTGGGGCCAACGCTGGGATGGAGCTGAAGCCAGGCCATAAAGGGGGCTGACAACTGGACCTGTAGCCTGGTATAGCTTCACTGCTGGTTGAAGGCAGGACCAGGAGCTAAGGTAGGGGGCACCCTCTGTCTGTAAAGGCTTGTCTGGACCCCACCACCTCTCCCATGCTCTCCTAGGAAGGTATACAGTAGGGATGTTAAATATTGGTTAATTAATAGTTGAGTAACCTCATGAAATGTTATTGCTAGTTGACTATTCTATAGTCCCTGGGGTCAGGAGGCAGCAGCCACTATATTAGAGGAACAGCACAAGTGGGAGCTGGTCCACAAGGGGAGTCAGTCTAAAAAGCAGCTCCCCTCGTGGACTGGCTGCCTCTCAGAAAGGGGCAGCAGCACAAGATGGCAGCAGCCTATCTGGGGTTAGGGGGGTGGGTAGAGTGAGGGGGGGGACTGAGCTCCAGGATCTGGCACAAGCCAGAACTGAGCAGGGCTGCCTGCCCACTTCGCTCCTAAACACACTTTTAATGGAGAGCTGCAGCAGGAATAGGTCCGGGACCTGTTGTAAGCCAGGACTGAACCGAGCTGCTAGCCAGCCTGCTAAAAAAATTACTGGCAGGGAGAGGGAAATGCATGTATTCTATAGCATTACTCTATAAGCTTTTGCTTATTGATTAATAGACTATACTATTACATCCTAGTATACACCACAGTTTGGGAGCCTCTAAGATTTGAAGTAAATGTTTCAGTTTTCCAGATATGCAAGACCCTCCATAAATATATGAAGATTTGCTCACGCATTGACAATTGTAGCATTATGGACCTGCCACTCTTGTTGCCCAGTTATATTTTACCTGTTATTTTCTATAAAAGAGGTGTTGAACCAGAAGAAGAATGGGCAGTCATCATAGCCTTTTGGAAGATCCTAAAGATAAAACAGTGTTGGTTAGGCTATTTCTTATGTATTTGCCTTTTATAAAGTTAGTTTCTAATGATCTACCATAGAACTAAGATTAGTTTAAGACAGTCATGCAATCGTGAAGAGAAGCTGCTGCTCACCCACATCAGAACAGTTTTACATAATTGACTTTACATATAAGTTTTGCAGTAGTGCATTCTTTCACTGGCCCAAGTGGGTGTCATCTTCATTATACTGAAGCAAGCAAGCACGTGATAGCCAAAGCAAGTGACAGCAGGGCACGAATTGCCTGTGTGCCCTATGGCCTAGAGAGAAAACTTAGCTGTTACCATACACAGTCTGAAGTTTAAGGTGCTACTAGACTATGTTGTTTTTTAAGTCTGAAGTTTGTTACTAGATGTATCTCAGCACAAGGTCATAGAGAGAGAAGCAGTCACACAAGTACCGAACACATGCAAATGTTTGACTATAAATTCTCAAGATGGGCTCTTCAGAAGATGAAAGCATGTGATGAAATATATGTGAATCAAAGCTAGAGTTGTCCTATGCAGTGGGTTACACTGGTGCTAATGATGCAAAATAGATGCATAGATTGCATCCTTTTGGTACTTTGAGATTTAAGGGGTCTTTATTCTACTATACTTACAGTTAGCGATTCAAATCTGATTTTCACATCGCCACTTATAACCGGGCAGTCTCTCAAGCCAATCGCTGCAAAGTCATTTTCAGCATCAAAAAATAACTGAAGAGAAAAAAAAAAAAACAGAACTGTTTGAAGTAATTGTTTTCAGACAGCTGAAAATTAAATGTACACAGTTTAGCAGTCAAAAGTGACAATGCTGCACAACTAAATTTAGTGGCTCTAATATTCAATTACTCGTTAAGGTTCTACAGTGAAGAGAAGAGAAAAGTGATGGACTTCGTTGCCAAGGTACTCAGTTTTACTAACTGAAAGGCTAAAGCTTCAATTTCTTGAGAAATCCCTTTTGTCTTGTGAAAAACTTGAGCACCTAGTCATGGGCAAGGAGTGAGTGAAATATTCTGTTCTGAGTGTTGGTTGATTCCTCATCAGAGAGGGAGACAACTATGTCTTAGTCCAATGTTTTCCCACAAAAGCCAGCAGATGTAATCATCTAGTAAAATATACTCAAGTTCAGTATAGTGAAGACATTTTAGTCACATGCCTCCAGTAGAATTCTTACCCTACAGTTTTCTTGAGTTGCACAAACACAATGGAATACAACTTTCTTTTTCACAATGATCTGTACTTTAAGATCACTTCCATTGCCTCTTCCAACTCCTAGAAGGAATCAAAGTTGTATTATGGAAGAGCTTTTTTTTAATCTTTAAATTATAGAGCTGCAACAATAATCAGTTAAACAATGTATATCAATTCCATGCATTGTACTAAAATGATAATAAAAGCTACTTTAACACTGAGGAATGTGAATTTGTGGAACTTTACTCCTTTTTTACTATCCTTCAGAATCAAAGTAAGTTTTCCTTAATAGGCTTAAGAATCATGCTTTGAAAAATAGCTATGAATTTGAAGAGTCCCTGTTAAAAACAACCCTGGAGATCAATTCCTCTAGCCACAGAACAGACACTGAGCTGCAGCAATGCAAGGTCTAGTCTACACTAGGAGTTTAGGTTGAATTTAGCCACAAAAAAGTAAATTTTCTAAACAATGTGTCCATGCTACCAAGCCAGTAGCGTCAACTTTAAAGGCTGACGAAGTGGATTTTGGTCCTCCTGCTTTTATAAGGAGTAATGCAAAATCTGACCTTGTATGGTTGAATTTATGGTAATTTAGACCCAGTACTTAGAGAGTAGATTTTCTTGGCCTCTGGGAGGCATCCCACAGCACCCTGCTAGGATCACTCTGGCCAGAATTTGCATCTCTACTACTCTCCAGGTGGACAGGAAGTCCTGGGAAAGTTTGATTTTCATCTTCCAGGTGACCAATGTTGTGAACACACCTGAGAACAGACAGCCCACCAGAGCTGCACACATGGCCATGAGTTCGAGCTCTATGAGCTCCAGTTCCCAGGGGCGCAAAAGAGCTCCAGCATGGAGTGTGAAGGAGATCTTGAACCTCATCAAGGCATTGGGGGAGGAGGGGGAGGAAGGAGGAGAGAATACATTCTCTTGGCTCCAAAATCTGCAAAAAGATACACCCATCTCTTTGTAAAGTGCATGGTGGGGAAAAGGATACACCATGGATACCCACCAATGCAGTCAAAAAAAAAAATCAAGGAGCTGAGGCAGTCTTATCACAAGGCAAAGGAGGCAAACTGTCTGGTGCATCACCTCAAACATGCCACTTCTATGACCATGTGATCCTAAGGGGGAGGGACCCAACCAGCTTCTCAAGCCAGACTGTGGAATTCTCCCAAGACACTCAGGGTAGCAACATGGAGGACCACAAGGTGATTTTGGGGGGGGGGGGGGGGGGGAGAAAGAGAATGGCCGGCCAGCAAGCCATGAGAGCCAATAACTTTTTATAACCTTTGAGATATGCTGGGAGGGAGACTGTCAGGCACTGATCCCAGGGAGGGCACTTCTGGCAAGTTCACAATTTTTCCTCTTGCTAGGAGCAGGTTAGAGCAATTGGGTGTGATGTGTGGCATACTCTGCCTAAACAGCATGGTGGGAAGGGGATAGGAACTGATCTCTTTCAAGGTTTCTGGGGAGGCTTGCCTTATTTCATCCTACGGTAGAGGACACCTTCCCATGCCAAGCCAGCAGTTAGAGATCTGCGGTCATTGCAGCATGCTGCAATGCTTTGCAAGGTCCAGGTTTCTGGCCAGATTTCAATCAGAATCAGCTCTGTCACTGTGGCTATATCTGCACTGGTGGCTTCTTACGCAAGAAAATCTTGCGCAAGAAAACATCCACACTGCCATGTGGGAGATGAGCTTTTGCGCAAGAGCATCCGTGGCAGTGTAGACGCTCTTGCGCAAGAAAGCTATGATGGCCATTTTAGCCATAGGGCTTTCTTGTGCAATAAATCCCTGCTGAGCATCCACACTGCCCTCTTGCGCAAGAGGGCTTACACCTGTTTTAAAAAGAAAAAAGAGCGTAGCTCTTGTGCAAGAAGCCCTCTTACCACGCCGTACTGTAAATTTCCTTGCACAAGAGCAGGCAGGCAGGGTGGTTGCTCTGCGGATTCTTGCACAAGTATGGCCATACTTGTGCAAGAAGCTGCGAGTGCAGACATAGCCTGTGTGATTTGGAGAAGACTGAGATCTTGGAAGGCAGCCTGGATGAAGGAGAAAGGGAAGTTATTAGGTATTGCTTCTGCTGCTATCATGGCTTCAGCCTCTAGCACCCTCTGCCTCTCACCTGCAGGCTTCTGTGGGATGGGAAAGTAGCACTCTCCTGGGAAGTGGGGTGTGGCAGACCAAGGAGGAAAGCCCTGTGAGCTGCCATCCTGTTCTCAACATCCCCTCTACTGCCTGGCAGGCCCCTTATCATGCCCATCTACAAACAGCATGAGTCCAGATGCTCCCCTGAGAATTCTGTACCTGCTGTACAGTGGCCACTTTGATGCATATCTTTGGCCTTGCACAGAACATATTTCCATTGTCAGAGAGACCTTTGCTGTATGTTAACAGATTAGGTTTTAGGCTCCACAGTATCTCCTGTAATGCGTGCCCTTGTAACTTTGTTACAATGGGAACAGCTTGGAGCTTGCTTCATACTCCTTTGGCTCCAGCAGCGGTGTGGCTTGCACAAAGCCACAAGCAAAAACTGACAAAAGACATGTTTAAGAAACAAATGGAATGGAAGCATATAGTACTGGAGGAGATGCGATCAGAACAGGACAGGATAGGCTAGCATGCAGGGAACTGCAAAGAAGCACCAGGAGAATATCTGTGTCCTTGACTGCTATGATGGAGCACCTGGCAGCATTCCCAGAAAGTAACTCTCCCCCCCCCCCCAGTGCTGCAGCCTTCACCACAAGACACCAGGGAAGGGAGAGGGAGAAGAAGAGCACTCAAGGGCAGCCTCACATTCATGCTCCAGGACCTTGTGAGGCAAAAAAGAAACACTCCTGTATTTGATTTTTCCCCACCCTTTGGGTCCCACCACAAACTCCTTTTCTGTCCCTGCTGTCCTCCCTAAACACACACACACACACACACACACACACACACACACACACACACACACACACACACACACGGCCTCTGAACAACAGTCTCTTTATTGCTTGTACTGCAGGAGTTGGGTTGGGAATTACCACTGAATGAAGGGGCACCTTGTTGAGAGCTTGCAAGACTCTCAGAACTGGCCATTCATAAAACTATCTTAAAACCTCTGACTTGCACTGCCCTGTGCTCTCATCATCACCCTCGTGCCTGGCTGCTCAAAGTCTCTGGCAAGGCACTCTGCCTCAACCCTCCACCCTGCTAGATAAGTTTCCCCCTTGCTCCCAAAGATTATAGAGCACACAGGCTGCCCCCAACAAAGGGAATGTTGTGTTCACTGAGGTCCAACCTAGTCAGAAGACTCCTAAACCTTCCCTTTAATGCCCAAAAGGGCATTCAACCATCGTTCTGCACTTGCACAGTCTATAGTTGAACTGTTCCTTACTGTGATCCAGGCTGCCCGTGTATGGCTTCATGAGCCACAGGAGCAATGGGGGGCGGGGGTCACTAAAGATCACTATTGGCATTTCCATCTCTGATTCTGATCTTCCCATACCTGCAGCACTATGCAGCCCCACCAGTCTGGGGAAAGAGTTCCAGCTTGCAGCTTTCTGAAGAGGCAGGAGTTCCTAAAGATGTGCGCATCATGCACCTTTCACAGACATCAACATGGGGCAGTAGGAAATGGCTCTTGTGATCCACGAGCACATGCAGCACCACTGAGAAGTACCTTTTGCCATTAATGTACTCCTTGGCAAGGTGGTTAGGTGCCAAGGTGGGGACGTGTGTTTATTGCCTCACTGCAGTTAGGAAACTGCACTGCAACAAAGCCCGCCATTGTGGCATCCACGTTTCCCAGAGTCACTACCTTCCATAGTAGAATAGTATTGATTGCTTTGGCTACTTGTATAACAGCAGCCCCTATTGCAGATTTCCAACTGACTAGTAGCTGTCTGGCATTGCAAACTTCCATAGAACAGTTGCCACTTGCTTCTCCACTGTCAGAGTGGGTTTCATTCAGGCATCCCTGGCACTTCAGCAAAATGCAGGACTATGTGGCACTTCAGGGCAAGGGAAAGTTTTGCAGACACTGCTGATCATCCCATACCTGCAGCACTATGAGGTCCCTCCAGTCTGTGCTTGTCCAAGGCAGTATAACACCTGTTCTGGTGCAGTCAATAGGATCAAATGCTGGCTGCATTTCAGTTCCATGGCACCCTGAGATTCCTCTTAGTCCTCCTTCTGAAGTGACGTGCATACACTCTTCACACTCCACCATTAGGCACATCAAATTAGACAGACATCACCCTCTATGTTTTAATGCACAATGGGTTCTATTGGAAGGGGAAAGGGTGTGCCACACACACACACACACATACACACACCTGTGGCATCTGTGCAGGCAATCGGGGACAGAAAGGGCATGAAAAGACAGTTTACGCCCTCCCCCTTGATTAAGATAAATAGGAAACAGGCACATTATGGGACACGGACCACACAAACCCAGAACCTGCTGAAGTTTTGGTCCCAGCATGGAGTGGGAGCATAACCCAACATTCAAAGCAGCACAGGCACTATGGCTACCCACAGTCAGCAGTCTCCCTACTGGGGACACACTATTTTGAACTGCATTGATTTCTTGTGCACAGTGAAGACATGGACCTTCAACTTTACAAAATTGGGTGGTAAGAAATCAACCACAATAAAATTCAACCTTATCTCTTAGGTGGACCCAAGATTTTAGGTGCCCACCCATAGAAACTTAGTGTTTGCCTTCTCTCATGTCAGACTCAGAAGCATGCTTGAAAGCATTTGATTCATGCCAGATATTTCACTGTCATTTATCTGCAAAAATTCTAGTTCCTGAATACATGCATCTCCATCCCCCGCCCCCATCTCATTCTAATGCCAGTTGGAGGGAATAAGCATTACTGAAAAAACCCAGCAGAAAGAACCTATTTTAAAAAGGGCACAGTCACAGAAGATGTTCCTTTTGCCTGCAACTGAGTTACAAAGTCCTTGAGTTTACATTTATATAGAATTTCATATTGTTTTACCTGGCCTCCATGAAACAGCAAAGCACCTCTCACCACTGAGATCTGTGATTATAGTAATTCTGACCCCAGTAAGATTTCTGTAACACATGCTGTATTTGTACATTCAATATATAGAGTTGAAACAAGTGACTTGGGGAACATTTCAAAAATGGGTAAAAGACTAAAGAGCATTCACATAATTTGTATTAATTCTTACCATTAATAGAGTAGATTTTGATGTTCTTTATTTTGAGTTCTCTCTCTGGTGGGAGTGTCAAGTTATATTTGTTCTTCAGGATCTCATAATACCCAACATACCGACTCTGCAATGAAAAATAAAAGATGCCTATGTTAAATATGGTCCTCACCACATTTGGTACATATTGACCCTGTTACTTTCAGTGACTGATGAATGAGAAGAGACACTGAGCTAAAGGACAGGAATTTACATATTTTTAATCCCATTTCCTCTATAGTATGGGTTCCCAAACTGGGGGGGGGGGGAAGCATGCAGGAATTCTGGGGAGAGGGGGCACAAGGTGACTCAGCCCCCATCAATCTCCTTGCTATTTTTGTTTTTCCAGCCCAGTCAGTTCCTCCCCCCCCCCCCCCCCAAGTTTTGTTGCTGGGGGAGGGAGGACGCGGCGTGAGCGTTTCTCAAAAATCAAAAAGGGGGCATGATGCTGAAAAGTTTGGGAACCACTGCTCTATAGTTTTGCTCTGTGTGCACTCTTCAGGAAGTAGTTTAGTCTGTCAGTTTCCTATATCCCATCTATAAAAAAGCATTAACACTGCTCTGATAGGACGTTAAGTGGGTGTTGAGTAACTGGTCTGCAGTCTTTTGATGAAAGTACCCTTTTCTCAGATCTGAGTTTGAAAAGACAGCTTATTGTCTGCTCTTCCTGGAAGGCCCTCTCTCAATTTCACTTCACTTATTTTGAGCAAAGAAAAAAAAATTACAAGGGCCTTCCTTCTAGATGAGAAGCTGGAAAGGCCAAAAAAACCCAAACAAACAAAAAAAAAAAAAGACCACCCTTCCTATTCCCTTCTTCCAAATGGTATTTTTCTTTAAATCCTCTTTTTGGGTGCAGTTTTGAGTTCATCCGGTTGAGGACAAAAATAAAAATCAAATTTAAACACACGACTTTGAAAAACAGAAGCCATATCCTGCCCCTCAGACAGCTCTAGTTCTGAGCATCATTTGTTTAACATTTTGTTAATACTAAGGTGCTAGGTACTGAACTTTTTTAAAGTCTGTATCTTTTCCCCCCTCCCTCCTGTGAGGGAGCAGAGAAATGACCTGGTGTCTCAGAGGATAAAGAAACCCTCTGAGCCCAGCTAGCTCTACCCTGCTTTCCCTGCAACCAATGCCAGGCCTGCAGGGGGAAGAAAAGGAAGGAGCCTGGCTCAGGTTGGAGCTGACTAGTGAGAAGGCAGGAGCCTGGTTCAGCAGTCTCAGGGCACGAGCCAGAGCCTGTCCACTCACTTGATCCCCTGGATGCTAAGCCTCCCCATGGCCCTCTGGGAAAAAGGGGCAAACCTATATTGAGAAGCCCCAACTAAGGGGACTCTGGACTCTTGGGGCTATGCCCCAAATTTAAGGAGTTGGACAGAGTGATTTGGAGTTTCTGGTCCAGGAACACAAGGGGAAAGGGGAGTGCTGCCTTCCTGTCCCCTCCCCTCTCCCACCTTTTGCCTGCCTACTCAGTGACCTAGCCACTAGGCTACACAGCCACCAGGACCCCAGGGTCAAATGCCCACTTCCACATTTGTTGGTGCTACAGGAGAAGGAAATTTCTCCAAAGATGTGGGCCATCCTAGTAAAGGAAAGTCATTCAATTAAAATTGTGTTTATGAAGACATACAGCATACAAAATCTGGAATGTCAATTGAACTATGGAAAAAACCCACACATACCCCTCAGTTTTGCTTTTTCCATCCATTACACAGTGGATTTTGATATGTTTTCTTGTCTACAATCCGTCTCCCACAATTCAGTTTAGGCTCTCACCTGAGATGGTGTTTCAACTCCTTGAAATTTGGAACTCATACTTTTATCTGTTCTCCTCTCCCCAAAATAGTCCAAGCTCTCCTACATATAAAAAGATTCATAATATTAAATGAATTAACAGGACAAATTTTGCAGCTTGCTCACAATGAAGTTTGTATTCTACAATTACAACAAAAAATTAACAAAAATCAGATGTAAACAGTGGTTATCGGTTTTGAAAGTTCCAACCAATGTTTGAAAGCAGCTTTGGAAGTTAGTGATTTGGTAGCGGAAACACAAGGACTAGTCCATCCTTATTGTGACAGACCATTTCAAGGTGAACAAAAATTTGCTAGTTAGAAAGTGACAGTATTTAAGTGGCTTTACCAGAGCAACAATTAGACAATATCTGAGATTTTAACTTGTTAGAAACTTTACACTCCCAGTCTGTTTCCACCATTCAAAGAAGAACTCAGACACTCTAGAAAGCCACACCAGATGTGATTCCAGAGATCACTATCAAACAATTTTTGAAGTTCTTTTCTGAAGTTTCATGTAACAATTTAGACATTCAAGCTAATTGGAAAGAAGTCCACAAGTTACCATGTAAAAAGAGTTAATTCAGTACATCTATCTTGATGATCCTCATACAGATGCATGTTCAGAGATACTTTTTTGTTCTCCATACATTAGGGCCACAAATCGAGCTGTGCTGCATTACAGCAGCAGCAGCAGCAGCAGAGGATCTGCTTTTAATTATGAGACTTGCCACTCTTAGTGTTAGTTCATTTTCACCCTTGGCTCCTGGTTTTGCTTTCTTTGTCGAACAGCAAGTTTAAAGAAAGGTATGCTTCCACCTTCCAAAAACTGGGGCGTAGAGACCACAGAGGTCCAGGTCTCTGAAGAGATGTGCATCCACAATAGAAACCAGTCTGGTAGGTGCAGGCAAACAGGGAATTAAATTAAAGGGGAAGCTGGGACATGTTAAGATTTGATACTAAACTTCAAGACAGCCTTGTTTCAGAGTAAGATATTGGGATTAAATACCTACTTAATGGATTTTAAAGTGGAAGGATTTTTTTAAGTCATTCTGAAGGCACGTGCTTTCATTGATGATATCATTCCAGTCCTTCTTGACTGCTTTATTCCATCCCCTCAACTTATAAACATTAACCATATGACCAACCAAAGGCAAAGTCTTTTAAGAGCAGCTTACACTTTATGTGTAAAGGGCCTCTAGTTAACACACACAGGGTAAGTACACTGTACAGTTAATATACTACAGAGATTTTTCAAAAAAAGTGGCTTTGAAAAAAATCTTCACCCTAGACTGCCGCCATGTTCTGTCAACAGTAAATCGAAAGAATGAGGCAGTTTTGTCGACTGTGGAAAACCTCATTTTACAAGGAATAAAGCCTTTTTTCGAAAGTGCTCTTTCCAAAAAAGGTGCTATGTAATGCAAACTGTGCTTTTTCAAAAGAGTATCCAGACTGCCTGGGTGCTCTTTTCAAACAAGCAGCTTGCTTTTTTGAAAGTACTGATTGTAGTCTAGACACTTTTTTGAAAGAGCATATAGTCTAGACGTAGCCTTAGATGCCTCTTCTGGTGCCTATCATGCTATTTAAAAAAAAAAAAAAAAAAAAAAAAAAAACACACACCACCACAAACCACAAACTAAAACAGCTAATATCAGTTTTTTCCTGGTACCTTTGCACTCTCAAACTGGTCACTGTCAATGAGCCAAGTACAAATCATTGTTCCAGTCCTGCCTGTAGCAGAAACAAAAAAACAAGAAATACCAAAGCTATAGCAAGTACAGTTATCATGCTATTTTGAGAAGTTCAGTTTACATACTTATGTGGCCTCTGTTCAGAGTAGACTATAAAGTACACCTTTAGACAAGATCCATTACTGCTGAACTTAAAATGAGATGTCCTTTTGCAAAGCATAAACTTAAACCAGTGTTTCTCAAACTGTAGATCCCGAACAGCTGGGGAGGGTGGGGGGGGTGTCACTAGTTTGAGAACCCCTGACTTAAACAAATGGTCTGGTAGCACTTTATAGACTATAAAGGGCTGCCAGACAATTTGTTGTTTAAGTTTATCCTGTACAGACTAACTTGGCTACCCCCTGAAGCTTCTTTTGCAAACCAGTTTCTACAGGTCTCTTTTCCTAGTTTCTCTAACTTATTCCTTTGAAGAGAATATTCTCCTACAAGTCCTCTCTGCAGCTTTACCATAGCAAGATGGCTAGCACTTTTTTCAAGAGCCCCATATTTTATTTGAGATATCACACCTCAAAACTGCAAGATTACACATACTTGGCTAAGCACCCTTGCCTCAGTAGCACAGATTATCCAGAGTTGTACTTGTGTTACTGAGAGTTTCTTCTCCACAGGGATGTCCTGAGAAAGGGAAAACTACCAACATGAAGCAGGCACACAGGCCACCACATTAAAACCAATACTGTTAACAAAGGTATGTCAGATTTTCAGAATGCCAAGCACCTAGAAGCTCACCGATTTCCAGGAGAGCTAATAGGTGCTCAGTTATTTTGAGCCATTTATCCTTTGAGATCCTTAATTTTAGGCATACTATTTTCAACAATTTTGCCTGAAGTTCTGCTCGAGAAATTCAAATACAAGCTAATAGACAAGAGACCTTCCATATGCAGACAATCGAATGGAGGAAGCATGTGTCTAGCAGCAAACAGGGAATGGGTACAAAGGAAAGATCTGGGTTCTATACTTGGTAACTCAGCAGCAGCAAGCCTCTCTGCTTGGCTGTGTCTACACTGGCATGAATTTCTGGAAATGCTTAAAATGGAATACTATTCAGTTTTCAGTTTTTCCGGAAAAGGAGCATCTACATTGGCAGGCTGCTTTTCCGGAAGAGCGTCTGTGGCCAATGTAGACGCGCTTTTCTGGAAAAGAGCCCCGATCGCCATTTTCACGATCGGGGCTTTTTTCCAGAAAAGACTACTGGGCTGTCTACACTGGCCCTTTTCCGGAACAGTGTTCCGGAATAAGGACTTATGCCCGAGCGGGAGCAGAATAGTTTTTCCGGAATAGTGGCTGATTTTGTACAGTAGAGCGTCGTTGCTTTTCCAGAAATTCAAGGGCCAGTGTAGACAGCTCGCAGCTTATTCCAGAAAAGCGGCTGATTTTCCGGAATAAGTGGCCCAGTGTAGATACAGCCCTTCAGTCTTCACTTTGGGGGGGGGGGGGGGGGGGAAGAACTGATAGTCTCAGTGTTTGATTCTAGTATAAAAGTTTTCTAAACAAGTACCCTAGTTGCTTAAGTCCTATTTTTAAAAGTGATGCAAGTGCTGGAGCTAAGGGTGCTGCAGCACCTCCTGGCTTGAAGTAGTTTCCACTATATATAGGATTTGCAGTTTGGTTCAATGGCTGTAAGCACTACTGTGATTCAAATTGTTTTAGAAGCTTTGGCTGATAGTGAAGGTATATTTAGGCCACAGAGAAGCCTGCTATAGATTTTAGAAGCCTGGCCTGATAACACAAACAATTCTACTTCTGTTTATATTGTTATGTTTGAGAAATTGCAGAATCAGTTTTATGAGGAGAAAAAATAACCAGAAAGGTTGGGGGGGGGGGGGGAGAGAAGGGCAGGGTAGTGATTTGAACTAACACAAAACCTGTAACTTTGGGGGAGAGGAGGGAAAATGGGAGGAGAGGTAACATGGAAAATAAGACATACATAGGGTTGCCAGATGTCCATTATTGACCTGGACAGTCCAGTATTTTTGCCTCCTGTCTGGTAAAAAAAATTCAGAAAATATTGGACACCTACAATGTCCAGTATTTTCTGATTTTTTTTTCCCCCTGCCCAGCCCTGAGGCCTCTCCCGCTGACCTGGTTCTGCAGGGAAGCGGTCTTCTGGTTCTGGGAAAAACTTCAAAGGCTTTTCTTAAAGGGGCCGTTCTGTTTTTTTTTTTTTTTTTTTTAAAGCTTAATAATTCTCGGGGTCCTTTTTTTGCTCAACAACTTTGGTCTCCCAGAATTTTTTCCCTGGTGCTTTTGTGGGGGAGGGGGTAAGGAGTGGAATGGTGGGTGGGGAGGGGGGTGTTCGGTATTTTTAGTTAAACCATCTGGCAACCCTAGACATACATCTAGGATAACAGAACAAAGTTATAAATAAGCACATTGAAGCTGTACTGTCCAGAGCTAGAGGTAACTGAGGAGATTGATTTCTTATTAGCTTCCCCACTTATTTGGGCAAAACTTAGCAAGTGATTGTCCTAATACTTGTTAGGCCCATCTGTGATTAAATCAGTCTCAGTCCAACAGAGTGCTTTTTAAAATGTTACCCTCTGTAAAGGTTTAAGAGCTTCTGATTAAAGATATACAAAGTGCAAAGTAGTTAACATGCCTGTTACTTGACTGGATAGAAGTCCGAACTATCCCATGAGTAAATTATATTTGCATCAGAATCTGCAATTTAATCAGGTAATAAATGAATGTATTTTAAACCTCAAACTTCATCCCACTTTAGCGGATAGGTTTTCCAACACCTTCTTTACTACAGAACTTGTCCTCTTACCTTTGCCTCCTTTACAGTGAATTGCTATGATATTCTTTTCATCCTGTTTCATCCACTCACGCACATTGGCAGTAAATTTCAGCATGTCCCTAGTTAAAAGCATATGAATTACTGCTAAATCAGAACTTGGTTTATGCCTAGTACAGGAAGTCCCCAATTTACGGAACAGGTTGTGTTCCAAAAGTTTGCTTTTAACTCAGTTTGGAATTCTGATAGCATTTTTCCCATTGAAACAACATTGTACATGGTGCTTGGGTTCCCAGGCTAGCCCATAAAAGCCTATTTAACCCATAAAGTAGCTGAAATACTTAATATTTGCAATAAAAGATACTATTGCAATAGTAGTACAGGCAGTCCCTGGGTTACTGCCAAGATAGAGACTGTAGGTTTGTTCTTAAGTTGAATTTGTATGTAAGTCGGAACTGGCGTCCAGATTCAGCTGCTGCTGAAACTGATCAGCAGCTGATTCCAGGAAGCCCGGGGCAGAGCAACTGTGCCTCAGGCTTCCTGTAGTCAGCGCTGGTCAGTTTCAGCAACGGCTGACTTGGGGACGTCTGGGGCAGAGCAACTGGGGTGCTGCTGGGTTGCTCCAGTAGCACTGCTCCTCGGCGCTACTGGACCAACCCGGCAGTACCCCAGCTGCTCTGCCCCAGGAGTCCTGATTCAGCCGCTGCTGAAACTGACCAGCAGCGGCTGAATCAGGACACCTGGGGCAGAGCAGTTGGGGTGCTGCCGGGTTGGTCCAGTAGTGCCCGGAGCGGCGCTGCGGGACCAACCGGCAGCGCCCCAGCTGCTCTGCCCCAGGGTCCACAACAAAAGCCTGGTCTTCTGGGGGGGGGGGCACACTAGCTGCGCCCCCCCCAGCAGACCAGGGACACAGGGAGCAAAGCGGCAGCGGGGGGGGGGGGGGGAGGAGGAGAGAGAGGGTACCTCGCCTCTGAGGCTTTGCTCTGGCGCCGCACCGCTTTGCTCCCGGTGCCCCTGGTTTGCTGGAGACGGTCTCCAGCAGACCAGGGGCACTAGGAGCAAACCCGCAGCCGCGGCGGGGTCCCCGCGCTTCTGCAGGTTTGCTCCCAATGCCCCTGGTCTGCTGGAGACGGTCCCCAGCAGACCAGGGGCACCGGGAGCAGCTTTTCTCGCCCTGGAGCTCGAGGTGGCTGACCGCTGCCTGTGAGCTCTGGGGCGAGAAAGTCCCGTTCGTAAGTGCGGATCCGACATAAGTCGGATCCGCGTAAGTCGGGGACTGCCTGTACTTAAAACAGAAAACCAATAAAATTGACTAAATATTTGTGTGTTTAACCTTGAATGTTGGTGCTTGAGGAAAGGCAGGTTTAATTACAGAAGGTAGGTGATGATTCTGAAGCACACTTCTGGGCATCTCCTAGCCATCCCATGGGTGCTGCACCAACTCCTGCAGCCAACCCCATCCCCCAACTGTCCCCCCCATTGGCTTCACCCAGGTCCTGCTCATCAGGAAGTGGTGAGTAGCATGAGCACGGGCTCCAGGACTCCAGAGGAGCAGGGAGCAGCTGTGACATGGATGGGAAAGTCACCACTTCTCTTCAGCCACTGCCTGTGCATGGCAGCCCCCTGCTCCTCTGGAGTCCTCCTTCTCACTGTCTCCTGGTGAGCAAGAGCTAGGTGCTGCCAGCAAGGGGGTTAGTGGCCAGAGGATAGAGTTGGCCACTGGAGCCATGTGGGGGAGGGAGAGGGTGATGATGCTGGCCATAGTCCTCTGACCAGTGCTCATGCTGCTCCCTGCCACCTGCACCTTGTGCCTGGTCCTCTGAGGCTGCAGATGAGCCTTACAAATATCCATACATATGAATAAGTCAGATGTTTGTAACTCAAGGAGTTCCTGTATTGTTATTGGGCTGAAGAAATCCTAGCCTGACTTACTGTAGGCTGGGGACATTGTGGTCATCAATGAAGACTCTCTCTACCCTGTAATGGAAGTACACAGGGTCATAACCTTTTTCACCTACAAAAAAAAAAGTTTCAGATTAAGCTAGTTTAGAGTTTTAGTAAATTACCCGTACATGTATAAATTATGCCAGTAGTCAAGCCATTTTTCTAGGTTTTGAGGATGTTGTCATAACAGGTGAGACTATTGGAGAGAGACAGTGGGAATCTATTCATTCAATAGAACTAACTGCCATCAATAGCAATCGTGTTCTGTGTGAGGTCAGTTTTCAGAGCCATGACCCTTTTAGCTTGATTTCCCCATTTCTGACTGGTTGGCTGAACTGATGTTGGCTTGTGATCTGATTGGGGGGGGGGGGGGGGGGGGTGTCATGTACACACACACTTTGGCCAAGTGGCTAGCCAAAATTTAAAGTTTGAGGGTTATTCCAATTAGGTATCTCTTTGATGCAATCTTGGGGCACATCTACACAGCAGGGCAAAAAAGTTGAATTAAGCTATGTACGTCAGCTACATCAATTGCATAGCTGAAGTCAAAATAGCTTAATTCAGCTTTTGGTGCCATCTATGAGGGATGTTAAAGACTAATCAACTAGCTGATTCTCTCTCCTCCCCCTCCCCCATCAGCTGTGCTGTGTGGCATGCATGGAGCCCAGGGTCAGCTGAATCTGGGTTCTGGGGAAAAGCTGTGCTGGAGCCTGGGATCAGCTGGGCAGACCCCAGCTCTGCATGGCATTTCAAAGCAGCAGTGCAGCATGGAGCTCGGGGTCAGCGGGGGATTTCAAAGCAGGCACCTGTTTGCAGCCCAGAGTCAGCAGGGCTTCCCGCTGGCCCTGGGATGCACACTGAGTTCTGCATTCCTAATTTGAAATGTAGGACAGCCCCAGCAGAAGGAGGAATGCGGAAGTGCCTATTGACCAGTCGATGGAAATTCCATCTACTAGCCAATTAACTGATCGTTAACATCCTTAGTCTACACAGCAGGTAGTCAAAGGAAGAACACACTTCTGTTAACTTCCTTTATTCCTTATGAAATGAGGGTTACGAATCAGAGTAAGAAGTCCTCCATCTTGATTTTATTTTGAAATAATGGCTTGTGGTGTAGATGCACTTTTGGTTTCAGAATGTCAGTTGTTCTGAAATAATGCTGCTGTATAGATATACCCTTGTTTATTTGCAAAAAATGTACACTAAGGCCTGCTTCCCTGAATGCAGGAGGATCAAACAATGGAAGGCAGTGGTCTGTCAATTCCAAGCTCCTCTGACCAAAGTGCTCCCACAGACACCCTGCCAGTGTTTATCAGTCTTCCTGCTTTTTAGCTGTTTGACTCCATGCTGTGAACTGTGACAAGCCCTCAGACACATCGCTTCCATCAAGTTAATCCCCAGATGCCACTTTAATTATCAGTGCCTAGAGATATAGCCTCTATTGCTTTGGCTATAACTTTACCATGAACTAGAACAGAGGCTGAGGGCAGCACTAGGAGCTGGGGGATGCTCCCTCAGCATTTAATTGTTCTCTCATTTAGCCTGAATGAGGAGGCTATTATGCCAGCTTCAATGATATCCCACACACTTTGTGGGACATACCCAACCTTAGGATAACAGTAGCTAAATAGATAACTTACTGCAAAGGTTATAGATTTTATAATGATCTTTATGTTTTGTATCCAAGAATCTTGCAACTTCCTTAAAGACAGACAAAACATTTGTTAAACATCAAACATTTGCATTTACATTAGTTATTCCTCAATGCCACTGCCCTTATCCAAGAAGGTGACTAGTCACAATAAACCATAGGAGGAGAAACTGAACTATTCCTATCTAGCTAATGAGCCAACCTGATATCAATTTTTATACACCTACACAGTTCCTAAACTGATTCAGTGAAATTTCAAGTGATCATTTATTATTCTTCTATATTTGAGAGACAATAGCCTCATCTAGTCAGTCACCATTTAACACAACCTGGACAGAGAAAAGTGATCATCTCAAGAAGGCTTTAATAGAGAGTGAAAATGAGGGTTTCCTCCAGACACTGCCTCAACAAATTCCACAGTTAGATGGCAGATCAAGGACAAGATGGAGAGAGACTACACCCTCAATTTTTATGCTTGTGTCATCTGGACATAAACCCACTAAGTACTGGCCTCAGATTTCAAGATTTTTTTCCCTGGAGACCATCATAGACTAGTTTAGTCATTCCCAGTATGGTCCCTACAGGGAAAAGGAATTCGAAGTGGAATACAGATTCAATGCTGTTAAGTTTGGAGTTACATGCAAGAGGGATTTTAGGAGTTGATTTACCTTTATAGGATTCCTATAGAAAGACTGCTTCCCAGATGATGGAAATGACATTGCAATAATACGCTCTATGGAGGGAAAAAGTTGTTAAGTTCACAGGAATTAGAAACTAGACAGTGGAGGATGAATCTGAAAGAACTATTACACACTGTTAAAAAAGACAAATAAAGCTATCAAAAACATTGTCATTGAGTGAAAGTGCAATGGTTCTGAACAATTATAGATCACCCCACAAACAAGTCATAATATAACAAGCAGTAGCATAGGTTTTAATATTTCAGTTTAAATTACAAATACATTTCTGTTAGTGTACTATCTTCACTGTTACAGGATATATATCAAATTAACAGCCCTGCAATAATGATAGTCTACATCAGAGGTTCCCAAACTTTGACAAGGGACCAGTAAATCCATTCATGAACTTTTGGAGGACAAGTAACAATCAATCATTTGCATATTCATTAAGCAAATGATGAATATTAAAATAAGTTGTTTCTGGTCCTCCCAAAGCTTTTGGTACAGTCACCCACAATATTCTTGTCAGCAAGTTAAGGGAATATGGATTGGATAAATGGACTGTAAGATGGATAGAAAGCTGGCTAGATCAGGGTTTCCCAAACTTTTTACTTTAGTTGGAACCCAGATTTTTTTAGTACTGTTTTTTGCAGCCCAAAAATATAAACACACATTAAAAAAAAAAAATGAAAAATGAATAAATTTTCAGTGTTTCACCCAGCTGCATCCTCCACCCAGCCTGGGCCAGGGCTTGGGGGACCTGGTGCTGCATGAGCACTCCAGGATGTGGGAGCAGGAGCAGACCGAGGTTAGGGTAGCTGTCTAGGAGGCAGGCTGCAAGGAGGGGTAGAGTTGCCAGGTGTCCGGTTTTGTACTGGTCAATCTGGTATTTGTGGGTTTTGTCTGAGAAACAAATTACCAGACATAAAATGTCTAGTATTTTCTAATTAGGTAAGTTTTATTATAATCAGGTGTATCAGTCCTTAGCTGCGAACTGCCTGGATAGTAGATGTGCTCGCTGCCTGAGTGTGTCTACCTGCCAGGCAGTTCGCAACTACTCAAGGGAAGTTAAGAGGGAGGGGGGCAAATGGAATCCCCATGCAGACTCACTCCTCTGCCAGGGTCTGTAGGGTGCACGTGCCCAGGTCAGTCCCACTTCCCCCTCCGCCCCCCTTCTCCTCCCGATCGCCCAGTCAAGCCCTGCTGCCCCCATCCATCCCTGCTTCCGGAAGCCAGTTCCCCCCCACCTCCCACCAATCTCCCCCGGTTAGCCCTGCTCCCCCATTAGCCCCCCCCGTCCAGCCCTGCTTCCCGCAGCTGGTTCTCCCATCCTCTTCCTCCTGTTGTCCCCTGGTCAGCCCCCACATCCAGCCCTGGTTCCGCTGCCTGCCCTCCCCGATTTCTGCTGGACAGCGCCACTGACTCCAACCCTGCTTCTGCTGGCCGCTCGCCCCCTCCCCCCCATCTCCACAGGGCAGCCCTGCTACCCCTAGCCCTGCCTCCACTGGCCACCCACCTGCCTGCCCTGATCTTCACGGGATAGCCCCGCTGCCCCCAACCCTTCTTCCCGGCGGCCAATTCTCCCTTCCCCCCACCGCCACCTCCTCCTCCCAGCCCACCCTGCTCTGCTCCCTTACCAGAAGCCACGCTGAGGCCCGGTATTTTTTTCCCCTCACAGCCCAGTATTGGGCCGTGGCCCATAGTTTGGGAAACGCTGTTCTACATCAATAACTAAAATTTCTTCTGTCAGCACATTCTATGCAGTAAGAGCTGCTCAAGACAAATTAATTAATAGTTATAGGATCTCTACATATAGGTGTGTGGGAGACAATTAGTTGATTTGAACTAAAATTAAGAGTAAGTGAGGTCATTTCGGCAAATTAAAGACATTGGAAAAAATTGTTTGAGCTGAAATAAAAGTCTGTTTGGGCATTTTTAAATAAAAGCAATGGAAAATAAAGGCTAGATTCACAAGGACTGTGTTGGGGCAAAGGGGCAGTACGGTGACTATGGCCTGTGGTCAAGGCACTCTCCTGTGATGTGGTTCACATCCTTGCTCCCTTGTGAATCTAACTGAAGTTTCCATTTTCTTCACTTCAACCCAAACAATTTGATAAAACACATTTATGAACCCTTTTTCCACCCAAATATACATTGAGCTTCAGTTTAATAGTTTCACCAAGCTTGAACTTGGGAATAACCAACAGTTCTCTAAAATTATACAAACCAGTAACATAAGTGAGGTCCAGGTCAAAGCCATCTTTCGTATAGCGCCTTTTGTTTTCCGAGACCTGTCAGCCAAAAGAGAATGAATGAGTTAAAAGGATAGTCAATGGAACCATAAGATTTAGCAAGCATCAAAGAAAGTGAGTAGTGAAATAGTCCAGATTGTTACTGTTTCTCCAAGTAACTAAGCTAAGTGGCAGAGCCTCACTTCCCCTGGAGTAGAGAAGGGAAGATAGCTAATGGCTTTACTGTATACAATGTCAGGAAACTGCTTGTACACTAGGGAGTTATGCTGGCATAGCAACGTCTATATATGCTCTCTAGTGTAGACATAGCCTCTCCCCAGACACCATTAGCTAGGCCACAAAAACACTGTGTTGACAAAACCGCCAATGTAGATGCAACTATGCCAGCATAGCTAGGTCACTAGAGTGTCTCTCCCACCCCCAATCCAACCTGTATGAACATAATCTTAAACTTCTACACTGGTTTACACTTTAACAAGTGGCTTGCACTAGGTAACTCAGCAGCAGAATTCACACAAATTTAGAAGTGAAACTGCATTTTAGTCCAATTTCAGGCTCAAGAATTACTTCAGTGAGTAGCCAGAAACAGTTGCACTATAGCTGACCTTATTGAGGCTTAATCTAGCTAGCTGGACTATTCATGATGAGACTTATTTACAATGATCGCACTGTTGTGTACTGCATCATATGCCACGATCCGTCATCCTGGTGGAGAAATGTAACAGGGAGAAGATCTTTGATGCATCTTCACTAATTGCTAAATTAGTACTACTCCCATGTCTGCCTTCAAGGGAGAAAGATTAGATGAATGCTAAAGGTTACTTGTGTTTTAAGAAAGGATTCTAGGGAATTATTTAACTCTTAATGGGATGGAGATGGTAAGGAAATGCAGTACCTCGCTTAAGATGCTGTAGTGTGGTTGAGTTGTAAGGGACAAGTTTCCCCACTCCCTTGTACGTTTACTCCATGTAAACTAGCTATATAAATACTTTGGAGTGTCTCCATTACTTTATCTGTACTTGACAGACAAGATGCTGAGGGAGTATTGATTCTATTCCCTAAAAACCCAAAATTCCATGTGCATGTCAAATTACCTTAAATTAAGAATCATAGCAAGGGGAGGGGAAAAGGAGGATGCAAGCTATTGGGTAAGCTGTGTCTAGACATGAAGTGAAGCTTCTAAGAAACGCAAAGTTGAAGGCACAGTTTATGTCCACATAATATGTACAATAATAATTCAAGATTTTGCTTCTAATTTCATTGTGCCACTCATTTCTAGATTCATGGGATATAGCAAATTTTCTTCCATCTGCTATATATTAGAGGGAGTGTAGTTGTGAGTGAGTCCTTGAGAGCAAGGACCACCAAGTTTGGTATGCAGCAGCTTCCTCTTACTACTTAAGCACGGTAAGGGTTTGGCTGTGCCAGGACAATGGGATGCTCCTGGAATTTGATAGTTTTCCTAACACAGGAAGGAAGGGGACTGCTAGCAGAAACAGTTATACTGTATAATGATCCCACTGCGCTCCCCTCTTCCCCTCTTCGTCCCTCCCTCCAGGCCAGCATGGCTCCCAACCCTGACTCCTGCCCCTTCACATCCCCAGCCCCCTTCCTTGAAGGACCTGAGCAAAGCTGAGTAAATCTTTTAATATAAAATAAAGTTGAAGCAGAAAGTGGAAGGATAAAATTGCATACTTGTAATGCCATAACTACCTGATGCCTCAGTACCACTATCATACTGCTGTAGTGGGATTATGGAGTTTTAGAAGACAGGACCCTGGACTGAAAGGGTGGAAACGCTTCTCAGTACAGAAATGGTTCTCAACCTGCCTAATGCCCTAACTCAGTACCTGATCCTATCAATAATTGAAACAGATTGCTTTAGTAGCAGAATCCTATTACTATCTTGCAGTTCAGACTATTTTAGAATGAGAACTGTGTAGTGTGAGGGGAGGGAAACCAGAGAGCAAAAGTAAACCAAGACAAACATATGAAAAGGAGGAAAACAGAAGATGGAACAAGTGAAAATTCTTATTACTAAGTAGCCACTTTAAGCGCATGAGGAGAGTCTGAAAGCCACAATAGCACCTTCAGACAAGTTTGCATGAAGCTTAACTTACCATTCTCCTGGTCACCTTTTCTAGTTGTTTCTTTTGTGAGGCCAGGCGAAGTATTCTCATCAGAATGATAATTCTCAATGCTCGAAGGACAATAACCATTCTAGCAAAGAAAGGAAGAAGTCAGCTTTGCCACAGAATAGACCTGGGCAGAAGACAAATTGTTTTTCCAGAAAGATTAAAATTTTGTATTATTCTAAATTATAAAAGCAAGCATTTCAAACAATTCAAAAATTGTTTGGGTCTAAACACTTTGATTTGATAACTTCCAGATGTTATTTTGATTTCAACATTCCCTTTAAACTTGAAGTGTTCTGTCTTCTGAAATTCCAACTGTTAGAGTTTGATAGTCAAAATGCTTTTCCCATCCTCCTGCCTCACCCCCCAGAGCATGTGTGTCAAAATACAAAAAAAAAAAAAACCCACCACAGTTACAAAACTGCTTTATGCACAGTAGTGAAGCAATGAAAACACTATCTCCTTAGGTGAATTCCTAGTTGGTTTCATTTTAAGGCTGGTCAGAAAACTTGCAATTAATTTGCTTTCTGACCAGCCTTAAAATGAAACCAACTAGGAATTCACCTAAGGAGATAGTGTTTTCATTGCTTCACTACTGTGCATAATGTTGTTGCCAGCAAACAGTCTCACCCTATACCATAGCAAATGTAAGATCGCCCTAGTATTAACCAAGCCATAAGAATATTTGGAGTTTTATATCCCAGTTTTTGATATCCATAGTATACAAAGTCACTGTACTCATTTGAGTATGTTAATGGATCTTGGTGTTGAGAACACATTAAGATCAAAATATGCACCTTTTGCTCCTTGCATAAAATACTACACATCTATGGAGTAAGAGGTTCAGGAAAATGGAGCAATTCTGGAGTCCAACATGTAATTTTTCATCCATTTCAGTTAGAGAGGATAATGAATTCTTAGAAGTTAAACGTTAATTGTTTTAAATGGTGAAAGAACGTTCTGATGACTCAAGTGGTTTTAAGGAAACAGGTTACTGTTTAGAAGGGCTACCTTAAGCTATGTAGATGTGCCCAAGTTAGCTCTGATTGAGCTAGCTAAACAGCAATGTAGCCAAAGCAGCATAGACTAGCTCACGGAGTATGTACCAGGATTCCAGGCAGGATTGCAATAAGGCCCTAGCTCATGCAACATGGCCATTTTAGTGATCTAGCTCCGTCAAGGCAAGCCCAGGTATGGCTTCACAAGCTCTGAAGAGATTACCTAGAGCAGGGTTTCTCAAATGCAACCACTGGGGGTGGTAGAAGCAGAGCAGAAGTCCCTCCTCCTCTCTGTTGCTTCTGGATGTATTATCTTAGTGTTGGTTGCTGGTGCCAGTAGGTGGAGTCCTATCCTTCCCACACCCCACCTCCAGAGGCACCTGGGGCAGAAGGCTAGCAGAGCAGGCAGCTGGTGAGCCCCCCCCCCCCCAATCTTCCTGGGGCAGTGGGGCTCAGGCTTTAGTCTAGGATGTAGGGCAGCATGTTCTGGTTGTGGGGCTTTGGGCTCCAACTATGGAAAGGCAGGCCCCAGGCTCTGGCCCCAAAACTTTGGCCTTTGTCCCCAGGCCCTATCCTCTGGTATGTCTGAAGCCTCTGGCCCTCTGCTACCGCTTCCCACCCACCCAGACCTTAATTGGCCTCCTGGTTTGCCCCAGGCTGCGAAAAATCATATTTGCACATTTGTTAATATCACAAGGCTTACTAGCAGGCAATAAATAAATTACAATGAATTGGACATGTGCTTCTGCACATCTATTTGGTTTTCCTAAAGCTAATTAAGCATTTTAGAAAAAGTATAAAAGCAGCTATCAGCAAAAGTTGGTAGCCACACTGTGGCAACCAAATAATTTGTCCTGAGAACCCCAGACTTAGAACACAGAGTACTCACTTTATGAAGGACATGGGACTGCTCTGTATTAAATTTAGGATTGTCCGATTACAGTAAGAAGTTCTATTTGGCTATTTGGAGTCAAGTCCAAAGACTTGGAAAAACTAGCAGGAAATGAAGCACTGACTAAAGATAAGCCCTGGAGGGCAATAAAAGGGACAGAATGTTTCAGGATCATTAAGATTGAACTAGTAACTGGAAGTCTACCTGCCTTGGCTCCAGCATAGTTCCTTGACTTTTGTTCAGGGCTGGGAACCTAAACATGTCAGAAGGACGCCAGAGGCCTTGTCTATGAGAGCAGTTTTGCTGGTACAGCTACGTTGCAAACCCTCCAGGTATAGATGTAGTTTAAATCAGCATAAAAACTGACTTGTGACCAAAAGGACTTCTATGCCAACCTAGGTTTAACACTAGGGGTTATATTGACAGAGTTATCTTCACTAACAAAACTGCATCCTTACTGGACACAGCTTTGTCAGAGAAAGTGAGAGAAGTAATATCTTATTGGATCACATTCTGGTAGGGGTGCTCTGTGGCTCTAACTTTTCTTTTACCAATAGAAGTTGGTCCAATAAGAGATATTACCTCACCCATCTGGTCTCATCTCTTGGGATTGATGCAGGAATAGCTACACTACACACAGCTATTTCAATTAAGTTTTACAAGTAGACCAGCACTAATCAGGTGAAGTATCTTTCTGGGAGTGGGAAAGTCAGTTATCCAGGGCTGGTGGGAGAAACAGGTTAACAAAAAAAAGCTCTGCAAAAAGCTTGAAGATGGGCCTACTTTGCTAACATAGGGAGAGAAACATTAAGCTCTTGAGAAGTAGTTCTCAAACTGCAGGTCAGGACCCCATTTTAAAATGGGATTTCCAGGGCTAGCTTAGACTTGTTGGGGAGCCCAGACCAAAGCCCAAGGGCTCCTGCCCCACCTCCCTTCCTGGGGTCATTTAGTAATCTGTCATCAGAAGGGAGTGATGGTGCCATGTAGTTTGAGAACCCCCTGCTTTAGAGTGCTATAGACTTTTCTATTGTTTTAAAATCCTTATTCTTACACTAGAGGTGTTCAGTTACGATACCTTGTTTTGGAAAAGGCTGCATGGTCACTTTGTACGTACCACTGGTCACAGCTCCCGAAGGCCAGAATTGCAGATAATGAATCTATGTTGGGCCTGCTGAAGTAATCACTGTTAGTGCATAGAGGGTCTATAACCCAAGGACCTGATTTTAGATTATTTCTACACTACAGAGCCAATGGTGGCATAAGTATGTTGATATAGCCCCCAGTGGATAAGAAAAATAGTTTTACATAAGCTATGTCTATGCTACAGAGCAGCGATGGGCAACCTAGAACTAGGTAGTTCTGCAAACTGCACTTGTGTACCTAGGATTTGTGGAGTGTGCTGACAATCGTAGTAGTGCTTTGACTGGATACAGAAGGAACGCATGGCTCTCCCAGTCAATGCTGTATACAATAAGCTTGCTTCTCACTTCATGCGTATGTCACTTTCACACAAGTAGGGAAAAAAACCCACACAGATGGAATCCAGCAGAATTTGGCAACCCTGTACATGGACAATGGTAAACAAAATGTCTCACAGGCCACCCATCGAACCCTCAATAGGCAGCATGCATCCCATAAGACTACAAATCGCCTACCACTGGTGCAAAACCTGTGCCACCATAGTCCACTAGTACAGATACAGCATGGGCCAACAGGCATTTCTGCCACCGTAAGATCGTAATTTGGGGAGATATTAGCGGAGACAACAGAAGTGTTTCATCAGCATATCTGCATTTACACTGGGAGTTTTGATGGCAGCGCAT
Source organism: Pelodiscus sinensis (assembly GCF_049634645.1). Classification (NCBI taxonomy): domain Eukaryota; kingdom Metazoa; phylum Chordata; order Testudines; family Trionychidae; genus Pelodiscus; species Pelodiscus sinensis. Next base: position 291,928,384 of record NC_134711.1, on the reverse strand, counting down.
GTTGGTCAGGCAAGTTCCCCCCGCCCAACACACACCACACCTGACAAATGTAGTTATGTTGGTATATACTTTAAGGCTATGTCTACACTGCCCCGTTTTGCGCAAAAAAAGTGTGCAAATGAGGTGAAGCGTGGAATATCACTGCCTCATTTGCATAATTAATGAGGCTCCGTTTTTGTGCAAAAGCCTCTTGCACAAAAAGGAGCTATCTACATGGTCCTTTTTGCGCAGAAACTCCCTCATGCGCAAGAGCCGTTCTTCCTTTAAAAGAAAAAAAAAAAAGCAGAACAACAGCTCTTGCGCATGAGGGAGTTTCTGCGCAAAAGGGACCACGTAGATAGCTCCTTTTTGTACAAAAGCCTCTTGCACAAAAATGGAGCCGCATTAATTATGCACGAGGCACAGCGATATTCCACACTTCACCTCATTTGTATATATTTTGTGCGAAACGGGAGCAGTGTAGACATAGCCTAAGTCTAGAGCAGTGGCTCCCAACCTTTGAGCATACAGACCCCTTTTCAATCTGTTAAAATCAGGGGAGCGTCAGGAAGCAGTGGCCAGCACATCCCTTGGCCCGTACTGCTCTTTCAGTTCCCACCCGTTCCATCCCATCTACAGAGGATACGTGAGGGGCTCTCAAGGCCAAAGACAGCTCCTGCCCCAGCACTTCACCCTTGGCCAGGCATGGAGCCCTGAGAGAGAAAAAGATAAAGGAAAAAGCAAGGATCAGGCCCACTGCAGGGCTGAGAGGGGGGAGAGGGCTGGAGCATAAACAGCAGCGCAGTTGGTGGTGGGAAGACAGATGGTGCCTCCTGGGATATCAAGATCCCTTCTCAAGGGCTGGAGACAGCATGTGTGCAGAAGTGAAAGGTGAGCCCTGGGTGAAAATCGTCTGGCGGAAAATCCCAGTCCTGCAGTGGGCACAACCCTTACTTTTCTTTACCTTCCCTTAACTTTCTGCTGACCCTCTACAGTACCACTGCAGACCCCCAGGGGTCCACAGACCACAAGTTGGGAACCATTGGTCTAGAGCAAACCTAAGAGTGGGGGAATTATAGGATTTCATCTTGAGAGGTACAAGTCCAAGTTTGTCACCTGTGGGGTTGCTCTCAGACACCCTGCTGCTCCCTCCTCCCACAAGAGCCATAGTATAGCCAGCTTTGTAACATGAGGACTTGTTTGGAGACCATAGGTTGAAATTCAGTCATCCAAGGGATTTGGACACCAATTCTCAAAGTTAAATAATCTTAACCCTCTGCCCCAAAACAGTCAATTTAAATTGCAAATGAGTAGTCGATAAGGGCTGCTTCACCTCTGAAGTTTGGCAGGGCTTTTGCTACACTTCAAAGGCGTAAACACTGTGGGAGCATGGGGCCAGCAGGGGACTCAAACAGTCCCCCACTGGCCCCATGCTCCTTGCAGCATTTCAAAGCGGCAGAGTGGCACAGAGCGAGGGTCAATGGGGGAGTCCCCAGCTGACCCTGGGCTCCATGCAGCACTGCTGCTTTGAAGCATCCCTTTCTATTTCCCGCCACCCCTTTGCTGCCTCTTAGAGGCAAGTGGAGGGAGTGACTAGTGTCAACTATCTGATAAGCATTTGTTTATCAGATAATCAACTAACTGTTCACATCCCTATCATGGGCCTCATCCCTGATCCCATTCTACAACTTGCAGCTCCAACTGGAGCAAGTGGGCACAGAGCCTTTAAAGACAAAAAAAGAAAAAAAAGGGGGGGGGGGAATAGTAGCAGGTTCTCAAAAATATTTAAATCAAGATAGGGGTCCTTGGCTTGTGAAAGTTTGAGTACCATTAACCTAACCAATAGCCCAATTGTTAGGGCACTCATTTAGGATATGGGACCCACGTTCAAGTTCCTGTCTGCCTGAAGTGGAACAAGACTTGAATCTGCATTTCCCACATCAGAAGCAAGGCCCTCAACTATTGGCCTACAAAGCAGGTTTATCTGGCCCAGTGAATATTTACTGTATACGAAGAAGAAGAATTTTCTTCCCTGTTCCCACTGACCCTGAGAAACCTTTCCAACAAACATGTCACTGAAACTGACCGTCTGCCACAAATTGTTAGTGTCTGAATTTTTCAACAAAAATCCTCAGCCAGCTGTAGCTGGAAGTGTTCTACTTTCAGATGAAGTTTTCAGATCTGCCAAGTATGATCACACACTTATTCTAATATCACTTGTAAACATGAGGTTTCCAAAGAGTCAGGAGGAAGGATGGATTCCTGCTTCTTTTAATTTTGCTTTAGTTTTCAGTTTACAATAGTAGTTCTGGTTTCTGCCATTTACCAAGACAAATTTTGCTGAGTAAGTCTACACTTACAGAATCAGGAAGAGTGCATGGAATTTTAGCTACATGCCAAAGGGAAAGGTTCCACTGCCTCACTACTTCAAAAGCCTTTCACCACCACTGAGCACTTTATTGTGATAGGGAAAGGCTAATGCAGTGGATCACTACTCTGCTAAAAGCAGCAATGTAGACATGAAAGGCACTGTTTGTTTGTGTAGAGAACTATACAATATATATCAGTGCACCCCAATCATCTCTAGCCACAGCTTAGGTGAATATCTTCTACTCTGTTATACGTATGCACCTATGTTAACTGGGCACGCAGTGTATGTAATCCACACGCCACTATGTGTAAGGTATAGCATGCATTAAAAATTGCTTTCTTCTGGTACTACATAACATCTGTGCTCTTCAAAACCCTCCGACTCCCAGCAAAGAAATCTTTATAGGTTCTATTCAGCAAATTCTCACTGTAAAAGAGCTTGGTAGAGACCAAGTGATTTAACATTTTCTAGACATTTAGGGATTCTGGTTTTTGAAAGCAGTATAGGGGAAGAATCCTGAAGCACTTGACATTAGCAAGCATGAGAAGGATTTGTAGAGGAAAGGAGGTAACATTGACTTGCCTAGAACAGTGCGACACACACATTCCTTACCTTGGGATCTTGTCCGCACCACTGAAGTCAGAGAACGAATATACCATATTAATCAACAGGGTGCCCACAACAATCACAGCATCTAAAATGTTCAGTTTGGACCTGAAATAATTGTTGAAGCTGAAATAAAAAAAGAGGGAAGCAGAGGCAAAGTTAAGAGGTGATATCTAAGAATAGCAAGAGAAGTAGACTAGAGTGTACATTCTACGACGTTACAAAGCACTGCTCATGGATGAATTTGTCCTCAATTCATCTATTTGCCACTCCAATAGGGGTAAAAGGGAGTCCTTTCCAAACCTGATTCCACTTAATACTAACTCATAGAGCACATCTAGACTGCCTTTCACTTTCGAAAGAAGATATGCAAATTCAGCGTGAATTTGCATGTCTTCTTCAGATTGCTTTTTTGAAAGAGGTTCTTTCGAAAAAACAAAATTGTCTAGACACGGTTCTTTCAAGGGGAAAAACTCTTTTTTGAAATATCCATGTAAACCTCTTTAAAAAAAAAAAACGCGTCTAGACTACTTTTTTCCAAAAGACCCTCTTCCGAAAAAGCTATTGGAAGATATGCAAATTTGACATGATTTGCATATCTTTTCAAAAGTGAAAGCAAGTCTAGACATGCCTGTATAAACCAGTTTAAAAAGGGAGATTTAAAATAATTCCCTTCAACCCTTTTGGTTGCAGTCCCAACTTCAGTACTCTTCCTATTAAGCCCGTGGTCACCAACCAGTAGATCGCGATCTACTGGTAGATCTCAGGGGCTCTAAGAGTAGCTCTTGAGCCCTCTCTGAACTGCGCGCCTGTGCAGTACATTTACATTAGATTTCCTCATTTGAGGAGCAGCTACTCACCGAGCAACAACACAGGTGAGTAGCTGTGAGGAATGGTGGAAGCTGAGAGGTTGGGAGGGCTGAAACACCCCAGCAAGCTGACTGTGGCTTTCAGCTGAAAGAGGCTACTGCGCTCCAGCTGCTCGGCGGCTTCTCCTCTGTGCTTGCCCACGTGGAACTTGGTGCACCCTGACTGAGCGCCATGGCCAGCTGGCCGGGCAGCCACTTCTCTTCCCTCCACTCTGGCTGCCCTGCGCTCAGCCCAGGGAGGCTGCGTCTAGCTCCAGCTGTGCTGGAGCAAGCTTCCCAGGCTGAGCGCAGGATCACAGATTCCCATCTGATGGACTGTATACGACTAGCAATCTCAGACTACAACCCAGACTTCAAGACACTAGCAGATACTGATCAGTCACAGGTGTCACACTGAGACTTTGTTATTGGAAGAAAAAATATATAATTATCAATACTTGATTTTAGATTTACAAAATAGCAGAGAACAAAATGTATAATTGTAAATGCTTCATTTGACATTTAAATAGCATGAATTAAAAACAGACCATTTATTTCATAACTAGAAACATGATTTTAATTTTATATACTGCATAATTTAAAAAAAACCTGTTTAACAGAGTGTATAAGGGCTGGGGATAGCAAGTTATGGACAGGAGAATAGAGAGGGCGGGGCTTCAAGGAAGGGGTGGGATGGTAGATCTTCACCTGTTCTGAGACTTAAAAAGTGATCTTGAGTGTAAAAAGGTTGGAGACCACTGTATTAAGCCTACCAAAATTAGCCAGTCCACACACTACTGAGTACGCTGCTGCAGTGTGGTACAACTCTTTTGGACAGCCAGAGCAGTTTGTAATTCCTGTACATTTGGGACCATCTTCTGTTAGCCTCATGCAGCATAGCACTGGTATAGTCTCATGCATTTTAAAAAGATTTAAATATTCTGCACAGAGACTGAATTATTATTTTACTACAATAGCACCCAGAAGCCTTAGTCATTGAATTAAGCTCCATTGTGCTACTAATAGTACACAGAGAAGACAGACCATCCCAGCCCCAAAGCTTAAAGTCAGGCTTTGGGTATTCATGAGAAGTGCTTCCTAGGTACATGTACAAACCCATGACTAAAAAACATGCTAGACATTTCATTCATTGTGCATTCCCAGTGCTTCTCCCTAACACTGGCAATTTCCCAGGACTGATTCTGGTCTCACACTGAGTCCAGAATAGCTATACTGGTAAGTCAATTCAGAGTCAGATCTCACATATCCATTGTGCACTGCAGATTCTTTTGAAGTCAGCATGCATTTTTGAAGTGTCTTTACTCAAACATTTTGCTGACCTTTCAGGCCCTTGGACATTAACCTTACCCCTCAACAAATACTCGCAAAAGAACATCCACGAGAAAGAAGAGTGCTATTGCCAAGGAAATGCCTTCAAGGGTGTCTCTCATGCTCCTTTTCTTGTCACTAATAGCTAGGTCCACAATCACAAGAGTAATGTCCACAAAGATGAGCAGAACACCAAATACTCTGCAAGGGGGAGGAAAAAAAAGGCAGCTCAAGAATGAATACACAAAAGCATTACACTTCTCATTGCTTGATGCACATAAAGTCACATGGAGTTACTCACAATTTTAGACATGAGAGCCACTTTCATAAAGAAGTCTAATATTTCCCTATTTTAGGCTAGTTCTGAATGGTTCATGTTCCCCATATTTGTTTTAGTAACAACTTTTCCATCCTAAAATAGACAGGGATTCATTTTTGCTAAACATGTTAAGGAACGCAGCACCCACCAGAAGCTACACAAACCCTTGTTCATACTATAGCTGCCAAGAGCACATGGTCAGATGCTCTACTGCAATTTAACTAGGGCTGTCAACTGATGTGCATTAATACCTGCAATTAATGCAGGGAAGGATTAACGCATTAAAAAATTTAACGCGTTATGGCAGGTGTTAATGCTGTGTTGCCCCTTTGAAGCACTGCTCCGGTGCCTCAAAGGGGCAGTGCGTTAGGAGCTTAGGGTCAGCTGGAGTCCCCAGGCTCTGTTACATGCTGCCCCTTTGAAGCACCAGTCCAGAAATGGCCTTTCCAAAGGGCAGCGCACGCGATTCATTTTTTTAATTGCTTGACAGCCGTACATTTAATTCATGCCAGGATGAAAGGACAAGTTGTGTGGCAATACTAGTCAGCACTGTAACAATATATTTTTTGCTATTTCAAAACAGATTAGCTGCTAGAAACATGCATTGCCAATGACCACCTCTAGTCCAGGTGAGGAATTTGCCTCCACACCATACAGAAAAACAATAAAATGTTTTTTGCTTACATTTCCATCATCTACAAGGTTTTCTAAAATTGTCTCTACAAACTCCAAGAGACCTGAAGCAGTTTCTGTACATTAGACCCCCCCCCCCACACACACACACGCACTAAAAGTGAGTTATAGAAGCTCATCAATGCATTCTGGGGGGGAAAAAAATGACTTCTGAACTGCTGTCTTAGTTCCTCTGCAGAGCGAAGTTACTATTTTGCAGCAAGCTGACTAGACAGTTTGCTCTACTTTATGCACATCTCCTTTCAATATCCATGTCTGCATATATGTTATGTATACATCCACACATACCTGAATCCAAATGACATGACAAACGGAGAAATTTTTTTCTTAATTCTACTGTTAAAAGAACAAAGTAAAGTTAGTGACCAGATGCAGCAGAAGACCTCAGTACTGATGAAACATTAAATTACAAGCTTGCCTGCACCTATGATCGCATACACTACTACATAAACAGGTCTCAGAGGACTAGCCATTTTTAAAGTTACAGACTAACGAGTAGACGTCCTATGGAATCATAGAGACTAACAAAAATATACAGTATAATGAGCTTTCATGGATAAAGCCCACTTCCATGAAAGCTCATAATTCTATAGATTGTTAGTCTAAAGTGCCATAGGACTTCTCGTTGTTCCTAGATAAATAGGTATGCCTTCTGTCATATGGAAAGTAATAACTGTGTCAGAGGAAGACACCTTCTGGGCCATAAAACCAAAGTGTGGTCACACTCAGGAATGCAGCTATACCCCTTCTATTTTGCTTTGTTGTGTTACCGATATGATTTACTCTTTGTATAGCATTTTTTAAAGGAGCCTTTAATTGCAGATAGTAAAGTTACTACAGACAGTAAGCTGTCAGTGTAGCTGAAGATACTACCAAGATGAACCCTTGTAGGTGTTGAGCTCAAGTGAAAGCAATGGATATTTGAATCTAGCCATACTCCAGTCTAGAAAGAGATCTTCTACTTTTAGCGTCAATACAGAAAGACACCAACATAGCAGTCAGCCAGTAGCTCCACTCGGATCATGTGAACTACCCCTCCTCATCCCCTCTTGTAACACCTCCCTCTACACACCTGCCCTGCCTCTCTCCTCTGTTTCTGGTCCCTCCCCTCCACATGTCTGCCTTTCTGCTTCATCTCCAGAATCCCCTGGCACCTGCACCTTCCCCCTGACCCTTCCTGGTGCCTTCTCTCACTGCCCCTGCCCCCTTTTTCCTTGATGCCCCTCCCCTTACCACCTGCCCCAGTTCCCCTCAGGCCCCTCTGTGCCTTCACACATGACTTGCTCCATCCCTGCTTTCCTTATACCCATCCTTCCTTTCAACCCTTCTCCCAGTACCTCCCCACTCTTGCCCCAGTGCTCCTCCCCTCTCCCAGCATCACCCTGTCCCCTCCACCCTCCCACCCCCACTGACACCTCCTTTCCCCCCCTCCTGATCTTTTTCTCATGGTCTCCACTTGGCCCCCTGGCATTTGTCTCTCCTCCAGCCCGTCCCTTGGTGCCTTCCCCTTTCTTCTCCTGCCCAGCCCTCCTCCACTCAGCATACAACCCTTCCTCTCCCATTCCCCCTTTCCCCTAGTTTCCCCCCTGCCCCTCTCACCTTCTGCCTTCCAGTTTCCGGGGCTGGAGTCTGTGGTAAGGCCCCAGAAGTCCCCACAGCCCTGGCCCCAGGTGCTTCTGGGGCAGGACCGCTTGCTGGCCTGGAGTTGGGCTGCCTGTGGTGCTAATTGTACTACAGTCTCCACACCAGCTTTGGCTCCCATTAGCAGGAGCAAGGGGGGGGGGGGGAGCCTCCACATCCCCAGACCCGGCTTGTGGAGCACGGCTGTACAAGCGGATCTGTGCGTGGTCACTCCCCCAGAAGAGTGGGAAGGGGCGGGGGGGGGGAGGGGGGAAGAGAGGGCCATGCACAGAGTGCACTGGCAGAGCCTGAGCGCTCCCCAGCTCTGCAGTGCTCCAGCCAGACTCTGAGCAGTCTCTTCCGGAGCAGCTCTCAGGAGCGGCTCACCGGCTCCAACCAGCACCCCCCCGCCGTCCTGGTAGTGGTCACTTGTGGATGGAGGAGGCCGGGCTGGAGGCTGCGCACAACAGAGGCAGTCCCGCGGAAGGAGGGAAGAGCCATGCGGCAGGGGGGTGGAGGTGGGGAGTGTAGGGAGGGGTGTGTGCATGCCGGATGCTGCAGGGGAGCTTGGCACTCCTCCACACACTGTGTGCCACCGGCAGTGGCCCTGGCTGCCTGCGCAAAGCAGCAAGAGAGCTGCTTATGTGCTGGGTGGAGGCGGGATGTCGCTGCTGCGCTGCATTAGTGCTGGGTCTCGGACCCGGGGTGGGGTAGGGGGCGGGGGGCAGAAAATGGCAGTGCCATTTGTAGCCAGATCCCAACGGGTTTTCTGCGACATTTGCTGCCTTTATTGGGACACCGGGACAGAACACTTAAATCCGGGACTATCCCGGAAAAAAGGGACATATGGTCACCTATTTTTAGTGGCTTTTTTTTTTTAAGCAGATCAAGCAGTTTAACTCAATTTAACAGCCACTTTTGTCATAATTCTGATCAACTTTTCTAAATTTCCACATCAGACAAAGCTACTAGATCACAGAATACTAGAACTGGAAAGGACCTTGAGAGGTCATTGAGTCCAGTCCCCTGCCCTCATGGCAGGGCCACGCACTCGAATAAGCCTTCCTTTGTTCTTTCTAGTGTACCTTCACCACAAGATGCAAAGATACTCTGGAAGATTTCATGTTTGTAATGCTCACTTTTGCAACTTGAGTCAGATTTAACTTCTCAATATTTTTAATGTTTTGTCTCTACGAGCCATGGGACTCCTTGTTTTTGCAGATACAGACTAACATGACTACTCCTCTGAAACTCATCATTAAAACTAAGTCACAGACATGGTTTGTTACTAGGTATTTCTACTTTATACATTTCAGACTAATTAGCTTCCCAAAAGTAACACTCAGGATATTTCTCTAAGTAAGTTAATTCATGCTTTATAAAAACTAGTAAGATTGGAAGCAAATACATAAAGTCTTCTGGATCTATGATATTAGGTTTCTTTACTACACAATGACCTGAGCTCCTTTTCTGCATGTCAGCAAGCCCCAATTCTGTCTCAATTTTGGCTTGGGAAACTGCTGGGCAAAATAAGCTGTCTGGTGTACAAAGATGAAGAAAACTTTAAAAAACTTACCGGGAGCAAGTGTCTGGTTCATTGTCCTCAGCGCAGCCATCATCAATCTTTATGCTGGCCTCCTCTGTCTTTTGAAACCTGCCAAAGACAGCAAGTCAGACAAGGTCATGGGATGGCTGGCCCTTTGAAATAATGCATGTGCAGCTCTCCTGTGCTAGAATGGGGGCCCTCCACTGGGATCAAGACACTGGATCAGCATCTCGGGCTATTGAGCAGATGTAAGACTCAACAATGCTCCGGAAGCAGAAAACTTCCTAGAGAGGCAGCATGAGTCCTTGGATGACGAAATACCACTGAAAAGTAGTGCTCAGTTAGCACACAGAATAATTCTGCTGCAAGTCCTGAAGCAGGAACTGAGAAAGGCAAAAGGGAAAACCCTTGGAAGCTATAGCCCAGGATAGTGAGGATTTTTTGTTGAATTAATACTACCTAATGAGTTACTAGCAATGAGTTGGGTGCTGGGACTAGGCAGTGCCTTACAGACACTTGTTACCAAACACCAGGCTATTACTTAGAGCAGTACACTTGCTTGTGCGCTGCTCTCAGTAACAGCCAGATAAAAAGAAAGGAGCTGCCACAGGCATGTTCTGAGGCCTAGCTACTTCACTGAGCATCACTTAAAGCAAAAACAAAAGGAAAAACTATGTAGCACTTTAAAGACTAACAAGATGGTTTAATAGGTGATGAGCTTTTGTGGGCCAGACCCACTTCCTCAGATCATATTCTGGAAGAGAACTGGCATGACCAGGGCTTGACAATCTACTCGCCCAATCTATGTAATCTACTTGCCCATGGCGAATAGATTACATCCCGGAAGACCCAGGTTCGGGTGATCTGCGCAGAACGCTGGACAGTGCAGCTGGCAAGCAGGGCTCGCCGTGGCTCAGTGAGCTCTGGGCATGACCAAATATACCAAAGGAATACAATGAAAAAAGTGAACACATTATTACACTGTCAAATCAGATTTAGTACAGAAGGTGGGGTGAGGGAGAGGAAGGAGGGAATAGCTATTTATAAGTCAATGAATGGCTAATCAGGGGTGATAAGTAGGGAAGCTATCTTTGTAATGGTTAAGGTAATTAGCATCTTTGTTAAGGCCCATTCGTAAAGTGTCAAATTTAAGCATGAAAGAAAGTTCTGAAGTTTCCCTCTAATCTGGTGTTAAAGTCTCTTTGAATTAAGGTTATGGAGTGGCCAGGAGCTGCTGGCCTCCGGCTGCTCTTTAGGTCTGGACAGTAAACACTCCTGCTCTCAGGGCTTCTGAGCTCCCTTATTAAATTCAGGGCTGGGTATGCTCCTGAACCCCTCCCTTAGTCTAAACTGCAGGGAAAGGTGCTGATTCTTCCCCAGGGGTCTGTGCCCCTCTCACGCCCTGTTTTGGGTATGGGCATCTGGAAACTCCACAGCCTGTAGGACCGACTTGGGCTCCCGATATCACACAGCTGCCCTGACCCGGTCAGGTACAATATTCAGAAACTGCTCCAAGGTGATCAAATCCAGCAGTTTCTCACAACTCCCATTTGTTAAAAAGTGGGTCATGGGGCAAAATCAAAGCCCATCAGCTTGTGAGCACATTCCACATAAGTACAATCACTAGACAAGTACAATCACTAGACATTTTAAAGCTCCTGAATTTAACCCAGTGGGATTCAGGGGTAACCTGAACCATTTCAGTGCATAGTCTTTAATCCGCCCTTCCTCCCTCAGATCATTAAATACCTCCCTGGTCTTGCCAGTCAGTCTTGTCATCAGGACAGGCATGCGTTGGTCATCTGGGATCCGGTTCACGTTGTAAATACATTCAAAGGTTGCCAAAAACTCCTCAATATCCTCATTACCGTTGTAGATGGGACAGATCCTTTCCCAACTCTTGTTGGCAAGTGGGGGTGAGCTCTCAGGTTGTGATATCTTTTGTTGCTCTTCTAGTATTCGGAGTTGGAGCTGCTTGGAACTCTCCTCCATCACCAGCTCTTCCATTCGCTGTGCGTGGGCCACTCTCCTCTTCTGCTGATGCCTCGCTCTCCTTTTGACGTATCTCAGCCAAGGCCCTCATTTTCTGCCGCCATCTCGGCAAGGGCCCTCTCCTGTTCCAGCTCCATTTTCTTCAATGACTACTGCTTTCTAATTACTTCTGCAACCACATCTGTAGCATCGGGTGGTAGCCACTCTCTTGCCCATTGATCATTCCACATTAGCGAAGATGTCAGCTGCTGCTTAGTAGCTTTCTTCCTAAAGTCAATGCCTCTGAGCACAACTCCTTCAGAGCCTCTCTGTTTAGACTCCCATACGGTTGCTGACTCATTTCAGCTGCTCTTTAACCAACCAAACTCTCAACACCAAAAATCAAATTTAGACAGCGTGGGGTTCTGATCCAAAGCTCAACTGACCAAGATCTGTGGATCCTGCCGACTACACCACTGGGATACAGACTGGGTCTGGACACAACTGAGAGCATCCGCTCAGGGCAAATTACTCGAACTCAGGGATCCTCATAACCTCTGACTGGAGGCCCTTCCCAAATAGGCCACAAACCAATCACACAGAGCACTTCAGCTGCCTACCTGGCCAGCCAGAAGCCTCACAAGCAAAACCCTCAGACACCTTAGCTCTGCCTGTGCCCCAATCAGTCCCAGGCCTAATACAGATAAAGGGTTATAGAACCCAATCTCACCTACCCCAAATGGGTTCTTCCAGTCCCAAGAAACCAGTCACAGTTCCCAGGTCAAATTACACTCTAGATCTTACCCACAAGTTCACACTGAGCCCCATCCTTTAGAATCTAAAGGTTTATTATTAAAAGAAAGAAAAGCATGAGAGTAAGGTTGTTAAAGGATAATACATGACATGCATCGAATCATCCAGTTCTTGATACAGGCTCGTAGCAGAGATGTTATAACTGCTGGCTTAATAGTCTTTGGTGTACATGCTATGTCAGGATGGGTCCACAGTTCTTTCCAGCTCGTGGTTCCCTGCAAGGCTGCCTCTGGGATCAGGAGTGAGCTAAAGAGGGTGCCACATGGCACATATATCTCCTTTGGCATCTTCTTGGCTGCAGCAGATCACCTGGTCAGTGGCCTATCCCTGTGTCCCATGCTGATAGCCCTTAGGTATCAGTCACATTCCTGAGATGTGTATTGGCACCTAGAGATTAATAGTCTCCTTGCTAATTATCATAGCAATAGGCTGAGCTTTCCTTCCCCTTCTGCTCAGCCACAGACAATTTTCCAGTATCCATACAGAGGCAGCAGCACAGGGCAGGTGGGTCTGTTGCTTGTGAGAAGCCGGCTTTTAAGCCAGCTTCTCACAGGCACCAGCTCCCACTCCATTTGCTGCCTCTGATACAGCCGGGAGGGTGGGGGGGGCGGGGGGGGGGGAGAAATACATATAGCTGACATGATTAACTGATAAGCCTTGGCTTATCTGTTAACTGTATAACTGACAACACGTTGACTTAGTACTAGATATGTTAACTAAAGAATGCAGGAAATTACTCTGCTTGTCCTATTAATATATAGGCACAGCTGAATGAATCTAGACAAACAGACCTCTACAAGGCAGAAGCAACAACAGAATAGCAGATTCGGGCCTTGTCTATAGGAGAAACTCTTGGTTTAACAACAACAACAAAAAGCCAGTGTAAGAAGTGAGGTTAAATTAGTTTGACTGATGTAGTCAAAGCCTTAACCCTAAATTTCCAAGTTCCTATCAGTTTAAGGCTGGCCCTTACATACCATTTGAGTTGATTTTTATTTTAAACATAAAACACGTTAGATCTTCTGTTCAGGGAGTATTATATTAGCAATCACTCAACCTGGACAGATACATATTAACACTTTACACAGAATTTACTTATATGGGGAAATTAAGTGATAACTCACCTATACATTGTTGTAGCAGCTCGTTACTTATTAACACTTGATCAATGCCTCACAAAAAAGGCATGCCACTCAATCTTCAGCATTCGAAATGGACTCCATAGAGTGAATTAAATATATATTCTTTAGTAAGCTAAAAACATTCGCAAGCAGTTTAGGAACCAGTTTAGAACAATTCTAATACAGAGCACATGCTCAGAAAGTGCTGGCACTGCATAGATGCAAAACTATTCCAGCAAGTTAAAATGCCTAGTTCTTATTACAGGAAGGAACTATGGAGAGAGCACGAATGTTTGCATCAGGGAAATTGTAGTACAGATACGTCTCTGTGCAGAACAGGATACCAAACAGGAAAGGGAGAGTGGAACAGCATGAAGCAAACCAGTGCTAGAGTAGCATTTTTACACCTTCTTAAAATGAGCCATTCGGAAGAGTTCTTTATTACTTCCTTCTGAACTTTAATAAAACAGACCAAATAAGAGACAACAGCTGTAGCATGTAATGACCCAGTGAGGAAATTCAAAGATTATGCAGAACCCAGTTTTGTAATTGTATTGTAGAGTCACGTCATTTTCAAACTCTCCTTGGCTCCACATTTTGGATAGTTAACTGGCATATGCTTTGCAGCAGCATTGCCTGGAACCAGCAATTTAAACATACTAATGTGTTTATACACTAAAAATATAAATGTGTTGAGGCAAACATTTTTCAAGTTTGACTGTTAATTCATTAGAGTGCACATAAAACGACTTAAGCCTTTCTGCTAACCTCAAATCCAACCATTCTGTTTAAGCAGATTTTCCAGTGTCCATGATTTCATTACAGGTTTAACATCTGGCAGTTCTTAAACCCCCAGCTACAGCATCATTCATTGTGAAACAGCCTCCACGTTCATTTTAAGAAGTTTGTAGCCCTCATGGTTGTGAAGATATGAACTTTAATGATCAAAATGCAAAGGCAAATAGAGAAATTTAGCTAAGTGTTATGATTTTAAATTTGGAGTCATGATTTAAGAGACAAGGTGGGTGAGACAGTATCTTTTACTGAACCACTTTCTGTTGGTGATAAAGATAAGCTTTTGAGCTTACACAGAGCTCTTCAAGTCTTTTCGGCTCCTGAGGATAGCAATACTGTTTAAGTTACTGCCATTTTCCCCCATTAATGAAATGTCAGTCAAAAAGGTCTTTGGATATCATATCATTTAGGATCCAGTCAGGAATAGGTAAATTAGTCTTATGGGGGGAGGGGTTAACATTTGTTTAGAGTTTTCTATTTTGAGCTATTCATTTGCAGCAGTATAGGGCTGTCTGTACTCTATTGTGGAAAGTTCAATGCATATCTTGTGCCTATATATTTACATATAGGCTATGTGCCTAAGCACCACAGCAAACAATGGACATTTTAAAGAATAGTTTAATATTATGACAAGTTACCTCATAAGCCATTCATCTTGCTATATGTTCTATTTATGTTGGTTCCAAACAAGTCAATTAAGCATATGCATAGCTCAAGATCCACAGAGACACTTAGATGCCTAAGCCCCAGAAATAGGCACCTAAAATCATTTTGGTTCCACAGACTCCTGCCAAACCCAGAAATGCATAAATTGGCTCAGCACCTACAATTCTGCAGGAAGAGTCTTTCAGTAACCCTTGTTTCTGCCTCTGAGCATGTGCCCAGATGCCTCACTCTAGGCAGGAGATAGGTGTCTGGATACCTACACAGAGCAACTCAAGCCAAACCAAAACACAAGCATTCACCTGCCTAACTTGTGTGGTTATTAAATGAGACAAAGTCTGGAACAGTATACTAGGAGAAAAAAGGGCACAAGATAATATAAATTATAGAGACTACATTCTGCCAGAATGAATGTCTCAAATTGGGCGGCCAGAGATAAAATGTGAAAAAAGAGGAACTTTTCAGTGTGGGACAGTGTGCTTATATAAGCACAAAATACTAATATCAGGCTGTCTGGTCATCTACACATGAAAGCTAAATCCCAGGTCAACTGGAGAAGTGCTGTATGGATTAACACTTGCTAGGTGAGAAGTATATTAAGTGTTAAAATCTAGTCTAGCACTAATAACTATTTATGTTTTTCTTATCTGTAATCTTATGTTTCCAACCCTTATTTTAAGCTTTGCCAGAAGTTGAGGCAATGGGCATTTGAGTGGGATGTACAGACAGGTTGAAAGGAACCGTACCCAGAGCCAAAGCAGGATATTGGGGGTTAGCTATTTCCCTAGATTTAAGTACAGGGTCTCTCTGCTAGGTCTCAAAGAATTCATTGAGTGTAGGGATGTATAAAATGTTAGATGGTTAAATGCTAGGTTTAGCCAGTTAACCCTGGAGAAAACACTTCCCCCCGCCCTCCTCCTCCTCCTCTGCCCCCCGTGACATGACAGACCATGGTCGGGGGTAGGGAACTACTCTGGCCCCAGCCAGTGAGGGCTGGTTCAGCCCGGCTGCATGTGCCAGCCCTAGTCATGTTATACCATACCTATGATCCCAGGCACAAGCAGTGGGGGGTTCCTCTGGCCCTGGCATGTGCTCCAGCTCTACTGCAGCCAGGAGGAAGACAGAGGAAAGGGACTGCTCCAGTTGGGCCCGCTGCAGTTGCGGGCAGGATCCAGCCAGCCAGGCCACCTAACAAATTACCTTGTAAGCAGGCCTATAAGCTGCCTGTATACCAGGTAACCACTTAACATCTTACATCCCTAACTAAGGGAGCATAAAGACTAGGGTGTGCAAGTTGCTCTCTTGCATAGGGAAAGAACAGCCCCCGCAGTACCCAGAATAGGGCACTGGTGTGGCCAGAAGCTAGTAGTTGAGCAAATTTCCCCCTGAGGGCACAGGCAAGGCTTCTTGCTGTGAGCAGGAAGTAGCACATCATCCTGAACCCCTTGACTAACCCTAAAGGGTCAGTGTGCTCTAACCACTAATTATGGGA
The DNA here is from genome assembly GCF_049634645.1 of Pelodiscus sinensis. Classification (NCBI taxonomy): domain Eukaryota; kingdom Metazoa; phylum Chordata; order Testudines; family Trionychidae; genus Pelodiscus; species Pelodiscus sinensis. The sequence continues at coordinate 291,912,218 of NC_134711.1, read as the reverse complement.
TATTCTGGTGTGTGGCTCCTGCATCTGTCCTTGTGAAGCTCTTCCATTGTGGATAAATAATGGAAGTGATTGGCGTGGGGACCTGGGCCCCCAGCCACCAGACTGCAGAGTCATTCCCATACTCTCTCATTCAATAACTTTATACACAGTGGAACCAGTTCAACAGGGGAGACTGCGGGATCCTCACAGCAGAATATCCCAGATTAGTCTATAGTCCTAAGAAGCGAGATACCCCTGTTCAAATCCTCTCCCACTCTGCCAGAGAGGCTGGACTGAATCCAGGTTACTCACATCCCAGGTGAGTGCCCTAACCATTAGGCTAAAAGTTATAATGTGGACAATAGCAGCTGCCTGGCCCACTCTGTACTCCAAAGCCTCCATTTAGTGTGCAGCAGACAAGTACAACTCATTCCCACAGGAAGTATGCTCAAGGTGTCTGGTTCCTGTTCCTGAATCACTGAACAAAAACAGACACCTATCAAATGAGATATAGGGCCTTGCACAGCTCCCTTGGATTCACATTTCCCATTAGCTAGCTTAGACTGCTCCCTGCCTAACATGCTAGCTGTTAGATGTCTGAGAATATGCTCCACATTTTTCCTCACACAGTATGGGGAGCCTGTGTGCTTAACTTACTTTTGTGGATTACAGTGCTGTTGTGATTCTTCTATCCACCTAACTCTGTGTGGATCTCACCTACGGTTTAAGACTATGCTAAAAATCAGGGCTATAGTATCACAGGTATTCCTAAGAGCATCATCTTGCCATGTATTTGTAAGCATAGTGGAATCAACCTATTCATTGATATCCACAATCAGCCTTGTTCTAGCCTACAAAAACAACTCTTTAAAAGTGCAAGTAGAATGGTCTGTTCTGAAAAGCAGCCTTTACAATTTTAACTCCATCAGGGATAGGAACATCTTTGGAGATGGTCTTGCTCCTTAACCTTCTGTTCCCAATGTACTGAAACATGGAAATTCAGAGGTCAGCTTGCTGCCCATTCTAATTTACATTGCAATAAAATAGAAATTCCACATCAACTGCCACCATAGCTTTAATAAATGGTAACAGTGGAGTGTTACTGGGTGAGTTGTTTTTCCATGTACAATAAGCTTAGTTCCCCTTGAAGGAAGATTTAGTTAAACTGCTGAAGAAGTTAGCTCCATAGCCTGACAAATGCAAGAAAGCCACCTAAGATGGAATAAGATCACATAGCCTGCCACAGGTTAGATATATTATACACTTCCAAACAGAATATTATATTAAGGAATGAATGCTCTTCAGTTCCAATTCTTCAATATTTATGTTATAAAAATTGGCAATTTTAACTAGGTTTCCATAAGCCTGCACTCCACTCCTCATGAAACATACACTTTGCATAGTGAAAATATAAGCAATTGAAGCAGCCTCCTTTCAAAGCCAGTGATTTCAAATACAAACTCTCATCTGCAAGTGCTTACATACTATATTGATGAACATTAAGGAAACCCCAAAAGATAGACAAGAGGTTACAGAACTTATTACTGGTTATGGTTTCTGGTGGACTACTCACCCATCTGGTTCGAGCAGCTCTGGCCCCTGTTCATATCTTACAGTTGTCGTCATTTTGCTCTAAAAAAGAATACACATAATAAAAAGAATACACATAATAAAAAGGAAAGTTTTTTTCCTCCAAAACATTTTCAAAAAAGGACATTTTAAGTAATAAAGTAGATATGCACTAGCATCGATTAAAGGAGTTTCACATACAAGTTTAATCTGAACAGTAAGTAAAAGCTTCTACTTTATAAATTCAGGAATATAGATTTACTATAATTCTGGAAGTACTAAGCACCTGGTTCATTTTAGGCATGAGTACTTCCACTGATGTGCTTAGAGTGTTAATCACATGCACAAGTACCCTGCTGAACTGGGGTCTAACAGTAGAAACTCAGAGTTAGGAGCACATTGGAATAGAGGTTGTTTGTAACTGAATAAAACATTGAAGCAACATTGAACTAGTACAACTACAAAGTACAACTTTGAAACTTACTATGCAGGAAAAAAATGCTACTTTAACCATCTTAATTTAAATGGAAGCAGCACAGAGACAGTTTCTGTGCCTTGTATTTTTTTTTTTTTTAAACAACCTTCCTTTAAGAATTTAGCACAGTATTCATGGCTGTCCAGGGGATGCAGAGCTTGGGACAACTCTTCAGGACCCTGGGCCTATTCCTTCCCACCTCTTCTCTGCTCCCTTAGTGCACACCTTCCACCAAGCTCCCATACCACCTCTTTCCTGATTCCACCCTCTCCCCCGAGCAACAGCAGGTGCTGATGGAGCAGAGCAGGGCATGCTGGTGGTGGGTCACTTGCTGATCGTGGTGCCCAAGCCACCTGCTAACCACTCAGGCAGTCCTGGACTCCATGTCTCCTGAAGAATGGAACCTTGCAAAGCATAGGGCCTACGGCAGTTACCTCAAACCATCCTATTAACAGGAGGGCTTTGACTGTATTTGCTTCTTTTGTTCTGTGCCGCCTGTTTGTGTACTCGTGGTTTCCAAGGTGGTATGGTGGACCGGTCATTCCTTACTCTAGTGTTCACATCTGAGGTGCTACTGTATAGCAAAACCAAAACCACAACAACAAATAACCCCACACAGTAATTTTTGAAGCATTCCATTAGGCTTGCATCTACCCAAATGGCACATGTTTTATGCAGCCTCTTAAACCACATAATGCATGGAAAAAGCCAGTACAGACAGAAGTATCTCATCTAGAAGTGACCCAGAAATGTAAAAACAAGTTCAAATACATCCAAATCATCCAATTTACATTAGAATTTTTGGTTTCCTTCTTAAGCCTGTCATGCACAAGTAGGAGTACTAACAGGAACCCAGGGCAAGGTATGTGTGGAAGGAGGTGGCTCCACACTCCCAGAAGAGGCATGGCCTCAAGCAGAAGGGCCAGAGCCAGGGACAGCCAGACCTCTGCATCATCAAGAGTACACACCACACCAGTCCCCTAGCCCTTAGAGCTGGGGTGGGGAACCTTTTTAGGTTGGAGGCCACTCACCCACAGAATTAAAAAACCACCACCAATCAGGGCCGCACAAAAGTGAGAGAGAAAGACATTCCCCTTCCACACCAGAGCCTAGGGATTCCCAGGTTAGTAGATTTTGGATGCTCCAGCCCTACAGGTGAGTGGCAGGAGGGCTGGAGCGCCAGCACAGTCTCCCCAATGCTGAACCTCAACTGCTGGATCCAGGCAAACCAGGGGCCATATCCAGCCCTCTCAGGCCTGAGGTTCCCCTACCCTGCCTTAGAGCCACCTAGAGTGCACAGTGAGGCACTCTGGCAATGATTTAAAGGTCCTGGTACTCCAGCTGCCACTACTGACATAGTAACAGAGACATTGGCCAGGAGCCTCTGGCCTCTGAATACTTCCTAGATCCTGGAGAAGATCCACAAAGAGACTTAGGCATTGTGATGCTTAGCATCATGGCCCCTAACCTTTAAGTGCTTAGAGAAAAACCCCACATCCACAGTGCCTGAATTAAACACTTAGGCTATGTCTACACTTGCAGTTTCTTGCATGAGAAATATGCGAATGAGGTTACACATGGAATATTGCTGAGCCTCATTTGCATACCTAATGAGCCACCATTTTTGCAGAAGGGGCTTTTGCACCAGAAGGAGCTGTCTACACTGCCCCTTCTTGTGCAAGAAACCCCTCTTGCGCAATGCTGTTATTCCTGAAAATAATCAGTGTAGCAGCATTGTGCCTTCCTCTGTAGCATGGAGTACAGATCACAGCTAGAGGATTCTCTGCATCTTGGGGTCTTCAAAGAATTTGAAGGCTTCAATATCTGAGATATAGGTGAGAGGGTTTAGCTGAGACACTAGATGGGTCAGACTAGATGATCATAATGGTCCCTTCTGACCTTAAAGTCTATGAGGTCAGTCCTGCCCCCCCCCTTTCCCAGCCAGCCGGCCAGTTCTCCCTCACTTCCCCTCCCTCACTTCCCCGGCCAGCCCCCTCTCTGCTTCCCGCCGGCCTGTTCCTCTTCCTGATCTCCCCCAGCCTGTGCCGCTGCCACTCCCCCCAGCCAGCTCTGCTTCCCGCCCCCCCCTTCCTCCCAGCCAGCGCCGCTGCACCCCCCGCCAGCTGTGCTTCCCCTTCCTCCCAGCCAGCCCCATGGCCCCCAATTCCCCCCAGCTGTGCTTCCCGCCTCCCTTACTCCCGGCCAGCCCCACCTCCTCCTGGCGGGTCCTCCTTCCCCCGATATCCCACGGCCAGCCCCATTCCACCCAACCCCCCCATTAGCTGTTTCCAGGCCCCCACCTTCCTGGCCAGCACTCCCTTCCTCGCTGGTTCTCCTCCCACCGCCATGAAGCGTGTCCATTTTTTTTTAAATGACTACCTGGTAACCCCTCAACAACTTAGGTCTCCCCCTTTTTTCCCTTCAACAAAATTTTTTCCTAGTGGTCTTTTTTTGGGGGTGGGGGTATTCGGTATTTTTGTTTCAGCCATCTGGCAACCCTGCCTGGGTGAGTGCCCTGTGCACTAGGCCAAAAGTTAAATGTCCTCCTCCCTTCTTGCCACCACCTGTTGTATGAACTTCACTGAGAGGGCTGAAATAGTAGGTGGTCTCTGAGCACATCTGTTGGATCAGGGCCCACATGCAACTTCAACAGCTGTAAGCCTATCTTCCCCAGTTCCTGAATTGCTTAGTGATTCAAGCCAGGCAACTTGATGCCTATTGCTAAGCAGCAACAGCAGGAGGCATGCTCAGCAGGAGACAGGTGACTAGAGCAATGCTGCAGTGCACAGAGACAAAACTACAGCTACCTACACAAACACCTGAGCAGGAGTTTTGTGAATCACTGTAGGGCCTAAAAATGGGATAGGCTCCTAAGCACCTTCCTGGATTGTAACCTTGGTCACCGACTCTGTCCAAAAAGCACAACCTAGCAAGTGAGAATAGCTGTGGGAGGGAGGAAGGGAAGTAAGTGAGAGCCAGGAGATGAGGGTATTGGAAGATTAGCAGCTACTTCTAACACAAGAGGGCATTTCTCCCCCTTCACTAGCAAACTATGGGACAGTCAGAGAAGCCCAATACAAGCATGGAGCAGAGTAAGTCACAGTTGATGAGACTTCTGTCTAGAAAGGAGATTCCTTTTCAGGAAGTATAAGCAGGACCGGGCAAGGCTACTAGGATGATAGTGTGCTTGTACTACAGCTGCTAGCTTTTTAAGCCACTGGGTGCACCCTCTTAATCCTCCCTTTCACTGACTTCAATACCATTCCATGTCTTTCCTAGTTTGTAATGGAAGATCATGCCATTTGCGTGGCTAACATGATTGTGCCTTGGACAGGAAATCTGTGCAGGCTATATTGCTATGCCTTGCATTGGGCACATTAGCAAGGATAAAGCACCATCAGTGTGAGCTAAACATACACACAGGTCCGGATTTAATGCATCTGAGGGTACTGAAGGATTTGGCAAATATCATTGCAGAGCCTTTGGCCATTATCTTTGAAAACTCATGGAGATCGGGAGAGATCCTGGGTGATTGGAAAAAGGTAAATGTAGTGCCCATCTTTAAAAAAAAAAGGGAAGATGGACAATCCAGGGAACTACAGACCAGTCAGCCTTACCTCAGTCCCCAGAAAAATCATGGAGGGGATCCTCCAGGAATCCATTTTGAAGCACTTGGAAGAGGGGAAGTGATCAGGAATAGTCAACATGGATTCACGAAGGGCAAGTCATATCTGACCAATCTGATTAGCTTCTATGATGAGGTAACTGGCTCTGTGGATATGGGAAAGTCAGTGGATGTGATATACCTTGACTTTAGCAAAGCTTTTAATTCAGTCTCCCACAATATCCTTACCAGCAAGTTAAGGGAATATGAATTAGATAAATGGCCTGTAAGATGGCTAGAAAGCTAGCTACACTGTTGGGCCCAATGGGTAGCGATCAATGGCTCAATGTCAGGATGGCGGTCAGTTTCTAGCGGAGTGCCCCAACGATCAGTTCTAGGACCGGTTTTGTTCCACATCTTTATTAATGACCTGGATGAGGGGATAGCTTGCACCCTCAGCAACTTTGCAGATGATACTAAGATAGGGGGAGAGGTAGATATGCTGGAGAGCAGGGATAGTCCAGAGTGACCTAGACAGATGAGAGGATGGAATAAAAGAAATCTGATGGCGGTTCAACAAGGACAAGTGTAGAGTCCTGCACTTGGGACAGAAGAATCCACCTGGGGATTACAGCAGATGAGAAGCCGGATACAAGTCAGCAGTGTGCCCTTGTAGCCAAGAAGGCTAATGGCATATTAGGTTGCATTAGGAAGAGCATTGCCAGCAGATCCAGATACATGATTATTCCCTTTTATTTGGCTCTGGCAAGGCCACATCTGGAATATTGTGTCCAGTTCTGGCCCGCCCCCCCACTAAAGAAAGGATGTAGACACATTGCCCTACACTGGACCCTCTGCAACCAAAATGATTAGGGGGCTGGAGCACATGACCTTTGAGGCAAGACTGAGGGATTTGAGTTTATTTAGTCTGCAGAAGAGAAGAGTGTGTGTGTGTGTGGGGGGGGGGGGGGGGGGGGAATCTGATAGCAGCCTTCAACTTCCAGAAGGGAGGTTCCAAAGAGGATGGAGAGAGGCTGTTCTGAGTAGTAAGGAATGGCATAACAAGGAGCAATAGTCTCAAGTTACAGTGGGGGAGGTCTAAGTTGGCTATTACGAAAAACTGTTTTACTAGGAGGGTGGTGAAGCACTGGACTGGGTTACCTAGGGAGGTGGTGAAATCTCCATCCCTAGAGGTTTTTTAAATCTCAGCTTGACAAAGCCTTGGCTGGGTTGATTTAGTTGGGATTGGTCCTGCCTTGGGCAAGGGGCTGGATTTGATGATCTCTGGAGGTCTCTTCCAGCTCTTAAAATGGCATTCTGCGTTGCTAACCGACAGCCAGCACCTCTGGCATATCACCAGTTTATTGAAAGGCGCTGCCTTCACAGAAGCTGGCCTGACCAGGAGCACAATGTTTGGGTGATCCTTCAGCAGAGTCTCAGAAAAGACAAACGCTGGGGAGAGGTTTAGGGGTCAGGGCTCCATTCCTCCCACTGGAAAAGGGGGAAGATTTTAATCATGAGCATACTCTCCCGATTCTCACTATTTCGGGGGCCTGCTCCATCCCCGGTGCAAAGGGAAGGAGCCCAGGGCACGGCTCACTGCCACCCTGCTGCCCCAGAGCAGGCAGGCAGGCAGACAGCTGTGGTTTTGCCGGGACTCAAGACACCACCTCGGCCAAGCGAGCCCAGAATGGAGGAAGCGACGCACGCAGCGCCAGCAGGACAGCGCGTTCCGCCCCGCCCCGCCCCGGCCCCGCAGCAGGCACAGCTGCAGCCCATTAACTCCCCCGCAGCCTGGGCCAGGAACAGCCCCGCGGAAGGGCGCTTTGATTGTCTCCATCAGACGGCGCCTCGCTCCTCCCCCACTCGCTAGAGGAGGGGGGGGCAGTTGGAGGGGCTCAGAGCCCCTCGCGCCCTGCTAGCTCTGGGTAAGCCCCTGTCTCGCGCATTTCCCCTACCTGTCCTTGGCAGGCGGGGCTGCTGGCTCCCAAGGCGACTCAGAAGAGGAATCCGACCCCAGGGCCGGGGAGTCTTGTGACCGGCTCAAAGTTTAGCTCAGACACAGTCTTGCTTTTCCTGGCGCTTCGCGGACTCAGCAGTTTGTTTTTAAACTTCCTACGCTTAAAAAAAGAGTCCCTCACTAGCGTGGAGCGAGCGCGAGCCCCCTCCCCGCTTGATTGCGCCCCCGCCGCGGGGCTGATCATTGCGCCGCTGGGGTAAAGCCATCACACCGGCTCCACACCTGATTCCCATCACTTTCCGGCTCGCGCCCTGCCAGCGGCTCAGGGACCGCCCGCAAACAGCTGGCCGGGTGCAAGCCCAGGCAGTGGCTGGGCAGCGCTGAGTGGCTGCTTGGCCACTCTAAAGAAGACTCCTGCCAGCGGAACTCTATGGCCGCAACAGGCGGGTCAGATGATCCCTGTCCTCACCACTAACACCAGAAGCAAAATACAGGACTATGTAGCACTTTAAAGACTAACAAGCTGGTTTATTAGATGATGAGCTTTCTGGGCCAGACCCACTTCCTCAGATCAAATAGTGGAAGAAAATAGTCACAACCATATATACCAAAGGATACAGTTAAAAAAAATGAACACATATGAAAAGGACAAATCACATTTCAGAACAGGAGGGGGATGCAGGGGGAAGGAAGGAAGGTAAGTGTCTGTGAATTGATGATATTAGAGGTAGGGAGAGTGGGATGTTTGTGAGTTAATGGTATTAGAGGTGATAATTGGGGAAACTATCTTGGTAATGGGTGAGATAGTTCAAGTGTTTGTTGAGTCCTTTTTGGAAAGTGTTGAATTTTAACATGAATGACAGTTCAGAGGATTCCCTTTCAAGTGCAGATGTAAAAGGTCTTTGTAGCAGAATGCAGGTGGTTAAGTCATTGAGAGAGTGTCCTTTCTGGTTAAAATGGCAAGAAACTGTTTTTTCTTTGTGATCTTGTCTGATATCTGTTTTGTGGGCATTAATCATGAGTAGTTAGTTTTTGCTGCTATTACTTAATTATCACAGTGCCTGTGTTGGTGAGTGCCCCTTCCCCCCTTACTGTTTTCACGGTTTCTTTGTAACAACAATTCCAGATTCTGACCAGATCTTGCACCTGCAAAGGTTCATGTCACAGCTAGCTCTTTGAAGTCTTTTCCATATAAAGGCTCCTTTTGAAAGATTACAAGAAGGGCCATATTGGGTCAAACTAAAAGTCCATCTAGCCCAATATCCTGTCTTCTGACAGTGGCCAATGCCAGATGCCCCAGAGGTAATGAACAGAATAGATAATCATCAAGTGATCCAACTCCTATGGCCCATTCCCAGGTTCTGGCAGAGGCTAGGGACACCATTGGTACCCATCCTGGTTAATAGCTATTAATGGGCCTATCCTCCATGAATTTATCTAGTTCTTTGTTAAAGTCCTTGGCTGCGTCTAGGCTGTCATGATTTTGCGCAAATACTTTTAACGGAAAAGTTTTTCTGTTAAAAGTATTTGCACAAGAGAGCATCTATACTGGCATGTGCCTTTGCGCAAAAGATTTGCTTTTGCGCAAAAGCATCAGTGCCAGTATAGATGCTCTCTTGCGCAAGAAAACTCCGATGGCCATTTTAGCCATCGGGCTTTCTTGCGCAAGAAATTAACTTGGCTGTCTACACTGGCCCTCTTGCGCAAGAATACTTGCGCAAGAGGGCTTATCCCTGAGTGGGAACGTCAGAGTATTTGCGCAAGAACCACCGATTTTGTACAGTACAAAGTCAGTGTTCTTGCACAAATACTTGCGGCCAGTGTAGACAGGTGGCAAGATTTTGCGCAAAAGCACTTTTGCACAAAATCTTGCTAGTCTAGACACACCCCTTGTCTTCACAACATCCTCTGGCAAGGAGTTCCTCAGGTTGATTGCTATTCTAGTCCCCTGAATAAAACCATACACACATAAAACATTTGCAGACATAAAATTGTGTACCTGCATAATTTTCAGGATGAGTGCCGGGGTTAAGGACTAGCAGTTTTGTACTGACCCCTCAGATACTCCTATTGGACAATAAGGGCTGGGAAATGCCCAGCCCGGAGATCACTATCGTTTAAGGACCTGATCTAGCTCCCAGTGACTTCAGTTAGAGTGAACATCTCAGGAAAGCTAAGCATATAAGTGCTTGTAGGATCTTGACTGAAGTTAGTAATGATTGCACTAATGCAAACCTATCATATTCAGGTTAGGGCCTTCTTCTAAGTCTTATTATAGGATTAATTGATATGGCACAGCACTATAAAATTGTAAAGTGCTCTATAAAATGCCAATCCTGAAATATGATACACACAGACCCACCTCGTGAAGCCTTTCTGAAGTCAATGGGGCTTGTGGGCACACAGAAGTCCATACACAGGCATAATAAGTGTCCACATACCGTAGTTCCTGTCACCATGCCAATTAATATGATTTGGATCACTTTGAATGCTATTATAACTTATCATTATGTAAGTCCTTTGCTGCTAGCATGCCAATGAAAATGCTGTCATCCTTTGTCTGATTTCTTTCAGTAAATCTATGCACATTGGCTATTTTAGTGCACTTTTGTCCAGTTTGTGCAGTTTGCTTAGTTAGGCCTTGATCCTACAAAGCTTTATGCAGATAGTTAGGGATAGTCTATCCTGAAAACTTACATTGACTGGACTATATCAGGGGTGTGAAAATCCACACCTCTGAGAGATGTAGCTATGCCAGTCTAATCCCGGTGCAGATAGTTTTAGGTCGATGGAAGAATTCTACCATTGACCTTATCATCTCTTCGTGAGTTGGATTAACTGTAGTGATGGAGGAGCCTCACCGTTTGCAGTAGCAAATGTCTATACTGAAGCACTACAGTGTAGAAGTGTTCTAGGTTATTTTGTGCATTCAACAGTACCAACCACAATGTCACCACTTAACAAATAGGATTAATTAACAATATTCTAATTTGAATAGTTTTGATGATATTAAGACCAGTTATATGGGATAAACTCCCATATGAACACTTTTAATCCAGTACATGATTTCCTTTTTCAGTTTATTTTAAATCCCTTCCCAACTGATATAAGTTAAACCAAACAAAAACAAAATAAAACAAAAACAAAAACAAAAGAAGAAGAGGAAGAGGAAGAAAAAAAGCAATCTTACTCCAGAATATGAATGTTCAGATGGGTATATGTTGGTTTATGTTGGTTTAAATTAACATCTTAGATTATACTAGAAAATATACCTGTATAGGCAAAGCCTTAGCATATTTATTCAGATGGGCCTGGGTGATTAGCTGTTTCTCTTTTATTTTGTCATGGCTTATTTTAGTTGGTACCCTTCACTAAAAGTGCATCTTTGATTATATTTTTGTAGCTTTTATTTATTTTTGTTGTTTTTCACAGATTTTAAGAATGTCTGGCTCAGATCTCCAAAGATATTTTACAGATCTGGGCCTCTGATACTTGACCCATTTATTCTTCACTGATTCATCCCTTTTCCCCAGGGAGATTTTCAAAGGTATAAATGGGAGTTTGGAACTTGACGGTCATTTGAAAATGTCTTTATTACAAAGAGGGCTGAAATTAGCAATGCTGTAAGTGGTTTTTTCCCCACAACTTTCCATAACTTTTGCAGTGATATGTCATTCAAAAAATATCCTTCTGTTTCTAACTCAGCATCATTAATGATTTTAGCACAGCTGCCAAAGCAGTGTTTCACTGCAGCTGCATGGACAGAAGAGGGAGCTCACACTGTGCTTTAGTAGGTCTTCTCCAAGATGTGTTGACTGTTTTCAGATTTGTTTGTTTAGCTGTAAATTTCTCAGTGATGAAATGGCAGAAATAATTGTTTTCTAAAAGCGAAACAAAGCTCTTTTGATGAACACTCAGAATTTGGAGCACTTTTATGCATGAAACTGAAACAAATGGAAGGTAAGTTATAATTTACTCCTAAAACTCATAATGGCATCTTATGGTTTTGCCCCTTTCTCAATCAGTTTTTCTTTTACTTAGTCCTAGGAAATGATCTTCATATGAAAACAGGGTCTCTGCATTATAGTTACTATATTTATTATACCCTATACCATACATTCCTTAAACTTTTCACAAATTCTAGTACTAACCAAACAAAAAGACCTTAGTTATGTTGGGTTTCATTTAGTTTGATATACTGAATTAGGATTGTTGTAGCCAGAAATTAAAGCAGAAAGATATGTATAAGACTGAAGAGGGGAGGGAAACAGACCAAGCTCAGGCTAAGCATGATAAACATATAGAATTAGCCACTATTAAGATCAGTAAGTAGTAAATTGTAACTTACATAAGGTCAATAAAACAAATGAATTAAATAAATGTGTGTAAGAAACAGCTAGAATTTCTAGAAACTAACAAGATGATAAGATGCAGAAGTGCTTTCGCATTTAACTTTTTGTGAAAGTTTTTATGTGTGTTAGATCTTTTTTAAAAGGGCTTGATTCTGCATTCCTTGTGGACACACACTATGCATTCATTTCATCCTGGGAATAGGTGTGTGGAATGTATTCAGAATCAGAAGAAAGCTATTTATAGGAGACTGTGTAAATAAAATAGCTTGATTGCAAGTGGATTTGAACCAAAATCTGAGATCAAAATATCTCTGACTTATCATTGTTCAAAATATGTATCCAGGCCTGACTAATAGTTTGGGCCTATTTCTGATCATTAGTACTTTTATTATTACTAATTGTACAGTTCTGCCTATGCTTTTCCAGTGTTGCCAGTTCTCATGATTCAGCATAAGACTCATTAAGATACCTTTATTTTCTGAAAGTCCCAGCACCTGACTATGATCCAAGTGTATCCTAAAGGGTCAGAATGTTGAAGGCAAATAAAAGGAACCACAAATGTTTAGTTTTGAGAGTTCTATATGAGATTTTTATGCTGGTCTTATTATTTTGGGGGGACCAATTCATCCTGGGGTTGGCAGCACTGCTTTTTAGACATTTAAAAAGACATGAGGGTACTTCTAAATTTCAGAGCAGTTTTCAGTACTGTGAATTGACAGTAATCCATTACTAGAAAGATGATAATGCAAACAAGACAGAAGTGTTCAAGAAATATTTCTGTTCTGTACTTGAGAAAAAGTGGAATGATATATTCATATTATAAGATGATAATCAAACTGTTTCCTTAGGTATAGATTCACTTCTTTATTTGTGGAGCAATTCTAGTCAAGCCAATGCAACCATGTGAAGGAACAAATTTCGCATCTGCGAAACTTGCTGTGGTTGGTACTGTTGAATGCACAAAATAACCTAGAACAACTTCTACACTGTAGTGCTTCAGATGCGAAGCACTGATCAGTGAAACTTGCCATTTGGAGGGACAGTGCCCCTGCTCCTCAGACTATGCTCATGATTCCAACAGTAATTCATGGGAGTGTTAAAAAAAATCTACTAATGTTCTACATTTAAAATAAACAGGTCAGGATATTTTGTATCTGAAAGCTTTAAAAGAACAGCCAAAAACTTCACTGTATCATTACTGTTAATATTCAGTGTGGTGAAACAGTGTGAAAGGCCCACAAGAAAGCTAATGTTCCAATATATAAAAAGGATAAATGGGACAATCCAAGTAATTATAGGCCTGTCAGCCTGGTGCTGACCTCAAGAATAATGGTGGAGCAGTTGATACAAGAACTTGATTATTAAATAATCAAATTAATATAATTAATGCCAATCACCATGAGCTTGTGGAAAATAGATTTTGTCAAACTAACTTAGTATTTCTTTTATGAGATTACAAGTTTAGTTGATAAAGACAGTATGTTGATGTAATATACTTAGACATCTGTAAGGCATTTGACTTGGTACCACATACAATTTTTATTAAGAACCTAGCAAAAATCAAAAGCAACATGGCACACATTAAATGGATTAGAAGCTGGTTAACTGATAAGTGCAATGGGTAGCTCCAATAGTACAGATAGCATAATTGTGCCATGGTGCATGAGATTGTTGGGGTACACTTTACCTGCTGTGATTCCACTCATTAAATGACATTCACTCATATTAGGCCCTGCCATCTCTTGTCAGAGGGCTGAACCAAACCTGAGCAGTGCTGCGACCCCATGTGCCAGGTTGCAGTGCTGTTCGCCATTTGAATTTGCCCATTCCTTTGTGTACACAGATGGGACGAGGGGAGTGAGTGGAGTTTTTGGACACTCAGGATCAGGCAGAGCCATCCTAGGTGTGGATGGGAGTAGAGCGGTGAACCAGGAAGTGCCAGTGAGTGGTCAGGGATGTCCAGAGGATAATGGCTGAGAGGCTGCGAGCAAGTTGGTGGTGGGTTATGAAGTGAATAGGGAATATTGGGGCACTAGGGTGAAGTGTTGGAGTTAGTGGGGGATGCTAAGGTTGGTGGGGTGAATTGTGTGGGAATGGGGAATATTGGGAGAGGAGAAGGTAGACTGGAGCAAAATTATAGAATTTGAAATCAGAAAGGGGACCCATAATCTATGCTTGCACCAGGGCTCTATGGGGCCTTGTTATGTCACTGGATATGTTTCAAAATGAAACTATAAGTGGCAAATCATCATCAAGAGATTATGTTTCCAGTGGAGTCCCACTGGGATCAGTTCTAGGCCCAACACTGTTTGACAATGGCCTGGAATAAAACATAAAATTATCACCGATAAAGTTTGCAGATAATACAAAGATTAGGGGAGTGGTAAATAATAAAGAGAACAAATCACTGATGCAGAGCAATCTGGATCACTTGATTAGTTGGGCACAAACAGACACATGTATTTTAATGCACCTACATTTAAATGAGTACACCTGGGATCACTGAAAGTAGGCCATACATACAGGTTGGGATACTCAATCCTGGAATAGTGACTATTGAAAAAGGCTAGGGAGTCATGGTGGCTAATCACTTGAACTGAACTCCCAGTGTGATGCTGTGGCTGAAGGGGTAATGCAGTCTCTTTTGATTCATAAACCGGGGAAACTTGAGTAGCTTGAATACCTATGTTACTTCTGTACTTGGCACTGGTGAGATTAGAACTGGACACAGTATTTCAGCAGCAGTGTCATCAAGAAGGATGATGATACATTGGAAAGGGCTCAGAGAAGAGCCACAAGAATGAATAAAGGGTTAGAAAATATGCCTTATAGTGATAGATTCAAGGAGGTCTACTTATTTAGCTTATCAACGGTTGTGGTAGATTCTACATCACTGGGAATTTTTAAATCACGATTGGATGTTTTTCTAAAATATACGCTCTGAATCAGCAGTCAGGACCCCAAAGTGGGTCACACTCACAACCTTGTTTTAATGCAGTCGCCAAGGCTGGCTTAGACTTGCTGGGGTCCTGGGCCAAAACTAAAGCCTGAGGACTTCCCTCTCTCTCTGCCCTAGGGTAGTTGGGCTCAGGCTTCAGGCCTCCAATCCAGGGCAACAGGGCTCAAGTGGGCTCAGGTTTCAGATCCACCCCACGGGGTTGTGTATTTTTTGTTGTCAGAAGGGAGTCACAAAGTTTGAGAATCCCTGTTCTAGTTCCAAGTCTTATAGCTTCCAGGTTAGACTACATGAACACAATGGTCCCTTATCAACTAGGATCTATTATTTCAATACAGCTAGTCCTGATTTTCTCTGATGTGAGATCAGAATAAGGTCCATGATCCTTGCCCTGAGGTACTTATACTCTAATTAAATTTGTGACAACAACCCATTAGAGTCACATGTGCTACATACACAAGAACTAAACTCTTGATCTCTGTTTACTCTTTTGAACATTGTTGAGATATTTTAACCTAGCACCTTTCCCCCACCCTGACTTTTTGTTTGTGCCTAAATCAAAGGTGGGCAATAATTTTTTGCCAGGGGCCACTTTGGAAATTTTTGAAGTGGCCCCAGGTCCCACAGGAAGGGGTAGGACATTGAGTGAAAGGGACTGGGCCAAGATATTTCTGGGTTCCCCACCCCCAGACAATGATTGGTCTAGGGGTGAGGGAGTGCCTTTGCCCCCACCTCATGTTCCCCCAAGGTTCCTATGCCCCTGGTGTGAGAGAAGACTTCCCTCGCTTCCCTGCACCCAGGCCAATTAGGGCCTGGGGGTGGGCGAGCATGCAAAGCCTCCTCCGCTCCCCCCCCCCCCCTTGAGGAGCACGTGGTGCTTCAAAGCACCACATGCTCCTGAGAGGACGGGAGGAGGCTATTCATGCTCCCCCGCCCCCAGGCCAATAAGGCCTGGGGAGCGCATGAAGTCTCCTCTGCTCTCCCCCGCACCCTGTGAGCAGTGTGCGGTGTTTATAGCACTGTGTGCTCCTGGCAGGGTGGAAGGAGGCTTTCTGCACTTCACTGACCCCAGGCTAATTAGGACCTGGGGGCGAGGGAGCATGCAAAGCCTCCTCTGCTCTGCCCTTGCACTGCGAGCAGCGTGCGGCACTTTCAAGTGCTATGTGCTCCTGGCAGGATGGGAAGAACCTTCGCGTGTGCCGCTGCCCCCAGGCCTTAATTGGCCTGGGGGTGGAGGAGTGTGCAAAGCCTCCTACCACCCTGCCAGGAGCATGTGGCGCTTTGAAGCATTGCACACTGCTCGCAGAGCGGGGGCAGAGCGGAGAATGCTTCATGTGCTCCCCCGCCCCCAGGTCCTAATTAGCCTGGGGGCGGCAGAGCAGCAGGGCCGCCGTGGGCTGTATCCACCCACTTGGAAGGCCGGATCCAGCCCACGGTGGCCCTTTTGCCCATCCCTGGCCTAAATTATTCTGGGTACTCCTTTTTAGCAGACCATAGACTTTGATTTTTAATAGTTTAAAATCTCATCTTCCAGTTTTACCTGATTTTTATTGAGTTTATCTTTTTTTTTTTTTTTTAAATCCTTGATTGTTGGAATCAAGGGCAGAATTAAAAATGGGTTCACCAGGACTCACTCCTGGAACTAATTTCTCTGAAGCCTCAAATGGGGTTCTCCAACATATGCCTCAGATTGCTTTGTGACACCTTGGCTATATACTCCTCTGCAAAACTTTGATGTTTAGGCATCATTTTAAGGGCATGTCTACACTTACCAAGGGATCAGTATTGTGGCAATCAATCACCAGGGGATTGATTTAGTGCTAAATAATCCCTGATCTTGCTTTTGTTGACTCTGGTACTCCACTGGAATGAGAAACATAAGAGAAATTGATGGGAGAGTTCCTCTTGTCAATCCCCCAGAGTGGAGACCCCACAGTAACTCAACCTATGATACATCCACTCCATCTATGGTATTCACATAGCCGGAGTTGCATAAATTAGGTCAACTTTACCCTGTGGTATAGACCTGCCCTAATTGCAGTTAAGGAAAATACAGTTTACTAGCAACAAATCAAGCATGCAAGATAATGTATATATATTTGCTTTACCAATAATAATACATACTTCCACAAAAGGGTGCAGTGCTTTGTGTACAACTTTTCAGTTGTAGATCACAAATCATTTTACTAAAGAGGGCAGTATCATTATCCTCATTTTACAGAGGAAGAAACTAAGTCCCAGAAAAGTGAAGTGACTTATCTGTGGTCACCCAGGAAGTCATTGTCAAAGCTAGGAACACCTGGTTCTTTGGAGTCCCTCTGGAAGTGGTGTAAAAATTGGTGAAGTGTGTAAAAGGTTCAGCACTACAGCCATATTGTCTGCAAATATTATTTTACAAAGAGTCAGTCTGACCTAGTTCTATTGCAGTTTATGTATCAGCCTTGCATACTCCTGGAAAAGAAAAAGCTTTTGCAAATGTGCTGTCAAGGGATTACAACATCTGGGAGGAGGTATCATTAGAGAACATGCAGTGTTCATAATTGCTTAGGATGACTTGATGATTTTGAAGTAGCAGCCAAATGGAGCTGTATACAGACACACCCTTCTGATACATGTCTCACATGATCTCCACTCTGCACCAGGTCCTTGCCTCACATCTGTGCTATCCCTAAGGCTTGGTCTAAGCTGGAAAAATAAGTCAATTCAGAAGATGTATAAACAAATGTTTTAATTGATAAGATTATAAACATGATTTGGTCCCAGATCATAAAAGGTATTTCAGTGCTTAATTCCTATTGATTTAAATGAGAGAGAGTTTCATAAATCCATTTGAGGTTCTTTCTGGGCCTTGGCATCTAGTGTAGATGGAGCAGGTCATGTTTAAAAGCCTGTCAGCTGGTCATGATCAACCCTAGACTGCTCCCTAAGGAAAATTTAACTTGTTTTCAAACATGACTTATCTACTCAGTCTAGAGTAGATGAATGCTTCGGCATGATTTTTGCATCAGTAAGGAGGGCATTAAAAGTCAATAGTGAGATCACAGTTAATCCCATGGCTAATAAATGGACGTTTTAAAAATCTGATTTAGAGACAAGCCCAACAGTCTGGTGGTAACACAATAAGTTCCTCTGTGAAGGCGTTTGATTGTGGGTCATAAGCCAACCGTCAAGCCTATGGAGGTGGGAACCCTGTGCAGACAAGGGAGTAGAGAAGGTGAGAGAGTATACAGATTAGAGACTTTGGGTCCTTCAGGAATGGGTGCAACAATAACCCTGATCTTGCAAGCACTTATGCAGATACTAAACTTTACACACCTGAATAGTTTCATTAGCTTCAGAGGGCCTATTTTCATTTGTAAAGTTAAGCATGTGCTTAAGTACCTGCAGGATGGTAGCCTTGATTTGTGTGTATGCTCTTAAAAGGAGCTGGGTCATGTGCAATTTAAAGGTCTGTCTACATTTGCAATTGATGAAAACTTTTGTTGTTCATAGGTGCTTAACCCTCCTGCTCCCCACGAATGTTTTGCTGTGGCAAGTGAAAATGGGAATGCTGCTTTGTCGGCAAGAGCACTCTTCTGCCGATAAAGCAAAATCCCCTCAGAGGCGTGGAAATATTTTGTCTAAAAAAGTGCCGACAAATAGCTTTAATGCAAGTTGAATTTTGGCAACAAGGTTGTGTCAGCACAGCCTTGTCGCTGAAAACTACTTAGTGTAGACATAACCTAAGATAGCACTCTCAGTTACACCATTACAGGTCCATTGACATCAACAGGGGATAGGCAAGAATAGTAATTGTTAGTACTGGCTGATAAGGTTGCCAGGTGTCCGGTTTTGACCTGGATAGTCCAGTATTTGAGTTTCTGTTTGGGAAACAAATTGAGAAAATACAAATGTCCGGTATTTTCTAAATAAGATGTAATGTAGATTGTGATGTAATGTCAAGTGAGTCCGGTATTTTTGTTAAAACCATCTGGCAACCCATTGCCTGGCAATATCTAACTAAAAAGAGAGATGATTACAGATGAAAAGTCAGCATCTGGAAACCATTAGCTTAGCTTTTTGGCCCAGATTCACATATTTAGATACTTAACTTGCATTGATTTCAATGGAAGTTTAGGAGTCTAAATACCTTTGAGGAGCTAGACTTTCATGTTTAGACGTTGAAATACATGTAGTCTGTGCTGCTAATGGGCTGTATAGGAAGTGATCCTGCAACTTGCTGAACACCCACAAACTCCCAGGGAAGTTAATGAGGGCTAGGGGAGGAGGTTAAGTACTTTGCAGGACAGAACTAAGAAAAGGAAAAGGGAGGAGGAGAGGGTTTGTTCATTTAATTTCATAGCTTTTAAAACTGACTATGAAAATAGGGCTATCTATCTCCAAAGCTGGAAGAAAATAATTCATTTTAAAATAAATAATATTTGTGTCTGAGAGATGGGTCAAGAGTCCTGATCTGTTAGAGGAGAAAAGAAAATCCTATTTTTATTAATAAAATAGTATTGTTGTACTTTTGTAATAGAGTTTTCCCTCAGTAAATAATATTGGGGCTGTGCAGAGGCCATTTGGCTTCATTAGCTATTCTCCCAAGTGACCAAACAATTGCTTTGTAAAATGGAGCATTCCTCCTATTCTCCATAAAATAGATATGAATTCTTTGGCCATAATGCAGAGGGAGTGGGTTGTCTCTATTATTTTTGCCTCCATTCACCACAAACCTTCTTGTTTTTGTTAACTAGAAAACTTGATTGTCCTATTTTGAGGTAGGTTACATAACCACAACCCTTCTGAGGTTTCAGTGTGATAGTCTTGTTTAATTTCCTCATTTTCTACTCCCCAGTACAGATCTCTTGTCCTTTGGCATTTGAATTTCTGTTTTCTATATTTTTAACCTAAACCAGATTAAACAGTCCAAATAAACACTGAGTCCAAAAGTCTGCATTCATATTATGTTATGGAATTTATTGGAATTAGCATGACTGTTTTAAATTTGTAGTTGAACTCTCATGGGGAAAGTTAGATTCAGTGATTCATGTAAATGCTTAGACAAATCATTCTTTATTGCATTTCAGAGTTGAATAATGTGGATAATGATGCATAACAATAGAATAGCTTTGCTAGAAACATGATTGTATTCTCTTTATATTCTGAACAAATAGGATTAACATTGTTACAATCAAGCAAAAATATTAGGTTCTGAACAATTATTTTATGAGATAGCTTCCAAATATTTTTAGGCTTGGCAGAATTTGATTTTTGTTTTTTATAATTTAAATGCTATCAGTGTTTATTTTAAGCATTTATTTACATTTTCACACTTGTGCAAAATTGTGGATGGCAGGTGTGTGTTTTTTAATGTTTATCAGTATAAATTTCCATACTTTCAGGAAACTCTGGGGATGGGGGGAAGGAGTCACATGCTAATTTAATAATAGTAGATGAGATTCAAAAAGTGAAAGCTTTACAATCATTACATTATAAAATGTCAACATCACATGGCAAAATATACAAAGTAAATATCCTTAAATTAAATAAGTTCTCAAGCAGTATTTTTTCTTGCTTTGCCTTACTGTACATTTGATTATTATTGATGGAAATATTTTTAATCAGTTTATTGTTAAAAATTTAATCCTTCAAAGCCTATATATTTTTCATATAACTATGTAGTGTGATAAAATGTGGGCAGCCCATAAGGAATAACATAATTCTTTTCTACAGACACAATCCAAAGTTAGCATCACTTTCTTTTTCACCTGATTTTTAAGGGATATCATTTTTGCAGCCCTTCTGATACAAAGACAAACTGCAGTTAGGCGAATTTAAGATATGTCAGTATGCCATTGTTTTGTGTGTGTGTTTTTCATTTATTGCGCTTGAATTAATTTTTCAGAAGCTATCACTTAAACACTTCCTGCCAGATAGAAATCTACTGCTACCAATTCTTTTAGCCTTCCTTCATAGGTCATGTTCTCTAGACCTTTAATCATTCTTCTCGCTCTTCTCTGAACCCTCTCCAATTTCTCCACATCCTTCTTGAAACGCGTTGCCCAGAACTGGACACAATACTTCAACTGAGGTCTAACTAGTGCAGAGTAGAGCGGGAGAATGACTTCCAGTCCTAGTATTCTATGATTCTCATGTCGTGCTCACAACACACCTGTCTAGAGAGCATGACCTATGAAGGAAGACTGAAAGAATTGGGCTTGTTAGTTTGGAAAAGAGAAGATTAAGAGGGGACATGATAGCGGTTTTCAGGTATCTAAAAGAGTGTCACAAGAAGGAGGGGAAAAAATTGTTCTTCCTGGTCTCTGAGGATAGAACAAGAAGCAATGGGCTTAAACTGCAGCAAGGGAGGTTTAGGTTGGACATTAGGAAAAAGTTCCTAACTGTCAAGGTAGTCAAACACTGGAATAAATTGCCTAGAGAGGTTGTGGAATCTCCATCTGTGGAGATATTTAAGAGTAGGTTAGATAAATGTCTATCAGGGATGGTCTAGACAGTACTGGGTCCTGCCATGAAGTCAGGGGACTGGACTTGATGACCTCTCGAGGTCCCTTCCAGTCCTAGTATTCTATGATTCTATGATCTATGTCAGGTGGTTGGAGAAGGTGCATGATGCACATGTGTTTAGGAACTCTAGTGTGTTCCAGAAGCTGTATGCCGAAACTTTCTTCCCTGACTGCACCATCAGGGTTAGGGACATGGACATGTCCATCTGCCTGGTGGGGGATGCAGCCTATCCCCTCCAGCCTTGGCTCATGAAGCCATACACCAGCTACCTCAACCTCTGCAGAGAACAGTTCAATGCCAGGCTCAGCAGGGCCCATATGATAGTAGAGGGCATTTTAGCCATTTGAAGGTGTGCTTCAGATGCCTCCTCACCCATCTGGACCTCAGGGAGCACAACATTCCACATGAAGTCCTGCACAACGTGTGTGAGAGGAAGGGGGAAGCATTCCTGTCAGGGTGCGGGGGCAGAGGCTGACCGCATAGGCAGGGTCTACGAACAGCCACGCACAGCTGCCATCCGACAGGCCCATCAGGGGGCCATGCACATCCAGAAGGCTCTGAGGGAGAGCTTCTCCCCGGGGGACCAGTGACACTCTCCCTTGGTCCACCCCACTGTGGGCTTCTACTTCACCCATAACTGCCTTCCCTCCACTTACCTCTCCCTACCTTCCCTCCCCCCCTTTCCTGATGAAAAAATAAATGACACGTTTTGAAAAACTAAAACCTCTATTTTTTATTTGGGGTCAAAGAACCTGGGGAGAGATTGGGAAAAGAACCTGGGAGTTGGGAGGAGAGAATGTTGGGGAGGGTGAAAACCTGGAAGGAGGGAGCTGGAAGGGGAAGCAGGGGTGAGGAGAGGCTCGGGGCTGGGGCTGGGAGTGGTGCCTGGCTCTGCTGATCCCACCACCATGAGTGCAGGGGCCTCAGTGTCCACAGTGGGGGTAGGTGTTGAGGGAGAAGCAGGAGAGGGAGTGAGAGAGGGAGTCGGAGGAGAAGCAACAGCAGGAGCAGAGGCTGGAGCAGGAGCAGGCCTCATGCTCGGGACAAGGGAGTGCACATCTGCAAATAGGGAGTGGCCCTGCACCAGCAGCTCCTGCCAGGTCTCACAATGCAGCTGGATGTCCTCCTGGAGCCTGTGGTTGCGATCTGCTCCAGGGATCTGAGTAGTGCCAGGTGCTGCCTCTGGAACTTGTCCATGGGTCAGTGGTGCCTGCAGATACTTCGGGTCCGGGAGGCTATCCCGGGTGGTGTTGACTTCCCCCCTCTCACAATTGGTCTGGCTGTGGAGAATAAAGAGAGAGGGTCAGTCATCCCAGGCGACACTGTGCCTGGAGCCTAGCCTAGCCCCCATCTGTGAGCTGAGAGCAACAGTTCTGTCGCAAGCGACGTGTTTGGAACAAGGCCATATGCGCTCTGGCCTGTGGGCCCAGATGTTCCCGGGAGTGGATGCTGCCCCGAGACTGTGGGCACACTCGTGCACAATGTGTGTTTGTGTGTCTTGATGTTCCCAGCCTCCTTCTATAGGTGGCTTGGGAGGGTGTCCCACTCCAGGGTCAGGAGCGTGGCAGGCCTCTCCAGACACCCTGTGGCCAATAGCACAAGGGTCCTTTGTGGCAGCCTCCTGGGGCTATGTAGTCAGGAGCAGTGTGACACATGCTACCACATGCACAGGCTGCTGCTCGATCTGTGGACAGCAAGGGCCAAGTGAGGAGCGCCCAGCTACACCTCCCCCTCCCCCTCTTCCCTCCCATCCCCTCCACCCCTGTATGAATGGAAATTAATGGCACTCACATGATGTTCCTTCCCCGGCCTCGGACGACGCCTAGGACTTCCACAGAAGGGGTTCTGGCTCCTGGGTCAGCTGGGTGGTGATGTGGTCCTGTTCCTCCTCCACCTCCTTCTCTTCCTCATCTCTCCCCCCCTCCTTGTTTCTTCCCCCAGCCCCCAGGATACGGTCCAAATCCTTGTAATAAGGGCAGGTGTCTGACTACTCCCTGGGAGCAGTGGAGCACTGGGTGGGAGCAGCAGACTGGCTTATCTTGGGGGAAAAGCATTTGCAGCTTCAGGGTGGTTCAGGGCTGTCAGGCCTCCTGCTAGCCACAAACCCTTTCTGCTGAAGCTGCAGCTTTAAGAGCTCCAGGGGGTAGAGGGATAGGGTTTTGCTGAGTGTGGACAAAGCAGGCACCAGGGCACGCTAGGAAGGGCTGGAGGCCCCCTTTTTCAAAATAGCAGCTATTCCCTGTCTACACAGCCCCTATTCTGAAATATCTGTTTTGGAATAGGCATTATTCATCATAGAATGAGATTTACAGAAGCCAGAATAAGACGTCCGTTATTTCAAAATAATTTCAAAATAGCAGAATTGCTGTGTAGACGCTCACATAGTTATTTGGGAATAATGGCTGTTATTCTGAAATAGTTTTGCTGTGTAGACACAACCTTAGAGGACCATTTAAATTATGATCATAGTAATAACAGGAAGGTAGCCTAGTGCAACAACAGGCATCCCCAATGCTGAACTTGCACCTCATTGGCCTCTACAGCCTGAACATTTCTATGAGACAAATTCAGCTCCCTGATTTCATTAAAACCTGACTTGCTTCTCATATCGTACAATTCAAGTATCATGTTGAGGTTGCCAATTCCACATACAGCACTAATTCTGAGTCAGTCTCATGACAGTAATAGAGAGATACCTCATGCATAGAGGTCACTCACTTCAGATAAATGGTAAATTCAGGCACATGCAATGGTTTAAGTTGTTGGGGGAGGGATTGAGGGGTTCTTTGTTTTTCCACATTTGCCTTTTTGTTTATACAAAATATTGTTGTGGAAAACATTGTGGACAGTTCTGCCATTGACTCATGTTCACCTCCGTGTCCTTGACTTTAATCTGTTTACATTTATTTCAGATGAGACTTTAGGAACATAAATCTCACCTGCTCAGTGTGGTAACTGAATAGCTGCAACATGTTTTGTCAGAGTTGAAGCTCTGACCTGTGCCTTCCTGCACCGTTCAGGAGGAAGGGGCACTGCTTGTTTTCCTGATTGCTGCCCTCCACCTCAGAGCTGAACTGCATTGCAGGGGTAGGTGAAGTGTATACAGAATATAAGGTTAAATCTTGCAGTCTTTGCTCCACCAAAACCCAGTGATGCTAATGAAAATTTTGCCTGACTACAAAATTTCAAGCCAACTACTTTGTAAGGATTTCTATAAAGAGCTGTTGTCAGTAAAATAACATGTACTGTAAATGGTGCATGTGCCTGTCTGTGGGAGCCAAAGGGGCTTGCTAGAATGTCACTCATCCCATCGGGGGGCATTGAGCTTGGAACCCAAACATGGGTCCCCTCAGAGAATTGCCACTGGACTAGTGAGTCGCAGCACTTTCTTAGATGCATCTTTTTTTCATTTTGTACTTCATGTCATTTCATATACCTTCTTCAATAAGTCCTGTCATACTTCTAAAGGACTTCGTTGTGGTTGTGGTTGTGGCTGTGGTGTAGTAAAAAAAGCACAGAGTACAGTAAATTCATTATTCTCCCCAGGCTACATGAAATGATTACAATGAGATCCAGGTTGCTGCTGGTACTTCTGCTTGTGAGCTTGTGTTCACCTGCACCTAGACTTTCGGTAGGTATCATTTGGCTATAGTTTGAATCATCTCTGTTAGCTGATTTCTCTGTATTGTTTTCAGGAGCATCCACAATATAGTAGACATGGCAAAAACACAAAAAAGACATGGCCCCTCTCCTAAATAATTTGCCCTTTAAAAACATAAATCAGACACAGAGAGGTAGGAGCAGCAGAGGAGTGTTACAACATGCAGGTAACACAGGTGAGAATTGGCTGTTTCTGGATAATAGAGTGTTTACATAATACAGAGAGTTGGGTTTCATTGTGCTTAGTTGGTGTGGATGGAGACATTATATTGTAAGAGTTACAGACCATGCCCAAGTACCCCACAACCTTGTTACAAACCAGTCCGTTTCTTGTAGGCTTCGCTAGTAGAAGGTGGTTTTCAGGATGTATTTGGAATCAGAAGGAGGAAAAGTTGTATGGATGAGATCTGCAAATAGCTCTTCTGGGGCCCAATCATGAGAGGTGCTAACCACCTACAATTGCCATTTAATGATTTACTTGTTATTTTTTTCTCAGTGCAAATTCCAGTTCCATTAATGTAGCTTGAGAGGAATGATGTTCATAGGGTTACAGCACAGCATAGTCAGATCTGCATTCTCTCTGTCTATGCCCCATACTTTCCATGTAACCTCAGGCAAGTCACTTCACCTCTTTGTGGCTCTGTTTCACTGTGTGTAAAATTGTGATGACAATACCCACCTACTTCCCAGATAGGATACTAGAGAAGCTACGAACTCTTTGGAAACTGCTTTGAGATGGAAGGTGCTATGAATGGGAAGCGTTATCTGATAAACTATTTCTGCTAACAACATGCCTAGTCCTATGAGTTCCCACAACTCCAGTTGAGTTTGATTTTTCCACACTAAAGACGAATGTGTGTAATTGGTTTAGGATGTACTTTCTCTCTGAGTTTATCATAAAATACATATTTTAAATGTCAATACATATTTTAAATGTATTTTCATATAGGAGCCTTTCTTGAGCTAACTTTCCACAACATTTAGGGTCTGAGTCAGAATCCCGTACTCATGCAGAATGATATTTCATTACATGAGCAGCCTCAATGGCCCTACTTCCAGAAGAAAATAGTATTCAACCAAAGTAAAACTATCAGAACTCAGCTCATGGGACTGATCCTGGAAGGTACTGAGAATCATAGCTCAAGAAAAACTTCAGGTTTAGCCCTGCAGTAGTCTTTACACACACAAGGAAAACAACTGCATGCAAAATAATAGCTGTCAGAACTGCCATTTTTATAATAATAATAAGAAAGAAAAATCGAAATAAGTGTGTGTCTCATGCTCCTTTCCATGCTCACTCTTCCCTAAAATCTCCACTTTGGAACTCAGGCCTGTTGGAATAGGCACAAATAATCACAGCTTGTTTTTATAAACTAAGTTGACTTGATATTTCTGTGAATAGTGTGAAAATAGCTTTATGAAAAGTAAACAACAGCTCTGTGGTCAGGGAAGAAACAGAGAAAGTCAGCTGGAACAACTGACTTTTTTCCCAGTGGGGTAGAAAAGCAGGAGCGAGGGAGAGCACAGCTACGTGCAGCCCAGGCAGTCTCTGGATAAGTTATGTACCTTCAGACCACCATAAGGAGTGACTGTACTGTGGAAATAACCGAAGAGCTTTCCTTCCAAATGTGGTATAGGGGTCTTAAGCAGTCACAGCCTGCTAAATAAACCACAGAGGGGCTGTCCTACACTAACACTAAATATTTGTCCCCCACTTGCATTACATATTTATTACTGGCACAAACAAACTGTTAGCTGACAAATTAATAACTGCCAATGTCCTTTGTCTTCCTAGACCAGTGGTTTTCAAACTACAGTAGAGTCCGGATTATCCGACCTTCGGTAATCCGACATTCCACTTTACCCAACATAGCCGCTCTGCACTGCTATGCCGCATGCAGCCTCCCCGGCTGAAGAGGCTTCAGAAGTCTCCCGCGGGTCAGAGCCTCCTTTCAGTGCCGCTTTGTCCCCATCCCTGCCTGGCCCCAGCCCCAGCCCCTTCCCTCCCTGCAGTTCCCGGGTGCAAGCCGGGAGAATGGCCCCACTCACTGCCCCGTTGCTCTCCTGGCGCCGCTGATGCCGCTCCTGCCGGAGCCGCTTCATCCCTGGGAGCTGCAGGGAGGGAAGGGGCCAGGACCAGGCAGGGATGGGGATCAAGTGGCACTGGCTACAGTAGAGTCCCTATTTTCCGACATTTTCAGTAATCCGACCACCTGTCAGTCCCATTTAGGTCAGATAATCGGGACTCTACTGTATGGATCAGGACCCCAAAGTGGGCTGCAGACTCATTTTAAGGGGTCACCAGGGTGAGCTTAGACTTGCCTGAGTCCTACTGCCTGGGGTTGAAGTTGATGCCTTCAAGCTTCAGCTCTGGGTGGGGTGGGGTGGGGTGGGGGGGCTCAATTACAGGCCTCCTACCACGGGTTCAAGTGCTTGGGCTTCAGCTTTGGCCTCCCTGTCTGGGGCACTGGGGCTCAGGCTTTGGTTTTGCCCCTCCCTCCTGAGGTGGGTAGGTCTTGGGCAGGTTCAGGTTTTGGTCCCCTTCCTGGGATCTTGTAGTAATTTTTTGTTGTCAGAAGGGGGTGACTACAATAAAGATTGAGAACCCACGTCCTAGACTGTTCACTGTTTGGGTCAGGCACTGAGCCCGGATTCCACCTCACCCTGCTGGGTACAATTGCAATATGAACAATAAGGGGGAAAAGCACCCGAGCGTAGCAGGCCTCTATCTTTGACCTTTGTGTACAGTGTATTTTCCTTACAGAATAGTAAATGTCACCTCACAGAAGGTCCTGGAACAACTTGCTGTCTCTTACTCAAGGCCACGTCAGCAGGGGACGAATATTGCTCTGCATCCAGCCCATAGTCCAAGTTCACACACCTGGAATTCTCTGAAAGGACAGTTGGCCAGCAACTGTCAGTTCTGCCTTCTTGACTGGCCAATGGCTTCTCCGAAGGCAGGAGTGAGAATTTACATAGAAAATGGGAATTGCCAGACTGGATCAGACCCAAGGTTCATCTGTTTTAGGAGCCTGTCTGATGGTGGCCAGTAGCAGATGGTTCAAAGGAAAGTGTACGAATCCTTCAGCAGACAGATGAAGGTTGATCTGCCCCTCTCTCTCCCACACACACACACATATCAAGTCTGATTCTGAACTCCCAATTGTTAGAGATTGGCTTATGCCCTGGAGCATGACGTGTGATGGCCCTTCCAAAGTATTGTTAGTATTGGGACAAGTCTCAGAGGAGTATCCATGTTGGTCTGTATCTGTAAAAACTATGAGTGACAAACTACATCAATGTATGGTTCAGATGAAATCTAAAGGCTTGGCATAGCTTGGAAACAAAACTAGACTCACTAAGAATTTTTTGAGTCATTCAAGCCCAGGCTCCAAGCAAACTCCAGGCTATGGAAATACACATAGTAAGAGTGGCTAAGACTCTTTTATATATACCAGCTTCTGATTTGCTTCTCTTTGATTTTTTTTTCTTGGTGACTTTGGACCAGATTCTGCTTTTGGTGATGTCATTGTAAATGTGGAATAACTGTACTGATTCTGTGGAACTAGTGATTTCAGTGCAGTTACTCCAGATTTACACCAGCATAACTATGAGCAGATTCTGTCCCTTTATCTTTCACTTTTACAGTAAAAGGTCTGAAAAGTCTACAACCTTTAGGACCTCTGGAGCTGCAATGAAAGATACCGATTTTGTCCAATCTGTACCTTATTCTGCAAATAAGTCCACTGATTTCATTAAAAAAGCAGCAAAGTTGGGTACTGGTTGATTAGTGGAATGATGGATCTGTTCGTTAATGCTGCACTGCTGGGATCTCACTGCCAAAACCAGAAAAAAAAACCTCTTCCCCATTGGGCTGAATCAATCAGCCTTGTAGACTGTGCTGTAATGATTTTTGACAGACACAAAATAGCAGCCCTCTCTACCCTGTCAGAGGTCTTAAATTTGAATCCCCTTGCTTCCTCTAGAAAGATGTATGCCTTTGGATCATTGAGAGCTGCAGACTTTCCCTCTGTTGTTATCACTTTAATTACATCATGCCTCTTTTTTTCCCTGTAGAATAAGGACATCTGCTTGTTAGATAACAACAAATTACAGCAAAGGTTAAAACTGCTCCAGGACTTGCTTCAGTTATATGAATTACAACTGAAGGACATCTTGGGGAACAACTATCATGGAACAAAGAGCAAGGTCTTCTCAGCCTCAAGAAGCATGCAGCCTGAGATACTATTACCCACAACTAGTGGAAACTTGATAGTCTATGATCAAGGTAGGAGGTTGCAGTTGAATATAATACACACTGTGAGTTCAGGATATCAAAATATGTATTTCTTGCTGTACCATTCCATTTATAAACAGAGACTCATATTTATATCTTAGCCATCTCCCTTAACAAAACCGGAACAGGAAGTTTATATCTTTAAAAATGCTTAATTTAGAATATGTATTATGTGTATGCATAGGAGGGTTATGGGTAGATCCATGGCCCAAGGCCACTGACCTGGTGTGTAAGGTAGGGCAAATCATTTGTTTCCTTGCAGCTCTCTTTCTCTACCTACATGCCACTTGTCTTGTCCACTTAGCGTTTTGGTCAGAGACTGTCTTTCACTATGTTTTTGTACAGCACTTAGCACAATAGTCCATGGACCTTGTTTCTGTTATGCATCAGATTAGTACTGCAAAAGCATGCTAATACTTTGCAGTTGTCATAACAGCAAATGTGGGCTATTTTTCATTAGGCTAAAATTTTCAAAACTAGGAGGCCTTAAGCTAAAGTCTTAAATCCTGATTTTTGTGCTTAAATAAATGGCCTGATTTCAGTGACTTTGAGAGCTGATTGGTGCTTTTTTAAAAAAAGCTCGCTTGGATTCCTAAATCCTGATTTAGGTTCTTAACTTTGGACACCTCTTTTTGAACACATTGTCCCTGATTCTGGCCTACCGTGCCCCTAGATGGAAATTATATGGACTGGAAACTTTATCAAGCTTCCCTCTAAGTTTCTCTGGAATTCCTTTGGGAAGGGCCCAGCTAGCCCAAGCACACCCTGAGGAAGGACATTTGGCTCCCAGCACCAGCAGATCCACTGTCCTTCAGTCTGTGTCTTCATACCCTGCCTCCAAAAGAGTGTTTCATAGCACTGAACAGGGGGAAAATAATGCTGCCTTAGATTGAGATGACAGTGGTAAAACCTTCTGAGTCCTTTCTACACTATAGCTTCTACTGCTATTATCATTGGTAGACTGCAACAGATGGATCCTAAGTTTGCTAATCTAGATGTAGCCTGGCTGGCCAAAGTATGATACAAACTATTTTTGCTAGAACTATATTTAAATATAGCTCTACAAATTCAACCCCCATGCAGAAGAGCCAGAAATCATTGACCTAGGACTAACTTCTATTGAAGTTTTCTCTTGACAGTAGTCACCTAGGCTATGTCTACACTGGCGCGATCTTGTGCCAGAGCTATGCAAATGAGGCTAAGCGTGGAATATTGCTGAGCCTCATTTGCATATCTAATGAGACGCCATTTTTGCAGAAGAGGCTCTTGCACGAGAAGGAGCTGTTTATACTGCCCCTTCTTGCACAAGAAAAACCCTCTTGTGCAATGCCATTATTCCTGAAAATAATCAGCGTAACAGCATTGCGCAAGAGGGTTTTTCTTGCACAAGAAGGGGCAGTGTAGACAGCTCCTTCTCGCGCAAGAGCCTCTTCTGCAAAATGGCGGCTCATTAGATATGCAAATGAGGCTCAGCGATATTCCACGCTTAGCCTCATTTGCATATCTCTGGTGCAAGATCGCGCCAGTGTAGATATAGCCCTAGTTGCTCTTCCACAACCACTGTTTTATAAAACACTACTCTTCTTCTGCTTAGATTGCTCTGCAGTGTTTAACAGCAGAAAAATTGAAAATGGATACTACAGGATCAGGCCCAGAGCAGACCGAGAACCTTTCTTGGTATACTGTGACATGTCTGATGGAGGGGGATGGACTGTAATACAGCGACGCAGTAATGGCAAAGAGAATTTCAATAGGTATGTAGTTAATATTTCACTGGTACTTTAATTTATTCCCTTAAGGATTGTTGTTATTTTTAAATTCTGTCCAACCCCTGATGGCACCTTCTTGTTAAAAACTGCTATTTTAGGCCACAATCCTGCCAATGTGCAATCGTGTATAATCATCAATAGAGAAGAAAGAACAATGAGATTTTCTGCTTGGCGCTAAACCAAAAAATCTGAAAAAAAATCTAGTTTGATTCAAACAACATTTTTTTTGAATTTTTCATCCAACTGAAGAACACAAAAATATCACTTTGAATTGGCTGAAACACTTCAAGTCAACTCAGAATTGTTGTATTCATTTTTCAGTTTGTTTTAAGTCGATCAAAACATTGGGGTTGTCTCCAAATGAATTTTTTCCATTTTTTTATTCAGTTGTTTTGAACCAAATCTATTTCTTGAATTCAGTGTAAATTCAAATTAATAGTTTCAGGGTCCCAAAATTGCCCTTTTCAATGGGAAAACAATTAGTTGAAAAAAATTCGCTCAGTTCTAGTCCTTAGTGATTAAAACTATTTGTATTATTTGTAAGGGCTGGCAGGATCGAGCCATTTTTAATCATTTCTTTTAGTCATGAGTTAGAATGATCTTGTGACATTTTTTCATTAGATGGTCCTTATCTGTTTAAGTCTTTTTGGTTTAGTGACATTTCATTATCTGGTAATGATTTTGATTCTGCCACTACCTGCTATCAACCTTTAAATGTTATATCTTCTCTCATATCCTGAAAACTGTTAAAGTACCATGTAGTATTTACCCATCTTCCCCAATATTAACGAAGATCATAAATAAGATTGGTCCAGATTATCTTGGCTGAAAGCCATAGGAAGGTGGCTTTTACATGGACATTTCTATACAAAGATCTCCTCCTGCCATTGTCAACCTGACAATCTGGTCTGTTAACTAGTGTTTGGACCAGTCTTATTTAGCATCCTCATTGGTGGTATGGAAGAAGTAGTAAACAGCAGAGCTGGAGAAACAATTGATTTTATGGTTCAGTGGCTGACCCAAAATATCTGAAAACATTTTCATTCTGTCAATTTCTTGTGTGTAATCAACAAAATGGAAAAGCAATTTGAGGGGGTGGAAAAGGTGAATGAGTGGTTAGTTTGCCCTAAGCCAAAATATTTTGCTTAGGTTTTGTGTTTTATTACCCATTTCCTTTTTTAAGTTGCATCTAGTTATATTTCTAATTAAATATTATTTCAAAATGAAAAGGCAGAATATTTCATATTGTTAATGTAGACATCTACCGCATTCCATTTATCCACTAACTCTTGACCTGATTCTGCAAGCACTGCACCTGGCAGTTTGAGTTGGGTTGAACCCATTGTGAGCGAGTGAGACAGAATAATATGTAAAGCACTCAAAGTTGTTTTGTATTATTTGTAATGTGGTGCTATAAATCCATCTTGTCTCTCATGCTTTGAACGGGATATGTAAGAAAAGTGTTTCTTTGAAGCCAAAGATTCACTTGTCAGAAGATTTCACAATAATAGCGTGATTGAGATTGTCAGATACAAACTCCCCAATTTCAGCATTCAGCATACAGGGCTGAAATGGATAATTGTATCTTGCTTCAGGAAATGGGCGGATTACAAACAAGGATTTGGACAGTTCCAGGGCAAGAATGATGAATACTGGCTAGGCAATGAGCATATCTATAACCTGCTGGTTAGAGGTAAGGGTATTATTCCAGCGTTACAACTTCTTACTAGTTGCATTACGTGGTTCACTATGGAATACTAATCTAACAAGATACTGCATTATAATCTAGAAGAAAACACATTAAAAATTGACCTGATGGACTGGCATGGAGAAAGGCGATATGCAATCTACGAAAACTTCCAGATCAAGAATGAGCAGGTAAGACATGAAGTCAATAGAAAATGTTATTGCAAGGACAAGCTTCTGTTTGACTATTAGTACTTCTCTTTCATTCCTGCTGAGATCATAATCATTAGAGTTACAGTTAGAGTTCTGCAAAACTCTTCCATTTTGATTCACAGCTAAAGATGGGTGCCAAGCCACAAAGTTCCTAAATGTGAATTTTAGAAAAGTTCTTAGATTCAGTTCTTGCACTTAGATTCAGTATTTTGGTTTGGCCCATTATAGAGAGAGGGGACAACAGAGAATCATAGAATACCAGAAATGGAAGAGATTTCAAGCTTAATAGCAGATCTGAATCTGAAATTCTCCAAAGCTAAGCAGTATTCAGATATTAGGGTTGAGTCATCTCAACTCTGAAGCTCTCTGTAAAGTTAATTTCATATAGGTTTATATCCTGGGAGTTTTGTTTGAGCTTCAGATTTGAATGATTGCAGAAACTCAAAGCAAGTGCCAGGTTTTGTCTAGTTTGGGGTCAGAATATGATAACATATTTCACATGGTTCACACCTGAAAACCTGAAATAGGCCAAAGTTCAGCAGCTGTGCAGGGAGAGGCGGGGCACTGCATGTAAGTGAAGAGGTTAATTGGTGAGCTCAGGCTCATTGGTTAACTATTTACACTATCACATCTCTACTCCAAATTTGCTTAATTTTTATTAGAGTTTATATAGGTTTGCTTGAAAGTTAACCAAAGTTCACCAGATGTTTTGCCAATCTCACTAGATCTCTGGAGAACCTGTCCACATTTCAATTTTTATGAAAGTTTCATACAACTCCATTTCTGTCAGGTGGTGTCATTTTTCTTGGATAAAAGCAAATGTTATATGAAAAAAAAACTATAGTTTTTACACATCTACTATCTGTCTCATTATGGATCCACTGCACTCATCACTGTCGTATCTGAGCACATTCCCATGGTGCATTAAGCCACATGACCACTCATATGTCATGGGTTGTTGTTTTCTTTCATCCTCTCCCCACGTGCAGTGGAGTGGTTTGGTGGGATGTGAGTGTTGGGTATTTTGGGATTCTATATTTTGTTTTTCATAAATATACCTAGTTTTGTGTGTTTATGTCAGAGAAGGCAAGATCAAAGAGATGTGCCTGGCAGTTGAAATGAAAAGTGGTGAGGTTTGTGATGCTCCATACTTCCTGAGGGAGATATTCCACAGTCTTGGACTTGCTCGTGGAGAAGGCTCCATCTCCCGTGCAAACAAGTGTACTCTTATTATGGAGACTTCTGTTGTGCCAGACTACAGACTGAATTTACCACTTGTGGGTGTGTATCTTCAATCAGTGAAGATTACATGATGGCTCAGAACTCGTCAGAATGCTTCATTCTTCCTACCAGCATTGTCTCTGTCTTGCATGGGTTCAGCTTCACCCAGCTGTTTTTCATCCAAGATCTGATCTCATCCAAGCACTGGAGCATCTTGGTGGTATGGTCATATGTGGTGAAAGACAGGTAGAGCTGTGTGTCGTGTGCATATTGTTGACACATGAGTCCATGTCGTGTGAGGTTCAGTACAATGTTGAGCACTTTATTAGCATAACAGAAATAAGTGCAGTTTTCCCATCACTACTCTTTGATGTGTCCTCTCACTCAGCCTGGCCACTCTGCTCCCCCAAACTGCTGAAAAGCAGGCTGGGGCTGGGATGCTCTGCTTCCCGCCCCTATGGTGAAGTGGAGCAACCTGTCTGGGAGATGGCAGTGGAGTGGAGTGGAGCGGAGCAGGTTGGTGGGTCACTTTGCTTCCCACAGCTCCCACCACTGTAAAAAGTGTGGGGGGAGAGGGACTCCTGCTGCCACTCCATGCCAGGCTCTTTCCAGATAATCCCCTGGGTCACGTCTCTTGGGGGAAGGGGACTATCAGGAATGGATTAAATGGGGACAAGAGGAGGCTCAGGAGGGGCGGGAAGAGGTGGAGAGGGATGGAGCAGAGTCGGGGCCTGGGGGAAGGAGTGGAGTGGAGGTGGGGCAGAGCAAAGGTAAGGGGTTGTCCTAGGGATCACGCTGGTCCTCTCAATAAGGACTCGACCCTGTTAGCACATTACTCTGGACCCCTGCCACCAGTCTCAGGCAAGTCAGAAGAATCTCATGTGCAGAATCTGCACAGCTATCCAGAATTATGGGACTGGATATCTGTCTTCTATCCACTGACAGCAGGAAATTATCCATCAGTGCCACGACAATGGTTTGGGTTCCAAGTCCTGGCCTGAACCCAGATTTTGCTGGGTATAGAATGTTAGTTTCCATTAGATGAGCTTGTAGTTGGCCATTTGCTTGTTTTAGAAAATAAGAATGGCCATACCGGACAGACCAGTGGTCCATGCATCCTGTCTTGTGACTGAGCCAATGGCAGATGTTTCAAAGGGAACAAATGGAACAGTCAATCATTGAGTGTATTAATCCTAATCATGTAGTGCAAGTTTCTGTCAGTCAGAGGTTTAGGGACACTCAGCATGGGGCTGCATCTCTGACCATCTTGGCAAGGAGACCTGTCCTTCATTAACTTATCTAATTTTTTGAAGCCTCCTCTGTAACCTTGCTAAGGACTGAGAGTTTTGATGCCAAGTATTATCTAGGACTGAATTATCTGGGGTGAGTTTCTTCAATGTTGGTTAGACTCTGTGCGTATTTGAAGGAGAAGATTCCCTAAATGAGACATTGACTATTTTGTTCAGGAATGCCACCAGTTGTTCATGATTTTCTTTTACAATCCAGAAGGGGCATGGGTCAGATCCATAAGTCTTGGATCAAGACTCCTTTGTCCAGAACTTCTTCATGAACGAATGAACTGAACTTTGGAAATGCAGGAGATCTGTGGGGTGGTGGGTATAAATAGATCTGTAGGGTTTAAAAAGCTTTCCTGAGTTTGCATGATCTTTTCAGAGAAGTAGGATGATAGTTTTTTGCCATGCTTGGTGTTCTGTTTTGATGCAGCCTATAGGCACTCAGGACTGACAAAGAGGTTTATCACCCTGGATAACTCCTTGGGCAAGATTGGCAGACACAATGGAGATTGATGGGAAGATTCTTTTAAATTGTTCTTCTTAGCATATGCTCAACATTTCTCCGGTGGCACATGATCAGGATTCATTACCAAATTTGGTCCTGTGGTCCAGATACTGATGGGGAGTACAACATGTATTAGCATAGGCTTTAAGAAATTTGTTGTTTCATAATGTCTGAATCAGCCTTTGTTTACCATCACTGGCACTTGAGTTTCTGCTCCTCTTCAACCATTGCAAGGAATCAGAAAACCAAGATCTATGTGGGCAATAGGGAGGAAGAGGTGGAATGGGCACAAGCACATCAGTGACCAGTAATTCACCAGAGCCTAGACTCCTCATATTGTGTGTGGGGTGCTATTAGCCCTTGGCAACCTCTGCATTTTGTTGGAGTCCATGAGTTTTTATAGTCAGATCAGGCTCATTGGTCTTTCTTGTCTAAATGATGGAAGGTTCTCTGGCCACTAGCCTAATGAGGTGATGGGTTATCCAAAACTGTGGCTGGGTTGTGATGTCCCTTGTCTCGATGCCTGGGCTACAAATCAGAGTGTAACCAGCTGTGAGGCTGGTCTAGAGATGATCTGTGAGGGTGTTGACAGAGAGGTCTAGTCTAGACACACCCTGAAAGTCCTAAGGAAGCAAGACAAGAGATGAACTTTTGTTGGACTTTTGCTTCTACGACCTTTTTCAGTGTGTATGTTGAAATCTTCCAAGATGACAAATCTGGGGTATTTCACCACCACTGCCCCTGGAGCCACTCTTCTAATTCCTCAGTATTCCTGGCAGATTCAGCCACTTTGTATGATGTAGATGTTGAGGAGAATAATACTTGTAGTCTTCTATACTTGGTAGTATATTTGGTAGATTAAGTGGGGTTTTGGCCCAAAGACTAATATCAAAAGGCATCAAGATCTTCTTTGACTTCAGTGGAGTTATACCAAGGATTAATTTGGCCCAGGGTGTATTTCAGAAAGTAATTGTGAGCTTTCAAAAATAAATAAAAGGTTGTTGATAACAGAGAAACGTTAACATTTCCCTTTTGCAGGACTATTACAGGTTGTGGATTGGCACCTATTCTGGTAATGCTGGTGATGCTCTGTCTGGCGGGAGTAACTTTGAAGAGCAGTGGTCAGCATCACTCAGTGGGATGCCATTCTCCACAGCAGACAAGGATCATGATAGATTCTTAGCAGGCAACTGTGCACAAGAGAACAAGTGTGGTTGGTGGTTTAACAGGTATGGGAAGAAGTTGACTGTATCCAGTAGTGTTACACATGGCACTGAGGCAGGGGATATAGCAATAGTCTGTGTTTTTCATTACAATTCAAATCAGAAAAGTTTAAATAGCTTTTACGATGACTTCCAGAATCAAAGCATAAGAGAAGTGGCCTGTGCACCAAGGGCATGAAGAAAACAGTTCTAGCCACAAAGAAGCTCATCTGGCAGTTAGAGTGCATGTTAAAGGCATTTTTTCTAGTTTGGAGTGATTAATTTTGAACTTTCTATAACATAAATGGCCATAATTATATATTCTTTTATGTTATATTGCATTGGTGGGTATTACCAGTATGTTAGCAATTACTGGATCTGGTCCCACAGACCGTCTGTGCATGGAACACACACTGAAGTCAGTACTTCTACATGTGGATAGTTGGCAAAACTAAACCCTTTGTTTTATATTAAGTCCTTGTAAGTCAGGTCCTCATCAGGTGTAAACTGGCATAGACCCATTGAGTTCAAATGTATATCAGTAAAAATTGTGATTTGTGGTAATGATGCAATGTCTTCTCATGCTAAACTCTTTACCCACCCCTTCCCTTTTTGTTCCTACAAGATGCCATGCAGCTAATCTCAATGGACAATATTACAAAATGGGAAACTACACAGGACGCCATGATGATGGAGTGGTTTGGTCAACCTGGCATGGATTGTGGTACTCCCTGAAATACACAGCCATGAAAATTAGGTTTCCATCCTTTGTCGATGTAGGAAGTGGAAATGGTGAAAGCAGGTAGGACAGCTAGAATCCGCATTGTTGGAGTGGATCAAAAGGGTTTTAGAAATCAAGGGACAGACCTTCAGATGATGTAAATCAGCACAGCTGCACTGTAGTTATTGGGGCTTGATCATTTTATACCAGTTGACGATACATCCCCAGAGTACAATAATATGCCGATAGTATGGTCTAATGGAGGATGGTAAGTGTCTCTCATTCTTGTTAAAACCAATGGAAACACCACAAGTTTGTTTTCAAAAGATCTTTAATGGAGATGAAAGTACTTAGCACTTCACAGTAAGCTCTCTGCACCTTGTAGAATCAGATACTTACTCCTCTTAGCCATTTGTATCTTAGAACAGCCATATTCTTCTCACCTTGATTTCAGAGGTCAGTGAATGCGGTAAGTGGTATAAGAACACAGAAACAAAAGAATAAGGATTTGGCCCTAAAGTTATCAGCTAGATCTAGGTCCAACATTTAGATTTTGCTTTGAAGTGGACTTTGCAATGCCTAGTATGAATGCAAATATTCTGGGGATTTTTTTATTTCAGTTATAGTTTGTTTATTTATATGTTCTTGTCAATGTTCTGTACCAGACTATGTTGTGCTAGTGAATGAGATTTAGAAAGCTTTCTTCTAGTTGATAGTTCACATTCACTTCATCATATTAGCCAAGTGAAATCAGAAAAGTGTATGGCACAAGTGAATGAGAATAGAATAACAGCAAGGAATGTAAAGCTAACTATTGAGACTCTTCCAATAATTTAAGTTGTTAGTAACAAAAGATTTGGGCTAGACACAGATCCTTTAACCTCAATGCTGTAAAATGAACCTACGCTTTGTGTATTACAAAATATGCTCTTTTAAACTAGTTGTTCTTTTCAATTATTTTCTTTTTCTTTTAGATAAATACACACTGCAATTTGTATTATATTCATATACATGTGAATTAAAATCATTTGAATGGAAATATACATTGTTTCTGTTCTTAAACAACACTGAGAGACAGACAAAAATTTGGCTGCAAAGTCA
The DNA here is from genome assembly GCF_049634645.1 of Pelodiscus sinensis. Classification (NCBI taxonomy): domain Eukaryota; kingdom Metazoa; phylum Chordata; order Testudines; family Trionychidae; genus Pelodiscus; species Pelodiscus sinensis. The sequence goes on along the minus strand of NC_134711.1, from coordinate 291,873,146 downwards.
GAAATGGTTTCAAGAGATGATGCTCCAAGGCATTTCATTCACACTTTTATCTCTGGATCTAGTAAAATTTTCAGGGCCTGTAAGACAAGCTAAATTTGATTTATTCAAGCAACATTGGGAAAGCTGTAGATCATGGATGTTCAGTGTCAAATTTTACATGCTCTGCTTCCTGATAGCTCATCTGCCTAAAGACAGAAGAATCAAATCTTGTTCTCCATTACATCTCTTTTTGAGTAGACAACACTTTGGTTACAATGCTGAGTGATATCCATTTAGTGATATCCATTTTTGCTCCCACTGTGCTAGCACACCAGTGAGAAACAGCCACAGGGGCTGAAGCCTAAGAAGAATGCATGGATGTCCTCAGTCCAAGCAGTAGCACGTAACTCATGAGAAATGAAAACACCTGTGTCTTTGGAATAAGAAATGTGCTGGTCATCAGAGAGAGTGGAGTGGAGTCCAACACCAGAACTTCTTATACTACTATTCTGTTCTTCACACCAGTAAAGCCTTGCCACAAGGCCATAATTAGGTACCTAGAGCATTTTGTTACCTGAAGAGTTACCAGAAGAAATTAGTGCTAACCTGATGGCTCTTACCAACCTGGATTTATCATAGAGTACAACCACATAACAGTGCAGCCCTTGACATAAAATCCAGTAGTAATAAGGAAGCTTCTGTTCATCTATACACATGGGCTACGTCTAGACTGGCCCCTTCTCCGGAAGAGGCATGCAAAGCAGGCAAGTCAGAATAGGGAAATCCGCGGGGGATATTTAAATATCCCCCGCGGGATTTAAATAAACATGGCCGCCGCTTTTTTTCCGGCTTGGGGAAAAGCCGGAAAAGAGCGTCTAGACTGGCGCGATCCTCCGGAATAAAGCCCTTTTCCGGAGGATCTCTTATTCCTACTTGCAAGTAGGAATAAGAGATCCTCTGGAAAAGGGCTTTATTCCGGAGGATCGCGCCAGTCTAGACGCTCTTTTCCGGCTTTTCCCCAAGCCGGAAAAAAAGCGGCGGCCATGTTTATTTAAATCCCGCGGGGGATATTTAAATATCCCCCGCGGATTTCCCTATTCTGACTTGCCTGCTTTGCATGCCTCTTCCGGAGAAGGGGCCAGTCTAGCCGTAGCCATGGAGACTAGTTAAGGTGGAATAATTGCTTCTATCTACTCAGGCTGATGGGGCACTTCTTAAACACTATTGCTTTGGTGACATACTGCAGGACAAAGCTACCACCAGGTGCTTGCACACACCAAGAAGCTGTAAATCAATTTGTGCCAAAAAGCCAGAACTGTTCTGGCCCAAAAAGTCACTAAACACCTAATTGTCACTCTCTGACAGGAGATCATTTAAATAAGGATGAAAAACCATTTATTCAAAGAGTACACGCCAAAAGCTTTGCTTTAGAAAAAGACTTTGTGCAGGAGTGAGGGAGGGATGGTGCATCTAATCACTGAGAGCGGGGCTAGGTGGACCCCACAGGTGTTACTTTGTGGAATGCCCTGCAAAGCCTCATACAAGCCCCAGAATGTGGTTCAGAATATGTCTACACAGCAATACAAAACCAAAACCAAGGAAAGTGCATTTCGGAACCCAGCTCAACTGACTCAGACTTACAGGGCTCCAGCAGCAGGGCTAAAAATAGCAGTGTAGACTTTCCTGCTCAGGCTGCAACCCAAGCTCTGAGAACCTCCTGCCCTCACTGGGGGTTTCCAAGCCCAGGCTCCAGCCCAACCCTAAACAGCTACACTACTGGTTTTTAGCCCTGCATAGTGAGTCAGTGGACCTAGCCGCTATGACTCACTCCTGGGGGTCTTGTTTTGCAGTGGACCCCTACATTCAAGACAGGTTTGTTTAATACATGTTGAAAAGTCCCACTGGCCAGGTACCTATCTGATCTGAGCTAGAGAGCTGGGCTCAGACACTTCCCAGGGTATGGTATGCAGATTGTTGCTGCCGGGTGTTGGACTGCTGTTCAAAGTGGGTCTCTGTTGTATCACATGCAGCATTTTCTCTGGTGCCACAGGAGCACCTGTTTTGGGAGGCTCAACTAGGTCAGTTGCAGGCCTTCAAATAGCTCTTACAGCACTGCAAATTCTAAAATCCACAGATAGTGCCACTGTCCGGACAATGGGCTTCAGACCCCCTGGTTTTCAGTGATGCACATTTGGTAAATACCTGAAGCAGTAAACACACTAGATGCATGATCTCAAGGCCATTGAAGTCAGGGGGGAAGTCCTGGCCCTGAATATTGGGTAAGTTTGAAAACACTTTACACACTGTAGTTAGTCTAGGGTGGCCATGCATAGTGGCTAGTTAATATAGAAACTGATCTTAACACTTTGTTACACGGATTATCTCACCATAGCCCATTCCTAAAATGGGCTGAGCAGTCACACAGCCTGCTGGAACAGGCCCTGAGCAAACAGTGACTCACCTCATGTAAGTCAGGCCTGCCCTCGCTGTAGCTAGGCTGATGTAACACAGCCAAATGATGATATTTGCGAAAGCAGGGAAGTTTAACTACCTATAACTAAACCCTGAACAACTCACTCACTATACTATAGCAATGAACCACAGCAGACTGCGTGTTGCAGGTTAGCAGCTGTGTGCCATAATAGGTGCATCCAGCTGGTGCTTTTGACAATCTGCTGCTCTACTAATGCATACCTTCATTTTAAATTGTTTTCTTTAAAAAAACCCCACACAATTCTGTAAAATATTCAGTTGCCTTGTGCTTTGAAAATTAGTTAAAGGATCAGCCAAACTAGGTGGGTGAAGGTTATAGACATCATTTTCCCTCCTAATTGGAATATACTTATTGTGAATTGATTTTTCTCATTTTCTCTCTCTCTTTCTCTAGCCTTTTCTCAGGAAGACTCTTTTTGAGCTCTTTACACCCTTGTCCCCCTTCCTTCTCCTCTCCCCCCTCTGCTGCACATTAGCCTGGTTGATGTTTCAGCAGCAGTTTGTTGCTTTACAATCCCTTTATAACTAGTATTCAAAAGGTGGTCCTGATCCTGCAATGGACAGCACATGGACATTCTTCGAGTGGTCCTTGTGGATGCTCCACTCATGGTGTCGGGCTTGTCCCAGAGCCGCTCGGAGGCTTTACATAGCTGTATTCAGCCGGGTCGCGCGTGCGCGGTGTGCAGCACGCGCCGTTCACGCTCTTTGATCTTTGCACGCACCCGGTTTACTTGTCAGTTCCTCTCATCCATCCCTGGCCTCAGATGGAGCTTCAATCTCTCTCATCATCCCTTCAGTTTTTCAGTCCCCTCAAGGGGTCTGTAGTTAATTACTTGTAAGTAGTTATCCCTTTGTTCATTCTTCTCGTCTTATCTAAAAAAAAAAGTGTACCCTATGCAGTGAGCCCATGTCAGCTTCGGATGGGCACTCACGTATATACACTGTTTCCTCAGTGACCTCAGCAGTACTTTCAGTCATTGACAAACCTGAACTCCAGGAACGTAACGCGAGTACTGCTACAAAGTCACCATGAGTGGAGCACCCACGGTGACCCATCTCGAAGAACCATCGTTACTGCACGAAGGTAACTTCTTCATCCCATGCATCTGGGAAGGTGTAGAGAATCTACCTGTGCATTATAAATTGCAGTTTCTGAGCCTATGTTTGGAATATTGAGCACTTCCAAATTTACTTTTCACTAGAAGGTGGATTACAATTGACTAAGGGACAAGCTGCTGAAAGGCAAGCCTGGCACTCAGAGGCCTAGGTAGTTTAAAACTGTGAGATCTTTCTCCCCCACCTTGAGTTTTCCTGTTCCCCTCCCCCTGCCTTCTCAGGCTGGTTTTATTTTCTTTGTTTCCTTCCATCCGTTTTCTCTGAAGGGTCTGTTATTCCAACAGAAGGCTAAAGAACCTGAGTCAAAATGGTCTGCCTGCCACTCTTTGCATCTCCAGCATGTGCACTGATTTCTCTAAAAGCATTGTGCAGCAGTGTCCAATCCTGTTTAACACCTTATGCTGAAATAAACGCGCCTATAAAGAAGGTTCTCCAGGAATCAACAGACATTGACAAGTTCCTTTCCTTTTTTGTTTTCTTTGCAAAGCATGTCTTAAGCAAAAATAAAAAGGCAACATTTAATAAAGGCAAAGAACTTTACAATCAGGGGGAGAAGGTAAGAGGTCTTTTAATGTCTTTTACAAGCAGGTACAATACTGCAATAACAGTTGTTGCAAATACTTAAATTGGCTAATGAATTTTATTTTCTACAATGCTTTTCCTATTCCTTTCCACATGTTGGTGCAATCTCAAGCTTTCCTGACACCAACAGTAGCAGAACGCAAATGTCAAAGTCTTGTATGTGAGGAATCACAAAAACCAAATTATATACAAGATTGCACACCAGAACTGCTCATTCTCTTATCTAATCATGGAACAGGAGAAGCACTGGATGACCTATCTGACCAGCTACAACTATTCAATAAAGTATCAATACCATACAGGACAAGCAGGGGTTAACCAGTCACTTTGGGCCAAGAGGACTTGCCCTCTCATCTTTGCTGCACATGCTCTAGTTGAAGGGAGCAGATAAAAGGGAACGGCTCACTCCAGTCAAGGCTGGCAGTGAAGGAAGATGGATATACATTGCAGACTCCTGCTGAGGCACTGCCAGCCCTTCAAACTTATGGAAACAAGCCTCCCTGACTGTATCATAGGGGAGCCCTCATCTGTGGAAGCTGATGGAGGCACAAAGCCTCTGCCCTGTTTATGATTGTTTGCCTCAGCCAAGAGGCCCAGTACTATAAATGACTGGTCTGTTCATCCCTTCCTGAGCACCAGAGTCCCTGATTCTGTCTTGCCCAGCTCTGACTCATAATGATTGTGTGGTGGGGTATCTCAACCCCACACTGGGCCAGCAGGGGTACCCCCTCCAATGTATGCATAGAACTCTACAACAAATAGTGACTTTTAAACATGTGCTGAAAACTCTTCATAGCCTAGATTTAAAAGATTGTGAAATATTAAACAGTGTGGAAAAAGAAATATTAGAGGATATCGTGATCTGTTGGTGGATGATCCGCAAACAGAAAAAGTGGTTAAATTGACTGGATTCATGATTCAGTGCAAATTACTCATTGAGTATTGTTCTTTTCGGTGCTCTGCAGAATAAAATCTGTTATATTTTCTCTGTATCACACTATCATTTCCATTTGCTTTCCCGTGTGTGTGTGTGTGTGTGTGTGTGTGTGTGTGTGTGTGTGTGTGTGTGTGTGTGTGTGTGTGTGTGTGTGTGTGTGTGTGTGTGTGTGTGTGTGTGTGTGTGTGTGTGTGTGTGTGTGTGGCGCAAAACAATGACATTAAAGCCCTTTTTTACTAATTAAAAAGGAATGCATGCCCACAAGTCAGGTGGTCAGATTTCCCTCCTCCCCAAACTGCTGGAACCTGGTTTCCATTATTGCTTTTATTATAAATCAACAGCTTTTGCAGCTCCTCTCTCACACTCGGCCTCTACAGTATTGCAGTGAGTCATTCAGATCACCAGTTTCTCTATACTTAAAGTACTTGTTTCATCTTCTTCATTTGAACCAAAATATCCAGGCAGGTCAATCATCCATTGCTCTGATTCTGTTAAGCCAAAAGAATTATTATCATAAAAAGCAAATTCAGAGTCTATGGGGAAACTCTGGCATTTGTCCTTCCTGTACTGGACAGGGCTTGGAGCATTGCCTCGCTGGTAATTATCTTTCAGAGTTGAGATGGGTTCTTTTTTCAAAGCTCCTCGATGGTTTGGCGAAGGGCCCTTCCTATTTTTGTTTGGCTCTGGTTTGTCAGCTCTTTCTGCTTGGCCTGCAGGCTGTCGGCCACTGATTAGATCCAGCCTCCTCATTGGAGGGCCCCCTTTGTGGCGGTATTTTGTGCCATAACTCAGAGGTTCACCAATTGAGACAGTGCAATTTTCAGAACTTGGATCAGCATCTTTAGATGTCGGACGGGACTTGTCTTCCAGTGCCTGACCCCACGTTCTGGTTCTGGCACTGTAAAGAGGAATCTGTCGTGAGGTAAGAGTTGACATGCTCCGTTCCCTATAGGGCCTCACCTTTTTAGTTTCATGGAAACTGGCTGTTCTTCTGAAATGTGGGTTTCTGTGGTAGCCTCTCTCTAACGGCTCTCCTTTGTTATCTTGGTATTTCAGGTGAGTTCGGCTCAGGAGGGTCTGACTGGGGCTCATTACAGGGTTGGCCTGTAACAGTGCAGAGTCCACCCTAGAATTAGATTTTTCCCTAGGGACTTTGTGATGACTGCCGGGCTCATCCAGAAATGGAGATTTGATCCTGAATTTGTGTGCAGCAACAGCAGCCTCCTCTTGGTTTTCTGTGCCTGGGGGAAGCACAGCTGTGTCAGTCAGAGGCGTCTGAGATACGTGATAAACCTTTGTGGTTTCAGTCAGGCCTTTCTTCTTCATCTCTTTCAGCTGCTGCTGTGCAAGGCGGTAGCTGAAAATTGGTGGGATTATTTTTTGAGCATTTGTCTGAAAACTGTCATTGACTGAGGTGTCCTCTTCTTGTGCACACTGAAGGCTCCTCCTGTAGGTCAAAGGTATGTTAACAGGCTCACCGGCATGCGCTCGAGGTGCCTCACTGCCCTCGGAAAAGCTCTCCCGCTGCTTGCCAGCCTGACAGATATTCTCTTCATCCGAGTTCTTGCGGTAGCTGGGTGAATGGACAGAGTTACGGCGCATAGAGGCCCTGCACTTCTGAGGTCTGCAGAGCTTCCTCCACAGGGTGATGAGAACAGTGCCAAGGATTATAAACAAGCACAAGGAGATGCCAGTTATGGTGACTATATTATTAGCTTTCTCGTCCTCTTGGTGCTGTACTGAAGGAGGGGTTGTAGACGTGAGAGCTGTGAAAAAAAAAAAAAGCACACACATTGTTATCCACGTTGAATTTTCAGTGGGCATTTAGAGTTTTAGATAAATTTTTTTACAATTAAGAAAAAGATAATCAAAGAATACAATTCATTAAACTGTCTGTGTGCCAGAATGTCTCTAGCTCACATCTGTCTTCTTCAGATAAAAGTGGATAAAACTTAGTTTGTGGCACAAATCTACCTACTTTATATTGAGGGCCCTGAAGACCCATCTACCTTTAAACCTCATTGACTATCTATCTTTGGTAGTCTCATCTCTTTTTATGATGCCAGAAGAATATTTTATACACCTGGCCCAAATGGCTTTTGTTAAGTTTGAGTTTCACAAATTCCATGGGAAACTTTTTGCAGGAGTTGAGAGGGTTTCTCTGAAAGGTGCAATTTGTATTGGATTCCGTTGCCTGAGCGACTGCCCAAGACTGAGCCAGATTCATACCTATTGTGAGTCCACTGGCCCAGCGATCTGTCTCCTAGCCCATCCCCAATACTCTTTCCATGCTGGTAGATGTAATTCCAACATGGAATCCACCTCCATGGTATGAGTGTCCCCTGACTGGCCATGCTGTCTGCATCTCTCTATCCTCAACAAACATATATAAGGACAGGACTGCATGGTTTTCAGTGAGGGAGCTGGTGGAATGTATGCCAGGGATCCAGGCCACAATGTAGTCAAAGTGAGTTTTCCAATTACCTGAATGTGGCCAAGATTTCATCCCCCGTGAATAAGAAATCACAAACACTGGTTTAAATGCTTTGGTTTCTCAAATCTATTACAACACCACACATTTTGTTTTCACCAGAGAAGCAGACACATGTCAAGGAGAAAAGCTTTAAAGAAAGCAGGATCACATACGGGAGCATTGGTCTAGAGAGCACAGAGAAGTCTCTTTCGGTATTCCAACACAGCCTGATTTTGCTGGTAGTGATGTGAAACATTCCCTGTGTCGTTCACGGACACCCTCCCCACAGGTCATGCTGCAAGGACTCCAGGCCTGCCACTGGCTCCATGCTTCTGTGGATACATGAGATCGTAGCAGTGAGGCCTGCAGTCAGACTCATTTCATCTCACAGCAAAGCTTTCAACTCTCCCACCTTTATATAAAAACAAATCAACCCCAACACTGCAATTATAACACTGCAAAGTAAATAGCAACTGGGCCTTGATCTGCTCACACTGGAATCTGGGCCAAAGCTCCCATTACCTCCCGTAGCAGCAGGATTGCACTCCTATGCCACGTCTACACCACCATTTATGTCAGCAAAATGTATGGTGCCCAGGGGAGTGAAAAAGCACCCCCCGGTCTCCTCCCCCCAGCAACATAAGTTTCACCAACATAAATGGTAATAGGCATAGGGATATGTAGCTAGGAGAGCTTCTCTCACTGACAGCTAATGCAGTTCATGGTGGGGGGGAAGGGCGGGCTTAATTAGGTCCACAAGAATGCTCTCTTCTGTCAGCATAGAGATCTTACAGAGAGATCACACACAAGAGATCTTACAGAGGCGTGCTATCACTGCATCACTGTGATTCTTTAGAGTAGATATAGCCAAAGCCAATTAGTAAGGTGAGCAGAGTATGCCTTGTACAACAGCACACAGAAATGAATCCATGAGTCTTTCTAATGGCTTAGCTGTTTAGGCATTCATAGGGTCCAATTCCTACTTTGTATGTGCTGATTTTATATTGGTATCACTATTGAATTTAGTGGAGTTACCCTGGATTAATACTACAGGCAGTCCCTGAGTTACGCGGATCCGCAGTTACGAACGGGGATTTCTCGCCCCAGAGGACTGGAGCGGCGGGACGCCTGGTCCCGCCGCCCGCCTCCTCCGGGGCGAGAAAAGCTGCTCCCCGTCTCCCTGGTCTGCTGGGGGAGCCAGCAGACCAGGGAGACGGTGAGCAAAGCCGCGGAGGACCCAGGCCGGACCACGGCGCTGATCTGGAAGCGCCGCGGTCCGGCCCGGGTCCTCCGCCGCTTTGCTCCGCGTCTCCCTGGTGTGCTGTGGGGGGACGCAGCTAGTGCCCCCCCCCCCCAGCAGACCAGGGAGACGTGGAGCAAAGCTGGGGGCCTGTGGTAGAGCAGGTGGGGCGCTGCCGGTTGGTCCCGCAGCACCGCTCCTTGGCGCTACTGGACCAACCCGGCAGCACCCCAGCTGCTCTGCCCCAGGCGTCCTGATTCAGCCTCTGCTGATCAGTTTCAGCAGTGGCTGAATCAGGACGCCTGGGGCAGAGCAGCTGGGGTGCTGCTGGGTTGCTCCAGTAGCGCCGAGGAGTGGCCGCGCTACTGGACCAACCCAGCAGCACCCGAGCTGCTCTTCCCCAGGCGTCCCCAAGTCAGCCGCTGCTGAAACTGACCAGCGGCTGACTAAAGGAAGCCCGAGGCAGAGTTGCTCTGCCCTGGGCTTCCTGGAATCAGCTGCTGATCAGTTTCAGCAGCAGCTGACTTGGGGATGCCTGGGGTTCTTAAGTTGAATCTGTATGTAAGTGGAACTGGTGTCCAGATTCAGGCGCTGTTGAAACTGATCAGTTTCAGCAGCAGCTGAATCTGGATGCCAGTTCCGACTTACATACAGTTTCAACTTAAGAACAAACCTACAGTCCCTATCTTGTACGTAACCCGGGGACTGCCTGTACTGTGAAAGGAGGCTGAGGCCCAAAGGGACTAGTGATAAAACAGTGTTGGTTACTCTCTTACTAGCTTTATAACACAAAAATATGTTATTGGAAGCTTTAGGGGATAGCCAAGTTAGTCTGTACAAGATAAACTTAAAAAACAAATGGTCTGGTAGCCCTTTATAGACTAACAAAACATGCAGATGACCGGTCATCTGAAGAAGTGGGCTGTGCCCATGAAAGCTCATGATACCATCTACATGTTTTGTTAGTCTATAAAGCGCTACCAGACTATTTGTTGTTTTTTAAATATGTTACTGAACAATTAGTTTACCAGATTTTTAGAGGTTCTACTTGTTTATTGTTTGAGGAAGTTCTCAGTAAGGAGTTTTAGGATGAAAATTTAAGGTTTTTTTTTTTACGTGGGCTAGGCTCAAAGCTAATAGAAACGTTTTCATTATTTTAAATGCAAGGAAAGCAGTTTTTTGTTTAAATTTCAACAACCTCTTGCTGCATTCATAACTCAAACTTTATTGCACTGAGAATCCAGAAGCAGAAGTTGACCATGTCTGCCAACTTTTGAATGCTATAAATAACATTTAGAACGAAAAACAGAACCATACCCTTAAATTCCCATATAATTCATTAGACCTGGTATGATAATTTTTATTTTATTTTTTTTGTGGAGAAACAGAACAATGTGTGACAGATATCTTGGGACTGTCCCCATTAAATATTATTAGTTGACCTATAGGAACTGATTTGAAATTGACCAGAAAGAAAAGCATTAAATTGACTAGTCTGTTTCCATTATGTAGGCAAAGTAACGTGCAAAAAGTAAAACCACATAAATGCTAGAAAAGTAAGTTAGGGTTTCTTTTTAGTTCTCTCTCTTTACTAATGGATGGTATTGCTATTACTAATACAGGTCATGAAAGTTGTCTTTAATTACATGACTCAACCTCACAGAGTACATCTACACAGCAGTGTTATTTCCGAATAACTGACGTTATTTCAAAATAACATAGTTCATGTCTACACAGCAAGCCATTACTTCAAAATAATGTCAAGCTGGAGGACTTCTTAGTCCAACTCCTGTAACCCTCATTTTGCAAGGAGTAAGGGAGGTCAAAGGAAGAGTGCTCTTCCTTCGACTTCTTGCTGTGTAGACAGCGACAAAAGCCAAATTAAGCTATTTTGACTTCAGCAACGCAATTGACATAGCTGAAGTTGTGTCTTAATTCGACTTTTGCCCTGCTGTGTCGACATGCCCATAGTGTCCCTGCAACTTGTATGTTAACCTCTGCTTTACACAAATCTAAAAAAATTAAAAAATATGGTTGTACGTCAGAGATGGAGGTTATGATATAGTAGGTGTGATATTATTCATGCTATACTACGACTTGAAAAGGACCATAGAGAACAAAATGCAATTTTATTTAAATATGAGGATTTTAACTGCTTTGGGCCCCAAACCTGCAAATACTTGCAAACATGCCAACAGCAGTAAATGTACATGGATGAGTAGTCCTATTGAACTCGTAAGATTACTTACCTGTGTGAAGTTATTCACATGCATAAGTGACTGCAGGATTGGAGACTTAGGTTTTCAGGTTACTCTCTCATATATCCCTCTGGGACAAGCGTGTCATGCATGTGTGTTAGATAGACTATGGGTTTTACCCCTGTTAATCGCATTCAGGTAAAAGAGCATATACTGCAAAGTGTTGACTCCCCCATTGCTGTTCACGTTAGTGAGAGATGAGATGCTGCTCAGTGATCACATGATCAAGCTCAGAGACTAAATAATGCACATACAATTTAAATCAGAGACATTTTCTAAATCCAGGCCTTGCTCTGTAAGGTGCCAGCTCTCCTCATATCTGCAATGACTCAGAAGGAGCTAAGAGCACACAACTCCTTACAGAAGAGATGGCTCCTTATAGAGGAGACTTTACTCTACATTTAAGCATCTAGAAAAATCACAGGAACTACAGCATAATCAGAAAAACCTGAGTAAGGTGCCCAGGTTCCCCATACAATGAACAGGGAGAGACAGGCCCTTTGGAATGCAATCCACAAAAGTGAGCATGTAAGGCAGGAAGCAGCCTAAAACCCTCCTCTCTTGTGGAAACAGATGCCTAATTTCAGACTGTAGTGAGGCAACTCTCCCAGCTTGTGATTTCCAACCAGGAACCCCTCTTCTGGAGTCAGGTGGTTTAGGGGCCTACACTGCTGCTTGCCGGAGTGAGTGAGGCACCTCTCTCACATGAGACAAGATGACTGGTGGAGGCAGTGGTCTTGGTAACAGCATTGCTGCTTTTAGCTTCATGGTGAGAATACTCACCTGGGACAGGGGAAACACAGCTTCAATTCCACCCTCTGCCTTGGGGAGAGAAATGATTTGAACACGGGACTCCCACATGACTGCGCAGTTTCTAACCATCAAGCTATGGGGGACACTGATGTAGGGCTCCCTCAATCTCTCCGGTTGAGACGGTTTCACTGTGGATAAATGATTACTTAGTCATTGGAGGAGGGGTCTGGATGTTGGGGTCCCCCCTCCCAGGTGAGTGCTCTAAGCACAAGTATACTCATTGGCTACGTCTACACTGGCATGATTTTCCGGAAATGCTTTTAACAGAAAAGTTTTCCATTAAAAGCATTTTCAGAAAAGCGTGTCTAGATTGGCAGGACGCTTTTCCGCAAAAGCACTTTTTGCGGAAAAGCATCCGTGGCCAATCTAGACACGCTTTTCCGCAAAAAAGCCCTGATTGCCATTTTCGCAATTGTCTGCTGTCTACACTGGCCCTTTTGCGCAAAAGTTTTTCGGAAAAAGACTTTTGCCCGAACGGGAGCAGCATAGTATTTCCGCAAAAGCAGTGACAATCTTACATGAGATCATCGGTGCTTTTGTGGAAATTCAAGCAGCCAGTGTAGACAGCTGGCAAGTTTTTCCGCAAAAGCAGATGATTTTGCGGAAAAACTTGCCAGTCTAGACACAGCCATTGTGTCTCTGGCCCAATGGCTGGTTAAGTATTTGCATACAATGAAAGAGCTTCAAAAAGAGAGATTGAGAGGGCCTGACACCAGAGATCCCCTAGCTCAGTGGCTAGAGAAGGCTCCTATCTGTTCAAAATCTCTCTCTTCCACAGGCAGAGAGAGAATTGAACCTGGGTTTCCCATAACCACATTCAGGGCTCTAACCAGTGTGCCCTTCTCCACCCAGATTTTAAATAGGCTCTGTCTACCAGATTGGGCCCTACAAATGAGAGAGTTGAAAGAACATCTATCTTTCCCCCAGTGTATGAATGGCTACAGGGATTAGGCATGAGAGAGGCATACACACATCTCTAGTGTGGGGCAGCTGTGAATGTTACCAGAAGTAGAAAGTTAGGTGGTAGGAAACTTTTACAGCAGAAATGTAAGTGCCAAGTAAGTCAGGAACATACAGGTTAGATGGCAGCCAAGTGGAAGTTTTGTAAGTCACAGCGGAGCATAAAACTGGGACTTGGGCACTTAAGTCTGGGGTTCTGGCTCCTAAGTACCTTTGTGGCTCTGGGCCTAAGCACCTGGCAGGTTTGGCTTTCTCTCTCAGAAGGAAATTACCCAGTTTCTGTGAAACAGTTTAAGCATCTGAATCTTTCTCTGCAATCTACTAAAATTAAAAAAAAAAAAAAAAAAAAGCGCACAGCTCATTTTTCTCCATGGGCATAAAATCATTAAAGACTAGAGAAAAATCTTTACTCCAGGAGTAGAAGGCACAGACTGTAAACTAACGGTTAAATGTGAAATTTTAATATATCAACATGCAGGTGTTTAACTGATGAGTTGGCCAATTTAAAACATATTGGCAATTTGGGAGCCATGAAAAACAAACGTGACTGTATTCATTGTGGATTTGTGTAGTCTCTCTCTCCAGTTGTGTGTCTTTCATTCTCGCCTTGCAATGGGACACCTCCATGTAACATGTTATCCAACAGACCAGCCAACTCAGGTTAATATTTTTCCCAAAAAGACCCTCTCTAAAAATTCCACCTCCAATGCTCTTGAAAAAATTTTAGCTTCTCATATCCAACGCATAAAAGAAATATATCTGAAATATAAAGATTAAGGGACTGCTCCTCTTATTGGTGTAAATGGGAGCAAGATTGGGCCAAAAAAGACGTGTAAAGCGGGCATGGTTTTTATAATAAGGGAGCAATCTTGCACATAAGATGATCTCTTTTCTAATACTGTAATATCTGGTTTCTTTGAATCCATCTGTAAATTCTATTTTTATCCCAATTAGAATCAGATAAATGTGTCAGATATGGATAAAACTAATTGGTTCTCAGATCTTCTAGGGCTCAGACACTCTCAGAATAAGGGGGTCTGACTAATATAATCGTTCTTATTCAGGGACCTGGTAGAGCAAATTTTAATGGAAATTTACCTGTGTCTTATCCTTTCCTTATATTGCTCTCCTACTTTCTTCCCTTATTACTGTCCCCTCTCATGGTGGCTCTCCCCCTCTTCCCTTTCTCTCTTTTTCCATGAAAGCTGTACTCTCAAGGCACTACTACCTTCTCTGTACCCCTTTTTGTTGCTCACTAGGAGCACTAAGGATCAAAATTCAGCTCTGATGTAAGAAAGCACAGCTATCATTGTGGGAACTGCATGCAGGCTGAATTTCATCCTCAAGTATAATTAAGTGTAATAGGGTAAAATTAAGACCAGAAAAGTCAAGACAATCTTCCTAGTTATGATTGCTCTTGATATTAATTGATTTTTATTAGACTAAGGCCCAGAGACTTCAAATGGGATCAGGACAAGAGCATGGAATATTCTCTCAAGCAAATTGGTGCAAGCTTTGTTGCTTGGGATATTTAAAAGAATACTGGACAAAACAGGAAAACAAGGTGAAAAGAACAAATCTGTAGTAGTGACTTAGGTGATGCATATAATAGGCTAACAGGAATTTTGTCTTTCACACGTCTATGTAATAGAGTAGGGGTGGGGAACCTAAGGTTCAGGGGCCACATACAGCCCCCTGCTTGCCTGGATCCTGGCCTGTAGCTTGGGGCTCCCTCCCCCCCCCCCCCTCAGCACTGGGGAGCCCATGCTGGCGAGGAGTGTTTTTTTTGTTGTTGTTGTTTTTGCTTGGTTTTTTTTCCTCACTTGTCTGCAGCCCCTGATTGATTTTTCTGTGGGTCAGTGGTCCCCAACCCAAAAAAGGTTCCCTATTCCTGTTATAGAACTATACTAGATACATTTAGCTGGATGATTCTACTAAAATCAACAGTGACAAAGTTAACTTCAACATTTAAACTGTTATAATTATGCTTAAGAATTAGCACTTCATTGAGATGAATGATGAGAGTGGCCACACACAGCTATTATCTTCCTGTCCCTCTGTCCACAACTTTAGGAAAAATGCACAGCACTGGTTCTCATTTAAAAGGTTTATTTCACAACCGTAGAAGGAGTAGACTTTTTTTAAAACAAAAAGCTGACTTTGGGTGGGTCTGAAATGGAAGTACTGGAATGGCATTTTGGTCTGTTCAGGGTTACCTAAAGAGCTACACTTAGTGCTCACAGAATGTGTGAGGCACTCCCTCTTCACTGGCGTCACTAATACTCTTGGATGCCACAGCATAAGAGATGCATCCTGTGCCTTTCCACTCCCAGTGCAGCACAAGATGATCTAATATCCGTGGTGTGTGTCCCAGGATCTCAAAACCAATTCTGTGCTCAAACTGCCCGTTAGGCCAAAGTCAAAAAGGATAATAGGTTCATATTTTTCTTGTATAAGATGTACAAGAAGAAATGGAGTAACACATCTGTCTTTATTTTATAAAGGCACTAGTAATGCTAAAAATGAATGGATATCAATCATGGGGCCAAGGTCTTTAGATTCAATACAACTCCAAGAAGAGCTGAAGCATAGCCAACTCATTCAGGAGAGGGGCTTCATGATAGAGTTCTGACTTGGAATGCTACTCCAGCTTATGCCCAGGCCAGAAAGATTTCCATCTTTATTCTGTCTTTAGATGTACGTACCCCTCCCAGAAAAGCTTTTGCATCTAGAATGCTGCCATCAGCCTTTGAAATCCTGAAGACACTGTCACAAAGGCAGATGAGCTGCAGTCTAATTAATTGGAAGTCGACATTTTATTTACAGTTACGCTGTAGGGTTGCTTTCATCTGCTCTGTACAAGTAACTTATCAACCACTTACATAAATTCTTTCTTCACACACCCTGATTCTTTCTGCTGGAACTTGTAAATACAGTACTATAGAGGAAGCAAAGGCAAATTGCAGGGAGTCATAGCTTAAAGTGAGTCCCACAAAATAAAACAGAAATAATGGGCACTGGAATAGATGGAATAGATCTGTCTAACTAGATACTTATATGGACCATAACACAGAAGAATCCAAACACTTAGGTACAGAAAAAAATACAATATTTCTCCTTCTTCCAACTACAGAAGAATTACTTTGATTAATACATGAATTCCTGAATTTTTAAAAGAGTGTGAATGTAAGAATAGTAAGGAAAAGAGAATAAGTGAAGTTGATGAGATTAGTTTGCCACACAGGGAAGATATAAATTTATAGCTGAAAAGTTAGTAATTTTAAAACCTATGAAACAGAATGAAGTAAAACAGAATAGCAGCACAACTGTAATTAAGCAACAGACATGCATAAGACATTTCCTTATGTGACACTTTATGAAGGACTGACAGTATAACACTTGTGTTAATTTTAGCAGATGACAATCTATGAGGAGCTCTATACTTCCAGTTCTGTCACTTCTACTCAAAAGAGAAGACGGAGGAAACATTCTTTCAAGAATAGTGATAGAGATGCAGCCGTGTTAGTCTGGTATAGCTAAAACAAAAGACAGGACTATGCAGCACTTTAAAGACTAACAAGATGATTTATTAGGTGATGAGCTTTCATGGGCCAGACCCCACGAAAGCTCATCACCTAATAAACCATCTTGTTAGTCTTTAAAGTGCTGCATAATCCTGTCTTTTGATTCTTTCAAGAGACTCTTTCAGTTAGGCATGGGCCAGAATTGGGAGCTCTAATCCAAAACATCTGAATTTTGTAGGAGGAGTGTTGGTGGGTGTCACGTCCCTGGTTTTGAACCGGACCTATGGATTTGGTTCCAGGTCAGGATCAAAACTGGAAAGATCTCATTTTCACATAGCGGTTTAGGGTCAGCAGAAACTCTGCAGAGCAGCTCATGATAATGGAATGGCATCTGTCCCTGTTTATTCTTGAATACAAACCTCACTCACAACTCAGTCCCCATCTAACTAAGAAAGTAGTGTTTATTCTCGTTACACCTGCTGTCCATGAATGATTGGGACATTCATCTTTCCTCTTTCCCCTCTATGATAGAGCAGATAATATCTGCTACCATGACCACAACCAAACCTGGGATTCACATCTGCAAGGCTGCCAAAGAAACCTATGAGCTATGTACACAGGAAAGTTCTTCCATTATGGCCAAATCCTGACCATATTAGCAAAACTCCAAGTAACTTCCAATGGGTGATAAATTGGCCCCTAGCTGTTATAGCAGTTTCTCATATAATTCTTCATGATTACCTGATTTCAGTTTCTACTGGGACTAGATATCCAGATATAGGTTGGACCTCCTTGGTCCATCACCCTCAGGACCTGATTGGTCCCGGATGAGGGATTTTGATGGACCAGGGGAGATCATTTCTAGCCTCCCTGCTACTGTCCACCTCCCCCCTCCCAGCTCTAGCCCAGCCCACTTTCCTCCTGGCTGGCTTCCCACCAGCTGCCAACCCCTCAGACAGCTGTGTGCCATGACTCTCAGTTCCCCCGTGCAGCCACATGACAGGGCTCTCACCCCCTAACTTCTCCCCTGGGATAGCTGTGCACCAGGGCTCTGGGCCCCACCAGGCCACTGCTGTGGCAGTGGCTCCCAGCACCACTGGGCCATTGCCACTATTGCTGTAGCTCCCAGCCCCATCAGGTGCCCAGGTGCTGGGTCTCCCAGCCCTGCTGCCATGCACTGGGCGGCCCTGCTGGTAACTCGCTGTGAGTAGTCTGCTGTCCTGTCAGCCCCATGGGGCTCCCTACTGCTGGCCCTCTACGGGGACTCGCTGGTCCTGTAACATCTGTGCTGGACCATCGATGTTGCTGGACCAGAGAGTCCCGGTTTGGGAAGTTTCAGCCTTTAATCCACTAGTCATGGTAGGTCTGGACTTGTGCTTCAAGTATCACCAGTATTGTGGTGACATTCTGTTCACACAGAAATTAAACTTCATTCCCATCAGCAGTTAAGCATTACTTATTCTCTGGTGCTATGAGACTCAAAAAGCTACAGCTTCATCAATCCAAGTTATTATCTATACTGATAATATAGAAGAATGGTCATTTTTCTACAGTGTTTCTGATTGAAGACAGAAGTGTCATTACAAACCTATATTCCTTTGGATCACCACACATTCTTTAACTCTTGGGGGTGAGTGGCTTTGGCTTGAAAGGTCAAAATATTCAAAGCAGTATTTGTTTTTGCCCATTTCAAACAAAGTGCAGTTAAATTCTGTGCTGTTGCTCCCTGGGTGTAGGACTTTTTCATCTCGCCATGTTGCTCTTTCACCAGGATGTCTGAGAGCTTCCATGTACACAGCAATTTTCCCTTTGATGGCAATGCATGGAGGGGTGACAATAAACACCAGAACTGAAGACTCACACATCACATCTGGTGCCACCACTAGTTTGTATCCAAATTTGTGGATGAGGTCTATGGGCCCTGTTGAGACAATGACGGAGTTGGTCTCTATTGATTTCAGTAGCACGGTGACATATACTTCTTGGTCAATAGGTGGGCAGTCAAACTCCACCCACTGGGATCTAGAGAGAAAGATTCCTTTGCTAGTTCTCATACCGAGTGACTCATCAGAGCTTAATCTTCTTAGTTCATATAAGCTCTTGGTGAATATCACATCTAGTGAAACCACTGTCTCGTTCATAGCACACAGTTGTGTGTTAGTGAAAAGTCCAACCTGAAGGGAACTCCTGAGCACCTCAGTGGTCCTGTTCAAGTCTATGTGAACTACAGGCCATTCTACCCTGAGGAGGGTACTCGCACCCCTCGAGTGAATTTCAGTGCCATTTTCAGTCTCAGAGATCATTCTGAACCAATAGTCCCCGGCCCTCTTGAAATAGAAACAGTCAAATCCTATCTTGCCTTGTGACTGTCTTGTCAGAAGCTGGTGTTTTGCAATGGTCCGGTTGGTGCTGGCATCTAGCAGTATGATGGACATATTCTTTGCTGTCACATTACCATCGACAAAGTACTGAAAATCAACAGACACTGTGTCGTTGCTTAAGGCTACATGGCCTGGTTGCTCCAAGAGGAGATATTCCACTTCACCAAGAACTGAAAGAAAACAGTTTCACAACATTATTAATAAGCAAAAAGGAAAAAACGTGAATAACCACCATGTTATGGACATTATGGACAATCAGCTGGTTTAAGAATTGGTGCCCAACCCTTTCAAAGCAAATGAATCAATTTAGTGGAATAAGACCTTGGCTATACCAACTGGAGCTCATCGCTTTCCATTCATGTAGAGCTAGGGTTTGAAGCAAGTCAAGCTCCATCACAGCTTACAGTGTGCACAACAGGAAGAGCAGAGAACCTCAGAAACAAAACCCTGAGGTGATGTCTAACAGCAGAGGGAAAAAACACTGCTTTATACTAATAACTATTTTATTTATAAAGCTTACTTATAGGGCAACCTTACTGAAAGAATCCCTTAAAAATTCATATCTGAGGAATGAAGGCTCATGTAGTTTAACTTCAAATTACTTTTGCTTGATAGATGTTAAGGTCCTGCTTCTGAACTATCCTTCTTTATCTTTTACTCAAAATAAAAAATCTCTCCCCAATGTCTTGCCATTGTTCCACTTAGTTTTACTATAATTTAGTGAAAAAATAGGATTTGAGTTTCTTAAAGCAGAAGTGTAGAAAATACCACTCAATTATACATATTAACAATTCTACATTGTGCCTTTTGAAGCTGCCTTTCATACTTTATAAGTATGGGGGTACTTTATAAGTATTTCATAGAATTACAGAAGTGTAGCATTGGAAGGGACTTCAAAAGGTCTTCTAGGTCAGTCCTCTGCATTTAAGACAGGACTAAGAATTAAAACCATCCTTGACAGGTGTTTGTCAAACATCCTCTTAAAAGCTCCAATGAGATAGAGATTCCACAAACTCCCTAGGCAATTTATTTAAATGGTTAACCACCCTGACAGTTTGGAAGTTTTTCCTAATGTCAAATTTAGGTTTCCCTTGCTGTAATTTAAGATCATTGCTTCTTGTCCTAGCCTCAAGGATTAACAAGAACAATTTTTCTCCTTTCTTCTTGTGAAAAATCTTCCATGGTCTTTAAAACTGTTATCATGGCTCCCCTCAGCCTTTTCCAGATTAAACAACCTCAGTTTCTTCAGTCTTCCCTCATAGGTCATGTTTTTTTAATCTTTAATAGTTTTTGTTGTTCTCTTCTCGGCTTTTTTCAGTCTGTCCACGTCTTTCTTGAAATGTGGTGCCCAGACCTGGACACAACGTTCCAGTTGAGGTCTAATCAGTGCAGAGTAGAGCAGAAGAATTACTATATGTGCCTTGCTTACAATACTTCTGCTAATGCACCCTAGAATGAGATTTGTTTTTGCAACAGTTACACTCTTGACTGGTATTTAACTTGTGGTTCTTTCCAGATTCCTTTCCATAGTACTCCCTCCTAGACTATCATTTTGTATGTGTGCAATTGATTGTTCCTTCCTAAAGGGAATATTTTGCATTTGTCCTTATTGAATTTCATCTTATTTACTTCAGTCCAATTCTCCAATTTGTCCAGATCATCTTAAATTGTAATCCTATCTTCCAAAGCACTTGCAACCCCTCCAATTTGGGATTTTCAACAAACTTAATAAGAATATTCTCTATGCCATTATATAAATCACTGATGAAGGTATCAAACAGAATCAAACCCAGGGACTGATTTCTGTGGGACCCCATTTAATATACATTTCAAGCTTTATTGTGACCCACCAATAACTACAGCTTTCCAACCAGTTAGGCACCAACCTTATAGTAGTCCCATCTAGGTTGTATTTCCATAATGTGTTTATGGAAAGTCAAAGTCAATATATACCATATATGCCACTTCTTGCCTATCAATGAGGCTTGTTACTCTGTCAAAGTATTATGTTTGTTTGATATAATTTGTTCTGGACAAATCCATGGTAATGTTATTTATCACCTTATTATCATTTAGGAATTGTCAAACTGATTCCTTCATTATTTGCTCCATTATCTTTCCAGATACTGAAGTTAAGTTGACTGGTCTGTAATTCCCTAGGTTCTCCTTATTTTCCTTTTTATAGGCTCGTACTACATTTTCCCTTTTCCAGTGCTCTGGAATCTTTCCTGTCTTCCATGAGATGAGTTTTTAAGATAATGGCTCAAATATC
Organism: Pelodiscus sinensis; assembly: GCF_049634645.1. NCBI lineage: Eukaryota > Metazoa > Chordata > Testudines > Trionychidae > Pelodiscus > Pelodiscus sinensis. Next base: position 291,852,118 of record NC_134711.1, on the reverse strand, counting down.
TCCTCAGTTACACTGAGTATTCTAGGGTGTATAGGCCCTGATGACATGAAAACATCTAACTTGCCTAAATAATTTTTAACTTGTTCTTTCCCTAATTTAGCCTCAGATTCTACCTCGTTTTCACTGATCTTCGCTATGTTAGACCTATGATCACTATCAATCTTTCTCTGGTGAAAACTGAAACAAAAAAACTTTTAGCACTTCTTCCATTTTCATATTTTCTGTTATTATTTTCCCCCCTCATTGAGTAGCAGGCCTGTCCTTGGTCTTCCTCTTGCTTCTAATTAATTTCCAGAATATTTTCTTGTTACTCTTTATATCTCCAGCTAGTTTAATCTCATTTCATGCCTTGGCCTTTCTACTTTTTTCCCTACATGCTTGTGTAGTTTGTTTATATTCCTCCTTTGTAATTTGACCTAGTTTCCACTTTTTGTAGCACTCTCCTTTAGTGATGTGAAACTCAAAGATCTCCTGATTAAGCCACAGTGCCAACCAATAGCCATACTTCCCACCTTTCCTATGCAGTGGGACAGTTTGCTCATGTGCCCTTAATGAAGCCTCTTTGAAAACTCATTTTACCTATTTGCATCACAGAGCTGGCTAAAGAGAGTAGCATTACTTCCCCCACCCCCCGCCCAGCTATGAGTATGTCATTTCATTATAAACAGTATGGTTTTATTTAAATATAATTGTGACATGACAATGCTTGTGCAGGTTACCAAACTATTCTGAAACATGCTTTGACTAGCAGGAAAAAACAGTACGTAATGAACAGGACCTAGAGAAATCACAGTTCTGATCCCAGCTCTGCTATAATTCTGTGAGAACATAGGCAATCACTTAGAAATCTGAGGCACAGGGAAGTTATCTGCATAATGAGAATGACACTTCTCTGCTTCACAGAGGTGCTGTGCTGTGTGACTTACTTCACTGGTATCAGTTGAAGTTGCGAGCGTTCAGCACTTTGGCAAAAGAGGCATTCTGAAAGTGAGGAACAGACACGGGCCACTTGTGAGAATTTTTGCTGACATGACTTACCCAGCATCATACAGAAACTCTGTGGAAGAAGCAGGGATAGAATCCACTTCTCCAGGGCACTATTCAACTGCCTTATCCATGCAACTATCTATTCTTCCTCTTCATGCAACTCCCAGCCTCAGTCACTACACACCTTGCAACTTCTACAAAAATAGCCTTATTCATTATACAACTCTGATTCACCCCTAAAGTACATCCAACTCGTGCTCTGAATAAGACAGAGGCCCTGCGGGGAAAATTAAGGTATGTGAACATATAATTAAAGACTGTATCATAATTAAGGGCCTACATAAAATGTGGAGAAATCACACATTTTTCATGAGTTGGTCACAGTATCAACAGCAGTATCAACAGTGGATCTGTTACACATTTGTGAAATGTGCTATTTATGCCATGACCAACCCACAAAAAATATGTGATTTCTCTGCAGTACTTCTTAAACTTGGGGTCCCAACCCAAAAGAGGTCACAACTTTAACAAACCTATTAGAGGGTCATGGTATTACCACACTCACTTCTCCAATGCTGCTAATTGGTGTGTCTGCCTGAAGCTGGGTGGCAGGAGAGCAATGGCTGCTGCACGAGCACTCAGCTCTGAAGGCAGTACTGCCGCCAGCAGCAGCAATTAACATACCACTCTTACTTCTGTGCTGCTGACCAAGCTGCTTTCTTCAGAGCTGGGCAACCAGACAGCAGCCAATGATCTCCAATTTGCTTTCAGAGCAGGTGGCCAGAGCCCATATTTCACAGTATGTTTAAAAAAAATGTAATGTCTAGAGTTGAGCAGGAAATGGTTTTCCCATCTCCTGAACATTTTTAAGATTTTGAAAATGGTTCCAGGACTGACTCAGGATGAAAAGTCAAAATCTCAAAATCTCAAATTTTTCACAAACTAAAAACTGAAAAAAATGGGTTCAGTCACTTTAAACATTTTGTTTTGATGTTGATCCTTCTGAACCAGCTCTAATAATTTCCTAATTAAAAATTGAAAGACAAAAATAATTCATCATATAGAACCATATTGACCATCAACTCAGGGCATCAATATGTTACAATACTAGGCTGTTACGTTCAATGTGGACAGCCACTAGACAGGGATGAGACATACATTTTGTCAGTGGGTTTCACAGGCACTTGCTGAACAGCAAAGGAATGGTGAGTCTCATGAATAATGTTTCCATTCCAGGTATCCTAGAGGAGCGTAACTTGCTCCTTTCACCACCTTCTCCCAGTCCCTTTCTGCTCCTATACTTTTCTCTTCCTCTGCCCTTTCCATAACCCATTCTTCTCAGCTTCTGCCTGTCTCTAGGTTTTTCTTCATTCCTGCCTCTATTCCTATCCCCCTTCATCCTGATCTCCTGTCCTCTTCTTTCTCCCATAGCTGCATTCCTGCCTCCTCCAGTCTTCCCTCCTACCCACCCTGCTTGCTCTTGGTCTTCCATTCCTGGCACCTACTCTTAGCTCCAAAGTTCAATGCTTTGGAAACCAGTAGGAGCAATTTCAGGGACAGTAGAGCTCAGAGGCTGCAATGGTGAATGCTCAATCTCTGTGGGGATGCAGCATGTGTAGTCTGGTTGATAAATAAGAGCTATGAGGAACAGATGCCAGATTTGGGCAAATATCTGTAGGGACCATCAAATGCCACATCCCTGACATGAGGGTGACTTCTCAGCCAAATGTCGGGTATCTACTCCATAGCACAGAGGTTCTAGTTTTGCTCAACGGTTGAAAGAATTATTTCACTGGGCCAAACAAACAATCTCATTCTTAAAAGGGATGAACCATTTTAGCTGAAATACGAAAACTCCGTCTTTGGCAGATGTACAATATGGTAGATCTCAGCCCAAATGGTTTAAGTTTGGCAATGCTATACGCAACTAATGATAGGGTCTTATAATGGAAAAATCAAGCAACCTTAACTATGTTCATTGCTACTTGTGTGTTTGATTCCTATTTACCTTATTGATACAGACTGTATAGTACTGTAAAGTCTTGTTTATATACTAGGAATTTACAGCAGTATAGTTATGAAAACTCCACACCCCTCAGAAACATAGTTATATCAACTTAACCCCAGTGTAGACCGTACTAGGTTGACAAAATAATTCTTCTGTTACCCTAGTTACTACCTCTCAGGTAGGCAGGGTACCTCCGGCCATGGGAGAAGCCCTCCTGTGGGTGTAGGTAATGTCTACACTGAAGTGCTATAGAAGTACAGCTGTGCTGCTGTAGCGTAGTAAATGTAGACATACACTAAGAAATAGAAGCAGTATGTGTGGTTGTAGTGATGTACCTGCCATTGACTTTAATATGAATCATATAGTAAATCTTGGAAAGTGGACATTGTTGGGAAGCTGTTGTCATTGCGTTGGCGCACTTTGACTTAGACTTGCCCAGTTGGACAGTCCTTCCCCTATCTTTGTATAGGAGTAGGAATAGTCTGGTCATACACTGACAGAGCAGGCACTTCATGACTTTCAGAAGGGCCCAGAATAGGGACAGCCAACTTCCATTGCATATTACCACTGCTTTCCAGGTTTTTTGGGTTGTATCTGGGGTCCCAGTGGCATGGATAGCCTGCCTTGGTTTGCTTTCAGCCTTTCATGTTTGTGGGTCCTGGTTGTGATGCCAATGACCTGTCAATGCAGTTATTACAAGACCTGTCTGATTTTGCAATCAGAGTTTTTTATTTCTGGGTATTATTCTAATTTCTTAGAATTTAGTGAGATAAATAGAAAGGAACATAAACACTGTCAAATCAAGTGTAAACATGTAATAAGAAAAGCAAAAAAAGATTTTGAGGAACAGCTAGCCAAAAACTCAAAAAGAAATAACAAAATGTTTTTTAAGTACATTAGAAGCAGGAAGCCTGCTAAAAAACCTGTGGGTCCCCTAGATGATCAAGCTATAAAAGGAGCAATCAAGGACGATAAAGCCATTGCGGAGAAACTAAATGATTTCTTTGCTTCAGTCTTCACAGCTGAGGACGTTGGGGAGATTCCCGAATCTGCACCATCCTTTGTGGGTGGTGAATCTGAGGAACTGTCCTGGACTGAAGTGTCATTAGAGGAGGTTTTGGAACAAATAGAAAAACTTAATGTTAACAAATCTCCAGGACCAGATGGCATTCATCCAAGGGTTCTAAAAGAACTCAAATGGGAAATTGCTGAGCTATTATCTGTAGTTTGTAACCGATCCTTTAAATCGGCTTCCGTACCTAATGACTGGAAGGTAGCCAACGTGACACCAATATTTAAAAAGGGCTCTAGAGGCGATCCTGGCAATTACAGACCGGTAAGTCTAACTTCAGTACCGGGCAAATTAGTCAAAACAATAGTAAAGAATAAAATTGTGAAGCATGTAGAAGAACATAATTTGTTGGACAAAAGTCAACATGGTTTCTGTAAAGGGAAATCCTGTCTTACTAATCTATTAGAGTTCTTTGAAGGGGTTAACAAGCATGCAGATAAGGGGGATCCAGTAGATATAGTATACTTGGATTTTCAGAAAGCCTTTGACAAGGTCCCTCACCAAAGGCTCTTGTGTAAATTACATGGCCATGGGATAAGAGGAAAGGTCCTTTCTTGGATTGAGAACTGGTTAAAAGACAGGAAACAAAGGGTAGGAATAAATGGTAAATTTTCAGATTGGAGAGGGGTAACTAGTGGTGTCCCCCAAGGGTCAGTCCTGGGACCAATCCTTTTCAACTTATTCATAAATGATCTGGAGAAAGGGGTAAGCAGTGAGGTAGTAAAGTTTGCAGATGATACAAAACTGTTTAGGATAGTCAAGACAGAAGCAGACTGTGAGGGACTCCAAGATGATCTCACCAAACTCAGTGATTGGGCAGCAAAATTGCAAATGAAATTTAATGTGGATAAGTGTAAAGTAATGCACATTGGGAAAAATAACCCCAACTATACGTACAGTATGATGGGGGCTAATTTGGCTACGACAAATCAGGAAAGGGATCTTGGAGTTATCGTGGACAGTTCTCTAAAAACTTCCACACAGTGTGCAGCGGCGGTCAAAAAGGCAAATAGGATGCTAGGAATTATTAGGAAAGGGATAGAAAATAAGACACAGAATATCTTACTGCCCCTGTATAAAATTATGGTACGCCCACATCTTGAATACTGTGTACAGATGTGGTCTCCTCACCTCAAAAAAGATATTTTGGCCTTGGAAAGGGTTCAGAAAAGGGCAACTAAAATGATTAGGGGTTTGGAACGGGTCCCATATGAGGAGAGGTTAAAATGACTGGGACTTTTCAGTTTAGAAAAAAGGAGACTGAGGGGGGATATGATAGCGGTCTATAAAATCATGAGTGGCGTGGAGAGGGCCGATAAAGAAAAGTGATTTATTAGTTCCCTAAATAGAAGAACTAGAGGTCACCAAATGAAATTAATGGGTAGCAGGTTTAAAACGAATAAAAGAAAGTTCTTCTTCACACAGCGTGTAGTCAACCTTTGGAACTCCTTGCCAGAGGAGGCTGTGAAGGCTAGGACTATAATAGAGTTTAAAGAGAAGCTAGATAATTTCATGGAGGTTAGGTCCATAAAAGGCTATTAGCCAGGGATAAAATGGTCCTTGGCCTCTGTTTGTCAGAGGCTGGAGAGAGATGGCAGGAGACAAATCGCTTGATCATTGTCTTCGGTCCACCCTCTCTGGGGCACCTGGTGCTGGCCACTGCCGGCAGACAGGATACTGGGCTAGAAGGACCTTTGGTCTGACCCAGTAGGGCCGTTCTTATGTTCTTATGTTATGTTATGTACATATAAGTAAGGATAAGATGTAAGAAGAATATTTTATTTTACTGCAAGACAATATTTCAGATTATACAGGCATTTTTAATATGTGCTTTTGATGTAGAGAGATGGGAATGAAGTGAGTTTTACTCACAAAAGCTTATGCCTTAATAAATCTGTTAGTTTCTAAGGAGCCACGGGACTTCTTGTTGTTTTTAAAGAAGAGAAGGAAATAGATGGGTGAAATGAAAGGTAAATTTGTATATATACAAAATTGCTTGACAGTTATTTTTAGGACTACAGAACATTCTTTATATAAAAAAATATTGTCACTACATGACCTAAAATACTAAAAATATTATCATGAGGATTTACCGTCCCTACCCTCACCTTGTAATTTAGACTGATGCAACAAAGTTCCATTAAAGTACAGGATTCATGACTTTTATATTTGTGGGGTAACTAGGTAATGGTTTTATACAGGGTTGTTCTCTCAAAAAGTTGTAGACGTTGTAATATTACATTTCACCCAGATGTAGGTGGATAAAACATTTATCTTCACCACGTCTCTCAATATCAGATTGTTGACTTTTTTAGTTAAAGTTGTATGATTAAAATGACAGGGAGTTGACAGCTACATTCAAACACAAAAAAACAAATGCCCCCATTTCTATTGTGAGCCAGATTACATCCTACCCTATTACAACTGAAAGGCTTGTTAAATGTGAAACTGATCTCTTGGCATAATTCTGGGAGTAAAGATATGGGTTCATGTAACAGGGTAGGTTCAGTCTTTAATAACTCTCAGGCCTGTAGAGAGAGAGAGAGAGAGAGAGAGAGAGAGAGAGAGAGAGAGAGAGAGAGAGAGAGAGAGAGAAAGAGAGAGAGAGAGAGAGAGAGTGTGTCTGTCTGTCTGTCTGTCTGTCTGTCTGTCTGTCTGTCTGTCTGATGTCAGCCCCTCCCCTATGCCAGCCAGCGAGGGAGGATCCAGTCCCTTCATGGTGCCCCTCAGCAGGGTGCTGGCAGCCATGTGCAAGCAGTGCAATTCATGGGCCACCTCCTCACTATGTGCAGCCAAAGCAAAGGAAGCCACAGGCTGCAGAGTGTGGCTGCCGGTGCCAGACTGGAGCTCTGGCATATGGGCTGCCCCACGTTACTCTTTAGTAAGAGCCCCACTGCAAGCTGCGGCAGAGGCCAGGCACAGAATGGGGCTGAGGCTGCCAAGCTAGCTGGGGAGGCCACTCCCTTTTAGTGGCACTTTGGAACCCAGCCCCGCCCCCCAAGCCCAATCTGACTCCTGTTCTAGGGGAGGGAGATGGGATGACCAGGGATTTTCTGTTTCTTTTTGGCTCTGCCTGTAGCTGTGGTTAAGGCAGCTGCCTCTCCTGCCCCTCAGCAGAGGTACTGGGGTGCGGCTGCTGCACTACCCTCCCTCCTCCAGCTTGATGTAGTTACCATCATATTCAAACCATATTTAAATATCACTATGGGGAGAAAAGAGCCACAGGGAAGAAAATGAAAGGCCACAGCCAAGCCTTGCACGAAGATAGATGCTTTTGTAAAGGCTAGGAAGGCTGTGGCTGAGACAGACAGGAATACAGATGAAAATCAAGAATCAGCTATAGTCTATCAGCAATCAGACCATGTAGAATCAGGATTTTAAATCAGTGAATGTCATTCATATGAAGAAAGCAATCTATTAGAGATTAAAAGTGTGAGGAAGACAGAAGCAGTTAGTCTTTCTGTTGATGATACAGGCAGTCCCCGAGTTACGCGGATCCGACTTATGTCGGATCCGTACTTACGAACCGGGCTTTTCTCGCCCCGGAGGACGCGGGTGGCAGGACCGCCCAGACGCACCGCGTTCCCAATGCCCGTGTCCTCCGGGGCGAGACCAGGGAGACGCGGAGCAAAGCCGCAGAGGATGCGGGCGGCGGAACCGCGGTGTGTTTGGGCGGTCCCGCCGCCCGTGTCTCCCTGGTCTGCTGGGGGGGGGGCGCACTAGCTGCGCCCCTCCCCCCCCGAGCAGACCAGGCTTTTCTCCCGGACGCCTGTGGTAGAGCAGCTGGGGCGCTGCCGGGTTGGACCTACCCAGCAGCACCCCAGCTGCTCTGCCCCCAAGCGTCCCCAAGTCAGCCGCTGCTGAAACTGACCAGAGGCTGACTACAGGAAGCTGGAGGCAGAGTTGCTCTGCCCCGGGCTTCCTGGAATCAGCCGCTGATCAGTTTCAGCAGCAGCTGACTTGGGGACCCTGGGGTAGAGCAGCTGGGGTTCTGTCGGGTTGGTCCCCGCAGCACCGAGGTGTCGCGCTGCGGGGACCTACCCGGCAGCGCCCCAGCTGCTCTGTTCCAGGCATCCAGATTCAGCCACTGTTGAAACTGATCAGTGGCTGATTCCAGGAAGCCCGGGGCAGAGAAACTCTGCCTCGGGCTTCCTGTAGTCAGCCGCTGGTCAGTTTCAGCAGCAGCTGAATCTGGACGCCAGTTCCGACTTACGTACAAATTCAACTTAAGAACAAACCTACAGTCCCTATCTTGTACGTAACCCGGGGACTGCCTGTATTAGTACTATTTTGACTGCCACGATGATGAAAGAAGAGATAATCCAAGTTGTTAATTCACTCCCACCTATTCAAAAATGCCACTTGCTCACTGAACACTACATTCTGCCGAGGGACTACATTTTTCCCTCCAGGGTTCTGCATAAATGTAATCCCAAATTCAAGTATAGGTATCTCTGTATGACTACAAGTGGACGTTATATTATCCCTCACTAGATGCTGCCTTTTGGATTTATTGCACAGTTATGGTTCCAGAAGACAAAAGGAGTAAATGTAAGCAATTTGTCAATAGTCCCTTTATCAAATGGCACAAAATTGATGAGGAGGCTAAAGATCATTAGCAAACAAAATACAATAACATTTCTATGATTTCTGCAGAACACCTAAAACAGTCTGTAATGGAGCCAGAAAAAAAGCATCCATAACTATTATGAATTGATCATATAAAACAAACAAACAACCCCCCCCTCAAAACAGCCACATTATCAAGTCTGTGTCTGAAGCCATCCTTTTCTATGGAAAACGATGTATAGCATTACATGGAGATCATATAAAACTTTCAGAAACCTCAGATGAGGATGTCGCAGGCAACTGTGGCAACTTCTTAGCAGTACTGCAAATGATACCCAGAAAAGACCCTATTCTGCATGATCATATATTCAGCATTTGTTTGAATAACCACAATGCCAAATATACATCACCAAGAATTTAGAATGAATGGACATAATTGATCATGATATTATTTGCCAAAAACTAGCTGAAGAGATAAAGGCTGCATCTTTCTTCAATATCATGGCTGATAAAGTATCTAGTCATAACAAAGAAGAGCTGGCATTGTGTGTTCATTTTGTGGACAAAAATAAGAATATTCTAGAAGACTTCTTGGCCTTTTTGTCTTTGGAAATAATTACTAGTGAATACACCACCAATAGTATTATCAGAACTGTAAATGAACTAGGACTGGATGTATCAAAAATAAGAAGACAGGGCTACAATGGTGCAGCAAACATGTCAAGTGATAATGTCAGAGTACAGCGTCGCTTAAGAGAACTATCACTGGAAGCAGTATATGTACACTGCAGTTCACATGGTCTCAACTTTCTAATTGTTCATTCCTATGGTTTGACAACTGTATGAATCACTATGGTCAAGCTGAAGTCTTGCTGCTTGTTTTTCCTGAGCAGTCCGAAGCATTAAAGTCTGCTTTTGTCCATCATCAGCAAAGAATTACCGAAGTCACAGGGTCGCAAGGTATTGATACATTTGTGCAGGACAAGGTGGTCAGTAAAACATATTGCATATCAATACTTCTACCAAGCATACCTGTTTATTATTACAGCCTTGGAATTAATTGCTCATAGAATTAATTGAGACCAATGTGGAGAAGTTTACCAGAATGTCGAATGGCAAAGCAGAGGCCAACAGCTTGCTTGCATGTCTTGCATGTCTTGCATGATTTGACTTTAGCACCACATTCATTTTTAAAATTGTACCTCATTTGTCAGGTATTTCAGTCAAATTGCAAAAGCAAAACAATAGATATTGTCAGCACATACAAGGAGATAGCTGAGGTTAAAAAAACCTTCTAGCATTATATCAGAAAATATAAATGAGGAATTTGGCAGAATCTATCAGTATGCAGTATGGTCAGCCCATGCTGTCAATGTGGAGCCTTCTATGCCTTGAATAGTTGGTAGACAGGTTCACTGGCAAAATGCCACAGCAACTACTCCAGAGGAATACTACAGAGGAAATATGGCAGCTCTGTTCTTGGCTCATATCACTAAAAAGCTTGAAGAGCAGTTCTCCAATTTAGCTGCTAAGTCTTATCTTTTACGTTTAGTACCATTTCTGTTATGTGGAAATACCCTTAAACGCGCTGCCCACGCTGTTCAAAAAACTCAAAATTATTATAATGGGGTTAATGGGAGGTTGGTCGTAAGTACAGATGGTCATAAGTCAGTGTGTTTCTAAGTCAGGAAGTGGCTGTATTGTTTTTCATTACAGCAAGATCCCAGAACCAATAGTGGGAAATAGTTTTTGCAGGGGGGCCAATTAATGAATTTTGGTACATGGTCACAGACTGGCTCCACCCCAGGAAGAGGAGGGGCCTGGGGTAAAAGGGGCAGGGCTGAGGACTAGCCCCCCCTCAGAGTTGTCTGGGGCTAGAGGCTTTGAATTAAAACATAGCAAAGAGCTTGTGGCTCCCAGCCCCACTGCTACTGCATTGCCTGTCTGCTGCCCAGGATTGCTGTGGCTATTTAAAAGACTCAGCTCTAGCCCCTGCCAGGGTAGCACTGCTACTGAGAGCTGTGAGCCATTTAAACAGGATCCTGCTGCCTGAGCCACCGCCTAGAAATTCAGTGATATGGGCACCAGCATATAAATAGAAAGCTGCCAGATGCAGTTCTCAGGTCAAATCGAAGCGTTAGGTGGGCTGGATCCAGCTGCTAGTCTGCATCTTGCCCAGCCCTGTTCCAGAAGGTAATTTCTACAAGACCTTATTACTGTGTACATTTTTAGTATGTTATAATAAAATCATTTTACCAATCAGTTTCCACTCAAATTTTTCATTAACTTTCTTATGCTAACTCATTGCATGACTATTTTGAACTCCTTTATATTTAAAAAAAGTTGCTTGCACGTTTACAAAGAAAAAGTACCCCATGCCAGAGAAATTCCTGTGTATGAACCTGGTTCAGGTTATTCTGTTTCTTTTTCTGAACCAATCTACAGATGGAGAGAGTCTTCTTTATGTTCTGACACAATTACAGCCTTTTCATAAGTCCAAGACTATATTCTGGGTACTCCGGGGAAAGATTCTGTGTATGCTCCCAATGCATCAGATCATCTATTAATACCACTACCCCTTAATATTTTAAATGACTTCAGATATATATCCACAGTACTCCTTTTAGAGTTACAATACTCACCGTAATCACAAAGCACAACTAACAATAGATTTGAAAAATCTTTCAACATCTGTTTCATTCTGATCATTGGGCTCATAGGTCCTTTTATTCCTCATGTCCTTTTCCACTCCCAAAACACAGGCACTGTTTTCAAGAACACCTGAAAATTAAAACGTAAAAAAATTACAACCCTGTTAAATTTGCTTCATAAAAGAAAAAACCTGAACATTAGTTGGAAAACTTTTGACAATAGTAATAATGCATTAATAGTATTAAACAATATATCCAGTTAGGGGTGAAAGTAAATGCCAGGACTTGCCAGTGCATCAGTGTCCTTGGTAAAGTGAGAGGGCAGCTTTGTGCCGCCGGAAGGGGCAGAAGGATTGGGGCAGATTTCTGCAGTCCAGAAGCCCCATGCTCCAGTGGTGATTTGAAGGGGCTGGGAGCCCCAGGCCCTTTTAAATCTTCAGGCTCTGGGGCAACTGCCCCTTTTGCTCCCTCCCCCACCTCCCATAGGCAGCACTGCTGAACCCTACAGCAGAGCCATTGACAGGGGGAGCAAAGGGAGGCAGCAACATTAAAGTGCTGCCACAGCTTTAATAATGGCCATATACTGGCCAGTACTGGTGGCCAGTTCTTACCAGTACACTGTACCCATCCCATACCAGCCCACTTTCACCTGCGTCTCCATTTCCTCTCCTAGCCACCTTGCAATCAGCTACATATATGCAAAGCAGTTCCTGTATCAGAACAATGAAATTATCTTATCGCTTTACCCTTCCAACCAGAGGCTATTGGTGAGAAGGAACCTGAGGAGTCATGGGTCATGTGAGCCCCCCCCCCCTCACCCAGGGAAGTGCTCCAGCCCAGGCTCCACCCCTCCCTGTCTTTGCGCCCATCCTGCCTCTTTCCACAACTGGGGCAGCCTGGGGAACTAACAGTGCTGGGGGTCTGGCACCAGCAGCAGGGGTCTGATCCCCCTCACACCAGCACTGGGGGGAGAAGCAGAGCAAAGTGGCCCCAGCTCATTTTGCTCCCCTGCCCACATCACTCTGCTTCCCAACACAGAGGGCATGTGTAACGCCAACAGGTGGAACCAAACCTGGGACCTCTGGAGCTTAATGCACGAGCCTGTACCACTTGAGCTAAAAGGCATTTGACTCTCAGCTAGGGCTACAGGGGAAACTCATTCTTGCTCGCTGTAAGTGCCACTGCATGGGACAGTGAACCACACCCAGTAGGTGTGATTTACACAGGGGCAATTCTGTCCCATCCCCCTGAGTGGCGCGCCAGGTGAGCAGAAGTGGGGCTGCCTTGCTCTGCTTCCCCCACCACTGCCAGCGAGTGCGCAGGCGGGGGGATCAAACTCTCCATGCTCGTGCTGGCACCCCCAGCCCTGCTAGTCCCCCCCCCTCCGCTGGCTTCTGGCTGGCCCCTCCCATCCATGGCATTTAGGGCATGTGACCCCTTGTGCCCCCTCATGTGTCATACTCACTTCCCCACCCATCTGTTAAGGCCTGGATAGCAATCCTATGGCAATAGCTGCAATAGTCACCTTACATTGAAGGTCCTGGATGTGCTAAAGCAATATTGTTTACAAAGTAGAGATTGGCCAAAATTGAGACTACAACCTGGATTCTGACCTTGGCAAATGCTGATATGGAGGGATTAATGCTAGTATGCATATAATCGTAGAATCGTAAGACTGTAAGGGACCTCGTCATCTAGTGCAATCATGTATCACAGCAGCACTAAGTGTTACCAAGACTATCCCAGACGGCTGTTCGTCTAACCTGCTCTTGAAGTCTCTAATGATGGAGATTCCACAACGTATTTAGACAATTTATTCCAGGGTTTGCATATATAAAACCATTAATAACTTAACTTTCAGTTAACTGTTTTGTTGTTTGTGTTTCAGAGATTCTTCATTAGCATAAAATGAATCAATACAAATCTGCCACTGATTCTCAAACTGCGCTTTAGTTCAAATTTATCAATATATTTAATAAAATTGTAGATCTAACAGTGATTATTTGCACATCCTTGCTATTGATCATTGGGGAAGGTGCTATGACATTTTCCCCTTTTATTTCATTGGTGATAACAGATATTTTGAAGTTTAAATTTTGACAATTTCACCTGCGTTGGTTGTGACCACAATTATAGATGCCATTTTTGAAAGTTCGTTCTAAAATACGTTTTTTAAATTTTATTCCACTTGTGTAGACTAGAGTAACCACAATTTTGTTTTAAAGTGCATCAAGTAAATCTTCACGATCTTTGTAGTAAAAAAAAAAAAAATCAATAGATATGCACTATGATAGCAGCAAAAACAATAAGTTCAGAAGATAAGACCCTCCCAAAAGGCAGTATTATCCATGCAAGGCAATTATTATGTGCCTTCTAGTCTACCCCACTATGCGAGACAGTGTTCTAACATAACAAAGAATGAGTTCATGCCCAAAAGAGTTTGCAATCTAATTTTAAGATGAGAGATGACAGGTAGATGCAAATATTCCCTTTTTAAAGCAATGTAAGTACCCCTATAAGGCAGACTATACACTACACACTTCCTTTAAGAAAGGACCTTCGATAATTAACCAGATACTTAATAAATGCTATTTAAGGATTTAGTTCAATAAGGTTATAAAATAAACTTGGCTTTAAGCAACATCTTTCCACTCTCACAATTATGGCCCACTATAGGTTTGGAGACTCCTGCAATTTTCCCCAACAGAAAGTGCTTTCCCCTCCTCCTCACACTCAGATCCCCAATCTTCTCTTACTCTCTTCTACCCACCCTGAGAAGCTCTGGACACCTCTGCCTCCCCGGCAATAGACATAGAGATCCATGCTTCTTACCTGAGCCATCAGCCACTTCCTTCCTGGCTTCTCTGCTCAGATGCAATGCTAACAATATGCCAATGCCTCCCTGTTCTCAGGAACTCTTGGCTTCGGGAGCTGGGTGGGACCAAGTAGCAGCAGGAGAGGAGAGAAGTGTTGGAGGATGAGATGGGTTCCATAGACAGGCAAGTGAAGAGAATCAAGTCTGGACTGGCTCCTCTCAAGACTCATGATTGGGCGTCTCCTCCACAGTAGTTCTGGCATCCACACATTAGTGCCCCCTACCAGCTCATCAAGAAACGGGCCAGTTTTTACAGTGGAGCTGTAAGACCAAAAAGAAAAAAGTTGAGAAAAATAAATTACAAAACTTAACACCTACAGAAATGTTGCCAGGATTTTTTTTAAAGTTCTAGTGAAAAACAGGGTCCTTCATGTTTGTTCATTAATAAACATTCTTTAGCAGGATTTGCAACCTAGACATTGAAGCATTTTACTAGTGCTTGAGAACTCGAGAGTGAAATGATCCAGAAACGTAATATCTGCACAAGTATTAAACTAATTCCTTTATATTATCCAAAATGAAAAGAATGGAAAAAAGCAAGCAAACAGCATAAACAGTGAAAAGAATATTATATCTTTTAGTTCTACTTATATGTATTATCTGTATTTCAGAAAAGACGATTAATCATTTTCTCCAGTATTTCTTTAACTCCTTTTAGCATTAGCTGATTCCTAAAGGTTAATACCTGCTGGAAATTTCAGTGCCTCTAATAAAGCCTCCCAGTTCATTATTAACAGAGTAGTTTAGATGGCATATTTTAAGAAAAGCTGATCTGTGTTGGTCATGATAGGAGCAAGACAATTTTGCGTTGTTATTATATGTGGTTTTATTCAAATTGTAAGTCTTAATTTAAAAGACGTTGATGGCACTAGAAATGCTATGTATAGGAAAAATATTACTGCAGAGATGGTAAAATCTGCTTCAGCCAACATTTGAGGCCCAGTCTCGCCAAGTGCTGAGCTGAGATCTTATTGACATCAGCATGGCTAGTGTGCTCAGCACCTCACAACAAGTGGCCAGCAACCTTCAGTCTTGGGACCCCTAGAACTAGTTTAGAGAGCATTTATATGGATGAGATTTCTGTTGAAAGTCTGCTAAGACGGATGAATGATGAGTTTACTAAATATCAGGAGATTTGAGAGAACTTTTAAGCAAGAATAAATAATAAATGTCAAGAATTAAATATACTCAATTGTGCTTGGTAGCATCAGAAACTGAATTTAAGCATCCAATCTCATATCCTTATGACTTTCTTTTCTTTCCCGTTTAAAATCTTTTCTGTGGTGTTTAATTCTTCCTTGACTCTACTCTATAGCGATGCTTTTCTGAATTGAGCTACACTGATTTGTACCAACTGAGAATCTGGTTGAGTCTGAACAATAACAAACCACAAGCTTTAGAAACATGTAGAGAGAATTAGAAAATGGATTAAAATCAAGACTGAATTTTTTTTAAACAAATATACTGCGGGAAATATTTCAGGTAAGTTCTATGGCTTGTGTTATACAGGAGGTCAGACAAGATGGTCACAGTTACTACTCAAACTATGAATCCATGATATCTAGGCTTTCTAGTGATTTCATTTTATATATGAATTTTTGGTGATTTTGAACCTATACAAAAGAGTATTTTCAATATTTTAGAAACCTCAAAAACTGTTATATTCTTTTTTCCCTTTCATTCAAAAGCTGTACATGGTAAGTAAGAATATTCAAACTGATATTAACTATATGTACTACAGCAGTGCCTAGGGACACAAGACCTGGATTACCACCCCACTGTTCTGGGGACATAACAAAACAGATGGTATCCACCCCAAATAGTTTGGTATACAAGTATAAAGCTAGAGACAACAGATTGGTAAAGCAAAGAGATGGGTAGCATAAAGAAATGATAAAAAATGTTGGCAAAAGAATAGGAAAAACTAGTATTAATAAAATTAATGTTGAACTTAAAAAGATTTGATGCTCACTTTTAAAAACAAACAATACATATGAGAGCGTGTAATTCTTATGAGCATTCTTTCTGGACAACTCCATAACTAAGCCCAAATCTATGCCAATAGAGCCCTTGTACCACTATACACCATCATGTATAGTATAAACAAAACACTATGGGGGCGTCTAGACTGGCAAGATTTTGAGCAAAAGCAGCTGCTTTTGCACAAAAACTTGCCAGCTGTCTACACTGGCCGCTTGAATTTGTGCAAGAGCACTGACTTTGTAATGTACAAAATCAGTGCTTCTTGCGCAAATACTTTCACGCTCCCGCTCGGGAAAAAGCCCTCTTGCGCAAGAATACATGCGCAAGAGGGCCAGTGTAGACAGGGAAGAACTGTTTTGTGCAAAAAGGCCCTGATGGCTAAAATGGCAATCGGGGCTTTCTTGCGCAAAATCACGTCTAGACTGGCCACGGATGCTTTTGCGCAAAATCACTTTTTGCGCAAAAGCATCCGTGCCAATCTAGACGCGCTTTTGCGGAAATACTTTTAATGGAAAAACTTCTCCGTTAAAAGTATTTCCGTAAAATCACGCCAGTCTAGACGCAGTCTATGTGAATTTTGCAAATGGATAAGAAAAAACAATCAGATCAAATCTGGTGCTTAATAACCTTCCCTGTGACTCTATAAGTGGGCAGTCTGAGATTCTGGAGAAAGAGGGAAACAAAAACCCAGAATTGGCACTAGTTGTAGACAGGCAATATGTCTATAATATCATGTGAGCATATGTTAATTAACATGATTGTGTGTTAATATCTAGTTACTTCTATGGTTCTCATCACCAAAGTATGTCAGTTTCACAGATGGAGAATTGAAGTACAGATGCTCAGAGCAAGATCTTCAAAGGTATTTAGGCTCCTAATTTCCATTGATTTAAATATGGAAGTAGGAGCTACTTTTGAGGATCAAGGCCCAAATGATTTGCCCAAAGTTTCATAAGAAGTCTCTCACAGAGCTGGAAATTGAACACATATCTCCCCATACTCTATTCATACTCCCCATACTCCATTGATTTAAACTAGAGATGTTGCTCAATAAAAACAAGAGTCCAACTAAAGATAAGATTTTGTTTTGCATTTGCATCGAGTCTGGTTATAAGTTTTCAGCTAGCAAGGTTATTGAAGCTTATCAGTGACTAAACAGATCATTTCTCACAACACATGTTCATAGAAGGTCCATGCTTCATATCATAACAAAGACTGATACAAATGTTTTAGATATTGAGATTTGTTAGTCAGCAAAAGTTTGAACTAGTTTGGCTGAGAAACACTAAATTTCCAGATGATCTTTTTCGGGCTGTACTGTTAAAATATTTTAACCACAAATAGCTGCATTCACACATTTTTCTGCAGGTTCTATTGCTTTAAGCATTTTCTGTACTTGAGAGCACAGCAGCATATGTATAAAAGACAAGTGTTTTGGTTTTGCTTTGTTTTGCCAAAAATAAAGTAGGAGGTGTTGGAAAGGCTAATTGGGGTTAGAAAAAAAGGTGTTGGAGAAATGAAGTGTGTTACATTTTTAACTGCGGCACAAACAACCTTAACTCTGGGAATACAAAAGAAAGTCCGTATGATTAATTGTTTGCATTACAATATAGGAAATATTTTCATATGAAAAAATGTCAAGAGGGCTCAAAATAAGTGAGTGCGCATTACTAAGGCGAAGTAAAGCTCTGTAGAAGCGTGTACGAACAATTCCGGAGCCAAGTTCTCTCGACAGCTCCACTCTCATAGAAACGGAGGAGGCTGCTTAGGGTCCGCTGAAGGCAGGATCTGTCCCACGGGCTGAAGCAGGCGGCCGGGGAAGGGAACCAGCGGCTCGCGGGCGCTGAGTCACTCTGCCTGGGAAAATGCGGCGGGCATGGCCAGTGTAGTATACACCGGCCAGCTCACACCCGCCCACCAGAGCCCAAGCCGGGCGGTGCGCACCGGCGGGACGCGGCTCCCCTAGGCTGGGAGCTGCTCCCAGACCCGGCCATGGTCCCTGCACCCGAAGCGTAGCAGGCTCGTCCCGGCCACCCGCTGCCCATGTTAAGCCCTGGGCGGCCGGTGCAGCGCCCAGAGCCCCTACCTGCGGCGGGAAGCACCGCGCGCCCGCACCGCTGCCAGTCTCTCCCGCGGAGGCGCCGCAGCAGCTGAGAGGAGCCAGCCCCGTGACTGGCATCGCTCTGCCCACGCCGCGGGGAGCGGGACTGAGACAGGGCGCCCGGAGCGGGGCGGGGCCCGGCCCGGGGGAGGGATGGCCACGCCCGTGCAGCGCTCCCCCGCCCGCAGCGCAGCGGGCAGGAACCCTGAGCTCAGCCTGGCTGGGCCGAACCCGCGGAGCCAGCCCCGGCCGAGCTTGCTGGCCCAGGTCCCGCTTGCTGGAGCCCAGCCACCAGCGCATTAGCCCGCCCCTGCCTCTTTCAGGCAGAGACAAAATAGTTTAACTCTCTCACTCCTTAGGGACCCTGACGGGCCAAAGAGGAACTAGATACATTCATGGAGGCAGGTCAATCAATGGCTCTTAGCCAGGATGGGCAGGGATGTCACTATTGTCCCAGTCTCTGATTGCCACAGCAGATGGGTCACTTGATG
Source organism: Pelodiscus sinensis (assembly GCF_049634645.1). Classification (NCBI taxonomy): domain Eukaryota; kingdom Metazoa; phylum Chordata; order Testudines; family Trionychidae; genus Pelodiscus; species Pelodiscus sinensis. The sequence goes on along the minus strand of NC_134711.1, from coordinate 291,833,381 downwards.
CTTGTTCTGTTCATTCCCTCTGGGGCATCTGGCATTGGCCACTGAAAGAGGACAGGACACTGGGCTAGATAGACCTTTGGTCTGTCCCAGTGTGGCTATTCTCATAAGGCACATCTGTACTTATCCCAAGATCCACACTCTGGTGGTCAATCTTCTGGTGATTTATGGGATCTAATATAAACCAGTAAACTGAACACTGGGGATAGTCCCTGCCAGTGCTGGGTATGCCTCTTTTTGCCAGGAGTAAGGGAAGCCTACAGGAGCATTTGCTCCCAATGTGTGGATACCACTAGGACGCTTAAGATAAGCTGACTCCAGCTACGCATTTTGCATAGCTGGAGTTGCATACCTTAAGCCAACCTTCCTGGCTTAGTATAGAGTAGGCCTAAGGACCTTCTCCATGGCTGTGTCTAGACTGGCAAGTTTTTCCGGAAAATCAGCAGCTTTTCCAGAAAAACTTGCCAGCTGTCTACACTGGCCACTTGAATTTCCAGAAAAGCACTGACGATCTCATGTAAAATCATCAGTGCTTTTCCGTAAAAACTATGCTGCTCCCGTTCAGGCAAAAGTCTTTTTCCAAAAGACTTTTGCCCAAAAGGGCCAGTGTAGACAGCATAGTACTGTTTTCCGCAAAAAAGCCCCGATCACGAAAATGGCGATCGGGGCTTTTTTGCGGAAAACCGCGTCTAGATTGGCCACGGACGCTTTTCCGCAAAAAGTGCTTTTGCGGAAAACCATCCTGCCAATCTAGATGGGCTTTTCCAAAAATGCTTTTAACGGAAAACTTTTCCGTTAAAAGCATTTTCGGAAATTCATGCCAGTGTAGACGTAGCCAATATGTTTCAGACATTTGTATTTTCAACCAGCCTCCTCAGTACAAACACATTCCTGAGTCTTCCTCAGCCCAATCCTCCCAGCTTGAGAACAACCCCTGTTCCACATGAGGTCAGTTCTGATAAAAATCTCTGAAACAGTTTAATGTACACATCCAGTTGTGTCTCCAGCATCTGCTTCAAAGTAAATGGTAAAGTGCTCCTCTCCTAAGAGAAGAACAAAATACAAAAAGTATGGGCTGGTAGGAAGAGCCAAGCATCTCTATGCCAAGTGCTACCACCACATACTCTCCACCAGCCACTTAGTCAAATGGGCTGGCCCTGTCTTCTCCTGAACTTCTCTGGGTTTTGTGCCTTATGCTAGGTGTGTGGGTGTGGAGAATAAGTAGGCTGGGGGAGACATTATAACCAGAACACAATGACTACATAAAAAGACCATTCGAAGGCACAATGGCCAAAATTTTCAAGTGTGGTTGCCTAAAGTTAGGCACAAAAAAGCCCACACATTTTAGTGCCTACATCAATGGCCCGATTTTCAGAGGCTCTATCCTAAAGCACTGAGGGCTGAGCAGCAGCACCTCTGAAAAAAACAGGTCACTTTTATTAGGTGCTAATAAATATGGATTTATTTACCTAACTGGTGAAGCCCCGCACTGAATAATGCCGATGTTTTTATCTGAGAGTGAGAAGGTAGCAGAGCAGCAGAAAAACTTTCCTTGAGCTAAGGTGAAGACATAGTAATAAAATGTTTTAGTTAAGCCAGAGCAGCAGTCACAAGTTTTTGCATTGCAATTAAGCTGAATCTACTGCATTTATGGATATTCCTTATAAGAACATTAATTTATTTTGTATTTTTGTCTGAAAATAAAACCCAAAACTTCACATATTAACAGTTAACATTGCATTCAAAAGAGTAGGAAGATAAATCACACAGAAACATTGAATATTTCTTGCTTTACCCAAATATTGAAATCATGCAATCGACACAAGTTATCAAACTATCCAGCAATTGCTCTGAGTCCTCCTAGATTCACTCATTGTGAAAACCTCTCCATTGGGACCAACGTAAGTTACCATCTTTTCCATATGCCAGTCTTGGTCCAGGGTGTTATGCTTCAAAGGGAGACTGCCATCTGGAGTGCTGTCAGAAAAACTTGCATAGTAATTTGGACAATTTTATGAAAAGTAAAGAGTAACAACCCAAGTATAGATATTCTTACATGGGTCACCTCTTTTCCTGAAACTGATGGACATGTCCTTTATGCAGCCATGACTGCCCACTTTTTAGTACTTGTAAAAGTCTATTTGTTTTGGAGTCTTGTTCTCAAATCTTACTTGAGGTTATGGCATTCTAACACCATTAACAAGGCAAAGCACCAGAGTAGCCCTGCAAACTGCCTCTCACTTCTCCAAGGACAAGACTCCAGTGAGATGCCTCAACCCTAACCTACATAAGTTAGAAGATAACTCAGTCTTTGGTGTGTCTGCTCTCTGGCAAGAAAAATCCCAGCTCATGCCAGCAATGGGGATGTTTTATGTGGTAGCATGCATTAGGAAATGGACTAAGGCTACCACCTCACTCCACATAGGTGTCTTAAGATACTGGCTCCTCTGCTGCCAAGAACAGATATAACATAGTATCAGAGCACTTCATGTGAAATGTGTGATAAACCAGTTACTCCTTGGCTATGTCTAGACTGGCATGATTTTCCAGAAATGCTTTTAACGGAAAAGTTTTCCGTTAAAAGCATTTTCGGAACAGAGCGTCTAGATTGGCACAGACGCTTTTCCACAAAAGCGCTTTTTGCAGAAAAGCGCCCATGCCAATCTAGATGCGCTTTTCCGCAAAAAAGCCCCAATTGCCATTTTTGTGATCGGGCTTTTTTGCGGAAAACAAATCTGGACTGTCTACACTGGCCCTTTTGCGCAAAAGTTTTGCGCAAAAGGACTTTTGCCCGAATGGGAGCAGCATAGTATTTCCGCAAAAACACTGACAATCTTACATGAGATCGTCAGTGCTTTTGCGGAAATTCAAGTGGCCAGTGTAGACAGCTGGCAAGTTTTTCTGGAAAAGCGGCTGATTTTCTGGAAAAACTGGCCAGTCTAGACACAGCCCTTTAGTACAGAAGTTGTAAAATAATTTTAAGACTGTATAGTTGGGACTAGAGGGATTATGCTGTAAAAGTCTTTCTCCACTGGAGGCTCTATTGAACTTCCATCACTCAAAATCAATACCTCACTCATGCTTCATGTTTAATATTGGAAAACCCTTATATTAGTGAAGGTTTTACCAAGTTTTTCCTAAATGGATATGACTTTTTTTTTTCTAATTTAGTCACAAGTACCTAAGAAAACAATCGAGTTCTTTCATAGTTATTCAAAGGTTATGGAAGACCTGGACAAGGACTTTACTCAATACTGTGCATTTCTATAATGCCATTCGTCCACTGATCTAAAAGTACATTACAACCAGTAAGTAATCTTCAAGGCACCCCTGTGACAGAGCTTATATACCCATTTTATAGTTAGGTAAACTGATTCAGTAGGCGATTTGGCTGAAGTTTTGTCAGAACCAAGAAAAGAACCCAGCTCTTCTAACTCCCTTATCTTTGCTCATGTGTCCTTCATACCAATCTTTCTGCTGTATCAGCACCTCTGTAAAAGCAATATAATTTGATAGTTTATAATAAACAACATTTCCTGTTTGTGACTATCTGGTTGAAATTATAAGGTGCTCAGATAATAGAGTGACAAGCACAATATAAAAACCTAGATAAAATCATTATTTCTTTCATAGTACCTTGCTCATATCTGCACATAACAGACATGGCTGTCATTCTAAGAACTGATGTCTATTTTTGTTAAAGCACTAAATTTCAGTAGGAACATTTTTTCATAAAACTCTTTGAACAACATTGATCTCTGGCCAGGAGTGTACAAAACATCTAGTTCGTTGTCATTAAAACTGGTTGCCCTTAAATAGTTTACGGTTCCTGCTGAAGTTAGCAATTATCCTTCTCTTGGGCTTTCCCAAAACATTCCTGGAAAACAAAGCAAAACAAAAAAACCCAAGACAGTAGAAAGATTGAAAACAGTAATTGTTCAAGCATTACTGCTGACATGTGGCAAGATTCGAGTTGCTGAAATTTCTAACATACCCAAGCTCACATTAATGAAGGAATAAGAAAAAGTTTATTAGCAAATAGTAAGAAGCTCTCAAAGTGTAAAAACGCAGAGTTGATAATAATAGGTGAAAGGAGACTAGCTAAAGTGAAGAGGAAAGTGGAAAATATTACAGAACCATAATTGTAAATCCCTTCCCACCACTTCATCTTTTATTCATATTGGCTCTAGGTTATTCCCCTAACTCCCAAGTAACCCTTTGTCAGCCTAAAACATTTTGTGCTTGTTTCTTGTTTCTATGGTATCACAACCACTCCATACAGTCCTTTTAAGTGATTAACTCATTGGGGCTTAATAATTGTACTAGACTAGAGGATTAATCCAGCACCATCAGGGTCACTTGGAATATTGCCAGAAGTTTCAACAGGTGGATCAAGCCATAACACCTCTGTGAAAGAAAGGACCTAATTCTGTAGTTCTGACTTGGGCACAACTGACATTGTCTTAAAAAATGTTTATCATGGAGGGGAGGAATCTAAAGTTGCCATATTTAAACAAGCATCTGAAAAGAACTCTACCTACATAAAGTTAATTACTAAACACCTACAATATAAATCCATACAAGAATATATTTAGTTTGTGAGAGTTATGTCCCTGTAAGAGAACCAAAAACACCAGCTTGAAACGGTTTTTTCCTGCAATCTTTTCAAAGAGAACATTTAATTTCTATCTTGGAGTCAGTCTCTTTTTTGGGCATATCTTGATTTATAGAGTAAAGATCTAGAAAGTCTTGGCCCTATGCTCTGAAAGTTCTGGTAACAATAGCTCTAGAATAAGTGTGTTCTTTTATTTTGATGGGATTGAAAGCCTACGTAGGCAATCAGGAGCCCCTGTGCAGAATTAGACCATTAGACAGAATTCCTTTAACTTTTAGAATAGCTTACTGTGGGGGAATTTGCAGATGATATTCTGCTGTTGTCACTCAAGAGAGATTTCCAAGCACTTTTTTAGAAAGAATCCTTTATTTCTAACAATTATTGCACAAATCAGACCTGAGTTTCCAGGTGCTGAACTCTATGTACCAGTGGGAAGCATGACTAAAAAATAAATGTTCAGAGCACTGCATAAGCATGTGCTTCCTGACGGAAGTGTGACAAGGCACTCTGCGGAGATGTGTCTAACCATTATATTCCAGCTAAAGATACAATGTATCTTACTCTCAAGGATACAATATGAGGCAATGAAAATTTTAAAGTTTCTCCCACTAAACTACCTGGCCTCTGGCTTGTGGCTTCAAAGTTCCTCAAAGCATTTAGAAAGCAGAAACAGACAAATTACAAAAATCGGTTTATTTGTATTTCTTTGTGGCAACAATTTTCTAATATATACAATTAAATTCTAAATGAGCCACATAATTTAACCCATAGTTTTTTCTTTCCCAATACAAAGAAAAAGTCATATCTTGAAAAAAGGCCAAGGAAATACCATAAGACTAAAACTAAGATGCACGTTATACCGTTATTGCTCAACTAAGACAAACTAAGGGCACTAATGGGTTATTCCTGAGTAGTGGAATGGAAACTAGGAGTGTGAAGCTGATACTTTCTTTTTACATCTTCATCATACCTGTGGAGAGGAAAAGCTGCCTCCTTAAGAAGGTTTCAACCACCTAATCTAGTGGATCTTTACCTAACATTCATGGCTCTTTGTGACACACTGATAGCAAGAACATCCACTTTAAGAGTCCTTTTTTTTTCTCTTGGTTCTTCAACTCTCTTTGAAAGTACATAGTCCAGAGTAAGTTGTGATGATCTAGCCTATTATTTTCTGGGGTGAGGTGAAAAAAAGCAAAGAATGTGAGTGGAGTTCAACAGGCCCTTGCATCCTCATGCATACATCCGGATCCTACCACAAACTGCTTCAGAGATAGTAATAGAGCATGGAGAATACCTTGGAGTTAGTTCTCCCCTTTGTAATTCCTTTCCCTGCCTGAGCCATGAATTTCAGCTCCCCTCCATTTGAGGAGAACATGAAAGCTAATTAGCGAGATGCACTAGAAGACAGCATGTCTTTTTCCAAATAAGAATCTTACAAGAGCTTGCAATGGAATGGTGGGAGGTGAACCAAAACAAACTTTAAGCAGAAGTATATGGGAAAGCAGTAACTTTTCATATTACTACCAAAAACATGAGCATGCATGGGACAAGCATCACTGAAGTCAACAGAAGCGTGGGTAGACCCCTCAACCTTGACCAAACTGTAGTGATATTGTAAGATTTCTAGAAACATTTTCAGACAATTGGAAGAACTTCTTTATTTCCTTTCGCTTAACTTCCATCTGATTATTATTGCCACTAGGGATGTAAAAACTACCCAAAATAGTTAACTGGACAACGATGCATTTAACTGGTTAACCACTGGCTGCAGGTGCAGGGACTGTTCTGATCCCAGAATGGGTGGCGGGGCTGTACCTTCCCTGCTGTGGGCAGCAGGGGCTGTCCCAACCCCGACGCAGGAGGTGGGGGTTGCTCCAGGTTCACGGCTGCCCTGCTGGTTAGACCATTGTGGAGGAGGGAAGGAAGAGGCTCTGATTAACCAGTTAGCCAGTAAGCATAAAGCATGTGCTTACCAGTTACCCTTTAACATCCCTAATTGCCACATCCTTCATTCAAAGCTACATTAATGATATCCTCATCCAAACTTTGAACTGAATTCTGCAATAATGTATCATAATTTGTCAGGTGGAAACCCAGAAATCTTAACTCATGTGGGCTCTTTGACACTCACCTATCATCTATTTAACTTTAGCACTTCCAAAACATATAACTAATAACAAGGTCTACTGGAATTACCGAAAGTTAGGGCTGTGTAAATGAATTCTGTAAGTCTGCGGCATAGGTAAACCAAAGGATTTATACCTCTTGATAGTTAAATATGAGGGGTTTTCTGTTCCTCCTTTTAACATTAAAACACTGGTTTCTGCAGACTAAGGATATGCAAGTTAACCAACCTTCTCTCCAAGACAGACACATGGTGAGTGGCTTTGATGAATGAACTTCCTTTAGAAGTGCAAAAGGAAAACCAGCTCATTATGCTGCTGGACAGGATGTAGTGACACAAAATTGATTTTCCTCAACACTATCTAAAGAAGGGGGCAAAAGCACACACAAACTGCAACATAATGAAGCTTTTTGGAGAGAAAGAGCAAGCAAATGAAGACATCTGCTCTCACGATTCTTCGTGTTTGTCTATTTACCATTAGACATGACATTTAAACCCCATGCTTTCCAGATTTTCATAACATAGGTTACTCTCTATTAAGGCAAGTCATTTTATAACTATAAAGAATTCCATGGGCTTTGATTCCCAAAATTTGGGATCCTTGCTAGGAAAACTATATTTTCTAGGAAAAGGGAGCATTCAATTTTGCTTAATTCCTCAGAATTCTACTCGCATCAGCCATGTCACATTTCTCATCCCTCTGGCTATATGGTCTCTGATCTGAACTCACACAGAAAATATACTGAAGTTGGAGAGTATGGAAAGGAAGCATGCTTAAAATGTACACACTTCAATTACCTTGTTATTATTTATACACAGTAAATGACAATGTTCGATGCGCTCTCTGCCTTTGCAAACAGACATCCACTTTTACTCTAGTGAAACCATCTCACTTCTGAAGTGAAAAGTTAAACTATCGAGTAAAAGTTATACAGACTACATGTAACACAGCTTCCCAATTTGAGATCATTTTAGTATGATTCTGACCCCCTGACTCTGGTTATCTTCTGTTATATTCCTCTCCATTCCATATAGGACCACTCAGCATTTGAAATAGCGGAGAAAGCTATTTCAACACAAAACTCACCAGTGTCATGATTGATTAACAAACCAAAATCTTAAAAATCAGTCATCTAAAGGGCTGCTCTCTTGTGTTCAACCATTAAACAATAAACACGCATGAACTACAAAAAGGTTAACTTTGTGTCATAAATAAGTTTGGATAGAATCTCAAGCCTTCTACTGAATCATCTCTGCAAAGATGGCCCATCTTTTCAGCTAGAAGCAACCTGAAGGAAGAGAAAGAACATCTGTAATATTTAGTAAGGGCAATATGATAATCAAGGAGTTATTAAAAATAAATACCTCTCTTTAGCTAAAAGAACAGACATCCCCACAAGCTTGGCAAACTCTTCCGCTGTTAGAGAACCCTTTTCAGATACCTATCAGAGAGAAAAGCACGGCATTAAAATAGTGATCTTTTCCGCTATACTACAAAATGAAAGAATTTTCTCCATTCTTTTAGTCCAGTCTCAGTTCAGCAGGTTAACTCTTAGAAATTGGTAACAAATACCTAGTGAAAACTACTGCTTTATGTGCATTTGTTTAAAAAAAAGTGATTTTCATCCAATACACTATTTAGCATTCCAGAAACGTGTTATGTATGAAAAAGGATGAATGAAGACAAGGAAAGGAACTAGTTAAACAATGAAACTGTGTGTGTGTGTGTCTCTCTCTCTCTCTCTCCCTCTCTCTCTCACACACACACACACACACACACTTATGCAGCAGTCACACTAAGTATTTCTTAAGTGATTTTGTAAACAATGAAGTTTGGAAAAGGAAATGAAAGAAAGCAAAACTGGAAGATCTTTAGTTTCGAAGCTGAAGTCACCCAGGAGGAGGGTGGGAATTGGAATGAATGAATTCAGAAAGCCCACTGCCAGTAATAACTTGTGAAAACCAGAATTCCACTAGGTCTCAGGACTTTGATGGGTCAAGGAGAAGCTGTGTTTTCATGCAAATGAATTTTTTTTATATTCTCCATTACTACAAGTTCAGGCAGCCTTCCCAACCCATACATACATGCCTTTTCTTCTGACCCACCTAATTTGAGAAGTTTATTCTGCTTTATCCACTGCAATTTCTAATTACGTTGGTCTTACTCGTTACCGAATCTCAGATCAAAGTAGGTCCTATTTTTAGATGTGCTAAAGCTAAACCCTTGAAACCTACAGATGAAACATAGAGCATACTGAATATATTGCACAATTTAATATGACTCTTGGGCCTTTATAATTTTCCTTCCCAACCCCCATCTTAAGTAACTTCAGCTTCTACGTTAATGACCCCTTTGATTCTCCTACCTCAACTGCCAATCAAACCATGCCACTCCCTTGTTTCAATACTCACACCGGCTTCCTCTCATCTTTCCTCAAAAATTCAATCTTACTGTATCTTATTGCACCTGGGAAGCTATATACAAGTGTGCTCCTAATTAACCTCCCGTCTAATTTTTCCTACATTTTTCTTATCTCTTTTCACCTCACACCTTACTCTTTTTCCCTTATGTAGCCGTATCCCATTCATGTAGTCTTCTATGTCTATATCCTCATTGCACGAGGAGTAACAATTAATTCGAGGGAAGGGTTTTGGATCAGACTACCGCGTCTACACGCAGCAAGTTAAATCGGGCGACCGGCATTTTAAAATGGCGACCAGCTGCGAATATGCTAATCAAGTGCGGGATATTTAAATCCCGCACTTCATTAGCAACTTCAGTATGCTTCATTTGCCTCCCTAGTCCGAATTAGGGGGCAAGTGTAGACATACCCTAACATAGGCCACCTCCTCGACAAAGCAAACTCAGTGCAAAATATATATTGCACATACTATGTTCTGTTATCTTATATGAGCAAAAACAAGCACAATTTCTATACCTACGTTGAAAATTTACTTTCAATCAAAACACACAAAAAGTCTGAAGCACAATTTAATTAATGTCGATGTCCAAATACCATGCCACAAAATAAACTCTTCCTACTATGCAAAAGCTTTGGGTAAGGATTTTAAGATAAAGAAGTACAAGAGCTGTAAGAGAAATTTTATCCTGGAGGAAAGAATAGTGACGTAGAGCTAGTCCACACTACAGCACTGCATTTGCACCACTATAGTGCATCTGGAGTAGACACACTATGCTGACAGGAGAGCACTCTCACATCAGCATAATTAGTCTACCTCGGTGAGAAGTGGAAGCATCATCCATGGGAACGTATCAGCTGCCAACATAGTGCCAGCGTGAATAGCACATAACTTAAGTTGCTGGGGATGAAAGGGGCTTTTCCACACTTCGAAGGATGAGTCTACACAGCAACGTTATTTTGGAATAACGTCCATTATTCCAAAATAACAATGTAACTACATAGTAATTCCGTTAGTTTGAAATAAATTTGAAATAATGGACAGTTTATTCCGACTTCTGTAAACCTCATTCCACAAGGAATAATGCCTATTCCGAAATTGCAGATGCTTCACTGCAGATATTTTGAAATAGCTCCTCCCCAGAGCCATTCAAAGTAATTACTCCCCAGTACCTTCTGGGGCTCTAAATTAAGGTAGCCTGTCCACATTAGGGAAGTCCATCTTGGACTAATTTTGAGGCTTCCATGGTGTGTAGACGTGCGATTTCAAAATAAGCTATTTTAGATTATTTCTTCCAGAATAGCTTATTTCGAAATAAGCGTGCAGTGTAGATGTACCCTAAGTGATGTAATTTAGAGCAACTAAAGCAGTAATACAGATATGCCCTAACATTAATGTATGTAGAGGTCTTTGAAGATGAAAAATGCTATTTAAGAACAAAATATTGTTTTAGGATTTTGGAAGTGGAAAATTTTGTAGTTCAAAAGGAAATCCTGTACCTCAAGTCTTATGTCTAATGTGTCTAAGTTTTCCTAGCAGACAGACTGCTAGAGGAAATTAAGTTCACATACTGTCTCTAAAGCAGAAGCCACCATTTCCTCTTCATTGTGGGACTGGAGCTCAATAACCATTACACCGCTGTCAAATATACGAAGCCTAAAAATCAAAGGGAAAAGACAACAACAAAAAAATAATCTGCAAATATCAACAACAGAAAAAACTTGTGTATTTTTTTCTGTTAGTTTCACATATCTAAATAGATAACATGTCAACATAGAAATCCATTTTAAATAACTAAACGAAAAAAAATTGAAAGAGCAAAAGTGAACAACATAAAAGTCAAGTGCTGGATCTTCATAAATAAAAATAAGTGAACAAATGTAACAGTGATGCACCAAAGTGGCTTTATTTTCAAATCGTGAATATATACCTTTGGCAAAAAAAAAAATGCAGCAACTTAAATTCAGCTACATTTGTATGATTTAGTAATCACATAATTATTTTATTTCTTGAACAGAATTTGTGTATGTTTCACTAAAAACTAAATTATGTAGATGTGTATTTGTTAGTGTTAGCAATTGTACCTTATGCAAGATCCAGTGATACTATTTCAATGGTCCACAACTGTGGAAAGGAAGGATGATCCAGTGGGTAGGATGTAACCATGGGATATGAGTACACTGACCATGTTGTCTCAATTTGTCCAGGACTGTCCCGAATGTAAATGCTCTGCCCCAGTGCGCCATCAAGTAGCAAAAAGTCCCAGAAAGCCCTGCCTGACATTTCATTACTTGATGGGACACCGGTGCAGCAGCCTCTTCCCCCTCCCCTCCAGCAGGGTGTGTAGGGCAGTGGGGTCAGCTTCCAGTGGTGCATAGCCCCTTGTTCCCTCCCTCCCCCCACGGGACCGCCTCTGCCGTGCAGGGCCCTGATCTGGAGGCCCCTCCTCCTCCTCCTCCTTCAGGTTGCCTTGGAGTCCCAGCAGGAGCTGCGCAGAACCCAGCTGGACTGGAGTGAAGGTCCCTGTGGAGCTATTTTTAGTACTGCAGTCCAGGTCTCCATGGGCGGCCCCGGCTCCAGCTGAAGTTAAGCGGCAGCCCCGTTCCAGCCGGGGCAGCCTCACCAGACCATGCCTCGTTCGGCTGCCGCTTAACTCCAGCTGGGAGAACTGGACTGTAGCATTAAAAATAGCACCACTGGCAGCCCCGGCTCCAATCCTGGCAAGCGAGCAACTGGGATAGGGGCCACAGGGGTTTCTGGGACCGGATCGCAGGCTCCAGCCCTGCACATTGGAAGGCAGTAGATGAGGGAAGGGGGGTGAGGAGAAGAAGGGGCTTGTGCTAAGGGGAGGGAGGCAGGACAGGAAAAGAAAGGGGGAGGCACTAAGGGGCAGGGGGGAGGAGAGACAAATGCCAGGGGGCCAAGAGGAGACCATGAGGAAAAGGGCAGGGGAGGGGAGGGAACGGAAGGTGTCAGTGGGGGTGCGAGAAGGGAGGGGACAGGGTGATCCTGGGAGAGGAAAGGGGAGGAACAATGGGAGCAAGACGGAGGAAGAAGAGAGGGGAGAAGTGGGTGTCCTGAGAAGAGAAGTTGAAAGGAGGTTTGGGCATGAGGAAGGCAGGGAATGGAGCAAGTCATGGGTGAGGGCACAAAGGGGTGTGAAGAGAAGTGGGGCACTGGGTGGTAAGCTGGTGAGTACCAGGGAGTAAGAGGGCAAGGAGGGCAGAGGCAGTCAGGGAAGGGGAGGCACCAGAAAGGTGCAGGAGTAAGGGAAGGTGCAGGTGCCAGGGGATTGTGGGGGTGAAGCAGAAGGGCAGACACTTGGATGGGAGGAACGGGCACCAGAGGAGAAAGGCAGGGCAGGTGGATAGAGGGAGGTGTTAGGAGAAGGGATGGGGGAGGGGTAGCTACAGAGGATCAGAATGGGGCTAAAGAAGGAGTGGACACAGGGGGAAGAGAAGGGCTGGTACAGGGAAGGGGGGCAGGTCCCAGGAGGGCTGAGGGGACTGAGAAGGACAACAGAGGCAGCAGGCACTAGGAGAGCAGATGGGGCAAGGAGACATGGCAGCAGAGGAAAAAGGGAGAGGTTTATAAGATATTTATTAATAATTTGGTGCTACAATGGCACAAACATCCAAACAAGCCACATGAACTCAATACTGAAGCACAAGACAAAATTCGCTCTGCTCATAGGAGGAAAAACTTCGAGGGAACACTTCCTCCAGCCTCTCCCGCTCTCCCCCCCCCCCCCCCCCGAGTTAATGCAATGTAAATTGAGTTAATGCAATTGCAGGATAGTTGCATGGGGAGTCTTGTGGGGGCCAAACTCATCCCTATTGGTAGGAGAACAGTGGGGGTATGTCTATACTACCACCCTAGTTCGAACTAGGGTGGTTAATGTAGGCAACCGGAGTTGCAAATGAAGCCCGGGATTTGAATTTCCTGGGCTTCATTTGCATTTTGCCGGGCACCGCCATTTTTAAATGTCCACTAGTTCGGACTCCGTGCCCGCGGCTACACGCGGCACGAACTAGGTAGTTCGGATTAGGCTTCCTATTCCGAACTACCGTTACTCCTCATGGTACCCCCAACACCAGCTCCTGCCTCCCTCCCCCGCTAGTGTAGGAGGCCACAAGAGGGGAGAGCAGGCCGGTCCGTGGGAGCCTATACGCACGGGGAACTGGCTTTAAAGCTTGAAAGCCAGCTCCCTGTGCATATTGGCTCCAGCCTACCCTCTTCTCCCTCCACGCCACTGCCTTTCTATCAGGAGGCAGGAGTGCAGGGGTAAGGGAGGAAGGCAGAGCCAATGCTCATGAGGAGCCAGCTTTTAAACAAGCTCCTTGCGGTCATTGGCTGGGTGGGGGAAAATGCATGTAGTCAACAAGATTACTAAATAAACCTAGGCTTATTGGTTAATCATGTAATCGTCTACACCAGTATTTCTCAACTTTTTTTTTTTTTTAAACAAAGTACCCCTTTAAAAAAAAAATGATAAGTACCTACAGTTTTCAGACATAACATTTTTTTCTACCGTTGCACCACGTTTGTTTAAAGACCTTAATTGTAGCCGGGCAGGTGATTAAACTTTTTGGTGTAAAAAGTACAAAAATAATAAAATGCTGTAAAACTTAAAACAAAAATTCAGTTTTCTCCAAATTTCAGTTGTGTTGACATACCCCTCAGACTTCTCTCGAGTACCCCTTAGAGGTTGAGAAATATTGGTCTACACAATGACATCACTACCACATGTGAAAATTCATTTAGAAATGCACATGAAGGACTCTTACCTTAAGGGTAATTTCAGTGCCACTAACATCTTACAAGCATTTACTAAATCTTCTGGAGAGAGCAACTAATTAAAAAACAAAAACATATTTACTCACATTTTACATGTTAAATATATAGTATTGCACACCCTCAAAACACAACAGACATCTTAGATGAAAAAAATAACACAGATCCCTGTGGAGGAGGTGGTAGGGGAGGCTGCCTTGAAGCAGCCTCTGTCCTCAGTGGCCAGGGCTGGCCATGGACAGAGGCTGCTCTGGCAGCAGTCCCCGTCCACAGAGGACCCAAGCTCCCTGGGGATAGAGGCTGCTCCAGCCTCTGTCTGCAGGGAGTTGGACCCCTGCAGACAAGGACTGCTGCTGCGAAGCAGCCTCCCTTTGTTCCCCCTTCCTGTGTTGCTACTGTAGGAGGAGGGGAGAAGGTGGCACCGTGGAGCGATGCTGGGGGGAACTGGCTTTTAAGCCGGCTCTCGCTTCTCCCTCCCCTTGCTGCCATACAGAGGCAGCAAGGTGTGTGTGTGTGGGGGGGGGAAATGCAAGTAGTTGACTAGATTAACCGATAAGCCTAGGCTTATAAGTTAATTGACTAGTTGATTATTCATTCACATCCCTCAATGACATACTATAGAAGATGAACAAAGATACAATATTAGCAGAGAGAAGACAAGGCACCCCCCAAAAAACCTCTATTTTCCATTACTAGAACAGCAATGCAGCCTTAATTTTAAGCAGTTCGACTAGATATAAAGGACAGTTAAAGATTTGACACTTCTTACTTTAGAATACCTTATTCTTTGACAAAAATCTAGTTGATATCACAGAATTAGTCCCTTACCTCCAATCCCCGAGCCCGATTTACCAGACAATACACTTCTGTAAGTGACATTATTCCCCCTCGTTCCTGTGGAAACATGAAACCAATGAATGAAATTGTATTAATCTAGAACACAGAGCACGCTATTTTGCATATGAAAACATTTGGAGAGATGAAAGTTTTAAGCACCACGTGACATATTAAAGCAGAAAAGATAAACTATGAGCTTGTTAAAAATCTATACAGGCAAGATCAATGGTATTTAAATTATAGGTCAATCTTCAAATTGTAATTTCTTCAATAATTTCAAAATGCAGAATATCAATTTTAAACTTCAAGAAAATTGTAAATTATATGAAGATTAAAATACGCAGAGTACAAGTAGATGGAATTTAATTATATTAAATCTATTAACCAATGTATCAAGCTTCTGTTTTTTCAACTTACACAGGGTCATAATGTAAAGTAAAAAAACCATAAGAGATAATATGAGAGTTCCACATATATAGTGGATGCGCAGATCCTTTTTCAAACAGGCAAGGCTCAGATGAATTCAATATGTTTTTAATTTAAAAGAAAAACTGATAATAAAATCTGTATAATAAGCTGTATTATAGCAATGATATATATGAAGTTTACACAGAAACTGTTATTTTTAGGTTTTTGAGTTAACAACCCCTTTGCGCTTAATGGGGCTGCTCATACCTGTGTGTCAAGGAAGACAACTCTTGATTTATGCACTATTCACTTTTTCAAAATTAGCATTACAACCATACAGATCAGAAACATATTTTTTAAAGTAGTAGCTGTGTCAGGTGGTGAATTCTGTAGTCACAGCATATACAGGGCCCTTGGAGGACAGGGGGGGGAAAAGGGAAGACTACTAATTGAGACCAGAAACTAAGATAAGAAATCAATAATACAAATATAAATTCCCATAATTCCTTTTAGCTATTTCTGCTGAGAAAGAATAAATGTTCTTAAAAGGCATATGACTACTCCTCTAAAAGATGAATTTCAGGTTGCATTGCTGAAGTCCTACGTTGAAGAGACTCATTTTCAAGACCCATGATAATGAAACACACTGCATTAAAAACTCATTAACATGCACAACAAGAGCATCTCAGGTGATTTACCTCAAGCGGTGCCTGTAGTATTCCAGCTAATTGTTTTGCCAGTTGCATATGGTAATGTGTGCCAGATCCATACGTTTCCCTAGTAACTGGGTTAGCTATACCCATGCTCAACAGATACGATTTAAACCGGATAGTCTACATAAAAAGAAAAGTAAATTGTACCAGTCATTTCACAGTCCTGGTTTTTTTTTTCTAAAAAAAACAAAATACATCTTTTACACTTTTATTTCTCCAGTAGTCTTTAACATATTCTGGGAGGTCTGAAAATACACAATGCCAATTATAGGGCAAATATAAATTTATCAAAATGGTAGCAAGCTCTACAAAGCTCTTCAGAAATGTATAAAGGACAATGAAATCTCCAAAAGAAACAGAAAATTGTTGCCATCTCCTAATTAATGGAGCTAGTTTTTCCAACCCCTTTTAAAGCAAACTAAGTGGAAAGAGGGGAAGAGACATGCACATCCTGTAATCACTTCGTACTTGTTATTTTTGAAACAAGGCCTTTTCTTTCCCCACTGCTCAGTTGTCTTGTATAAAGAAAGCTTTTCATTAAATAAAAGTAAAAAAACCAATGGGACATTAGAAAAATATTATTTACTTATATTATGAATATTATCACAATAGCTGGTATTGTTTAGTTTACATAGTGATTTCACAAAATGCATTTTTGTCAAATATAGAAAAAAGCATATTACCTCATCTTCGGTGATGTCACCTTGTTTTTCTTTAATTTTGTTAGCTATTGACTTGGATAACTCCACCATTTCCTTGGCCTACCAAAACACACACAAACATGTCAGCTTTTAGCAGTATAGTCAGACATTTTGGTTAAAAGTTAGGTAACTGGTATAAATTGATAAATACGTTGATAAATGTGATATCCCTTACCTTTTCCATTAACTTGCTGAGATCTTCAAAAGCCTAAAAATGAAAAATGGACATTATAATATAGTCTGTTCAAGGAAATTAAATTATTTAATGAAGTAATTTTTCTAGTTATCTTTCCAAGCACCAAGAATTCTGAACAATATCAGGACACCTAATGCCTGGCATGTTATCATTTCAAACAGTTTAAAGTTATAAATTCATGCCCTGTTTACAAGCAGGCATTTTTCCTTCCCAGAGCGCTTATAATCAAAATCAAACAAGGCAAGGACCACAGAAAATACACAGGGAAGTAAACAATCCTATGGTTTCCTGCATGGAAGACAAAGACTAAATTTCTACTTAATACAGTACTGATTTGCAAAATATAAATAACAGAGCTGAAAGAGAACAAGATACTGAGAGTTGAAATAAATTCAAATAAATTCATCAAGTTTACCCCTTTCTTGCTAACAACATTAGGTATATTTGTTATTTATTATCAACACAAAAAACACACACTATTTTTGGCCAGTGAAGAAACCATAGTGCAACTGTGGAAATGACTTTGTGACATCACAAGTCTGCCTTTATCAGTAGATGTTGCTAAGATAGCAGGCACGATCACAGTTTATTTGGAAATAGCAAGGGAGATGGATTACGAGGTTTGTGTCACGCAATTATTAACTAAAAAGACACATCTTTAAAACTATTTGTGGGCAAAACTTGTGTATCTAAATACATGATTTTCAGAGCAATTAGGTGCACAAATGTCTAAATTAACTAAATTATGCTGACACAAAACAAGTGTCCCAATTAAGACTTGGTTGAAATCAGGTTTATGAGAAGGATTATTAGATAAAAGGCACCCTGTGAAATATCTTACTTGCTAGATCTGATATAAGCAGGGGGAAATTACAATATTTCTATAAAGTATCTGATTTTTACTACAATGAACTTCTATGGAACTTTCCCACTAAAACATGTAAACATTTGGATTTCCATGAAGGACAATGATTTATTTCAGGAGTTTTTAAAATAAAAGTTACTTTAATAAAGCTGTGGCGTTCTCAAATACAAAACTGCTATATGGAGCATATGACAACAGATAAAATAAGAAAAAATTAAAGCTTTATTTAAATAATAAAAAACAAATATACACTTTCAGTATGTTAGTAAATAGCAGACTTACAAATACATAACATGACCACCCATCAGCATAAAAATAATCATACCCATGAAAAATGTGAATTTAGCCTGTCTGATATATCAATGACACAGAAAGGCACTTCCACCCTCTCAGGGACAATCCTCCTTCAAAATCCTCTCTAATAAATGGCTTTCGCAATGTGTTCCTAAATTGTCATCAAATTTGGACTATTTTGGACCATGTGTGTAAATGCATGTGGAGAGTCCCTGAACTCTCACAGATAAGTCTCGACTTGACAAAGCCCTGGTTCGGTTGATTTAGTTGGGATTGGTCCTGCCTTGGGCAGGGGGCTGGACTTGATGACCTCCTGAGCTCTCTTCCAGCTCTATGATTCTATAGTTGTGTGAGGGTAGCTCCTTCCTTTTATAAAGACGGCTAACCGAGCTAGAACACTTCTACAGACCACAAATATAGCCAGCCTATGGTCCCAATTTATGAACAATTTAATAGTCTAAACTAATCTGAAGGTATCAAAAGCATGGCTTCCATTTTTAAATTAAAGATCTACTCTAAAGTAGACTCTTCCTAATCCTGAAGAGGAGTGCTGTGTAATTCAAAAGTTCATCCTTTTCACCAACAGAAGTTGGTCCAATAAAACATATTACCTCGCTCAGTTTGTCTTTTGCTAGTACACACACAGTAATTTGTAATGCATGTCTCAGATAGGAATGTTAAATTTAGATTAATGGGCTAATTGAATAGTCAATGCAATTTGCATCAACTATTTGATCAGCTGATAAAGTTGCCTCTGCCTTTGAAGTGTAGCAACAGCCCCAGGGCAGTTGCTATACTTCAAAGGTGAAAGCACTGGCCCTGTGTTCCCCGCCGCATTTCAAAGTGGCAGCGTCCCCAGCTGACCCTAAGCATGTGGCATTTCAAAGAGGCGCTGCATGGAGCCCAGGGTGTGGCCTTGGGCTTCACGTGGCACTGCCGCTTTGAATCACCCCTTCCTCTTTTTCCCTCCTCCTTGCTGCCTCTTTCTTATAGAGGCAAGGGTGGGGGGGAGAAGACACTAGTTGCCTACAGTGTTGACTATCTGATAAGTATTTGCTTATTGGATAGTTGACTAGTCATTCACATCCCTAGTCTCAGACACTAGCGAACTTGTACCATATTGAATTATAATATTAACAAACAGTTTTTATATCCAGGCTTTTATTGGTTTAATTCCAATCTCAACCACATGCATGAAAGCATTATCCATTAAAAAAATCATTGACTTAGCTAAATAAATGGCATGTTGTGTATAGTTCCTCCTTTCTCAGATTCAGAGGGCAGGCTTGGAAACAAAAGGGAATGTGCACACACCTAACAGGAACTTCCTCAGATAAACAAAAGGCTAAAGAACTGGATTCTTATCAGCAGTGAACAGCAGATGCAGGAAACCTTTTCCTGGAAGCAAGGGCACTTTTGAAATTAAGTCATTTATAACATTAAAAGCTGGGGGAAGGCAGGCTTTCACAAATCACATTTTTCCTTTGCTCATACAACTCACACGAATGGATTTCTTCTACCTCTCTTACAAAGTCGGCGAGGAAAAAAATAACCAGACAGACAATACCTTTAGAACTATCTACACAAATAACTTCATTCATTACTTTCCTCATAAATAGGGAAAAAAACAGACCAAACAATAAAAAACCATTTAAAGTTAGCAATAATGAAAAGATCACAGTGCAGGTGTTCACAAAGCAGATACAAATATCCTGTAAATTGCATCTGTGATTTTTTTTTTATTTTGCTATGTTGTGATATGAACAGTTGTCATAAGAATGAATCTGTTACAGTTAATTTATGAGGACTTCTTGATGTTCAAAAATCCATCTCTTTGATGATTATTTGAAGCCTGGGGACTGCTTCATTTAATATATTGACTAAAACAGTGTTTTTCAACTACCAGTCTCTAAGATCTCCCTGACACTGTTTAGGGAAGTGGCAAGCCAGTTTCTGATATCAAAAATGTTGAAAAACACTTAGTCAAAATGATTTTAAGAAGAGGAAGAGAATTAGGAGAGGTGCTGAGGAATAAGCTTCTGTTGTACATGTAATAGCTTGAATTGAACTATGGGGGAAGCAGTTGTTTCCTCTTTGGCCAATATTTTTGCAGAAATTACTGTGACGTCTGATTAATAACATTTTGTTTTGCATAATTATAAACATATAAACATTAAAAATATGAATGCTTGTTAAGATACATGTACTGTACAATAATTATTTGCATATATAAAACCATTTTAAACAATATACTGATTAGATATTCATTTATCTTCAACTGATTCAAATTAGACCTGCTTAGATAGAACAATTCTTATTGGACTGCTCCCTTTTTGTAGAATACTCTCTGTTCCACTTCCCCTAATGAAAGGTCATTGAACATTGCCTTTCAACTGTACTGAAATATACATTATAAACACACAAAGCATTTGACTCCAATGAATGTCCTTCTTGAAAAGAAGCACTTAAATGAAATATTCCTAAAGACCTGGGATAAGACAGTTAAACAGAGTATATAGTTATGAGTTACACACCTGTAATCAGTTCACAGGTCCAAAACTCTCTATAATTGAATAGTACACAGCTGCATCTAGAAGAAAGTCTGAAGGCATGCAGATGGCTGACTTTGAAACTTGAGCAGTATTTACCTCAGAAATATTTTTGTCAGTCTCTTTTCTCTTTTCTTCTAATTTCCTCTCAATACCTACAATTCCTACAGCCCTTATTCTTCCTGCCTGCAAAAGAAAAGAAAAGGAAGGAAATGTTAAAGGTTCTTTCACCCTCCTCCCCGTAAAATAATTTATATTTACAACAAAGGAAAACTTCCCACAAAGAACTATGTAAAATGTAACGATTGTTAATGATCTACAATACATAATACATCTTATTTCCCGAAAAACACTCCTTAAGTCAAGGTCATAGTTTATCAATCCACAACAATGTTTTACAAAAAAATATATACTGAGCATAGATTTATTGCAGAATACTACATGACACTCCATTTAAATTGTTAGTATAATCATATATTACATAGCACCTCTTGTTATGATACAGAGACAGTTCAAATAAGCTGGGATGCTCAAATTGACACTTCCCAAGTCTAACTGGACCGAGCCTAGAGATAGAGCATTTTCAGTGGGGATCCTTGACTCAAGAGGTTGTTGTTCTCCTCTTGCTCCATCACAGTTTGAATATGTTTACCTTAGGGGATATTTAGAAGGGTACAAAGTTGGACTTTCACCCTATTTGCTGACAGCATGTTATATATATATATAATGTTATGCAGATAATATATGACACATACATGCAACATACAGACTGATATCCTTTTACTAAATTGTAGAGTCATGTGAAATGTATTAGCCTCTTCTTGGACTAGCCTGCACATCTCTAACTTCATCTTCATTTCCTTTTCCTGCCTGTTGATTTTGACACTAAACAGAACCTTCCTTTAAAATCCTGAAGCCCTTGAGTTTGCATCCTCTTCTGGTTCTTTTATGACATCTCTCCTCATTAGTTTCTCCAACTCCATGTTCCAGAAGGCTCGGTCCTTGATACCCTCCTTTTCTCGGGCTACACCTTTTCTTTGGGTAATCTCATCCACTCTTGTGGCTTTAATTGCCATCTTTACATAAATCTACCTTTCTATTCCTGACTATTTCTATCCAATCCTGTATTTCAGCCTGTCTCAACATCTTATCATCGATGTCTCATGAGAAACTTCAACTCTGCCCACTCCTATTCTCTCTCATCAGCACCATTCTCCCTACTGTAACTTACATACAGTACAGGCAGTCCCCGGGTTACGTACAAGATAGGGACTGTAAGTTTGTACTTAAGTTGAATTTGTACTTACGTCGGAACTTGCGTCCAGATTCAGCTGCTGCTGAAACTGACCAGCGGCTGACTACAGGAAGCCCAAGGCAGAGTTTCTCTGCCCCGGGCTTCCTGGAATCAGCCGCTGATCAGTTTCAACAGCAGCTGAATCTGGACGCCTGGGATAGAGCAGCGGGGGCGCTGCCGGGTAGGTCTGGTAGCGCCAACCCTTGGTGCTGCGAGACCAACCCGGCAGCACCCCAGCTGCTCTGCCCCAGGCTTCGTGATTCAGCCGCTGCTGAAACTGACCAGCAGCGGCTGAATCAGGACGCCTGGGGCAGAGCAGCTGGGGTGCTGCCAGGTTGGTCCAGTAGTGCCCAGAGCGGCGCTGCAGGACCAACCGGCAGCGCCCCAGCTGCTCTACCACAGGCATCCGCGAGAAAAGCCTGGTCTGCTGAGGGGAGGTGGGGGGGTGCACTAGCTGCGCCCCTCCCCCCCCCCAGCAGACCATGGAGACGCGGGCGGCGGGACTGAGATGCGCCGCAGTGCCGCCGCCCGGGTCCTCCGCGGCTTTGCTCCGCGTCTCCCTGGTCTGCTGGGGGTTCCCCCCCCCCCAACAGACCAGGGAGACGCGGAGCAGCTTTTCTCGCCCCGGAGGACACGGACAGCGGGACCGCGGCGCGTCTGGGCGGTCCCGCTGCCTGCATCCTCCGGGGCGAGAAAAACCCCGTTCGTAAGTACGGATCCAACATAAGTCGGATCCGCGTAACTCGGGGACTGCCTGTATATGGTAGCTGCACCCAAAATGTCACCAGTTTCCAAATACAGAGTATGATATTTCCAAAGAGTTTTTGATCTCAAAATACAGAAACAGATGAAGGAAAGTAATTTAAATTGCACATATCTTGAAGATATTTCCAATAATCAATATTGTCCATTTAAAACATAGCTACTGACACACAAGATGCACACAGGCTATAAGCAACTATATTAAAGCAACAAAAATAGTCTAGATCCTAAAAGCTAGAAAGTGTAAAATGAAGGCTGAAACGCCATCCTTCATCTTTTGTATGTCTCACATATTTTAGAAGTTTCTATACAGAAAGCAAATATTTTACATCGTGAGTTTCAATACCGAGGCATGTCTAAAAGACTACAAATGGCACCAAATACCATATTCAGTCGTGCATTAGAATGTTCTCGGTTTTGCACCACTCCAAGAATACCATTAACTCTATTATTAATGTATTTAACGATACAATCTAAGGGGCAGGTTCCCAATTGTGTCTGAACTCTTCTTAGATGCAGTGAAGAGGACACACAGCTGCTTAGTTCTAGTGCAAGGGAGAACTACAAGAGAACATCTCCAGTTTAGGCCAACATTGAAGCATCCATGCCCCATTTCTAATTGCAGAATGCCAGAGTTGGGGAGGAGCCATGGTACAGGGTAGCTATACTGGACACACAGACAGGAGATCTAAACCTAAGCATTCAAATATGAAGAGAAGTCTAACATACAGAAAGAGTATCAAGAATTTAGTAAATACCTGTGGACCCCTGTTAATTTGAATGGTCTGAGAAACAGGCATGTTTTCCCATCTTCTCTGTGTCATTTCTTCTGACAATCGCCTATAGAACTGCATATGTTTTAAAAAAAAGTCTATTACCATAAGTTTTGTAGAATATTTTTGAGCATTTTTAACATCTCAGGAACAGAACAAATTCCATTGAGTAACAAATGCTATAAAATCACCACACTTGTACTGGACTTTTGATTTTTTTAGGATCAAAAAATGTTACAGACCATACAAGTGTATACATTTCAATGGTAGCTATAAATATTATTAAACTTGCATGATTACTTATTTTCATTATAAACATATTTTCAGATATTCATAATTTTCCAAAACTTTCACTTAACGAGTCTGAAATTACCAGGCTCAGTAACTGTCCAAAGGTGATTTGTTTAAAAAGAAATGTGAACAATTCAGTTATTACTGCTACTGTTATTATGCGATGATGTTAATCTAGCCATATGGATTGAATTTCAATGGAGTAATTCCATTTATTTAGTTTGGTTTAATGCTAGCTGGTAGTGATGCTTTATTAATTGACAAGGACTCTTATACATACAGTTCCATATCTATCACTAATACAGTGAGAACAGAAATATTGGAGACAAAACATCTCACTTATTTGGTTGTACTGTACAGACACTAACCTCAATCTGACCATGTTCTTTGAAAGAAAGTTTGATGTAGGAATATTTGCTACTCTGGAACGGGCCAGGCTCTTTGTTTGAAGGAGCTGGATGAAGATGAACTACTATTTTGGCACTATGGAAAAGTATAGGGAGAGAAGAAGGAGAAGAAAAAAAGATATCCTTTATTTATAAAAGTATTTCTTAATTATGCAAGTCAGATTTGAAAGTATAATTCAGTATTAACTAATCCCCTCCCCGCAAACAACTGATGGCTATTTTACATCCAAAACATTTCAGATTATTCTTCAGGATTTTAATAAAAAGTCAGGTGCATTAAACAACACATTAATAATAACAGAAAGATAATATTGTATATCTATGCTAGAATTTTCATACAAAAAATACTGCAATCCCTAAAAATATAAAACTTCACTAATAATAAAACACATGTATAATCAACTCTCAGATCTAGAATAAATGTTAAAAGTTCAAACAATAAAGGTTTCTGAAAAAGAAACTGAACAACAAACTGTCAAGTGGTACCTTTGATTAAGGCTTCCCACCTGCAACATAATCTCCAAAGACTCTAGAGTGATTCATAACAGCTGCCAAAACACACTACCTTTGTAGTGGAAACAAAATGGTCTCAATAATATTATGTTTAACCTATCTCACCATTCGTGCCAGCAGAAGAATACTTCATATGAACTCATCCGAAACCAACATTCTAGACCAGGGGTCAGCAATCTACGGCATGCGTACCATAAGCCGATTTTCAGTGGCACGCGGGAGAGAGTTCAGCCCTACCCTTCCTCCCCCATGCAGTAGGTTAGGCTGTGGTGGGAGGAGGCAGCGCTAGGGCTGAGGTTCCTCAGCAGAGCCTGGGCCAGCCCCGCAATGCTTCTGCCGCAGCCACACGGTCTGGGGCCAGCCCAGGACCGCATGGCAGCAAGGCCTCCAGGGCTGGCCTCAGATCACGTGGGCCACAGCAGCGGCTGCAGAGCTTCTGGGGCTGGCCCCGGACCATGCGGGCCCCAGCAGTGGAGTCTCCCTTTGGGGCAGCCCAGGACAGCATGGCTGTTGCTGCAAGGGAGCATAAAGCCAAGTAAGATCCTCCCTCATGCACAGACCCCCACACCTTAATCCCCTCACTCACCTCCCTCCGCCAAGACCCCGCACCTCCAGCTTGCTCCGACACCCTCCCTTGTTCCTGTACCCTCCCTCCTGGCCAGATACCCCATTCTGCTCCTGCGCTCTCCCCCTTGGCCTGGCTAGAGACCCCCATGCTGCTCCTGCTCCCTCCACCTGGCCAGATACCCTACTCCCAGCCTGCTTCTGCACCCTACCTCCCAACCTCTCCCCCTTCTGCACCCACCCCTATCCTACTTGCTGGCAGTCTTGTCTCGCACACTGAACCACTCTTTTTTGTTCCTACCACAAAGTCAAAGGGAGGTCCATAAAATCCACTAACTCCAGAACCCCAGAAAAGTAAATCTGGTCTATGGGAAGTCCATAACCTCATTCCCCACTCTTCCTTTCCCCTCACCCCATGAGGCTGGGGCAGCAGAGGAGTGAGGTGTCTCAGTTGGGACCACATCAGTGAGGGTGACTCCTCACCTAAAAGTTTCCCCACCCCTGCCATAAATAAAGAAAACATGGAAACCTTTGTGTTGGACATAATATTTTACTTTATTTAAAATGAAGTTTGAAAAACTAACATGTTAAAATTAAAATGCTTAATCTGTTTCATAATTTAAATTAAACCGTTCCCCCTTGCTGCAGCTGGTTCAGAAAATATGGTGACCATACCCAGCCCGCCCTTGCATCCTCTTCCCCTCCTCCCACCCTACAGATCCATGAATAAGTTTAATCTTGGTACGCCAATTCTGAAAGGTTGCCGATCACTGCACTAAAAGTTAAGAGCTGCATCTTTATTTATTAACTAAACTTCTGTATGTAGGACTATTATTGACTTTAAAAAGTATCACCGGCACTTGGACGCATACATAGAGGTGAGTAAGTCAAATCTCAGCACTCCACCTCTGAAAGGTGGCTTAACCCTGTTCTAGATTAACATATGCATGAAAGCAACATGGTCTAGATCTAGAATGATGACCAACAGCAAAACAACTCATGAAAGAGCACTCTTTCAGCAAATGTAATAGCCCAATCTCACTTCATTACAATAACTCTATTATTCTTGTCCAGCTTTAATAATATATCTATTTTATTAATACTCTTATTTTGCCATCTCCTCTAGAACCAGATCTCCCTGGTCCCAGCACATGATTCTATCAATTGGGATAATGTCTTCCTGCAGCCTGAAGGGACTTAATCTGCTCGTATCATACAGGACAAGACAAGGGCATAAGCAGATGTATACCAGACATACTTCTTCATAAAAGCTTTATTTTTCCTTCTGTGTTAATTTGTTTCTTGTTGCATACATATCTATTCCAGTTATTGGTCTCTCCTTCAGAATCAGTTAGATGGTAGTATAAGTTACAGCTGCTAAGAATTAATCAGTATACTCCTCTGCTAGTTCCTACCCCCAACCAGCCTTTGCAGAGCAAGAGACTTGGCCTGAAACCTAAATTTGAACACTAGCCTATCACCATGGCACTGGTTATTAAGGGTGCGTCTACACAGCAGCTCTATTTCAGAATAACTAACGGCTGTTATTCCGAAATAATGCAAGTGACTACACAGCAATTCTGTTAGTTCGAAATAAATTCAGAATAATGGGAGGCTTATTCCAGCTTCTGTAAATCTCATTCCACGAAGAATAATGCCTCTTCCGAAACTGCTATTTCGAAATAGCTATAGTGTGGATGCTCCACTGCTGCTATTTTGAAATAGCTCCTCCCCAGGGCCATTCAAAGTAATTACTAGTGCTTCCTGGGGCTCTAAATTGAGGTAACATGTCCACATTAGGGGAGCCTGCCTTAGACTAATTTCAAAACTTCCCTGTAGAGTAGACATGCTATTTTAAAATAAGAAGTTTTGGAGTATTTCTTCTGAAATAGCTTATTCCGAAATAAGCATGCAGTATAAACGTACCCTAAGGGAGATAAATTCAAACATTCACTGCTATGAAGCAGAAGACTGAATCACAAACTTAATCACAGATTATAGGACAATTATTTAGCAAATCAAGTCACACACATACAACTTTTCCTAATGACCCTCTCGGCCATTTGATCCTTGTATCTTATAGTAAGAGAGGAGGAACTGATTCACAATCCATGAGACCAAACATCTTGGTTACATTCTTGGGCTCTGCCACAGACTTCTTGTGCGATCTTGAACACATCACATTTTCTATGCCTAAATTTCCCAAGTAAAAGAGATACACATCTTACCTTTTTCCTATCCCAGCTGCCTGCTCTTCAATGAAGACAATCTGAGAAAGAGGGATGGCAATGCAGCATTCCTAGAATAAGCAACACAACATAGTGACTAGAAATTAAAAACTATTTTCTTGAAAGAGTTGTAAAAATACATTTTTGTTTTCTTTTAATAAATTAAAAAGTCAACGGCACTAACATATGTAGGTAGTTCTCCCATAAGCCATTTCATATAAAAGATGATGCTGGCTGCAATATAAAATTATCCCTGCACTACTTGTTTAAAAAGGAATTTAAACAGAAAACTAAAAAGTTATAATTGTTAGATAACCAGATCAGTAAGGGCTTTAGGACTGACACAATGTCCTTAACTCAGCCACTGGATTTCTAGGCATTCTACGTGGCATACAATTTTATTATTTGCAGAGCAGCCACAAAGAATTAGGTGCTTCACATACAAGTAAGACACATGTTAAACAATTCTGGAGCCTTATCTTTAAACAGCTCTGGGACCCTTATCTTGTGGAGCAAGGACTAGAAGTTTGAGTGAGAGAGATGCAGTTTGCCATCCCTGTGATACTTGTTCAAGTTACAAGCTACACTACAAAGATCTTACACACTCGCAACAGGTAGGCAAAGATAATGACAAAAGGTAACAATTACTTCTTGTAGATATCCCTGTTTTTACATTCTTAAATCCAAAATGGGTGAAGAGACTAGAATTGTAAAGGTCTCCTTACACATTACATCACACTGGTACTATTTTCTGATAAAGAATCAAAAGGCTATACATATGGACAGCTGGCTGAAGAGTGCAGTGGGAGTCTGAGATCACAGAATTAATTTGTATTTATTTTCTAAAGCTCAACATTCTCATTACCCACTAGTTTAGAACTACACAGCTACGTTTCAAACTAAGAAAAATTCAGTATTTAGTATTTTGAAAATCACAGCATTTTCCGGGAAAGACCAAATATATATGGTACGTGACAATACGGCATCTATAAAACAGCGGCTGCTGTTTGTCACAGTTTTGTTTTCACAGACGATTATCTAAAAATAATTATTGATAAAGCTATTACTAAAGTTGCCTGACATTTCCCATTATAAGATCCTGTTTTCTGATGCTTATAAATTTGCCAAACCTAACCATTTGGGCTGAAATTTCTTGTGCTGTCTCCCTCAGCTTGAATTATTTTGGAAATGTCAGTTAAAACAGTTCAGCTATTTCCTAGAACAAGGCTGTGGAAAAAGTACAGTTTTGCCCTTGTTAAAAAATTCTGGAGCCTTTTCTTTAAACAGCTCTGGGAACCCTATATTGTGGAATAAGGCCTTGAAATTTGGGTGAGAGATATGCTGTTTGCCAACCTTGTGATACTTGTTCAAGTTGCAAGCTTTTGAAAATTTGCAGTTTACAGTTGCTTAGTAGAAACTGTAAAAAAAAAAATACAGGTTAAACCTCTCTAGTCTGGCAACATGTGTGGTCCAGCATGATTTTAGTTAGCTGGATGTCCACTTATCATGGATGCGGCCAAGTTTCCTGCAGCCTCACAAACTTTGTTTACTGACACCAGTCCTGGCTCCCAGTGTTCTGTGCTATTATTTAGCTCTAATTTACCTCTAATTTATCACTACAGTCAGACATTATTAAATAGCATGCAGAATGAATGACGAGCGAAAAGTTAAGACCCTGGTATTTGGAATAATGGATAGTCTGAATAGGAGAGGCAGACCCCAGAGAAAATGGGTAGATGATACAGTAAATTGGTGTGGAGCTAGTCTACAGAAACTAAACTACTCTGCACTGGACAGGGAAAGATGGAAGGAAATAGTGAGGGAGTCATCGGACACCAATGGGTGTTGAGCGCATGGTGGTTGACAATGATGATGATTGTAAGCACTGTTCCACTTATTCACTTCAATAAAATAAAAAGAAAAAGAAACCTACTAGCTATAATATTAACTTCCCATGGTCCAGCAAATTCTCTGAATTGGCACCTGTTAGGTCCCGTGAATGCCAGACTTGAGAGGTTTAACTTCAAGTACATGGACATGTGTTTTAAAGACTCTCATAATACACACTCACAAAGAGGGCCAAATTAAGATTGCAGGGGCAACCTTAATTCTGGCATTCCAGAGTGCTTGACTTTGTAATCTTACTAACGTTCTTTTGACATAGTTGTTTTATATGCAATACTTGTATAAATTATTCTTTTACAAGTAACATCACTTTGATACCATGTGAGAAAGAGATAACAGAGACAGAGCATGAACAAAACGGAGGACTTCATCAGCTCTGTTTAATTTTCTGTCAGCATTTTGACTAGTTTTAGGGAGTTCTGCTGCCCCATCCCACATTGTTCTCATGCTTTTTAGAGTGAGAATAAGAAAATGGGAAATAGATTTATGGGATAAGATCCCCTCCTTGGTAGTATTCTGCTCTCAGAGACATTTCAAGGCTCTGACCCAAAGCCTTGTAAACAGTATAAGGGAGATTTATGTGAAAACATATGGAAACTGCTCTTGGATTATATCTAGGGATCTACAATTAAACTGTGAAGTTAATAACACTACCATGTTTATTGGAAGGACTTTTATATGCTGAAATTTAATCTCTAATTAATCTCTCTAATTAATATCTGCTTTTATGTCATGTAGATAGATAGCACACAGAAACAGGGAATTTTGCATGGGAGTTCCTCAGGTAAAAGAGGAGAGACTACAGTTAAGTCTACACTTAAAATGCTGCCACTGTAGTGCTTTACATAAGAACGGCCATAATGGGTCAGACCAAAGGTCCATCTAGCCCAGGATTCTGACTTCCAACAGCAGCCAATGCCAGATGACCTAGAGCAGTGGTCACCAACCAGTAGATCTTGAAACCTCTGACAGGGGGATCCTAACTGGTTTGGCCAAGAGGTTATCAAGCCCAGCACTTCAGCTCTCTCCCACAGACTGCTGCACATCTCCTGCTCTTTGCTTTGGAGCCGTTCCCTCAGGAGTCTCTGCATTCTGTGCAGGGGAGGGGAGGGGTGCTGATATCAAGATGTCCCCTCGCTCACCCTGTGCCCTATCTCCCCAGAGCAGAGAGGGGGCACAGCAGGACTTGGGATAGAGTTTGCTGGCTGCTTTTGGGAGTGGTGCAAGGCCAGGACAAGGGTGAGCCTGCCTTAGCTCCACTGTACCACCACCCACGAGCTACCTGAGGTAAGCAAGGCCCATCTGGTGCCCACGTCCTGAAACCCTACCCTAGTCCTGAACCTCTTCCTACACCCCAAGCCTCTGCCCTGCCCTGTTCTAAATTAACAGTAACCACTCAAGAAAGAGTTCTGGGAGTCATCACGGACATTTCCCTGAAAACAACTGCTCCATGTACAGCAAAAGTCCCTACTATGTTCATTCCATCTGAAGAATCTGGTACAAGCTACTGTTAAAGACAGGTTACTGGGCTAAATGGACCATGGTCTGACCCAGTGTGGATTTTCTTATATGGCTTGTTTGGGTGTTGCTAGTTTGGGGGTCTTTTTTTTCCTGTCTCTTCTCTGTTGTTTTTTGATCTGTGTGAATAGTTGGGGGAATAAGGAAAAACAAATGAGTTACTAAGTGAGCTATGAACAAGTTCACAAATTATCTTAAAACTTCCAGACTCAGTTGATCATACTACCATTGCTTTTCTATGTTTTGAGCACAAGGCACCTGACACAGGGAGGAAAAAAGCTTAATCACAGAAAAATTAGTTCCTGCAGAGTTGTATCACTAAAAGTTAGCTATGGTTTACTGTGGAATTTACAGTTAACCCATATACAAGAACCGACGGAATACTTACATGATTTTTCTGATCTCTCCAGATCAGTCGGTGTGTGCTAAGTAGCAATACCCCAGTATCAAACTTTACCTGCACACACACACACACACAAAAGACACTAAATTAACAACAAATTTAACAAACAAGCTAGGTAAATATTGATTTTTGAAGCATTATACATTGTCATAATAAATCCTCTGGATTAAGCAAATATTTTTATAACATTCTGTTTTTGCTGATAGCACAGCCAGCCAAGTTGATGAAGCAACAAAAAAAGAATTATTACAAAAAGATAACACTGATATGGACAAACTTCCTTTTCAACTGCACAAACTCTCCCCCAGGAAATCCAAAAGGATCCTCCCTTTCCTATGGTACCAACGCCCCTAGAAGAGCATTGGGTTTCTACCACGGCTAGGGAGGGGTGTTTCAGGTTTTACCCTATGGGCACTGGAGACACGCAGCATGCCAGGCATGGGACTGACATGGGATCCCTTCCTGCTGCCCCTACACCTCTCTGACTAGGGAAAAGGACAAGTCTCAGAGAGGTAACCACTAGCCATGTTAATCCGTATCTGCAAAAGCAACCAGGATCCTGTGGCACTTTAAAGACTAACAGGTTTATTTGGGCATAAGCTTTCGTGGTAAAACCCACTTCCCTGGAATGCATCTAACTGAAGTGGTTTTTACCCACGACAGCTTATGCCCAAATAAATTTGTTAGTCTGTAAGTGAAGTAAAATGCAGGACTATGTAGCACTTTAAAGACTAACAAGCTGGTTTATTAGATGATGAGCTTTCGTGGGCCAGACCCATTTCCTGATCTGAGGAAGTGGGTCTGGCCCACGAAAGCTCATCATCTAATAAACCAGCTTGTTAGTCTTTAAAGTGCTACATAGTCCTGCATTTTACTTCAGCTACACCAGACTAACACGGCTACGTTTCTATTATTAGTCTGTAAGGTGCCGCAGGACGCCTAGGGGTGCGTGTGTGTTTGTTTTTAAAGGAAAGGGGTTAGAAACAAGTCCTCACTGACCCACCAGGGCGCTCCAATCTGCTCCGCTTTTTACCGGGTAAGGCGAGGGGCGGGTTATCCCGGGTCTACCACAAAGCCGCCCGGGCAGGACCGAGCTGCCTGCCGGACAGCGCGCGGCAGGGACCGCCAGCTCCATCCGCCTGACGCCGGGCCTGCCCGCCACTGGGCCGGGAGCCCGACCTCACGGCGGCTCGGGGCTCCACGGCCGGGGCACGCAGCGGGGGGTGGTTCCCGGGCTCTAGCGCCCTGCCCAACGCGCACCGAGCACGATGGCTGGGCCGGGGCGGGGTGTGAGCTGCCGGCCGCCGCTAGGCCCGAGCCGGGCGCTCCCTTTACCTTCTCCTCCCCGTCGTAGAGCCGCACGCCGCGCTGCTGGATCACCAGGGTCTCGTTGATCTCCAGCAGGCCGCTGGCCCACGCGAACCTGTCCATGGCGTCGCCACAGCCGCCTCCCCCAGCCCGGCCGCCCGCTGCTTCCTCCTTCTCCTCACCCAGCGCGCGACGCCCTCTGCTGGCCGCCAGGCTGCGCCGCCGCCATCCGCCCGGCCACAGCTCGGCGTGTGGGCCTCCGAGATGGGCTCAGGAGGAGTCATCCCAAGCTGGATAGGCACATGCCTAATGCTGGGGGAGGTTATGACTCCCCCACACACTATGATATCCATGGGCGGATTGCTCATGCCATGCAGGAGACGAGACAGGATAGGGACATGCAGCAGTGTCACCCGAGGCTCAAGGAGCTGAGGCAGGCATGCCAGAAGACAAGGGAACCCAATGGTTTGTCTGATGATGCAATGCTTGTACCTCACTGTCAAGAGCCCTATCCATACTTCAGGGGGACTGGAGGCAGCAGGCAGTGGAGACATCCCAGAGGATGAAGTGATGGACGAGGACATGGAGTTGGAGGAGGATGTGGGACATGCAACAGTCATCCAATGGTGTGGCAAGCCAGGACGTATTTTTTATTCCAGAGGGGTCTTGGCAATCTGAGCACCTTGGCTCTGGCACTCATGAAGCAGGAGAGGCAAGCTCTAATAAGCACACATTTTGCTTTGATGCTGCTAGGATGTTGAGGTCTCATTTACTTCATTATATGATATAGGAAGGATAAGGGATAAAAATTAATGATCGGACCTATGCAGGCTCACAGTGGAGATTCAAATGAAAAGTTTATGAATGTACATCAGGATGTCCTGGGAATCCTCCATAGAGAGCTTTCAAGTAGGTACTTGACAATCTTCTGCTGACCTGCCTTGTTTCTGCCATGCCACCTAGCAATTATTTCTGCAGGGACCAAAGTCACATGCAGGCAAACACCCTATGGACCCAGTTTGAAACCACAGGCATGCAGGAGATGCACCCTTGCATCTTGAATTACTTTCAGGAATGAGCAGCAGTGGGGAAAGTGCAGCAAGGCAGCCCCAACTCTCTTTGCTCCCCTGGCTGCATTGCTCTGCTTCTGCCCGTGCATTTTGGGGGTTTGTGATCACTTGTGCCCCCCTCCACTGTCTCAAAGCCATTATCTAAAGCATTGATGAAGATTTTGAACATAAATGTATCTAGAACTGATCCCTGCAGGACACCACTCATTATGCCCTTCCAACATGACTGTAAACTACTGATAACTACAGCCTGGGCACTATTTTCCGAACAGTTTTGCACCCACCTTACTGTAGCTCCATCTAGGTTACATTGGTATCAAAAACTTTACTAAAGCCAAGATATGCCATGTAAACCACTTCTCTCCCTTCCCGCGCCCCCATCCACAAGGCTTGTTACCTTGCCTGTCCTAAACACTTGGGACTAGGGGCCAGGAAGGTTGGGAGGGGGGGACTAACAAGAGTCTTTTAAATACTCAAATTGTGTTATGCACTCCCTCAAACTCTGCATGTTGGCTATTTTACAGCATTCTGTCTCCTGTCCGTATAGCAGTACAGATATCGAGAGGGACTGCGAGAGTCTAGCAATGAGTGCCAATGAATTGGGACAGCTGTACCTTTAAGAACACAGTAGGGAAGCTGCCCTGCACTCCTAAACAGCACCCAGAGAGTGGTAATAAACTCCCTTTCTGCCCCCCACCTGTGTATTTGCACACTCAGCAGGTGGCTCATTCCACTGGGGTAACTGTTATCCCCACTGTCCCTCTCTGTGTGTTTCCGGGCTTACCCACCCATAGACCATGATTGATTTGGAGATGCCCCTTTGCCCCACACCCCAGTTTCCTCCTAGGCACCCATGCCACTGGCGGTGGGAAGAGACTTCCTGTGCTCCCCCATCCCTAGGCCAATCACGGCTTGGAGGCAGGGGATCATGCAAAGTCTCCTCCTGCCCTGCCAGGAGTGCGGGGTGGCACTTAGAAGTGCTGCATGCTCCTGGCAGGGCAGAGGAAACTTCATGCTTCTCGCCACCCCCAGGCCCTAGTTGGCTTGGGGGCGGGGGCATGGTAGTGCCTCCGTGGGCTGGATCAATTCACTTAGTGGGCCAAATCTGGCCCATGGAGGCCCTTTGCACACCCCTGATCTAGATGATGTTTGGTCCCACCATGAGGGCAGGGGACTGGACTTGATCTCTCAAGGTCCCTTCCAGTTCTAGTATTCTATTAATATAGTCCATAACTTGTCAAAAGATTTTTAATTAAACCTTTAAAATATTTAAAGTAGACCATTTTATGTCCAAGGTGATTGACTGGAACTCAGAACTCCTGTGTTCCACTCCTGGTTTGCCACTGCCCTGTTGTGTGACCTTGGGCAAGTCACTCTGCTTTGCACCTCAGTTTCCCCAGGTGAGAATGGGGATAATGGGATTTACTTTCTCATGCAAAGCACTTAGAGATCCATGGTCAAGGAGTGCTATATCAAAGCTACATAAGTCAGCTAACTTCTAGTGAAGTCTCCTCAGTCTCTTTATAGTTTACACACTCAAAACTCCAGTCATCTGAAGAAGTGGGCTGTATCCACAAAATTTCATCATGCCATCTACATGTTTTGTAAGTCTTTAAAGTGCTACCAGACGATTTGTTGTTTTTTAAATTTTCCCTGATGTGGTTTTTTCTGTAGTTCTGCTTTCCCAGAAGCCACTGGAATTGCGAGCACTGTTTGCACTACGCGCGTGAAATGGGCATATCACTGAGCAGAGCCTAGGCTGGCACCTCCCAGCGCTAACCACCCCGACTCACTGCAGTTGGTTTTAATTCCTTTCCGCAGCAGCCCGCTGGCCGTGCGACTGCCCATGCGCGCTGCGTCAAGCTCCAGGAGAAGCCCCATTGGCCAGTTCAAGTCCCGCGGCCGGGCCAATCCGGGAGGCGGTACCGTACCGGGCAGCGCCGAATTCAAACGGCGGAGCGCAGGGGTCGCGCGGCAGCGGTTGTGCGGCTCCCTCCTCCCTATAAATCGTCCGCGGCCATGAGCAGCCGCCTGGTTCCGCAGCTCCCGGCCACCCGCAGAGCCGAGCCGACCTATCGAGGTAAGGGCCGCGCCCGGTAGGGGGCCGTGGAGCCGCCCGAGGCCCCGGCTGCTCCAGCGGTGGGTCGCGTGGCGGCGGGGTCGGACCTGAAATCCGCTGCCGAGATCAGAGCCGGTACCTGGCTGAAGTGTCGCCCGCCTGGTCTCGTTCTGCGCATGCGCCCAGGTAGCGGCAGTGGCTGTGGGTGCCCAGGGCAGCTAGCAGCGCGGTGACTCGCTCTGCCGTGGGGGTGAAGGGGGGGCTACTGCCCCCCCCCCCGTTAGTCTCAGCTGGGATGCCATCCAGGTCTGGGACAGACCCTCTTCCAGAGGCAGCAAGCTCTGCGCATTCCCCTGCCAGTTTCTTGCGCCCACCGCTCCTCAGCTGCAGGGGGAGGGTTCGCTGTACAAGAAGCTACTTCCCCGCCTGTCTCTTCAATCCCCCTCATACCCAGTCCCTGCTGCTGTTCCTCACACTGTTTGCTTGCAGAATCCCCTCTGAGCCCCATTTCCCCTTGCACTTGGACCACTCCGAGCCAGCTGCACCGGGATCCCCACTAAGGAGTCCTCAGTGGGGGCTCTTGCGCATTTCAAAGCGGAAGCACCTGCATGGAGTCTGGGGTCAACGCGGGAGGGGACGACTCAGCTGACCCCAGGCTCCATGATGCCACTTTGAAATGCTGCCACTTTGACATACCACTTCTTCCCTCTCCTTGTTGGGGGAGGGGGAAAGAAATCGACTAGCCTACTCAACTATCCAATAGCATCCTTAATCTGCACCCCACTGAGCCCCAACCCTCTGTACCTGGATCTCTGAGCCCCACTTTTGTAGCGTTTAGACCTCCCCTCCCCCTTTGCTGAACTCTGTCACCTACATCTCTCCTGCTAAGCTTGACCCACCTTCACCTGGATCCCTTCCCCCTGCAGAATGCCCTTATTACACCCAGAACCCCCAACAGGCCCCAGTGGATTGAGTGTGCCCCTCACACAATCCTTTCAAACCACACCTGAATCTCCCAGAGCCTCTCACTCTTTAGTTCCTGCCTTACTGCCTGTGCCTGGTGCACCTCGCAAGGAAGGGCAGAGCCATAGGCTGTTTCTGGAGCATGTTGTGAACAGCCTTGTCACTGACTCTTTCTTGTGGGGAGGGGGGAGAGCAGCACAGTGATTTCCCACCTCTGTACAGCCAGTGGCCTGTGTTCCCCAATGCCATGTAGGAGCCTCCATGTTTGGCAACTTTGCAGAATTTTTATTTTTTGTGCAGAATACCCTCAGGAGTATCTAATAGTCTGGGCCCACCACTCGTACAGCCACATAAGATCTAAAAACATAAACAAAATACAGGGGAAGGTGCAGGGTCTGCTCACTGAGGGGGGGGAAAAAAGGAGTGTAGTGTACACGGAATCACTCAATTTAGCCTATTCTTTAGCAAGTATGAACATGGGACTATTCCAAGGATAGCCCAATCCAGGGATGGGCAAAAAGGTATCTGTGGGCTGGAGCCGGTTGAGCGGGCCTGTGGAGGCCCTGCTGCTCCCCTGCCCCCAAGCCAATTAGGGCCTGGGTGGTGGGAGAGTGCCTGAAGTAGTCTTGCTGCTGTGCTCAGGGCAGGGGGGAGAGCGGAGGAGGCTTTGTGCATCCCCAGGCCAATTAGGGTCTGGGGGCGGGGGAGCTGTGTGATGCTTCCTTTGTCCTGCCCCTGCCCTGCAGGGAGCATGTGGCATTTTGAAGTGCTCCCCTGGCCCTGAGTGGGGTGGGGGAGCGTGCCAAGCCTCTTCCAGGACATGGGTGCCTAGTGGGAAGGGGGGGGGGTCAAAGGGGCTCTCCCACTCCGACCAATCATGTTTGAAGTGGCCCCTTGGCAAAAATTATTGCCCACCCCAGCACGATCCCACTTGTCTTTAATATACACAACTCTTATTATTGTGCCTTAAAGATTTCCTTTTAAAGAAACTGATGCTGCAACCCTTGACAAAATAGCTAAATTATCTTAATTGCTTCCTTTTAATCAAAAAAGGCCTTGAGAAAGTATGCCTTG
Organism: Pelodiscus sinensis; assembly: GCF_049634645.1. Taxonomy (NCBI): domain Eukaryota; kingdom Metazoa; phylum Chordata; order Testudines; family Trionychidae; genus Pelodiscus; species Pelodiscus sinensis. The sequence goes on along the minus strand of NC_134711.1, from coordinate 291,795,734 downwards.
AAGATAATCTAATTTGGGGTACTGACAAATTTAAGTGAGAGACAAATTCCATAGTAAATATGACCAGGTTTGGTCACAGATGTGCTGAAATACCACTGATCCTGTTTACCTGCCCTTTGTGTGTTGGCACAGAAAGTTAGTGTAATAGGCCGTGTCCAAACTCAGGGGTTTTTTCGGGAAAAGTAGCCTTTTCCTGAAAAAACTTCCCCTGCGTCCAGACTCAAGCCGCGTTCTTTCGAAATAATTTCGAAAGAACGCGGCTTTTCTTTCGATGGCGGTAAACCTCGTTTCACGAGGAAGAACGCCTTCTTTCGAAAGTTCCTCTTTCGAAAGAAGGCGTTCTTCAATGTAAAGAGGCCGTCTTCGAAAGAGAGCATCCAGACTCGCTGGGTGCTCTCTTTCGAAAAAGCGGATTTCTCTTTCGAAAGATCCGCCTGCAGTCTAGACGCGATCTTTTGAAAGAGGCTCTTTCGAAAGATGCTTTCGAAAGAGCCTCTTTCAAAAGAAGCCTGCAGTCTAGACATAGCCATAGAGACACTGAGATTAACACAACTCTGGGAAGGCTCAGTTAAAAGCACTTGACACAACATCCTGGTGCACAGTCACAATGGGACCAGAACCCCACAAACATCCTTATAAAACCAGCCAATTGGAGCTGCAACACCAGTGCCTGTGGCCTGGGCAGCACGCAGAGACCCACTACCCCCCACCCTGTATATGGAGTGCACTGTGCTGACACATGCTGGCTTGCAGCTTTGAGTTGCGTGTGGGGCTATGGCAGCCAAGGTGCCTGCCCAAGGGTCCCACTGGACAGGAGCCACCTACTATGGTAAGCACCTCTTGGCCAGAGCCAGCACTCCACCCCATGTCACAACTAGGGATGTGATAGTATAAATGGTTAACCAGTTACAGTTAACTAGTGACCTGGGCTGGAGCAGCTCCTGCCCCTCCCCCGTTAAAGCGGTTAGGTTAAACTTAATGTTTTACTGGCTGACTGATTTAAACTGCATTTTATATAATTTCATATGTAGTTAGAAGATGTTTTCTTCAGATCTCTGTTCAGATATTTCATTTATTTGTCTTTTGAATCTTGATAATATTGGCCTAAAGATACTTCATTTTATTCTTACAAATTCCTTTGAGATGAGTTGAGCTGAAATAAGGATTTTGTGTAACTAAAATAATGTTCACTTTCTTTTAATCCATTAGAACAAAGAAGACAAAAGGTTGAAGAATACTTGTTGAGAAAAAAGTCCATTTCTGGGTTGCTAATTCCAGAGAAGCAGACAAATACCAGGTGGAGTGAATTAAATGTCTATCATGAAGGGGACAGTTCACCCCTTTATACTGTTGCTATGGGAAGCTGAATTACCAATCAATAGCACTTAACCACATTTTAAAAAAATTACATTATTTAAACCTTTCTAATTTTATATCATGCTTGTAGCTGAAAGTTTCTTAGTAACAAATATTGCTTAATATATTTCTAAAACTATAAGGGATAGCAAATCTCTGTAGACAAGAGATAGTGTAAAAGAAGAACTGAGAGAAATCTGAGTTCTAATCTTGGCTCTCTTAACTAGCTGCATGATCTTTCCCAAGTCACTTCACCTCTGTACCTCAAATTTCCCATCTATAAAACTCAGGAATAAGACTTGCTTTCCTCTTCAAGGGTATTGTGAAAATTAGCATTGGTGCTATACTTTTGAATCTCTCTTTTGGGCATAGTATTAGTTAGCTGGATGTTTGCTTATACAGGCAGTCCCCGGGTTACGTACAAGATAGGGACTGTAGGTTTGTTCTTAAGTTGAATCTGTATGTAAGTCGGAACTGGCGTCCAGATTCAGCCGCTGCTGAAACTGACCACCAGTTCTGACTTACATACAGAACCAACTTAAGAACCCCAGGCGTCCCCAAGTCAGCTGCTGCTGAAACTGATCAGCAGCTGATTCCAGGAAGCCCGGGGCAGAGCAACTCTGCCTCGGGCTTCCTGTAGTCAGCGCTGGTCAGTTTCAGCAGAAGCTGACTTGGGGACGCCTGGGGCAGAGCAGCTGGGGTGCTGCTGGGTTGCTCCAGTAGCGCCGCTCCTCGGTGCTACTGGACCAACCCGACAGCACCCCATCTGCTCTGCCCCAGGCGTCCTGATTCAGCCGCTGCTGAAACTGACCAGCAGCGGCTGAATCAGGACCTGGGGCAGAGCAGATGGGGTGCTGCCGGGTTGGTCCAGTAGTGCCGAGAGCGGTGCTGCAGGACCAATCGGCAGCGCCCCAGCTGCTCTGCCCCAGGGTCCAAAACAAGCCTGGTCTGCTGGGGGGGGGGGGGGGGCCACACTAGCTGCGCCCCCCCCCCCCCCCAGCAGACCAGGGACACGGGGAGCAGAGCCACAGCGGGGTGCCGCGCCTCTCAGGCTTTGCTCTGGCAAAGTCTCAGAGGCGCGGGACCCCGCCGCGGCTGCAGCTTCAGTCCCGGTGCCTGTGGTCTGCTGGGGACGGTCCCTAGCAGACTAGGGGCACCGGAGCAGCTTACGAACGGGCCTTTCTCGCCCCGGAGCTCGCAGGTAGCAATCCGCCACCTCGACCTCCGGGGCGAGAGCCCCGTTCGTAAGTGCGGATCCGACGTAAGTCGGGGACTGCCTGTAGTGGGTATGGCCAAGTTTCCTTCAGTCCTGTAAAGTTTGTTTAGTCACTGTCCTGGCTCTCAGTATTCTGTGCTGTTTAGCTCTACTCTACCCCTAACTGTCTTCCACTGCTTACTGGGCTCTAAAAGTGTTGGTAATCCTGCTAAACATAAGCATATTTTTTTATGCTTTATTTACTTGTTTCCTTGTGCCAATACAATAACATTTTGTAATACAGTAGAGTCTCGATTATCCGACCTAAATGGGACCAAAGGATGGTCAGATAATCGAAATGTTGGATAATACAGAAAATACCTTGTGGGGTCCAAGGTATTTTCCCTGTCAGCTGTGGCTTCCCCCATCCCCTCTGGTCAGCCGAGCTGCCCCACGGCTGGCCGGGAGAGATAGGGGAGTTCGGGGGAAGCGCAGCTGGCCGGAGGGGATGGGGACAGATGGGCTCCAGCATCCTGCTGCATGGCCCTGCGCCCTCCTCCCTCTTCTCTCACTGCCTTTGTCTCTGCACTGCCCGGCACCTTCCCCTCCGTGCTCTGCTCCGCCGGCTCCGCTGGGCGGCCACAAGCAGGTCAGATTACACAGAATGTTGGATAAAGGAAGGTCGGATAATCAAGACTCTACTGTAGCATGAACAGTTTATGAAGACTGCATATAAGCCTTGGCTAGGTGTAGATTTCTATAGGGTGTATCAGTATAATCCTACATTAAGGAGCACTGCAAGCATTGTTGCATTTATTCACATCAGTGAAATAAAAGACCTACTATGCTTTGGCAAATTCTCTTGTTTAGCAGTGGTCAGGTCCTGAGGGTCTGGACTACATGAGAGGTATAACATGAGATGTCAAATATTTGCTGTATTCATACAGCTGACTTTGTAAAAGGATATCCATGTGAAACATCATGCTATCTTAGCATAATGATTTCTAGCACTAACTATCAATGCAGGGACAAAATTGCTCATCCTGATTGAGAACTTCTCTCTCCTTTCACTTTTTTCCCCATATTCAATGCCTTCTCTTACATTGTCCATTTTCAGTATTATTTAGTTAATTCATAACTTCATGCCATCATTTTTATGGCGTGCATTTAAGGCAGCATAGATTTTTTTTTTTAAACCTGTTTTGTATTAAATGCAGATTTCATTTTAAATAGTTTTAAAACTTAAACTTATCTTAAAACAAGGATGGGCAATAATGTTTGAATGGGGGGCCACTTCAAAAATGTTTGAAGTGGTTGTGGGCAGGGTCTAGAAGGGGCTGGGCCTCTAAGCAGCCGGAGTTGAAAAAGCTCATGCCTTCCCTGTGGCTCCCAGGCATCATGTTAGTGGGGAACTGGAGCTGCGAGCCCTTTCAATTCCTGCTATTTAAAAGGCTCTCAGCTCCTGTCCTCACTGCTAGCGCATTTCCTGGGAGCTGGGGATGCTAGAGCCCTTTCAACTCTTTCTATTTAAAGAGCTTGAGCCTTCCCCAGGGTTGTTGTCTGACTGCTGTGGGGAAGATGTGAGTCTTTTAAATAGAAGGAGTTGAATGGGCTCGCAAGAGCCTGGCTCCCAGTCAATGCAGTACAGGGCGTGGCCAGGAACTGCTGCATAGGCTGGGTCAAAGCCTTAGGTGGGCTGAATCCAGCCCGCTGAGAGGCTTTTGCCCATCCCTGTCTTAAAACATTTAAATATAAAAAGTACAAAATTCAAGAGACTCTATCAAAAGCTTTGCGTTAAATAAAGGCTGCTGCTCCAGAAAAAGAGAGATGTTTTCCCCAGATGCTAACTTTTGAAGGAAAGGTTTATTAATTTGGTATACTAGAATTAGGGATGTAAGAGGTTAACTGTCTAAACTCTAAGCTGACGCTTATTTCCCGTTACCATTTAAACCTTGTTAGTGAGCATGGGTGGGCAGTCAGGAGCCCGTGGGGTTGGCAGCCGCTAGGATCCTACAGTGTGGGCCTGGCAACAGCTGGCAGCCTGTGGGGCCTGAAGTAGTCAGGATCACAGAGCCTGTGAGGACCAGCGGCAGCCTGGAGCCTGCTTAACTGTGTAACCAATAGAATTTCCATTGATTACATGGTTAATATTTTTAAACTTTTTTATATCCCTACTATAGATCATCCCAAGTAACTTTAAGATATTTGAACATTTTCCCAGGCTGATCTGAAATAGTTTAATTGACTACACTTAATTCCTCTGCTTAGTAAATCATTTAGCTGTAAATGTGAAACACTTTTGATTAGAAGATTTTGTATCCAAAACATTAAGGTTAACATTTAAGCTTAGCAAAAATAAGCTTTATTTGCTGTTCTTTGTGTTTAATTAAATTCCAGTTGCCACTCTGATACACCTTGAGACAAAATCATGAAGAAAAGTTAATTATCCGGTAAATGAACAATAAATCATCCACCTTATTTTAACTAACAAATATGTACAATTCATAAGAATCTGAAAATATTAAGCTATGTAAGTGCTTAAGTATATAGTCATGTATCCCTGTAGATAGCAAAAAGATGGACCAAATCTAGTTTCAAGCTCCTATGTAGTTGTAAATAAACACGTTTTAATGGTTATATCCAGGGCCCTACCAAAATTTATGGTTATTTTGGTCAATTTCATGGTCATAGGATTTAAAAATAGTAAATTTCACACTTTCTTCTATTTAAACCTAAAATTTCATGGTGTTATAATTGTAGGGATACTGACTCAGAAAGGAGTTGTGGGGAAGAGTCACAAGATTGCTATGGGGGTGGAAGTGGTACTGCCATCTTCAAGGCCATCCCTTGGGAGCTGTTGGTCCTAGACCCCACCTCATCCTACCCTTGTTCTGCCACCACTCCATTCCTTTCTCTAAGCTTTGTCCCTGCCCTTCCCCATCCCATGAAAAATGCAACCCAGGGTTTAACAGGAGGCCTGATTCCAACAGCAGGGGTATCCCCCATGCTCATTGATGGTGGAAAACAGTGTGACCTGGCCCCAGCCTGCTTTGCTCTCCTGGCTCCCAACTGCGTTGCTTGGAGGAGCAGAGCAGGCTAAGGCCAGGGTGTTCCGATTTCCCACAGCTCCTGCCAACGCTAGTGGGGGGGGGAGGGGAGGGTTGGGCCTGATCTCTCCCCCCCCACCCCCCCAGTAATCCCCCAGGCTGTCTTGGGCCACATGGAACCCTTCCCCCCCCCCCCCCAAAAGTGTGGAGCTGCTCTCCCAATGGACAGGATGGTGCTGGTTATCCTTATTTTTGTGCTGCTGCAGGCAGTGGTGCTGATTTTAGAGCTGGGTGGCCAGAATGGTGTCTGCTGGCCAGGAGGTCAGCTCTAAAGGCAAAGCTGTTGTCACCAGCAGCATAGAAATAATGATGACATGGTATTGCCACCCTTACTTCTGTGATATTATATGCAGAGCTGGGCCCTCAATCTGCAGCTGCAACACTATGGCCATCCAGCTCTGAAGGCAGTAGTGCAACTTCTGTGCGGCTACAGGTGGGGTACTGCATTCAGAGCTGAGCGACTGGCCAACAACCTCAACTCTCTGGCCACCCAACTCTGAGGGCATTGCAGAGGGGTGGCAATTCCGCAATTCCCCCTAAAATAACCTTGCCTTGCCTCCTGTTGCAACTTCTTTTTGGGTCAGTACCACAATTTGAAAATAGGGATGTAATACTGAACTCGACTAAATACTTAACGGATAAGTGGTGCTTATCAGTTAATGCTATCAACTGCATGCAACATTTCCTCCTCCCCATCCCTCTCTGCAAATAAATTTTTGAACTTGTGCAGTGCAGGAGCAGGCTGGCTCATGCATGGACCCAACATCATCCCCTGTGCTGGTAGTACTTGTACAGAGCTGCAGTGAGGGTTGATGCTGGTCCCAGCACGAAGAGCTGGCGCGTGGTTAGGCTGGCTCAGTCCTGGCTTGTGCTGGGACCTGGCTTTAACCCCTACTGCAGCTCTGCACAAGTGCTTGTAGTGCAGAGCCACAGTGGGGGTAATTATTGGACCCAGCAGGAGCCAGGATTTAGTGGTAGCAGTGCTACCTGTTATCAACTACCGTATTTTCCGGCGTATAGGGCGACTGGGTGTATAAGACGACCCCCTATCTTTTTAATTAAAAGATAGGGTTTCATCTTATACCCCAGCGCCCCTCCGCCTCCTTTGCTCCCGGTGTCCCTGGTCTGCTGGAGATGGTCCCCAGCAGACCAGAGGCACCGGGAGCAAAGCCGCCAGGAGCGCCTGGGCTGCCCCCCCCCCCCCCCCCGCCGGAGCCCCTCCGAGGCTTTGAAAGCCTCGGGGGAAGCCGGCGGGGGGCATCCCAGGCGCGCATGGGCTGCCCCCCCCCCCCCCCCCCGAGCCCCTCCGCGGCTTTGAAAGCCTCGGGGGAAGCCGGCGGCGGGGCATCCCAGGCGCGCATGGGCTGCCCCCCCGCCGGAGCCCCTCCGCGGCTTTGAAAGCCTCGGGGGAAGCCGGCGGGGGGGCATCCCAGGCGCGCATGGGCTGCCCCCCCGCCGGAGCCCCTCCGCGGCTTTGAAAGCCTCGGGGGAAGCCGGCGGGGGGGCATCCCAGGCGCGCATGGGCTGCCCCCCCGCCGGAGCCCCTCCGCGGCTTTGAAAGCCTCGGGGGAAGCCGGCGGCGGGGCATCCCAGGCGCGCATGGGCTGCCCCCCCCCGGAGCCCCTCCGCGGCTTTGAAAGCCTCGGGGGAAGCCGGCGGCGGGGCATCCCAGGCGCGCATGGGCTGCCCCCCCGCCGGAGCCCCTCCGCGCCGCCGCGGAGGGGCTCCGGCGGGGGGGCAGCCCATGCGCGCCTGGGATGCCCCGCCGCCGGCTTCCCCCGAGGCTTTCAAAGCCGCGGAGGGGCTCGGGGGGGGGGGGGCAGCCCATGCGCGCCTGGGATGCCCCCCCGCCGGCTTCCCCCGAGGCTTTCAAAGCCGCGGAGGGGCTCCGGCGGCGGTGCATCCGGCGTACAAGACGACCCCCGATTTTGGGGGGATGTTTTTTAACATCAGAGGTCGTCTTGTACGCCGGAATATACGGTAATCATGTAGCCAATGACATTTTTGTCAACTACACAATTAGTGTATTACTGGTTTCTTAATATCCCTATTTGAAAAACTCTGGTCTCCTCCACAAAATTGGTATAGGATTAAAAACACACAAGACCAGATTTCATGGTCCTTGATGCATTTTCCTGGCCATGAATTTGGTAGGGTCCTAGTTATATTGGCCAATGAGAATGCATCTTTCCTTAGAATACAACTGAAGTAGAAATGCAAAAGTTTATTTAAAATCCATGATTTAAATCAAGGCTTTCCACTTCATAATTTAAATTGCTAATTGAAATTCTTGATTTAAATAAATCTTTATTTCAGCATAGATTTATTTTTACAGGGAGGCTTTGCCATCTTATTTTTCATTGTTGCGGTCAGTCTCTTTCCCTTTAAGACTTGAATCCCAGATTTCTGTGTCAGGGTACATCTAAACTACATTCTATTTTTGAAAGAGGATAAGTAAATTCTACGGGAACTTGCATATCTTCTTCCAATCTCACTTTGCCTTCAAAAGTGAAAGTAGTCTGGACAGAGCCTTTTTTGGGGAAAACCCCCCTTTAAAACAAACATGTAAACCTTTTCCTTTTATTAAAAAAAAAGAGCGATTTCCTTCTCCCCCTCCCCCCCCCCCAAAAAAGGGGTGTGTTTTTTTGGGGGGGAGGGAACTGCATCCAGACTACTTTTCACTTTCGAAAGATCCTCTTTCAAAAGTGAGATGGGAAGAAGATATGCAAACTCTGTGGAATTTGCATATCCTCTTTTGAAAATACAGCAGTCTGGACTAGCCTCATTGTCCCAGGTCACTCATAATTGTGTGACTTTGGTAAAGTCCCTTAACCTGCTTTCATCTTATGTATACAGTTCCTCTTTTTATTACTGAAACAATTGGTAACAATTGCTACATCAAAGGCTGTTGCCTTCTGTGTTCTCTGGATCATTCTATCAGCTACTACTAAAGGAGGAGGAAGACTGATCTTATTGGAACAGTTATAGGGCTAGCTTCTAAAGCAAAAATAATAGCTACTAACTCTGTTTCTGAAAGAGGAATTGGTATATGTATCTTTTGCTAGTAGCATCAAATATTTCTATGCAGTGGTTTTGATTTGTAAATTAAAACTGAAATAGATATTCCTTTTGGGACAAAGTTACTAATATGCCGTTTTACAGAAATCATGAATGCTAGATCCTGATGGTTTCCCTGCTTAACTCACAGAATTGGTACGATAGTATATATTTTCAAAATCCATTTTTAGCCATTCTTAACTCTATGCTTTTCTTCAAAGCAGTAACAGAATTGGGAAAGCAGCTAGCGATAAACCGCAAGACAAAATAAAAGTCTTAAAATCTGCAAAGCAGAAAATGGTAAGTTTATGCGTTTTTTTTTCTTCTACGTAACTGGCAGAAACACTAGCTACAAATTCAAAACAAGTCTTTGTTGTTTAGCATTAACACAAGTGATTTCCACAACATGAAAAACTTGTATGCATGTAGCAATAAATGATTAAGATTTCATTCATACTAATCGGTTAATGTGTGCTTGCTTTAGAGCCTTACAAAACACTATCTTTATGAATATACTGCATCCCAATTTTCTCCAGTACAAAATAAGCCTTCTGAACTGACTCTTAAGTCTGATTAATGGAATTATTTTACTGTGACATCTATAGTTCAAACTATAGAATAGGTTCCATTATACAGTAAAAGCTTTTATCTGGCATGTTGCGAGAAGAGGGCTTCCAGGAAATGAAATGACAATTAACTAAGGGGGGGAGGGGAAGAGTGCATCTTAGGGCAGGGAGTTTAGGGTACAGAAGGGGTTTGACACTGGATTTGGAGGGACACTCACCTCAGGCATCTCACCACAATTGCCCTGTCCTGGCTGCTTCTAGGTGGAGGCACTCTATCCCATCCCAAGTGCTGACTCTAGCTCCCAATGACAAGGAGCTGTGGGAGTAAGGGCCTGTAGGCAGAAGCATCTGGCCCTGCACCAACTGGACTATAAACTAGATTTTTAATGAAGATCAGAAATGCCAGTCTCTAGAGCTTTTCGGTTAGTGAATGCTGGATAAAACAGCTTTTGCTGCAATATCCTGTCTTCTCATACTCATAATTTTAGGAAAAGTTTGGCTGAAATTTTCCATACTTGGTCTCTATTCTGAGCAAAGTCTCTTCAGCTGATAAGGGATTGGAAAGTTCTAATGTTCCAATATCACTTTAATAGGACCACAGTGAAAAATGGTAACAATTGGCATGGCTATAACTGGAGTGTGTGCTCTTCCAAGTTGTAAGGCACAGACAAATTTACTGAGTATGTTAGAAAGTAATCTGCTAAAAATCTTGGTAGAGCTTAAAGATGATCTTTTCCCACATGTATATCGCTACCTATGGCTAGAACCCTACCAAATTCACTGTCCATTTTGGTTAATTTCACATCCGGGGGCTTTAAAATTTGTTAATTTTATGATTTCAGATGTTTAGATCTGAAATTTCACAGTGGTTATCTTGGGAGTCCTGACCCAAAATGGAATTGGGTGAGGTTTGTAAAAAACATAAGAATGGCCATACTGGGTCAAACCAAAGGTCCAGTATTCTGTCTGCTGACAGGGGCCAATACCAGATGCCCCAGAGGATGGGAACACAACAGGTAATCCTCACACGACATATCTCCTGTCACCCATTTCCAGACAAACAGAAGCTGGGGACACCATTCCTACCCATCCTGGCTAACAGCCATTGATGGGCCTAACCTCCATGAATCTATCTAGCTCTTTTGAAACCTGTTGAAGTCCTAGTCTTCACCACATCCTCTGGCAAGGACTTCCACAGGTTGACTGTGCACTGAGTGAAGAAAAACTTCCTTTTGTTTGGGAGTTGTTGGAAACTCTTTTCCTCTCCCCCCCCCCCCCCCCCCCACTCTCCAAGATTATGATCCTCATGTTTGTGCTGCCTTCAGAGCCCAGCAGCCACCAAGCTGTTAGAGGAGGTGGGTAGGAGCTCTCTCAGGCTGCTGGGAACTCCTAACTATTGCATTGCTAGATTAAGGCATGGCCCTCAGGTAATTTGGTGCATCCCCCAATCCTCAGAAAAATGGTTGCCCCAAACTTGGAAGAAGCACCAGGGCAAAAGCGCTGACAGGGTTACCTGAGCCCTGGTAGGAGCCATGGGGGAAGAAGCCCTGAGCCTGGGTACTGTCACTTTCAAACCTGAGCTGCCCTAAGACTCATTTGGAGTGGCTGGGGGTGGCTGCCTTGAGCTCTAGGTAGAGTGGCAGGGGATAGAAGCCCTGAGCGTGAGCTGCCTTGGCTGCAGCCAGCAAGAATGGAAGCCCCTAGCTTGGTGCTTAGAGCCTCAGCAGGAGCTGCCTGAGGAGAGGGAGCAGAAGCCCAGAACCTAGGCTGTTCCAGCTGTAGCCACCAGGACCGAAGCCCCTAGGTTAGCAGGAGCTGCTGAGGGAAGAAGCCTTGGGTATGTCTACACTACCCTGCTAGTTCGAACTAGGGTGGTAATGTAGGCATACCGCACTTGCAAATGAAGCCCGGGATTTGAATTTCCTGGGCTTCATTTGCATAAGCCGGCCGGCGGCATTTTTAAATGCCGGCTTGTTCGAACCCCGTGCCGCGCGGCTACACGCGGCACGGGCTAGATAGTTCGAACTAGCAAGCCATTCCGAACTATCTAGCTCGTGCCGCGTGTAGCCGCGCGGCACGGGGTTCGAACAAGCCGGCATTTAAAAATGGCGCCGGCCGGCTTATGCAAATGAAGCCCAGGAAATTCAAATCCCGGGCTTCATTTGCAAGTGCGGTATGCCTACATTACCACCCTAGTTCGAACTAGCGGGGTAGTGTAGACATACCCCTTGAGATTAGAGCTGCAGGGATGGGGATGGAAGCCCAGAGCCCAGCTCTTAAGGCTGCTTAGGTGCAAATTCAGGGTGTACCACCCTGATTTCTGTGCTGGCTCTGGAGGTGGGTCTGATTTTTTTTCCTCAGAGTTACCATGCAAGGGAAGGATACTTTCTCTCTCCCCCAGTGTGGCCAGACTGGGAGTTTGGAGACTGGCCTGTCATCAGCACGGAAGATCAGATTTCATGGGGAAGGACTGATTTCATGGTCTGAGACATGTTTTTCATGGCCAGGAAATTAGTAGGGTCCTGCATATGGCCTTACCAGATCTGATGTACACAGAGTCTATTGATAGGAGAACTTATAAGAGGAGATTAAACTATCAAATTGAAAATTCCTTTCCAAAATTATCTTGTAAGGAAAAGATGAAAATATCAGACTAAACATCCACAATTCCAGGATTTCCAATTTGAAAGGTGTAAGCCGTCAACCTAACAGTATAATAGAACAAGACAGTAACATTAGAAGTGATACAATGAAACTAAGAAGAAAAATTGGAATTGAGCATTAGGTAGGAAGCTGCCCAATGGGAAGCGCTTGAGCTATAGAGGAAACCCTTTGAATAGCTGCATGAGATCAATGTTTCATTTATAATAGGATGTACAAAATAGGTTTCATAGATATCCACTTCTTGGGCAGAAAGAATATTTAATTTGGTTGAGTCCTTAAACATTTTTTCTAAATCTCATGAAGCATAAAAATGGCTTCTTTTAAAAAATCAGTGATGGCTTCCACAGCCCATCAAAATTACAGCTGTGAAAAACGTCACAGATGGTGAAAGTTGATCTTTTGTGTGCTTTTACCCTATACTATACAGAGATCATGGGGGAGGCCACTGTTTCTCAAACTGAGGATCCTGAGCCAAAAGGGGAGGCAGGAGAATTGCAAGATTATTGTAAGGGGGCATGTGTGTCACAGTATTGCCATTTCTACACTGCCTTCAGAGATAGGTGGCCAGAGAGTGGTGATTGTTCACCAGGTGCCCAGCTCTGAAGGCAGCGCTGCTGCCAGCAGCCATGCAGAATTAAAGATGGCTTGATATGGTATTGCCACCTTTTACTTTTGGTCCACAGCTTTCAGAGCTGAGCCCTTTCAGAATTGCCACCCTTTCAGCCACTCAGCTATGAAAATAGCAACGCAGAGTAAGGGTGGCAATATCCTACCATTCCATCCATACGTTTGTGTCGCTGATGTTGGTGGCACTGTCTTCAGAGCTGGGCTCTTGGCTAGCAGCTGCTGTTCTTCTGCAGCCCAGTTTTGAAGGCAGCGCTGCCATCTGCTGCAGCAGAAAAGTAAGATACTGCAACCCTATTATAATGACAGCCCTCTTTTGGATCAATTCCTATTGACTGTGTCTAGACTGCAGGGTTTTTTTCGGAAAAAGTAGCCTTTTTTTTGAAAACTTCACCTGCATCTAGACTACAGCCGCGTTCTTTCGAAATTAAACCAAAAAACACGGCTCTTCTTTTGACGGCGGTACTCCTCATTTCACGAGGAAGAATGCCTTTTTTTGAAAGTGCTCTTTTGAAAAAAGGCATTCTTGACTGCTAACAGGGCTTTTTCGAAAGAGCATCCAGACTGCCTGCATGCTCTCCTTTGAAAAAGCGGCTCACTTTTTCGAAAGAGATTGCAGTCTAGATGCTCTTTCGAAAGAGGCTTGCAGCCTAGACATAGCCATTGTTACAACACTCTGAAATTTCAGATATATATCTGAATTCACGCACTTTCCTAGTCATAGGATTTTTAAAACTGTAAGCTGACCAGAAGGGATTGTGAACTTGGTAGTGCCCTACCTATGTGGTTCCAAACAGTTGTGTGAAATCAAAGAAAATTAACAATACCCTTGGAGTACATGTATCCTCACTTAACAACTCAAGCTAGTAAACACACTAAAATGCATATTATCCACACATACTTCAGCTTTAAGATGCTAAACAAATCTGAGTCCACTAGAAATAATATTTACAAGGAGAGCATAACTAATACAATATTTTTACTGATACTGGAAAGGAGAATAAGACATTCACTAAGGCTTATACAGTTACTCTGGATCCATGCTATACAAGAACAAGTGAAAGAGACCAGTAAAAACAGATAAAAGTTCTCCTACTTTGAACTTTCACCTTGGCTGTGTCTACACTGGGCCACTTATTCCGGAAAAGCACTGACTATCTACTGTAAGAAATCAGCTGCTTTTCCGGAAAAACTATGCTGCTCCTGCTTGGGCAAAAGTCCTTTTTCCGGAAAACTGTTCTGGAAAAGGGCCAGTGTAGACAGCACAGTAGACTTTTCCACAAAAAAGCCCCGATCGCGAAAATGACGATCAGGGCTTTTTTCCGGAAAAGCGCATCTACATTGGCCACAGACTTTTTTCCGGAAAAGGCTTTTCTGGAAAAGCATCCTGCCAATGTAGACGCTCTTTTTCTGGCTCTTTTTCCGGAAATACTTATAAAGTAAAACTGTTCCGTTTTAAGCATTTCCTGAAATTCATGCCAGTGTAGATGCAGCCCTTGTGTGTGTCACCAACTCAGAATAGATGCCCCGGAACAAATTAACACATGGCTTCAGGGTTTGTAGTCAGATGCATGTTTCAAAGAGCGAGAGCCCCGTTCATAAGCTGCTCCGGTGCCCCTGGTCTGCTGGGGGGGAAGGGAGGCGCAGCTAGTGTGACCCCCCCCCCCCCCAGCAGACCAGGCTTTTGTTTTGGACCCTGGGGCAGAGCAGCTGGGGTGCTGCCGATTGGTCCTGCAGCGCTGCTCTGGGCGCTACTGGAGCAACCCGGCAGCACCCCAGCTGCTCTGCCCCAGGCGTCCCCAAGTCAGCTTCTGCTGAAACTGACCAGCGCTGACTACAGGAAGCCCGAGGCAGAGTTGCTCTGCCCCGGGCTTCCTGGAATCAGCTGCTGATCAGTTTCAGCAGCAGCTGACTTGGGGACGCCTGGGGTTCTTAAGTTGATTCTGTATGTAAGTCAGAACTGGCAGTCAGTTTCAGCAGCCGCTGAATCAGGACGCCAGTTCCGACTTACATACAGATTCAACTTAAGAACAAACCTACAGTCCCTATCTTGTACGTAACCCGGGGACTGCCTGTACTGTCATTGGGCTTTTTATTTGATTCTCCAATAAGATTTCTGTGTGATGGGGTGTTCTTACCTGAATCATCATTTTGGGCTGTCTTCTGCCTCAGGGACATGACATTGATTTATATTCAGTTAATGTCTGGATGGCAATCTTTATAGTCATGGACTAAACTTATTTTTTTTAAGAATCAAAACTTAGATTTTGGACAGACTAAATCCAACCTGAAGGCTGTATGTTTGACAGAAGTACTTGAAACCAGTAATCTCCACCTTTCCAAGCTACTGTTCCCTTTCAGGAGTCTGTCTTGTGTATCCACAACTTTCTCCTCACTTAAAAACATTGGCTTACACAGGCAGACACAAATATGAGTGTCACAGCACACTTACTGAAAAATTGCTTTATCATCCTTTTTAATTATAAAATCAATTGGAATATAAATATTGTACTAATGCTCAAATATATAGGGCAGTATAAACATGTCATTGGAGGAAATTTGTTTGTACTGACTTAGCTAGGCAAATAGCTGAAGAATTCTTTGTATGTCTATGGGTACATGTACCCCTAGTTGAGAACCATTGTTTTAGAATCTAGATTTGTTGCCTTTTTTTAAATCCTTATTCAGTGCTTGGGTGAGGATTTTTAGTGGCAAGTCGAAATAACAGTTCATATTTCCCTTGTTTGTCTCCCTTGTAAGATGTGATGCATCCCGTTTCTTCAGACAACTTAGTTTTTATTTATTTTTCCTTGAAGTCTTGTAAGCTCACTTCAGCAATTTATATTATTGCCATATATTATGCATTTTTTATATCATGTTATTTCTAATACCAGGAAGAAAAAGAAAATGCTAATAGACTACCATGGAATCAGCCAAGCAACACTCTGGAAAGTACTGCTGCTTCAAAGAGCAAAACCTTAAAAACTACCACCATATTGAGAAACTCAACTGTGGGAACAAATTGCAGTCCTGAAGATCTTAGTTTAGCGATTCATGCTTCCAAAGATGAAGCTGTTGAAATAAAAACCTATCGTGTGTCTTTTAGCCAGTCCTTCCTGCACAAAAGAAACATCAAAGAGAAGCAACTGATTGCAGAGAAGCAGAACTCTAATGCCAGCCTACCAAAGAAACATGTGCCTGGCTCATATTGTGGCAAGATTATCTCATCAAAGATAAACTCTTTCCGAAATACACTAGAAAATGAAGATGCAAAGAGTTCTTTGGCAAACAAGAAATCTATCATTCCTGCCACCAAACCAGCAGTGAGACCACCATCCACCACCAGCAACAATGCAGTCAGGAATAATATTAGAGCCTCAAATTTGGCTAGTGCTGCTAAACCTGTACATGCCACCTCCTTCCAGAAGAAACCTATGAGTGCTTCTCATGGCACCCACTCAAAGTCCATCCAGAGCAAGGAGAAACAAATAGTAACAAATGTATCAATAAATAATATGACTGTCCAGAGACAGCCTGATAGAAGTGGACCACCACCATCATTAAAGACAGCTCTTCGTGATGCTAAACTCACCTCTGTGCCTAGGGCAAAGAGAACTGAGGTTCCATTGAGGGATGTCAAATCAGGAACTTCTGCAAAGTCTGTTTCTGTAACCTGTGTTACCAAGGCCACCCAGGATTCAAAGGCTGGCAACAGAAAACATGTTCTGCCAAAAGAGTCAGCAGATGAGCGAAGGTAACTGGATTAATCCAGTTCTTTGGGGGAGGGGTGGATGGAGGTAGTGATTCTCCCCCCTCATTATGCAGCTCTCAATAGACTTGTTTCAGCCATAAAATGATGTGCTCATATTGCTTTTAGATTCACTGTTTTATATATAGGAATTTTTATGCTGGGAACTGCAATCGAAAGCAGTCAGACTAACAACCAAGATTAAAACTAAGTAGTAGAATTCAAATATTAATTGCAGAGGCATTTTAGGCTCTTGATGTGTCCTGCTTTCGTTAGTTTCTGCAGCATCAGAAATACATCTCCAGTCTCTGAAGCTGTGTTGTGTTAACTAGTTTCAGTTGTTACTGGCTAATGGCTGTATGAAATTAATTGGTGGTATTGGTGCAATTATCTCAGATACCCATAACTAGCAATAATTGGCAGTTTCAGCATAGGGATGTTAAAAAGTGGTTAACTAGGTAACTGTGTAACCACTGAGAATCTCATCTTCTAACTTCAAACTCTCCCACTCCTGGGTGCCAGCTGTGCTGCAGACTCTGATATATAAACTTTATTACAGATCCTACAGCATGGGGCAGCAGCTGGCTCCCTGCAAGCTGGTATGCACTGGAAGCCGGCTCTGGCTCCTGGCCCTGCCCCAGGGAGCCAGCGTGTAAACATTACAGTAACAGATAAGCATGAGCCTGTCGGCTAACCATTTAAACAGTTATACTATTAAATCCTTATTTTGGGATGAAGCCCAATGAGAATAGTCTTATCTGGAAATGGCACAGCCCTTCTGGAATAGAATTTAGGCCTGTTGTGCTAGGGAGCTTGCACTGCCACTCCGTATGTTCTGTCTGTACAATGAATAGAGAGATTTTGTCTTTAGGACTTTGTCTAGTGCTTCTCATAAGTATAAATTCAAATGTTTGTTCCTTAAATTTAAGAGCCATGCCATTAAAAGCAGTTCTCTGAACTATGTAGGAAAGCAGAGTTAGTAATGGGTTTTTGTATTTGGGGGTGGGTGTTTTTTGTTGCATCTTTACTCTTTTGCTGCTGTTGGGACAAGAGAAGACTGCTGATCATATCCATCTCTAGCAGATGGAAGTAGTGGCATCAACTGTTTCAAAGGCTTTCATCCAGGCATAGGTGATAGATGAACAGCTTGATGATTATGGAGAGGGGTGAATTAGGGGATCCTTGAGAACTTTCTTCATCTACTCACAAACTGTTTTTTTAGGACTTCTATGTTGATTGGCCTTAATCTCTGTATATATGGTGGAGAATAAGCTATTTTACAGCAGATGCGAATACACTGATTTGCTTAAATGCAGAATTCGTCTGGCTGAATGGAAGGCAGACAAAGGAAAAGTGATTAAGAGGCCCCAATGTACTGTGCTACAAGTAGCCCAACCTGAGACACAGACATCACAAACTGAAAAAGAACCAGTTAAGTCTTTTTGGGCTACCATAGCAGAAGAAGATGAGCAAGGATTATTCAGTGAAAATGTCAACAAAACTCTTGCAGAATGTCTACATTTAACAGAACAGGTATTACTTTAGTTGTATACTAATATTGTTATCCCATGTGCTCTTACTATGTGGCATTCTCATTGATTTCAATAGTAATTTCATTCTTGAAGGGCTCTTGTGATTGAGCCCCAAGTAACCAACCACCTGATTTGACACACAACTTTTATATGGTGCCTGCTATCAAAGTGAAAGGAAGTTAATTCCATAGTTCACTTGTTGCTTTCTGAATTTATTGAATCTTTTTATAAATATTACCTAAGTGATGTTTCCAGAATTTGGAGAAGAGATTATCTATTTCCTAACACTCTGTACAGACTAGTTTCATTTTTGAAGACTAGGTGGTTGAATGGCATATCCTAATGAAATGGTGATTGTAGCACATTCCACAATAGTTTACTTTGAAATATTTTTCATAACTACCAACTTAATCAGGATCACTAGAAAAAACATACAGGCTGAACTTCTGTTGTTTGTCTGTGGTCTGGCATGATTTTAAGTAGCCAGATGTCCACTTATCATGGTTGTGGCTAAGTTTCCCTTAGGCCCATAAAATTTTACAGTCCTAGCTCTCAGTATTCTGTTTTGTTACTTAATTCTAATTTACCCCTAAATATCTTCTATGAGGCCAGTAAGAAGTGGAAGTGTTGGTAATGCTTGACCTCTCGTGTTTTTGGCAAATTCTCTGGCTCAGCACCATTCAAGTGCCCAGGGTGCCAGCCCAGAGAGGTTCAACCTATAAAAGCAAATACTAGTTTTCAGTAACAAATGTCTAGTCACTTTTGTTGGAATGTTAAGATTCAGTCTTCCTGTTGTCTTTTGTAAATATTAAGGGTTATCCTGGGGATGAAGTACGTGCCATGCTGGAAAAATTGATTCAGAGAGTTCCAGATGCAAAAAAACTTGCGAAATATTGGGTGTGTTGCATGCGTCTGGAACAGAAGGGCCCAATTGAAAAGATCATTGCGGTTTATGAAGAGGCAGTTCTGGCAGGAGCACAGGTGAGAAGCAGAATCTTACTTTTTTTGAAAAGGAATAATGGATGTAAAACTGGTGCATGCAGAAAACCTGCTTATATTGGGGTAGTCAATAGGGGCTGAATCTAGAATACCAGATGGTGTTGTGTTTTTTTTTTGTTTTTTTTTTTAACTGAGTCCTAACATTTTTATGTACTTTTATCATATTATTGTTAAAAATAATTTTCTCTACAGTCTGGATTTTGAATACACTTTGGTCAGTAAATTTGGACTCTGACAAAAAAAAATCTATCCCTATTCCATATATTAACGCTAGGGATGTAAGTGACTAGTCAAGTAACCAGTAATCAGGTAGGAACTCAACTAGTTGCTTCACCTACCCACCCTTGCTGCCTCTATCAGAGAGGCATCAAGGAGGGGAGCATGAGCTGGTGCTTGGGGAGCCTGCTTAAAAGCTGGTTCCTCCCCGCCCAGCACCATTTCTGCGGGAGGCAGGGGGTAGCGGGGGAAACAGCACAAGCAGGAATTGAAATGGGCCCACTTGCACTGGTCCCACTGCTGCTCCTCTCCCTTTGGAATGTACAAGAGCTGTCTACGGCTCTTGTACATTTCAAAGGAAAAGACACAGAGGGGAACCCCCTGCCAGCAGGGCCTGCTTTGCTCCCAGCTAGTGGTTCCTGCTGCCTCTCTCCCTTTGAAATATACAAAAGCCGCAAGTGGCTCTTGTACATTTCAAAGTGAGAGGCACAGTGGGAATAGCGCACATTTCCCCCTTATCAATTAATTCAGTAGTTGCTGGAAATTCCATTGACTACCCAATTAGCTGTTTAATCAAAATTTAACATTGGCTTTTGCTAGCAAAAGCCAAACTCACATAATTGAGTTAACTAAATATACAAACTGCATAAGCATCACAAGCTTTTCGCAATTGTGAATCTTTTTGCATTTATGCTGTAACAGTAAACAAGTTCTGCTTGCAAGCTGAGAAATGCTCATCAAAATTAATTTTTTTTTCATAAACTGAGCATTAACTTCAGTGTATTGTGTTAGCTTTGTTAATCCTAAATTATTAGAAAAATGGTAGGTGAGGTAATCTCTTATTAGACTAACTTCTGTTGTTGAGAGACAAGCTTTCAGGTTGCACACAGGTCTTCCTCAGGGCTTGGAACGGTACTCAGAGCCATAGCTAACTACAGTAACAAACAGAATGTGTCGTCTACCTATGGTTCTCAATTACTCCGTCTCAGAGCTGGGAGTTGGGACGCAGCTGAGGGATCCAGGACAGACAGGTTGGGGTCACAGGGATGAGTCTTTGGAATTGAGTGGGGCTGGAGACAGAGCCACAGCCAGGGGTTGAGGTTGGGGATGGGAGGAGAAGCAGAGTCATAACTGGGCCACAGGAGGAGCTGCAAGTTGGTCCTGGGGCTTGTTGTGGAGCCACTCTGAAGCAGGGGACAGAGCCAGGTGTGGGGACAAGAGGCATGGCTGTACTTATGATGGAGGGGCCGGGTGGCGTTTAGTTTCTGCCCCTTCTGGCGTCTGGCCTGGACTCTATGCCCCCTCTCCTTGAAAACACCTAGGAGAGTGCGCCCCCACACTTTGGGGGACCTCTGCCTTCAACATAGTCTGCAAAAGATTTAGACTACATAAGTGAATTTTGTTCAGTAAATTTTCAGACAGGCAATAGATTTCCAAAGAGCTCAACAGCTTGATTGAAAACTTGAGAGATGTGTCTGTACTCCCATTCAAAAATGTTTAGGGCTTCACAAATGGGGAAAAAAGGTTGCATTGAGAGCCTTTGTTTGAAGGGACCATTTACCCTGT
Source organism: Pelodiscus sinensis (assembly GCF_049634645.1). Taxonomy (NCBI): domain Eukaryota; kingdom Metazoa; phylum Chordata; order Testudines; family Trionychidae; genus Pelodiscus; species Pelodiscus sinensis. Next base: position 291,775,104 of record NC_134711.1, on the reverse strand, counting down.
GTGAGCCTGCTAAGACCTCTGTAGTCATATGCCAAAATGGGAGAGGAGTAGTGGGTTATAGATTATAATAAGTAAAAAATCCACAAACTCTAAGCAGCACCTGATCCTGGCAGAATGACAGATGCAAAAAAAAAAAAAACCCATGGGTTCTATACATGCCTATCATAACATCCAAAGCACAGAAATCTCCAGTCATTATGTGGGTGAAACCAGGCAATCATTAAACTCTCAAATGAGCTTGCACAGAAAAATGATAAAAGGACAAACACCACATCACCTGCAAGTGAGTACTTTTTACAAAGCCCTCACTATGACATGTCAGTCCTTCTCCTCAAAGGAAACCTTCACAACACATTCAAAAGGTGAACCTGGGAGCTCAAATTCATAACTTTGCTAAATACTAAAAATCATGGTCTTAATAAAGATTTATGGCTTATTACAATAACCTTAAAAAAACATAGTCTGGTAGCATTTTATAGACTGGAAGGGTTTGTTTACTTCACCTTGAATGGTCTCTTATTTAGCATAAGTAATTAGATATTCTATCAGATAGTAAGTACCTTTCCCAGACTGAAGAGCACTGTGTAATTCAGAAGTTTCTCTCACCAACTGAGGTTGGTTTAATAACAGTTACTTCAGACACCTTGTCTCTAACTTCTCATGTTACGTAGATGTTCTTGTTATATTTATTTGGAGGATTTGCTGACTGTAAGGTTGCAAAAGAAACAAGACTTCAGGTTCCAGCAGGGAACAGTAATACCAACACATTGCACAGGATGAATCATGTACAACGTGGTAAAGTTCATGTTGCAATCTTAACTTTCACAGCTAAGGGTTTTATTTTGTTTAAATTCTCAGATTGCAGGGAATTGAGGAGAGAGTTATTTAATAGAACAGTGGATGATGAGTTTCAAAAAGCTAAAGCTTTGTAATTGTTAAATACAAATTGTCAACATCATATGTTCAAATGTATACAGTAAATACCTTTCAATTGCACTGAGTGCTCAATCAGCATTTTTCTAACTTTGCCTATTTATACACTTCAAAAATATTTTTCATTTTCTGTGAGCATGCATGCACACACATTGAAATAAATATTTACTGATAAAAATGTAATCTTTCTAAACCTTTCTATAATGGCTCGCAGATTGTAATGTTCAGAATATAATTTGCATTAATGTAGTTTGTATTGCCCTATTTTCATTTTTCACATTAAACTGTAGAATAACTATGTAGGGATTACAGAGTCAGTTTCACAAAGTTGACTTTATGGGCTGTTAATGGAAGCAACTTTTCTTCCAGCCAAAGGATGAGTTACGACACACAGTAGCAGATATTATGAAGAATAATGAAAATCTTCCAAAGAATAATGAAAATCTTGGTAAGAGAGTATTCAACTTCTTTCAGTTAATCTAAGATTCTGACTCATGAATAAAATGCTGATACTTTTTTAAAAACAGTGTGCACCCTATCTTAGTGTCATGGTATGGAAGCTGATCCATTTGGTGTGTCAATTTCAAATTGTCTGAAACATAATGCAGACTTATTGCTCCACAGCTGCTAGCATGTTGCTAAGATTGACAAGCTACACTAGCAGACAGAGCCCCAATCATATTAATTTTTTCCAATTTTTATTTTTTATTAACTCTGTGAAGTCCAGTCTCTTCAGCCTGAGGTTTAAATATATCAAGGGTGAAAATCCATAATTGGTGTAATTGTCTGAGTGGCACAAAAGTATCTGCAACTACTTGCAAATTTCTTCTGAGGAATCATCCAATATGATGAATTAAAGGTGCCGCCTGTGGTGTGGTGGGCCTTCCCCCCCCCCCCCCTGCAAAGTACTATTACACCTGCCGCCTCCTGAAAACCAGGCTGCTTTCAGGTATGTCAGGTTGATCTTCCAAAATCATTAGTTGCCTTCGAAAATTGTTTGATTCATATTTCTTGTGGAGAAAATAGTTTTAGCAATAGGTTAAAGTGAAGCTAAGATCTGTAAATATTGTGCTATAGATTGCTATTGCAAAAAATGGTGTTCAGAAGCTCTAGAATTTCAATTACTGGCTCCTGAAGAACATGGTGAAACCACTGACTTTTCCTTTTTGTTTTACACTCTGCTGCTAGTTACTAAATCTTTAATGGCAACCACTCATGACCGTGTTTCTACTTCTAATCTTTGTAACTTTCAGAGGAATGTGTGAAGGAAGAGGTGGTCGGCAAAGAAGCTAACTCTTCTCTCCAGAACGTAGAGGCAGTCTTCAAAGAGCTGAACTTGAATGAAGAGAAGGCAGATATTAGCAATGAAGTGCTCAAAAAAGAGGAAACAGATTCATCCATGAAGCCAAGACAAGAGACCTTACTTAAAGAAGATAAAAAGCACAGAACTAAAGAACAAAGAAAGCAGTCTGCAAACTGCAAAACTGAAGATACAAAAAAAGAGGCAACATTACAATTTAAGACCCCTGACAAAGAAAAAGAGGGATCTTATTTAATTAAATACAATTTGTCAACCACTCCATATTTAGAAAGGTAAGATGACTTATGGTAAATCATAGAAGTTCCTGCACTTCCTGAGTGTTTAGGGAAACATGTGTTTTTGCATCACAACTGCAACAAATCAAACATCTAGTTTAGAACTGGAATTCAAGAGTCTGGTGGTCTTAAGTGCTGCTTCTCCTTTTACCCCAATAGTGAATGGGTGGAGAAAAACTTTACATCTAAAAGAAAGTGGCTTAATAGGACTGTTGCAACTCAAATTTCTCAACACAAGTCCTCTGTCTTTTTTGGCATAAATATCAGTTACCTCCACATATTTGACAGGATCTTCTTAGTCACACAATTTAATTCTTTGCCTCTGGGGATTAACACTGGAGAACTGGGGATACTTACTCTAAACACTGCAAGGCAGAGCTTCCCCTGCTCAGGACATTGACAATACATTTATGTACTTGGGGGATGTGTGCCAAGCTTTGGAACCTGTATTACTGCCTTCCTGTGTAGACAGCTGAATGCTCTGGGGAGAGTGTAGGGGAAAAATTGGGGGGTGTGATTGAAATATATGTAAGTTTTTGCCTGGAGCAACTCTTGGCTAGCAAACATAGTGGCAAAGAACTCTATCCTTGGGCAAAATGAACTTGGTGTTTAAAACATACTTAACACTCCTCTGGATTTAGCTTTTGGGGGGCATTGCATGTGGTCATTATCTTCTCTTTGTTGGAGGTGGGGGGGTTGGAATGGTATGGTTGGCTAAGGCAGGAAGAAGCATGACTTATTGTTTGTGTGGTCTCTGATTAGGCTTTCATGTGGGTCATCTTATGGAAAGACAGACTAAAAATGGCTCAATACACATTTTTAATCCACAAATGTGGCTTTTTTTCCCTCTTTTCTGAAGTGTGAAGAAGATGATGCAGTGTGAGGCAAATGACTCTGCTGTTAAAGATATAAAATTCTTAACCCCAGTAAGGCGTTCTCGTCGCCTTCAGGAGAAGTTGTGCAAGCTACCAAATATGTTAAAGGATCATGATCCCTGTGTTTCTTCACTTGAACAGCTGGGGGAACTCGGAGCTGTAACCAATGCTTTTATCTACAGACGGAACAGTGCACTACAAGAACCCACTACTCTTTCGGAAGAGCAAGAAGAGCAGTAGCTTTAGTGGGGAAGAATTATAAATTCTCTTAGAAGTTTGATTTATTCCTGCTTTTGCAATTGTATTCTGTTTTAGATATGCGGAGTTGGCTTAGTAACTTAAAGGTTTTAAGACTGCTCATGTCATGATGCAAATTCCATATGGCTTATTTTGGAATTCAGCAGTTGCAGAATCAAGTATAGAGCAAACTTTTCTGTTTATATTTGAAGAACTTTAAGTATTTAAACTCTCATTTTATCAAGTGTTTTTTCCTCTCAAGCCTTGTAACAAATATGTAGTGTTGGTTTATTTTGTATTGTAAATATTAGTGTCTGTCTTGTTTAAATGTTACGTTGAATACTAATTAGGGAATAGATTTAACATACCCTATAATTCTAATGGGTGTTTAGCCATGGAGACTTCCTCCCACACTGTAGATTGTGAAATTTTAATCCATTTACAGCAGACTTCCAATAATCTGGCACCTTTGGGACCCAGGGGGTGCTGGATTATTGGATATGCCAGAGTATCAGGAGGTACTCCGGCAGGGGGGCTGTGACGGGGCGGGGGGAGAAGGGTCAGGCGGGGAATAGCACGGCGTGGGGTGAACCAGGTGCTGGTGAGAGCAGCTGGGGTGCTGCCCAGTTGGTCCCGCAGCGCCTCATTATGTATTGATGGGTAATTAATTTGAAAAACTAACAATACTAAGTTTTTCTAAAAAAGAAACAAATGGTGAACTTCAAAATAGCTTTTTCATGCAGTTTCCATTTTAAGATCTGATTCATTAAAGTACTTAAACACTCCCCTTGATTTATTGTATTGAAACTTTAATAGAGGGATCTTCTTAAGCAATCTGTAATGTGGCAGATTTTCCAGTACACTTACCAATTTAGTTACTTTTACTTGATTTATATTAACTGTTTACATCACGAAACCCTATAGGGCAGGATTATAGTTATAAAATTATAATCAGACTAAAATTACAGAAAATGATTTTTTTCAAACTACTGGTTGGACAATGTCCTCAATCCAAGTATCTTTCAATTAAAGATAGACAATGTATTTTGCGCATATATTTGCTTACATCCCTCTCTCCCATTATTTAAAAAAATGGTTGGGCAAAGTGATCTTAATAGCTAAGGTGATTGGTTACAAGCTCCTATTTTGAATGTTCATTTACAATCATTCCACTGAAGCTCAAACAAGTTTGTTCTCTCAGCTGAATTTGCTGAGTAGTGGCACTGAAGTACCTTTTTCTGTACAGAATTCTTTCTGTTAGATAGAAATGCAAGCTTCTTCGTGCACCACTGCCTGGGTGATTAGTGGATAAGACAACAGATACTGTACACTTAACTGAAGCCAATTTTCATTTCAGTTCATTAAGATCACCAATAGCATTTCAGTAAGAGGAAGCAGTACTACTTTGAATAATCATGTTAGGTAGGTATCTATCCCGCCTCACTTCACCATAAGTCTGATTTATAGGGTGAGTTTTGCTAGCATAGATATTGGTTAGGAGTGTGGAGAAAAATGTCACTTCCATGATCAATGTAGCTATGCTCCCAAAACTATCTGGCTACGTCTAGACTGGCATGATTTTCTGCAAATGCTTTTAATGGAAAAGTTTTTCTGTTAAAAGCATTTGCGGAAAAGAGTGTCTAGATTGGCACGGACGCTTTTCCACAAAGTACTTTTGCGGAAAAGCGTCCCTGCCAATCTAGAGGTGGTTTTGCACAAGAGCCCCAATCACCACTTTCGCCATCGGGGCTTTTTTGCGCAAAACTGTTTTCAGTTGTCTACACTGGCCCTTTTGTGCAAAAGCATTTCCAGAAAAGGGCTTTTGCCCAAACGGGAACGTCAAAGCATTTGTGCAAGAAGCACTGTTTTTGGACAGTAGAACGTCAGTGCTTTTGTGCAAAATCAAGCAGCCCGTGTAGACAGCTGGCAAGTTTTTGCTCAAAAGCAGTCACTTTTGTGGAAAAACTTGCCAGTTTAGACGCATCCTCTGTATAGGTACAATCATGAGGCAAAGTCCTTTTGCTGCTGTATCTTTATTTTATTTGGGAAACTTGTAGAAACTCTACTGCATTTAAAAATAAACTTCCTGATGCAAATCCTAGTGGAGACAGCTTACATGTATACCATCCTAATATGTGATCACTTTTCATTTGAGGATGTTATGCAGGTAGTCTCCAAATAGCAAACTTAAAACAACCCTACAACCCACTTAAATTTTTACGATTAGCACTAAAACTACAGCCACCCCCTGCTATTCTTCCATTGTAGAAAATACATGGTGCTTTCATTCTGGTGTGAAATTCTTGGGTCTTTGTGGCGCTCACTTATAAGATAGGAGCTATCCAAACAAAAAAACCTCCTCGATCTGAGATTGCACATTTAAGATTTCACTGAACTAGTAAACAATACTTGTACAGTGATTCGTAAACCTTTTTGAGCATACAGACTCTTTCAATTTATTAATTTTAGACTCCCTCCAACAATGTAGCTGTTTTCAAACATTCCATTGTGATAACATGAACTATTTAAATGATTATCTAAACAAAGAATAGTATTGAAAGAAGATACTGTCCACATTGAAATAGAACAACTTTGAGGTGCCATATATTTTTATTCTATAAAATTTTATTGGCTCCAATGTTTTTCTAGCAGCCCAACTAAACCTTTCTTGCCACGTGACCATTTATAGTAGAGTGACATATTCCAAATAGAAGAAAAGCCACCGAACTGTTTATAAACCAACTCCAGGGAACAGTCACAGCTTCTCAGTTGCAAATTCCTTAGCCTATGCTGAAAACTGCAGGGCACGGAGCTTTTCGGGTCCCATTGGCTGCTCTTTCCCCCCATGCTGCTTCCTCAGTGCCTGTCCCCTACCCATCCACAGAGCAAGGGGGCTCTTGAGGCCAAAGGGAGCTCTGGAGCTGCCAGCTCCTCAAGGGTGGAATTTTGGGAGGGTAGAGAGCAAGGTCAGAACTTAAGGGCTATGTCTACAGTGCAGGCTTTTTGCTCAAGAATAACTGTTCTTGTGCAAAAACTTGCAGAGCATCTACACTGCACGCGCCTTCTTGTGCAAGTAAATTTACAGCATTGGAAAATGGCTTCTTCCAGAAGAGTTATTCTTCTCCCCATGAGGAATAAGTCCTCTTGTGCAAGAGCTCTTCCACAAGAATGCAGTGTAGATGGGCACTATGAATTTCTTCCGCAAGAAACCTCACACTGCCATGGATGCTCTTGTGCAAAAGCACATGGCAGTGTGCATGTGCTCTTGTGGAAAACCTTTTGCAGAAGAACTCTTGCACAAAACAGTTCTTGTGCAAGAAGCCTGCAGTGTAGACGTAGCCCACGAGTGTAGGGGAGAGGAGTAGCAGCCATACAGGCTGGGATGCAGCTTGTTTTTGATCCTATTTCCCTGTCTGCTAAGGGAGCAAGGTGAAAGTGCTTGCATCCTGTGCATGCTTTTCATACACCAGGGCATGCATGGCATGCCAGTACTTTCCCCATGCTTCCTTAACTTTTGGAGAATTGGACTGGTGGGCCTTGTCCTTAATTTTAAAAGCTTTCCAGGGACGACCTACAGTTCACAGATTGGGAACCACTGGTCTAGTACACTTCTCACATGAAAAATTTAAACAACAAATAGTCTGGTAGCACCTTAAAGACGAACAAAACATGCAGATGGTATTATGAGCTTTCCTGGGTGCAATCCTCTTCTTCAGATGACTGAGGTATTAGAAGCCCAAATCCAAGAATCCGGAGGGGGGGAAGAGAGACAGTGAGCAGATGGTTCAAGTAGTTACAAGAGGCTGCTAAGAACAATTAGCACCTCCATTGGTTAGTTAAGTCATTAGGATGTGGAAGGTAGTGTGGGAGCCAGCTGATGTCCCTGTTCCTATTATTTGCATAAGAATTAAATTTGTAAATGAAGTTCTCACATGCTCAGGTTCACTACATTAAGAAGCAATACAAAAATTAACAAGGTTATACCTGAACCTTCATGTATCTCTAGCAGAAAGTACATTTACCATATATACTCGAGTATAAGCCGTGTTTTTCAGCACATTTTTTGTGCTGAAAAATGCCCCCCTCGGCTTATACTCGAGTCAGCGTCTCGAGAATTGAGGAAAGTGAGTACGCTGGTCAGGTTCTAAGGCATCCAGGTTGTCATATCTGTCAGGAGGTGTTATTGTTATGGACTGTGCTGTAAATTCATCATCAAAGTATCTCGTGTCAATTTCTGAGGTCTGAAAGCTCTATGTATGTGCGATGAACAGCGCACATACATAGGCTTGTTGGCTGCACAGTGACTGCCAGTGATTGGCTTGTCACTGTGCTGTGGGCAGGGGGCGGGTCCGGAGGCAGAAGTGCGGCTCGGCGCAGGCTGAAGAGAAGAGATAAGGTAAGGGGCCTGAATGGAAAGGATAAAATCCTTATGGAAAGCAGGATCTGCCCAGGGATTGTGGAAATATTTTATCCTCTGTGTCGGGGGAATGGTATATGTGGAGAGGGAGTTGCCATCTGCAAGTTTCCCTCAGCTAAAAACACGAAAACAGCTAGGAAGCCGGGACACCTGAGGAAAAGAGCTATGGGGAGCTGATTGAGCTTGGTTGCTGATTGAGCTAAGGTTGTTGTACTTTTAAAGTTACGGTATTTTTGATACCATATTGTTTTTGTTGACCCCCTTTTCCACTTACAGAGCTAGGTTATTGTTTTTCTTTGAAATAAATATTCATGTAATTTTATTGGTATCTATCTTCATTTTTTACATTTACCAGTAGCTGCCTCATTTCCTACCCTAGGCTTATACTTGAGTCAATATTTTTTCCCAGTTCTTTGTGGTAAAATTAGGTGCCTCGGCTTATATTCGGGTCGGCTTATACTCGAGTACATACGGTATACCTTCTGTAAAGTAGTACACAACTTTCATATGACTGATGCTTATCTATTTTCACGTTTATTTTTTAAGTGGTCTGTATTTTTAGTCTAGGGTATTGGAGGCTGAGTTACTTCTGATATCTTCCATATTACACAAACTAAAAATATATTTTCCCCTATCACTGAACAGGTAAATAAAGTTAAGTGATGCAGAGAGGAGCAAAAGGCAAATCCCTGCCTTCCCGGTATATCCCTGACTTCCCAGCAGTTAAATCAGATGACTTCTGTGATTTTAGGGTTGGAGGGCGACGAAACCCTAGATGGAGAGGTCCTGACATTTGAGAGGGGCAGCGATGTTGAGCACTTCCCTTCCAAAGGCGTTTGCAATGCGGGCTGAAAATGAACAGTGTTTGGAGCGTGCAGGTTGCTAGGGAACATCAGTGCTTGTCAAGCACTAAGTGGAGCTGGTGTCGTCTTATGAGCGGGGAGAGGTCAGCGATCCCTGCTCCCTTGCAGACAACAATCACCCTCCCGCGTGGTTTCCTTATAGTTTTTGTCCGCTAACCATAGAAATGACAACGCAGCATCCCAGCTGCCTCAAGCGACAGAAGGGGCGGGGCCTACCTTGAAGCTGGCGCTTGAGCGCGGCGCACGGGCGGGGCGGTGGCAGGCGCCGGTTCTTGGGGCGCAGCTGCCGCAGGGAGAGGCTCCAGCACGGTACGGAGCCCGCATGGCCGCGCCCGGAGGCTGAGCAAGGGCGGGAGGCCAGGGCGGGGGACCCTCCCGCACGTAGCCGCCAGCTCTCCCCAGCCCCGCCCCTTACCCCGGATTACCTGCCCGGGTGTACACGCGTCCGTAGGAATGGGGCGCCAGCGCTTTGCTGTGGGCTGGGATAAAGCGAGTTGAGGCTCAGTCTGGAACAAGAGCGTCTGCACGTGGAGTGGCCGGCAATGGCTAATCCATGAAATTCGCACCCTGTTACTTTTCTTGGACAGTCAAGGTCCTGATCAGTCCAGCCAGGGTGTAGGTGCCCTTGCTCTGCAGCCCGGGGCAGCCCTCCACCGAGGCTTTCACAAACTGCGCACACTTGAGTTCTCTTAATTCGGTCTGCCTGGCCTAGAGCGGCCTTCTTTCTTTTGTTCATGTATTCCCTGGGAGATAAAGTAGGACGCGCTCTTGGTTCCTGGTTATGCAGGCTGATTAATTTGCTCTTTGCTCTTTTAAAGATTAGCCTTCACCTAAGGGTATTTGTAGGTGCTCCATCTACAACAGAACCTGGGATGTCCTGGTTAAACAACCCGCTATGTCTAGTGAAAATCTATAAATCAACAGCCAAAGACTTTCCTATGAGCAGATCCTTCCACTACAAACACAAGCAGGGTGAAACTATAAAATTAGTGACATTTTCTGAAAACCTTATTCCTAGTAACACTAATAGAATAGAACAAAAAACTAATGTTTGTGGCAATTATGAGCAGTTGCAATGCCATCATATAATTATATATTTTTGTTTTGCAGTTTTTCTCTCCTTCAGATAATGTTATCAAAAAATACAGCTTCTGAATTTTTTCCCCAAAACTGAGTTTATTATACGGTTTGGAAGAAATCCCTGTGAAATAACCTTTAAGGAAACATTTAAGACGTGGGCTTACAAACAATGGAAAAATACACTGTGTTAAAAGTACTTGGAGAGGGATCCTTTGGGAGAGCTCTTTTAGTTTTTCATAAGAGTAGTGACCAGAGATATGCAATGAAGGAAATAAGACTTCCCAAGGTAAATCTCCTTTTTTATATCTTAATCACCTTTTAAAAATTCACTATCCCCTCCAACATGGGTAGGCAAAGACTATTCTTGAGAACAGGATTTCAGAACTTAGGCCTACATCCTCCAATGGTATTTAAGTGCCCTCTTCCTATAGTTAGACATTTAAATACCTTTGAGAATCTCCATCTTTAGTCAGCTCAGTGCAGGGTTTCTTCATTGGGAGATAAGGGTGTTGAGACTCTCATAATCTGGCCCTGAATAAGTACTGCAGGACTGAAGGTGTTATGGTAACTAGTAAAGACTGACCAGCATCACATTTGTGGCAGAAGATGGCACATGGGAAGTTATATAGAGTTAAATCCTGGTTCTACTTGCAGTCAACGGCAAAATTCTTATTGACTTCACTGGGGACAAGCTTCACCATAGTATTTAATACAGGGGTGGGCAATAATTTTTGATGGGGGGCCATTCCAAGATTTCCATGATATTAATAGAGATGTGGGGTCTGGAATGGAGGTTGGGATGCAGTAGGAAGCTTGGGGTAAGGGATTGGAGTGCAGGAGGGAGATTAGAGTCTGGGAGCGAGTTGGGATGAAGCAGGCAGTTGTGACGTAGGGCAGGGGACTGGAGTGCAGGGGTTTGGGATGTGACCTAGGGTAGGAAGGGATTATGATCTGGGGCAGGAGATTGGGATGCCAGATCTAGGAGGGAGTATAGCTTAGGTGTAAGCGGGGGGTCAGAGGATTTGGGTGTGTTGAGTGGGGGTGGGAGGGCAGAGAGTTGGGGCAGGAAAGGGCTGGGGTCAGCTTGTCAGCTGCCAAACTTGCCTGCCTGCCTGCAGACTCAAAGGCTACGTCTACACTGGCCCCTTTTCCGGAAGGGGCATGTAAATTTCAGCAGTCGTCGTAGGGAAATCCGCGGGGGATTTAAATATCCCCCGCGGCATTTAAATAAAAATGTCCGCCGCTTTTTTCCGGCTTTTAAAAAAGCCAGAAAAGAGTGTCTAGACTGGCCCCGATCCTCCGGAAAAAGTGCCCTTTTCCGGAGGCTCTTATTCCTACTTATACTTCAAAGTAGGAATAAGAGCCTCCGGAAAAGGGCACTTTTTCCGGAGGATCGGGGCCAGTCTAGACGCTCTTTTCCGGCTTTTTTAAAAGCCGGAAAAAAGCGGCGGACATTTTTATTTAAATGCCGCGGGGGATATTTAAATCCCCCGCGGATTTCCCTACGACGACTGCTGAAATTTACATGCCCCTTCCGGAAAAGGGGCCAGTGTAGACGTAGCCAAAATGTTTCCTTGCCTGGCCACGTACTTCATAAATAACTGAGCAAAGGAGAGTGGGCGTGAGTCTTCTTAGCTGCCGGCAGCTCCTATTGGCTGATTTCTGCGAGAGGTTGGTGGCTTGGCGGGCCGCATCCAGCCCATGGGCTGGATTTTGCCCGCGCCTGATTTAATATATAAAGAGGAAGTAGGTTGCCATCGTTGATTGTTGCTGAAATTTAATTATGACTTGCTTTTCATTCAATTATCCAAGAAAACTCAAAAATTATTTTTCACAGAGGTCTTGGTTATACCCTAGTTAAAGTTAAATTTATACTAAGGCACATTAAAATAATCTGATACAAGTTCTGATAAACCTTGAATTGTTCCAGAGATAGGAGGTGCTGCTGCATTACCTTGTTCTGCTGAGGGTCTAATAGAAAATCATAAAGTGATGTAGCAAGGTGCCCTGTCTATTCAAAATGCATACAGAATGGCTCTAAAATCCTTACAATCTCTAGAGATACAGTTCTGGGAAGTTTATTTTGTGTGCTATTTTTCACTTTTTGATTTTATAGTAATGAATGGAGTTTTAAAGTTTCTAAATGGATGGCTTTTAAAAGTTGTTGAAAATAAATAGATGTCTAGTGCTTCAGAACTAATATTAACTTTGAAAATGATGTAGCATGTGTGAAGATTTATTATTGCAGCATTTGTATAACTATACTTATCAATGTGTTTTCAGTCTCCTTCTGAAGTACAGAACTCAAGGAAGGAAGCTATTCTATTGGCTAAAATGAAACATCCAAATATTGTTGCCTATAAGGAATCATTTGAAGGTAAATATGTAGTTTTTCAGAAATTATCTATTTGCATTATTTAGATTTCAAGATCTTATTACATTTGTAAGCTTTGGTGTGGCCTGAATTTTTTATTTACATCTACCTGTACAATACATAGTACATAGTTGATGCTACATAATAACAATGATATAGTTAGTAAGCTAATGAAATTACTAATTAATCTTAAATTATTTAAAATTTAGCTGATGGACATCTGTATATAGTGATGGAATACTGTGATGATGGAGATCTAATGCAAAAGATTAAATTTCAAAGAGGAAAATTGTTTCCTGAAGATATGGTAAGAAAAAGAAACAATCTAAAGACAGCCATAAAAGAATATTTCTTCATGTGAACTGATGATCCTCAAATGCAGTATTTTGAAAATGACCAGGCTGGTAGATAACTGACTGCCAGGTAATCAAAGGATGTTGCAAGTATTCCCTTCCTTAGTATTGTGTGAGGTATGTGATACTGTAACAGGTTTACTGTCCCAGGTGGTGGCACTTAGACCACGTAGAGCAAGAGAGAAGAACAAGGGAGCTCTGCAGCCAGCTTGCTTTATAGCTTAAGTGGTAGAGGCTCCTATACTAAGCTCCAGGGGGCCTAGGTTCAAATCTGCACAGTGGTGGTGGTGTGCAATACAGGCAGTCCCCGGGTTACATGGCTCTGACTTACATCGGATCCCTACTTACAAACAGGGTGAGGCAACCCCGCACTAGCTGCTTCCCCTCAGAAGACCAGGGAGATGCGAAGCTAGCGTGCCCCCTCCCCCCCCCCCCCCCCAGCAGACCAGGGAGACGCGGAGTGGCTTTTCTCAGCAGACACCTTAGCTTGAGAATAAGGGACTGAGGGAAGTGAGGTGTGGGAGAATAAAACTTAGCTCTGGAGAAATGTTTGGCTAGAGTTTCCCCTACAATATGTACCAGTTCCGACTTACATACAAATTCAACTTAAGAACAAACCTACAGTCCCTATCTTGTACGTAACCCGGAGACTGCCTGTACTGCTGTCTTCCGTTCATCCTGCTCTCCAAAATAATAGCACTAATCGTGGTGTTTTGGAAAGCGGTGGCAACATGCTAGACAAATACTACACAAGACTGGCAAACTTGCTTGTAAAAGTGTCACTTTCAGGAGTAGTACTTTATGATTTGATTTAAAAGAAAATTAATTGTGCTGCTGTTTATGTGCATACATATATTTGTATGGTTTATGTATGTAAACAGCAGGGCAATGACAATTTAATGTGATTTTTACCTGCTAATAGATGGAAACATCTAACTTCAAATGTACCTGAGATTTCTGAAACTAGGGAAGCCTGTCACCACAGTAAATCTTTCAGGCCTAATTTTCCATTGCCTTGCACCTTGTAGTCATTGGCACCAGTGAAAGTGGATGTAAAATGCTACCAAATCAGAGCAGTAGTAATTAACACTCAATTTTTGCTTGTGTAAATGACTAACCAAAGGTCAGAACTAGTGAATCAGACCCCCCCATATTCAAGATTGAGGTTATACGTAGATATAATCTTTATAGCTGTTTCTGAAATAACTGTATGAAGGCTGTTGTTGCCATTAGCAGCCATTATCATATAAAACAAATTGAAAACATACAAAACCCTACAAAACCTGCTTGAAATTAATGAAATTTTTATGTATGTATAATATTGTTCAGACAGAAAAAAATGTCTGTGGATGGGGCAATTTCAGTAATAACAAGGTAAATCTGAGTTATTTGAAAGGCTTTGTACATAGACAACATGTGTGCTGTGAAAAACTCTGCTGCTGAGTTTCTAATGAAAAGTTTAAATTAAAATCTAAAGAACAATGAAGCAGAATTACAGTATGAGGTTGTACTACTAATGAATAAAGAGTGAAACACTCTGATACAAGTGGAGGTATCTATGTGGTCAAATACTAACTCTCATCAAAATTCATTTATGTAATATGTAACTCTCATCAAAATTCATTTATATTTTATATTATTATAATGACTAATATTTTTCATTTTGGAGGCATCTTTACAGTTAAAACTAGAGGGCCAGGAAATGAAGATCTAATTCAGTAGGATGGCTGAGCATCCCAATGATCCCTACAAAGTACATTTAAAGAACGTTTTACTCTTCCTAAAAATATATTGTCTAGTTTACAGTTTAAATAGTCTCATTTAACTCTAAAATTATAATTGAAATGCTTATAAAATGGCTTAAAGGAACAGTGCTTGTTGACTGTCCAGCCTTTATTTATACTAGTATTGAGAGTTTTACTTGCCTCATTGAAACGTCATATATCTTAGCAGTTAACCTCCCATTAGACAATGTAAAGATTTATGTTAAATTTATGCCAGATTTATTTTTAATTCCCATCTTGGAAGGCTATTGACTCTGTAAAGATGATTGTTCTTTGTTCTGTCGTACACAAACTTCATTGGTGGAATGAAAAATTGTAACACATGCAATTGTATTGTTATAACTTTTTAGTCACTTTTTTTCAGATACTTTGTTGGTTTGTACAGATGTGTTTGGGAGTGAAGCACATTCACGACAGACGTGTGTTGCATAGAGATATCAAGTCAAAGGTGATTGGAATATTTGTAATGGCTGTTATTACAAGTTACCAACAGCTCTCTTCCAGTTGGGATAGTCTAATTGTGCGCTGTGGTTCATTTTAATTTTTTTATCTCAGCATGAGAGTATTAAATTAATAAAAGCTTTACCCTCTAAAGAAAACTTACCAACTCAGAAAAAGTGTGTGGCAGTGGTCTGAATACTGAACTGGGATTCAGGAAATCCTAAACCAGTAAGTGGGTAGTTACATGAGCCCATGAAACATTTTATTTACCATTGCCCGTGTGCAGGGTTGCCAGAGTCTGCTGGTTTAGTTTTATTCCTCCCGGTATTACTAAAGTGACCCACAGGTAAAGCAAGGTCACATGAAGTGCAGTGCATGCTGAGTGCATGTAACCATGGGCAGTTGGTGCAGCTGGGGCTGGGGCAGGCAGGCTCCCAGCCCCACTTTCAGACCCGCCCACTCTGCTGAGGCCCCATCTCTCTAAGAGGAGAGGAAGAGACACGAGGAGGTGCGTGGGCATGACCCAGCCTCCCCGGCCCCTAGAATACTGTGAGAGGGAGGCGGTTGCATGGCGCGACTTCTGCCTCCCCAAAGCACTGGGGAAGGGAGCAGGCGGGGAAGAGTAATCAAGTACTTGACTACTCACTTACATCCCTATCCATCACCATATTATCTGAATACTGTATAATGCAGAAACATTTGTTAGAAAACAAGTTTTAAGTACATGAATTATTCTTTTTTTTTTTCAATGCAGAATATTTTTCTCACTCAAAATGGAAAAGTAAAATTGGGAGATTTTGGTTCTGCACGTCTTCTTAACGAGTATGTAGATATTGGCCCTGGTTTCAGTGATCTAAAATATATATATTTTATATTTGATTAATTATTACAGAAAGTTTGTCACTGCTTTTCATATGGCTTTTTTTTTTTTGTCTGGCAAGTCCAATGGCATATGTTTGTACATTTGTGGGAACTCCTTATTACGTACCTCCAGAAATATGGGAGAACATTCCGTACAACAACAAAAGGTATGCACTTAATTGGTGTTCAAAAGGCGAGATATTATTGTAATATATTATTTTACACTTGGGCTACAGATTGGCTTGGTGTATCAGGAAGACTCTGTTTTAGAACTTGTTCTTGTGGAGTTTGGGAATATTTTGGAGGTAATTATCTCAGTTTTCAGATGGGAAGGGCCTAAGTACTTCATGTACTGGACTGTTAAACCCAAAAGTTCAAAAATCACGAGTCAGACCCCTTCCAGATAATTATTTTTTTTAAAGACAAGATTGTGTTTCTCCATTTGCCTATTGATTTTTTGAACTCCCCGATTCCCACCCCTATTTGAGTGTGTGTAATTAGTGTCACCAGCTCTTCCATATTCATTATTGCCTACTCCAGGAGCTCTCACTAGTTGGTTGATGGTGCAGTGCTTCCAGCTTCTTCACAGCCCCCCAAATTTTAATTAATTCCATGCCACTCCAGTGCTGGAGGTGGGAGGCATCTGCCTATCCCCCAGGCCAGCAATTAATTATGTACTGTGGAACCTGAAAGATATGAATATCAGAGTTCTAGACTTACTGGTTAACCTGACACCCTCTGGAACCAGAAGTAATCAGGCACTAGTGGAGACCAGTGTTTCCTGCAAGTTGGACATATTTGCGGTGGCTCAGGAGAATTTTAATTGCCACCCACCTGATTACGGAGCACCCATGGCCAGGTTTTTTTGTTTTTGTTAGTGGTGCATATTCACACATGCCTCGGTGCACGTTCTGCACATAGATGGAAAAAGATTAGAGGGAACATTGGTGGAAACACCAACAAAACTTCTCAAAACAATCACTCCTCTCATAAGTAAAGCTCTGAATCCTGGCACTCCACCTCCTCTGGCTGAAATTGGGAGAAAAGCCATGGGGCTGAAGCCCCAAGCCTTGGTGTGTGTTCCCCACCTTGTCCCCCTGTGGCAGAAACCAAGAGTGAAGCCATGGGTTGAAGCCCAGAGCCTCAGCACTCCTCCCAGATCTAAAACCCTGAGCTCTGATGCTCCCAAAGGTCAGAAACCATGACACCCCGATTGCAACTGCAGCCCTAGCTCCCTCTTTTTTCCCCCACAACTGCAACCCTAAACACCCCTTTCCCCTGTGGCTGAAGTCCATAGTATCTTGTTCAGTGTTACCGACAACTTCCATTCCCCAGGTGCCTGTAACGCTGAGGTTCTTCTTCAAGTGACTGTTCATGTTCATTCAACTTAGGTGTGTGTGCTCACCACATGCACAGTGCCAGAAGATTTTCCCTCAGCAGTATGTTTAGGGGACACTGAACTGGTTAAGCCATGTGAAATTCTACCAGATCTAGGGAGCTCCCTACCCTCTTGCACTAGAATGCTATTACGGTAACATGTACAGTTTTACATCACATTATGTTATATGGATATTTCTGTTCCTTTTAAGTTAAATGTATTTTTATTGGCATATAGTTGAACTCTCGAATAATTAACATCTGCTAAGTATGACATTGAATTGTAATAATTGGTTAACTACTTTTTAAATTTTTTTGTATATATATTTCTAGTGATATATGGTCCCTGGGATGCATTTTATATGAGCTCTGTACTCTTAAACATCCAGTAAGTGTACTTATTTTTATCAAAATAATTTAAATTTTGTTTTAGATGCATATAACTTTCAAGTATTAATAAACTCTGAAATGTCATTAGCCGGTAAATGTAGTCGGATGGATTAACGAGTAATCATGTATAAATGGTTTCTAAGTATTTTCTTCTCACTGAGTTTTACTCAGTTTAAAAAACTAATTATGACAGGCAAATTAGAACATTAATATGTAGTGAGTGTTTTGTTAAATATATAAAAATGGCTATACAAGGTCAGATCAATGGTCCATCCAGCTGTTCTGTGTTGTAATTGAAATAAAAACTATTGAAAATGTAGAAAAACATCAAAAATATGTAATAAATTTTAATTGGTATTGTTTAACAGTGAAAGTTAACTGTGATTAATTGGCAGCCCTAATATAGCAACAGATGCTGTATTAGATTATATAGGATATGAACATATAGTAAATTGAAAGTGGAACTCCAAAAATATTGTTGTTTGTAAAATTTTCATATCTAGAAAGCTTTATGGCCATCACAGTTACAATGTTAAGAATAAGCTGTCACTATTACATCACTACCAGAAATACTACTTACAAAGGTAGTACTGACTATCGGAAACATGCTCATGGCTATGTAAATAAAAGGCAGGAAGGCAAATACTTGCTCTAGTATCAGTAGAGAATTGAGTTTTTTTAAACTCATTGGCCAAATAGGGTACATCTACACAACACCATTACGGGCAGTCCCCGGGTTACGTACAAGATAGGGACTGTAGGTTTGTTCTTAAGTTGAATCTGTATGTAAGTCGGAACTGGCATCCAGATTCAGCCGCTGCTGAAACTGATCAGTTTCAACAGTGGCTGAATCTGGACGCCAGTTCCGACTTACATACAGATTCAACTTAAGAACCCCAGGCGCCCCCAAGTCAGCTGCTGCTGAAACTGATCAGCAGCTGATTCCAGGAAGCCCGGGGCAGAGCAACTCTGCCTCGGGCTTCCTGTAGTCAGCCGCTGGTCAGTTTCAGCAGCGGCTGACTTGGGGACGCCTGGGGCAGAGCGGCTCGGGTGCTGCTGAGTTGGTCCAGTAGCGCGGCCGCTCCTCGGCGCTACTGGACCAACCCAGCAGCACCCCAGCTGCTCTGCCCCAGGCGTCCTGATTCAGCCGCTACTGAAACTGATCACCAGCAGACCAGGGAGACGGGGAACAGCTTTTCTCGCCCCGGAGGAGGCGGGCGGCGGGACCAGGCGTCCCGCCGCTCCAGTCCTCCGGGGCGAGAAAATCCCCGTTCGTAACTGCGGATCCGACATAAGTCAGATCCGCGTAACTCGGGGACTGCCTGTATTTCAAAATAACTGTTATTTCGAAATAACTAACTACACACAGGCAGTTATTTCGACATAACATCAAAATAATGTCCATCCGGAGGACTTCTTACTCCACCTCCGGTAACCCTCATTTTACAAGGATTAAGGGAAGAGTGCTCTATTTTGAAATAAGTGCTGTCTAGACGTGCCCAAATTTGAAATAAGCTATTTTGATTTAAGCTACGCAATTAGCGTAGGTCAAGTTGCATAGCTTATTTCAAGTTTAGCCTTTCTGTGTAGACATACCCATAGATAGCATATAGTTACATAATATTCATTAGTACGGAATAATTAAACATTAACATTGCTGTTACATTACGTCACCTTTTCTTTCCCTTCATATTTGCTTTCAAGGCTTTAACATTTTTTTTTTCAAACTTAGTTTCAAGCCAAAAGCTGGAAACATCTCATCCTTAAGATATGTAAAGGATCCTACAATCCACTTCCATCTCAGTACTCCTATGAACTTCATTATTTAATAAAACAGATGTTTAAGAGAAATCCGAAGAACCGTCCATCGGCCAGTACTATTCTTGAAAGAGGCTGCTTAGCAAAACTAATCAAAAATTGTTTGCCAGCAGAGGTATAGTGTACTTTTATTTTGTCTCCAATTAACAACATTTAAAAGTAGTGCCTACATTTTAGAGGCTAACTCAAATAGATATATTGCCATCTCTTTATGTTACTGAAAAAATTACTATTAGGGGACTATGTTAAAAAGTTAGTCACCATTCTTTGTTGATACAGGTTTACAGATCAGAACTATTACTGTAGGGGAGTTGCTGTTCCTATGCTGAACTAGAAGATTTATCCAGGGTTGCCCGGGTCCTTCTGGGAAGGGGACTGGGAACGTGGGGGATGTAAGACTCAGATCAGGGCCTTGGGCATGTGTGGGGTGGTGGTGCAGGAAGCTGGGGGCAAGGGTGTGTAAGAGTGAGGGTTGTGGAGTAAGGAGGGGCTCAGGGTAGGGAGGCCCCATCTCTCCTCCCAACTCTCTCCTGGCTGCCAAGGGTGTATTCTCTTCCCCCTCAACTCTTCCGGCTGCCAGAGGCATTTTCTCTCTCCCCCAGACTCCCTCTCCCCCAGATGCTGGGGACATTTTCTGTCCCCTAGCTCCACTGGCCATTGGGGGCATTTTCTCTCTCTCTGCCCGCCCCCAGCCACTGAGGTGTTTTTTCTCTCCTCTGGCACAGTGGCCAAGGGCCAGGAGCAAAGGTTTTGGGGAAAGGGGGGGCTACTTACTTGGTGTTCTGGCAGGCAAGATGGTGGAGCCCTAGCCCTGCTGGCCACTCTTTTGGCGGTATGATTGCCTCCAGTGGACTCCCTCCAGGATAGCTCTCCTCTGTGGGCTCACTGCCCCTGTGGCCACTCTCATATCCTGTCCCTCTGAACAGCAGCCCCTCTCTTTGCATATTATGGAAAATAGTCCTTTTCCTGGGGCTTCTGGTTATCTTGGCACAACCGAACCCTGACCTTGTTTTAAGTTTGAGATGAGGAAGCTGAATACCAAATTTGGTGGCCTTAAATCTTACCGTTTAGAAGAACTTCTTGAACAAACGGAGTCACAGACAGACACACAGACCAAAAGACGCACTCTGAAATATATCAGAGGGGTAGCCGTGTTAGTCTTAATCTGCAAAAGCGGTGAGGAGTCCTGTGGCACCTTATAGACTAACCAAAGTATATCAAAAAAGAGCTTTCCAACCTGGAGTCTCTCATAAAAAAACAACCTTCCCCACAAATGGACTTTACTAAAATAAGACAGGAGATCTACATCACACACTTCACTTCTCTACAGAGGAAAAAGGATTGTAAGCTGTCTAAAATACTACCTACCACATGGGGCCACAACAGTGGTACCCCTAACTCACCCAGCAATATCATCAGTCTTTCAAACTACACACTCAGCCCGGAAGAAGAGTCTGTTCTATCTCGGGGACTCTCTTTTTGCCCCACCATCCCCACTAACATGATACAGTTCTGCGGTGATCTGGAAGCCTACTTTCGCCGTCTCCGTCTCAAGGAATACTTCCAACACAACACTGAACGGTGCACTGACACACAGATACCTTCCCACCAACGGCACAAGAAGAAGAACTCCACATGGACTCCTCCTGAGGGTCGAAATGACAGTCTGGACCTCTACATAGAATGCTTCTGCCGACGTGCACAGGCAGAAAGTGTGGAAAAACAGCATCGCTTGCCTTGTAACCTCAGTCATGCAGAATGCAATGCCATCCATAGCCTCCGGAACAACTCTGACATTATAATCAAGGAGGCTGACAAAGGAGGTGCTGTTGTCATCATGAACAGGCCTGACTACCTAAAGGAGGCTGCCAGACAACTCTCCAATACCAAATTCTACAGGCCTCTTTCCTCAGATCCCACTAAGGAATACACTAAGAAACTGCACCCTCTGCTCAGGACACTCCCTACACAAGCACAGGAACAAATCGACACACCCTTAGAGCCCCGACCATGGTTATTCTATCTATTGCCCAAGAACCACAAACCTGGAAATCCCAGACGCCCCATCATCTCGGGCATTGGCACTCTCACTGAAGGACTGTCTGAATATGTGGACTCTCTACTCAGACCCTACGCCACCAGCACGCCCAGTTACCTCTGTGACACTACTGATTTCCTGAGAAAACTACAATGCATTGGTGATCTTCCAGAAAACACCATCCTAGCCACCATGGATGTAGAGGCTCGCTACACATGCAGATGGAATACAAGCTGTCAGGAACAGTATCCCTGATGATACCACAGCACAACTGGTGGCTGAACTCTGCGAATTTATCCTCACACATAACTGCTTCAGATTTGGTGACAATATATACCTCCAGACCAGTGGCATTGCTATGGGCACCTGCATGGCCCCACAATACGCCAACATTTTTTGGCTGACCTGGAACAACGCTTTCTCAGCTCTCGTCCACTTACGCCACTTCTCTACCTACGCTACATCGATGACATCTTCATCATCTGAACCCATGGGAAGGAGACTCTGGAAGAATTTCACCACTATTTCAACAGCTTCCACCCCACCATCAACCTCAGCATGGACCAGTCTACACGGGAGGTCCATTTCCTGAATACCATGGTGCAAATAAGTGACAACACATAAACACCAACCTATACTGAAAGCCTACCGACCGCTGTGCTTACCTGCATGCCTCCAGCTTCCATCCCGGACACACCACACGATCCATTGTTTACAGCCAAGCACTGAGGTACAACCGCATATGCTCCAACCTTTCAGACAGAGACCTACACCTACAAGATCTTCAACGAGCATTCTATAATTTACTTCGTTTAGTCTATAAGGTGCCACAGGCCTCCTTGCCACTTTTACTCTGAAATATAGAGATTGTGGTAATGTGTTCTGGACAAAGATTTTGTATAGTCCTAAAGAGTTTACAATCTGGGAAAGTAACAAAAGATGAAGATTCTGAACGCACGAAGGCCAAGATACTGAAAGTGTTTAGGCCCATAACTCCAATTGAAATCAAGCAGCTAGGCGCCAAAATGCTTTTGAGGATCTCTGCCAAAGTGACCAGGTGATGGAACCAATTCAAAACTGCAGAACACTGAACATGCACAGTCTTCTGAGAAAAGTGGAGTTTTGATGAGGAAATGTTAACATAAAAAAACACCACTTGATTTATGATTTAATCAAGAGTGGATAGTTTTTGTTAAGTAGAAGGTGCTTTTTGTTCCTGGTGATTAGTTTATATTTTAACACAAAAATTGTTATTTAATTAAAAAAATAATAAAATATGCACACTACATTGAATCTTTGGGTACAATTTCCAGGTTACAGCTGAGTTGAAACAAAGATCAGAGGTAACCAAGAAACACAAATGTGATTTGGGAAGAATAAAAGGTAATTTTAACACAGTAATTTTATAAAGATTTAAAATGTATCAAAAGTAAGTTTGAAATGTAGGATCTTAGAATCTGACATTACAGAACATATATCTCTTTTGTGTTTTCAAATAAAGTTGAAATTATTTGTGTTTTCAAATAAAGTGGCATCTGGAACATGCTAGGGAGCTATATATCTCACCTTTGCAGAGTTTAGTAGGTATTTTGACTTTGTAAACTACAATTTTATTTTTTATCATAAGAAACAAATTTATATGACCTCTTTTAGCACAAGAAGGAAATGTTTATGTGCCACATGTTCTGTTTGTAAGCAGTTCCCTGCTTTTGTGTGATAAATTTAAGGAAAATAGCATCAATGTCTGGTCTGAGGTTCCAGTCCTTCCGCTCATGCATAACTTCAAACATGTGATTTGTCCCACTGGCTTCCTAACTTCCTAGATTGCATCCTATATAAATAGTAGGGTTCAAACTTGTTTTGAATGTACATGTGGTTGTGTTATGTGTTCCTTCCTTCCTTTTAGAAGTATAGCGGAAAATTAAACTGCTGTGCATACATTTTAAATGCTGTCCTTAGAAGCAAATATGTGTTAAAAATATGTTAAAGAAGTTTGAAAATCAAGAAATTTTAAGGGGCAACATAATTTTACCTTAAAGGCGAGCAGCGTTTGTCTTTAGGCAGGCTGATGGCCAAGCAGGTTAGTTTGTTGGCCTTTCACTTCCAAAGAGGTTGTTTCAAATCCTTTTTGATTTTTTTCCCCTGTGGATATTTACCCACTGCTTAAAACCCTTATATAATCACAGATAATCAGCAGTTCCTTTTTTTCTTCAGGGGAATTGAATAGCTTAAGTGTCTCAAGTTGGGACTGAGGTATATTGTCAAAGCCATGAAGAAGCTGTAGAGAATTTTTCTTCAGCGTGTTTGGCTTAGTGATGTTAATTTCTTACCATCATGAGAACCACTTTACTCTAGCTGCTTATTTCAAATATTGATTTAATTTTTGACCATGTCCATTAATTTAGCAGATGCTGTCAGTACAGGTGGGCATTCTGATAACGGAGTAAGTCTTCAAATATGATTACAAATATAATTCCTATTTTTACAATAACATATATAGCAAATTGTTATTGCAGACTAGTTACTGTATTTGTTAATAATCCATAGGCTGGTAGATCAGTGATGGGATGAATTGTGACTGTGTTTATATCAACATGTTACCCACAAATGTATTATAGTGGGTACTGCCCACATCTGGTAGAGTTAAATGTACAACATTGTTTGATATAATCTCAGCTTCATATCCCGGAGTCTTTTTGAAATTTTAGCGTAGGAGTTTGTTTTTTCCATGTTTAGTCCTTGCCTGGAGGTGGATTATGTTTTAGTCTCAGTGAAAATCTCTTCAGTTGTTTTGAGTTATGGGGGAGTGGATAAAATGCACTTGTCCATTTGCATTAAAAATAAAAGCATTGAACAAGCCACAGCAGAAACAGTTTGGCTTGGATATAGTCCTCACTGAGAACTAGTGCCCATGGTTGGTTTGGGGAGAGGGTAAATGCCTGAAAGATCACTTCTGAGGAAATTTTAGCAGAGCCTAGATCATCTCCGGCGATCACATCTTTCAAAATACAAGAGAGATATGTTGCCAGTAGGGCTCATCTACTTTCCCTGGCTGAGTTTCATAATCGAGACGTCAATCTAGGAACTTCCTGCTTGGGTGCCCCTTGTTGTTCCCCAGGTCAGTGACTGCACCTATTCATTCTCCATTAGATCACTTCAGCTTTAAAAAATTAAAAGATTTATAGCCTTGTGTAATTCAATTTGTGCTTGGTGTCAGAAATCCAGACTCTGTCAAAAAGGGCATACAGCATGGAATAGGGTGTGGGAAGTGCAGTGCATTGCAGGTTTGGTGTCAGTGGTATTAACTTTACAATTATTGACTAGTAGTATTTTTGTTCAAAATGTAGCAAAAAAAAAGACTTGCATGGATTATTATTTAATTGCTTTAACCATATAATGATTAATGCTGTCCTTATACTTTTTAAAGCAACGTGAAGATCAAAGTAGTACAGGTAGTAATTCAGAATTGGAGAATGTTACCAAGCATTTGAGTGAGAGGACACTAAATGAAAGGGGCACTGGTGAAGAGGGTAAAGTATATTGAATTCTATATTGAGTTCTCTTCTTTATAGTGATGCTGAGCTGTTGTACACATAGTCAAATCTTTAACTTAAATATATGGTGTATATAATAATCTATGCAATTATACAAAAAGGTGCCAGTACATGTTAGGGATGTAAGCGACTAGTCGACTACCCGATAAGCCTAGGCTTACAGGTAGTTGAGTCACTGCTTGATTAGTCGCGCCCCCCCCCCCCCCTTCTTTCTGCCTCTGTATCAGAGACACCAAGGGAGGGAGCAGGAGCCAGTGCTAGAGGCAGGGAGCCGGCTTAAAAGCCTTTCCCCCCAGCACCATCTTCGTGGGGGGCAGGGAATGCAGAGGCGCAGCGCAGAAAACAGTGCAATCAGGGATTACTTCGGTCCCCTCTTGTGCAGGTTACTGATTGTGCCTCTTCCTTTGAAATTACAAGAGCTGCTGGTGGCTCTTGTACATTTCAAAGGGAGAGGCACAGCACTTGGGTCCTCGCTCATGCATATTCCCTGCTGCACCTCTTCCCTTGTACATTTCAGAGGGAGAGATGCAGCAGTCAGAACCTCATGCAAGCGGGAACTGCTTCGGTCCCACTCGCTGAGGTTTCCTGCTGTACTTCTTCCTTTGAAATGTACAAGTGCTGTGGGCGGCTCTTTTACATTTCAAAGGGAGAGGCACAGGAATTGGGACTCCATGCAAGTGGGGACTACTTTGGTCCCCCTTGCACGGGTTACCCGCTTCTCCTCTGCCTTTGAAATGTACAAGAGCTGAAGGCAACGCTTGTACATTTCAAAGGCAGAAGCACAGCGGGATAGTGAGCGCCCCCCTTGTTGACTAATCGAGTAGTCAATAGAAATTCCTAGTGGACTACTCGATTAGCTGATTAATCAAAATGTAACATTCCTAGTACATGTGCATGCAAACTTTTTGAGATACAGTGATTCTTATTCTGTATTTCAGTTAGAAAAGCATTCTATATTTCATGTTAAAAAAGCATGTTGTTGAAAAAAATTGATGTAATAAAAATAAACACATGGAATCAAATTGGAGTTACATTCAATTCCATTAAGACCAAATTTTGACCCCAAGTATCCAATCTCAGTGTTGCTGGAGTACTTTATTGCTCATTATAGTATTTTGTTTGAGCAGTTTTATCAGAAAACTGTGAAGCCCCCCTAAAGAAAGCTAGTTTGCCAAGTCCACACAGAAAACGTTGGGAAAAAGGAGTGTCCAATACAGTGGCAAATTTCCTGGAAAATCCATCACTGCTTTGTTCCAGATTCACATCTGAAGAGGATAAAAGTAAGATCACACTAAATGTATTTATAGTTGACTTGTATTTGTTTTTGAAACAAGAAATGTGCAAGCTTATAAAATGTTTTTTTAGAAAATAACATTATGCAAGGGATATTTAATAATGACAATAACCATCATACTAATCAGGGTGTGAAGTAGTGAACAGTGCGGAAGAGAATACGTATGCGATTTTTACAGTGTGATTTTAAAACTCTGAGATACATCCCAGCAGTGTTGACAACAAAATTGTCATCTCTGTTTAATCAAGAGATTAAGAACATAAGAATGGCCGTACTGGGTCAGACCGAAGGTCCATCTAGCCCAGTATCCTGTCTTCCAACAGTGGCCAATGCCTTTACCACAGTTATGTCCCTATTATGTGAGGCTAAATCACATTAACATGCTGTACATTGAGCTAACTTTGAAGGCTACTTATAAGAGTCAGCTGATGTAGAAGATTCAGTTGCTCGTCTTTTGAGGAGGGCAGGCTTCTGGAAGCTTAGCACATTTTTGCTTCAGATTCTGCTCTGTTTTCAACTAAGGATGTCAATGTTTAGTCGACTACATGATTAACCGATAAGACTTCTTGTTGACTACACGCACCCTCCCCCCCTTTGCTGCCTCTGTATTAGAGGTGGGGGAGTGGACGTGAACCGATGTCGTGGGAAGCTGGCTTTAAGCAGGCTCCCCACGAGCACTGGATCCACCTGCCCACTCCACTCCTGTGCTACTCCCTCTGATAGAGGCAGCGAGGTGGGGGCAGGCAGAAAATGGTACTGGGGGGGGGGTGCTGTTATAAAAGATGGTTCCCCCCAGCACCTGCTCTGCGGTGCCACCGCCTTCCTCCTGCCCATGCTGCTGCCTCAATCAGAGGCAGCAGTCCGGAGGGGTTGGGTGAGGCTTCCACGAAGCAGCCTCTGTCTATGGTGGACCCAAGCTCAGACCCCCAGTGGACAGGGGCTGCTGCCGTAGACCAGCCTTTGTCCATGGGAAGCTCGGACCACCACAGGCGGGCTGCTGCCACCCCACCAGTTTGCACAGAGAGCTGCTTTTTAAACTGGCTCACCGGCAGACCAGCTCCCGCCTGGCACCCCATGCTGCTGTCTCTGATACAGAGGTAGGGTGGCAGGGGGCTCCCGAGGAAAGGGGCTGGGAGTGTGCTGGCTGCTGGCCCCGCCCCCAGGGGCTATTGAATAGTCGTCTTACCACTAAGATTTCATGTGGTTTCACAACTATTCAACTACATGATATCTAACATCCCTATTTTCAACTAACATGTAGGTAATTCAAGTGCTGGTTACTGCTGTCAAAATCTTATATGACCTTGGCTCTAATAATCTCAGAGACTTTTTCTGTGCCCTGCTATGATAACAGGAAAACTTCAGTATGGGTCTTTTTCTGAAAAATGTACAGATTTTACCTTGTACAGTGTACCAACACACTGGAATGTCACTTGCTTATATTGCTATAATTATTATTATGGGATAAAGATACAACTTAAATAAATGTGAAAACTATCATTTAGTATTTGGTTAGAAAATTCCCAAAGTTGGTAGAGCAGTTGGTAAACCAGGCCATGGATTCTTGTTTGGATTCATGCATTTCCCTTGATTTCTGCTATACAAGTGAGGTTTTTCTTCTTCAGAACTGGCCCTGGGCTCCACCCTGTGGGTATGTCTATACATCAAAGCTGTTTTGGGATACCAGAGGTATTTTGGCATCCCGGTAACCCTTTTTCCATGAGGGTTAAGGGATGTCTCGAAATAGCATTTTATTTCTAAATAAACTCGAAATAAGCTATGCAATTTGCATAGCACAAATTGCGTATCTTATTTCAAGTTTACAGTGCAGTGTAGACATAGCCTGTGAGTTTTATAGAGGCACATGGTATCCATGCAAAAGTGCTGTGCCTCTACATTAGGTCTTGACTTCCTGACAGAAGCCAGAATCTCTTGCTGCTTTCAAGTACCTTATTTCTCCTCTACTGCATACACAATCGGCATCAGTTCACCAACTAAAGGACTATGTGTTGAGGAGCTGGGCATAATGCTACAAGCTGAGACTTCTGGACCACACCTCTCTGTTATTTCTCTATTAGCTATCTCAATAATTTATTTTATTAATGACGTTTTCTGTAGCTAGTATGTTTAAGTATATTAATGATTTGCTAATGATATTTTTACTAGGTGGCTGTGTTATAAAATACAGTGAAGATAAGCCACGTAAGCAGTGGATTAAAGAAACTCCTCACACCTTGATGAATATTCTCAAGAATGCCGATATTAGCTTGGCATTTAAAACATACACTATCTATAAACCAGGTAAATCCTGTGCCTGCAGGCAAATTGACATTTTGGAAATCGGATCCATAATGTTCAATATTCTTCATTATATAACATTATTTATATGTTTGACTTTCAAGACCACAGCAGATTTATATTTACATTTTATTAAACATTTAGACTATTAAAAAAACAAATGTGAGAAATGTTGCCACACAGCTGCAAGTATGTATGTGATCTCTTTCACCTACTGCTTGTGGTGGCCATATTCTTGGTAGCCTTCTGCAAGGCAGAATGCTAAAAGAGTAAAATATAAAATAATTTCTTCTAGCTAATTTGCTGCTGTTTTAGTACAAATTGTGGTGCTTTGGAAAGTCATGGTCCCTGGCTGTGTCTAGATTA
This sequence comes from Pelodiscus sinensis, assembly GCF_049634645.1. Taxonomy (NCBI): domain Eukaryota; kingdom Metazoa; phylum Chordata; order Testudines; family Trionychidae; genus Pelodiscus; species Pelodiscus sinensis. Next base: position 291,746,155 of record NC_134711.1, on the reverse strand, counting down.
CAAGCACTGCAGTGCTGCACCCACGCTGCATCCAGAACCTTGAGAGATGGTAGCTAGCTGCCAAAACTTCTTCCATTGACCTAGCTGCATCTACAGTGGCAGTTCAGCTGACTTAACTACGTTGCACGGGGTGTGAAATTTTTCACAGCCCTCAGTAATGTAGATAGCTAGGTTGATCTAATTTTTAGGTGTCGACCAGGTGCCAGATTCTGATTCTACATTGCATTCTCTTGCAGACTGCTTTATAAACTTGTTTAACTACTCATTTAACAGTGTGTGAACAGCCTGTACTGATCCTGTGAGCTTTAGAAAATGTCTTTCTTTGTGTCTAGTTTCTGATTTGACGTCATACTTTCTTTCTTGTGCGTTGTTGGGCTACGAAAAAGTTACATGTACGATTTGAGTTGGGGAAAAACCTGCCTTACAGTGATAGACTTAAGAAGCCCAATTTATTTACCTTACCCAAGAGAATGTTAAGAGGTCTAAGGGCATATCTACATAATCTGCTGGATTGATGGGCAGAGATCAGTCCAGCGGGGGTTGATAGTAGATGCAGTAAATTGACCGCAGAATACTTTCCTGTCAACTCCAGTACTCAACCAGAACGAGAAGCTTTGGCTGAAGTCACCACAGTCAGTAGATTTAAGTACATCAACTTTGGCTACTCTATTGACTTAGCTAAAGTTGCATAACTTTGATTGATGGCCCACAGTAGTGTAGACCAGGGCTAGGAGTATTGTATGAGGGGAAAATTTCTGATATCATAGAGTTCTTTAGCTTTGCAGATAAAGGGATAATAAAATCCAGAGGCTGGACGCTGAAGTTAGAAATTAAGATGAAATAACATTAACAGTGAGAGTAATTAATCATTGGAATAGCCTAGGGATTTGGTAGATTTTCCATCATTTGAACTCTTTAAATAAAGATTGGATAATTTTCTAAACTACTGTGTGTGTTATAGCTTTACCAGAATGAGTGTAATACATGGTATATGGATGAAATTTTTGGCCTCTCCTTATGTGGTGTGTCAGACTAGATGATCATAAGAGTTTCCTCTCTCTTTAAAATCTATTAATATGCGGATGTTGGTTGATTTTTCATATGGTAGTGGTGAGAAGTTATTAATTTGAGAGATCTAAATTCAGACAAGCTAATTTGAGAAATAAAAGAGTTCTTGGATCATGGAACCTGATGTTGGGAATGTATATTCTCTCTAGTGGGATAGATGTAGCTCTACAAATATATTAGGTGCAATTCACTCAGTACAAAGAGGTTCTTTGAACGCTAATGGTGGAACACCTGCAATAAGATCAATATTACTAATAGCTGTCTTCACTGCGGGTAACTCAAGATCCCCACATTCATGTTAACTCTTCTGAGTTAAGCTAGCTCAAGTCAGACCAACCATGCTGCAAAACAAGATTTAGTTGCACAGAATGATTGGTTTATTGCACACAGTGATTGTATTAATCAATACAGAACAATTGTGTTAGCAGCTGAAAAACTGTGCTAACTTGAGCTATGGCCAACAGGCTAGCCAGCTCAAATTCTAATCTACATTCAAGGGATTCTGCATGGTTGGAATATGAGTTAAAGGTAACACATGCCTTATGATTTATAGATCTTAGTTTGGCTTGGAGAAGTTAACCCAGGGGGTTGTAAAAAGAATGTATTAAAAATATTAAAAACTTGGGGGGGCTGGTGGGTTATTAGGACATGTGAATTTTGTTGACTTTAATATTGGTTTTGAAACACACACAGCTTTCTGGTTTTTTCACACTGAATTATTGTGGGTTTTTCCCTCTGTTTCAAAGCCTCAGAAGACTTATTGAGAGGTCCACTTTCTGAGGAAGCCAGTGTATCTGATGAAATAGATGGTGAAGGTGAAGCCATTATCACAGATTCTGAGAGGCTTGAACCAAGATCGGATGAAGAAGACACGTATGTTCCAATACACCTTAAAAATTATATTCAGCTCTCATGGTTGTCTAGATTTGTAAGAGCAGTAGTTCAAAAGTTACTTTTGCTGATAAAAATCTGGCATGTTTTATCATTTTTCAGCATATAAATTCATATCTCTTTCTATCTAACCACATTTATTGCTATTAGAGTATAAAATTCGAAGTACTTTCACTGCCATATTTCACATATTTGCAAGCCAAATGGGAATAAACTGCTACTCTGTAAGACTCTCCTTCCTTGTCACTCAGCCTGAGGAGAAACTACCTGTCCTCGCGGAAGCGATGAGGAGTCCTGTGGCACCTTATAGACTAACTGAAGTGTAGGAGCATAAGCTTTCGTGGGCAAAGACCCACTTCGTCAGATGCATGTAGTGGAAATTTCCAGAGGCAGGAATAAATATGCAGGCCAGGATCAGGCTGGAGATGACCAGGTGGATCCAATCAAGGAGGATGAGGCCCACTTCTAGCAGCTGATCTGGAGGTGTGAATTCCAAGAGAATAGAAGCTGCTTTTGTAGTTAGCGAGCCATTCACAGTCTTTGTTTAATCCAGAGTTGATTGTGTCAAACTTAAAGATGAACTGTAGCTCAGCAGTTTCTCTTTGAAGTCTGGTCCTGAAGTTTTTTTGCTGCAGGATAGCTACTTTTAGATCTGCAATTGTGTGTCCAGGAAGATTGAAGTGTTCCCCTACAGGTTTTTGTATGTTGCCATTCCTAATATCAGATTTGTGTCCATTGATTCTTTTACGTAGGGACTGTCCTGTTTGGCCGATGTATATAGCAGTGGGGCATACCTGTCCTCGAGCTGCCTGCCATGCTATCTCTGGTACATGTTCAGCCATTTCAGATGTGAAGTGGTGAGGTGTGCAGGCAATAGCACACTTGGAGCTTCAGGAATGTGGCTGCAGTGTGGTTTAGGATGCCACATATTTACTGATTGCTGGTCTGCAGGAGAACTTTTCTGACTCTATATTGCTGACCCCAATGTTATTGAATGGCCCTTTAGAGTTTGTGATGCCGATGTAAGCTGTTCTGGACTTGCAGTATTTTTTGGTTTTGACTTTTATATTTCTGTTTTCTCTGACTTATTTTATATTTTGAACCTTTTTTCCTCTCTATTGTACGTCTTGTGCATTCTCTCAACAAATACCATATTTATACGTACTGGCAATGTCAAAATTAAACAAATTACAGATTTCCTTACAGTTTTTCACTGTTTACATAAGAATGGCCATAGTAGGTCAGACCTATGAGCCATCTGACCCAGTATCCTCATGATGCTCAGAATTGCAATTCCTAAGTCCCTTTTTGTGGATCTAGGCGCGTGTCTTTGTTTGCTGATATCTGTTATTTGAATAAATTAAAAAAAATATTATTCCATTCCCTAATCACAAAGGTGTAAGTAATATATCTTTTGTAATTAGGTTGTTCTGACTGTAATTCATTGTGATATGTGTAATAATTGTGGAAGAAGGGAAAATATTAATCAAGATTTTTATTACTATAATTTTAGCTTTGAGAATTTATATTTTTAATCTATTTTTAGGGACTTTGAAGAGGAAGATGATCCAGATTGGGTGTCTGAATTGAAGATGATGGCCAAAATACAGTAGACTGTTCTGTAGCAATAATATGTACAATATGTAAATTACAGTTGTTAAATGGATCTAAACCAATTTTTCAAGTTAATTAGTTATGAATGTGTAAGTTTCATACACAGTAAATGGAGAAAAAATATGCATAATAAAAATTAAAACCCAAATGACATGAACAAATCTGAGTATTGAATATATACTTGAACCAGGTGTTAGTTTTGTAGAAATGCCCAGGAGAGTAACCCTGTTTAAACTGATCACAGTCGGGCATGTGCAAGGAATGGTAGCACTAAAAGAACAGCATGCAAGGTGTTTCTTTTTTATTAAAAAGATATGTGTTTTATAATAGAAACAGCTGATGTTAACTGACACTAGTTTTCTGGATTATAACAACTTTTAATAAAGGCCTATGGCTCTCTCCAACCAGTTTGTAATCCTTTGAAAATGCCCTGGACTTGATTGTTTTTGTTTGTTCATTTTAACAACAGAGATTTTTACAGAAACCATGAATATGGTGCTGAGTAGTATTTCCTATAGGCTGTATCCTTGTGCAGTTGCTCAGGGGAGATTAAAATGCCACCCAGCTGAGTAGCAGAGCACCCACAGCTAGGTGTTTTTTTCTACTGGTGTTGGGGTGCAGTGGGGATGCTGGGTGATGAGGTACATTGGGGGATTGACAGGGGTGCAGTGAGGACAGGGCAATGTGGTCCACTGGGTAATGAGGTCAGATATGGTGACAGGGTACAATCGGTGATGGTGCAGTGAGGACACTGGGTGATTGGGTGCATTCGGTGATTGATGGGGAGAGCGAGGCGGATAGGGTAGTGAGGTACAGTGGGTGAAAGGATGCTGAGTGATGGGGGTGCAGTGAGAACAGTGGGTGATGGGGTGCTTTGGGTGATTGTTATGGAGAGAGAGGACAGGGTAGTGGGGTACAGGGGGTGAAAGGGTGCAGAGGAGTGATGGGGGTGCAGTGAGGACACAAGGTGATGGGCTGCTTTGGGTGATTGATATGGAGAGAGAGGACAGGGTAGTGCGGTACAGGGGGTGAAAGGGTGCAGAGAAGTGATGGGGGTGCAGTGGGGACACTGGGTGGTGGGGTGCTTTGGGTGATTGATATGGAGAGAGGAGGACAGGGTAGTGGGGTACAGTGGGTGAAAGGGTGCAGAGGAGTGATGGGGGTGCAGTGGGGACACTGGGTGGTGGGGTGCTTTGGGTGATTGATATGGAGAGAGAGGAGGACAGGGTAGTGGGGTACAGGGGTGAAAGGGTGCAGAGGAGTGATGGGGGTGCAGTGAGGACACTGGGTGGTGGGGTGCTTTGGGTGATTGATATGGAGAGAGAGGAGGACAGGGTAGTGGGGTACAGGGGTGAAAGGGTGCAGAGGAGTGATGGGGTGCAGTGGGGACACTGGGTGGTGGGGTGCTTTGGGTGATTGATAGGGAGAGAGAGGAGGACAGGGTAGTGGGGTACAGGGGTGAAAGGGTGCAGAGGAGTGATGGGGGTGCAGTGAGGACACTGGGTGGTGGGGTGCTTTGGGTGATTGATATGGAGAGAGAGGAGGACAGGGTAGTGGGGTACAGGGGTGAAAGGGTGCAGAGGAGTGATGGGGGTGCAGTGAGGACACTGGGTGATGGGGTGCTTTGGGTGATTGATAGGGAGAGAGAGGAGGACAGGGTAGTGGGGTACAGGGGTGAAAGGGTGCAGAGGAGTGATGGGGGTGCAGTGAGGACACTGGGTGATGGGGTGCTTTGGGTGATTGATAGGGAGAGAGAGGAGGACAGGGTAGTGGGGTACAGGGGTGAAAGGGTGCAGAGGAGTGATGGGGGTGCAGTGAGGACACTGGGTGATGGGGTGCTTTGGGTGATTGATAGGGAGAGAGAGGAGGACAGGGTAGTGGGGTACAGTGGGGGAAAGGGTGCAGAGGAGTGATGGGGGTGCAGTGAGGACACTGGGTGCTGGGGTGCTTTGGGTGATTGATATGGAGAGGGAGGAGGACAGGGTAGTGGGGTACAGTGGGGGAAAGGGTGCAGAGGAGTGATGGGGTGCAGTGAGGACACTGGGTGGTGGGGTGCTTTGGGTGATTGATAGGGAGAGAGAGGAGGACAGGGTAGTGGGGTACAGTGGGGAAAAGGGTGCAGAGGAGTGATGGGGTGCAGTGAGGACACTGGGTGCTGGGGTGCTTTGGGTGATTGATAGGGAGAGAGAGGAGGACAGGGTAGTGGGGTACAGTGGGGAAAAGGGTGCAGAGGAGTGATGGGGTGCAGTGAGGACACTGGGTGCTGGGGTGCTTTGGGTGATTGATAGGGAGAGAGAGGAGGACAGGGTAGTGGGGTACAGTGGGGGAAAGGGTGCAGAGGAGTGATGGGGTGCAGTGAGGACACTGGGTGCTGGGGTGCTTTGGGTGATTGATAGGGAGAGAGAGGAGGACAGGGTAGTGGGGTACAGTGGGGGAAAGGGTGCAGAGGAGTGATGGGGGTGCAGTGAGGACACTGGGTGATGGGGTGCTTTGGGTGATTGATAGGGAGAGAGAGGAGGACAGGGTAGTGGGGTACAGGGGTGAAAGGGTGCAGAGGAGTGATGGGGTGCAGTGAGGACACTGGGTGCTGGGGTGCTTTGGGTGATTGATAGGGAGAGAGAGGAGGACAGGGTAGTGGGGTACAGTGGGGGGAAAGGGTGCAGAGGAGTGATGGGGGTGCAGTGAGGACACTGGGTGGTGGGGTGCTTTGGGTGATTGATATGGAGAGGGAGGAGGACAGGGTAGTGGAGTACAGGGGTGAAAGGGTGCAGAGGAGTGATGGGGTGCAGTGAGGACACTGGGTGCTGGGGTGCTTTGGGTGATTGATAGGGAGAGGGAGGAGGACAGGGTAGTGGGGTACAGTGGGGGAAAGGGTGCAGAGGAGTGATGGGGTGCAGTGAGGACACTGGGTGCTGGGGTGCTTTGGGTGATTGATATGGAGAGGGAGGAGGACAGGGTAGTGGGGTACAGTGGGGGAAAGGGTGCAGAGGAGTGATGGGGGTGCAGTGAGGACACTGGGTGCTGGGGTGCTTTGGGTGATTGATAGGGAAAGGGAGGAGGACAGGGTAGTGGGGTACAGTGGGTGAAAGGGTGCAGAGGAGTGATGGGGGTGCAGTGAGGACACTGGGTGGTGGGGTGCTTTGGGTGATTGATATGGAGAGGGAGGAGGACAGGGTAGTGGGGTACAGTGGGGGAAAGGGTGCAGAGGAGTGATGGGGTGCAGTGAGGACACTGGGTGGTGGGGTGCTTTGGGTGATTGATAGGGAGAGGGAGGAGGACAGGGTAGTGGGGTACAGGGGTGAAAGGGTGCAGAGGAGTGATGGGGTGCAGTGAGGACACTGGGTGGTGGGGTGCTTTGGGTGATTGATAGGGAGAGGGAGGAGGACAGGGTAGTGGGGTACAGGGGTGAAAGGGTGCAGAGGAGTGATGGGGTGCAGTGAGGACACTGGGTGATGGGGTGCTTTGGGTGATTGATAGGGAGAGGGAGGAGGACAGGGTAGTGGGGTACAGGGGTGAAAGGGTGCAGAGGAGTGATGGGGTGCAGTGAGGACACTGGGTGATGGGGTGCTTTGGGTGATTGATAGGGAGAGAGAGGAGGACAGGGTAGTGGGGTACAGGGGTGAAAGGGTGCAGAGGAGTGATGGGGGTGCAGTGAGGACACTGGGTGATGGGGTGCTTTGGGTGATTGATAGGGAGAGAGAGGAGGACAGGGTAGTGGGGTACAGGGGTGAAAGGGTGCAGAGGAGTGATGGGGGTGCAGTGAGGACACTGGGTGATGGGGTGCTTTGGGTGATTGATAGGGAGAGAGAGGAGGACAGGGTAGTGGGGTACAGTGGGGGAAAGGGTGCAGAGGAGTGATGGGGGTGCAGTGAGGACACTGGGTGCTGGGGTGCTTTGGGTGATTGATATGGAGAGGGAGGAGGACAGGGTAGTGGGGTACAGTGGGGGAAAGGGTGCAGAGGAGTGATGGGGTGCAGTGAGGACACTGGGTGGTGGGGTGCTTTGGGTGATTGATAGGGAGAGAGAGGAGGACAGGGTAGTGGGGTACAGTGGGGAAAAGGGTGCAGAGGAGTGATGGGGTGCAGTGAGGACACTGGGTGCTGGGGTGCTTTGGGTGATTGATAGGGAGAGAGAGGAGGACAGGGTAGTGGGGTACAGTGGGGAAAAGGGTGCAGAGGAGTGATGGGGTGCAGTGAGGACACTGGGTGCTGGGGTGCTTTGGGTGATTGATAGGGAGAGAGAGGAGGACAGGGTAGTGGGGTACAGTGGGGGAAAGGGTGCAGAGGAGTGATGGGGTGCAGTGAGGACACTGGGTGCTGGGGTGCTTTGGGTGATTGATAGGGAGAGAGAGGAGGACAGGGTAGTGGGGTACAGTGGGGGAAAGGGTGCAGAGGAGTGATGGGGGTGCAGTGAGGACACTGGGTGATGGGGTGCTTTGGGTGATTGATAGGGAGAGAGAGGAGGACAGGGTAGTGGGGTACAGGGGTGAAAGGGTGCAGAGGAGTGATGGGGTGCAGTGAGGACACTGGGTGCTGGGGTGCTTTGGGTGATTGATAGGGAGAGAGAGGAGGACAGGGTAGTGGGGTACAGTGGGGGGAAAGGGTGCAGAGGAGTGATGGGGGTGCAGTGAGGACACTGGGTGGTGGGGTGCTTTGGGTGATTGATATGGAGAGGGAGGAGGACAGGGTAGTGGGGTACAGGGGTGAAAGGGTGCAGAGGAGTGATGGGGTGCAGTGAGGACACTGGGTGGTGGGGTGCTTTGGGTGATTGATAGGGAGAGGGAGGAGGACAGGGTAGTGGGGTACAGGGGTGAAAGGGTGCAGAGGAGTGATGGGGTGCAGTGAGGACACTGGGTGGTGGGGTGCTTTGGGTGATTGATAGGGAGAGGGAGGAGGACAGGGTAGTGGGGTACAGGGGTGAAAGGGTGCAGAGGAGTGATGGGGTGCAGTGAGGACACTGGGTGATGGGGTGCTTTGGGTGATTGATAGGGAGAGGGAGGAGGACAGGGTAGTGGGGTACAGGGGTGAAAGGGTGCAGAGGAGTGATGGGGTGCAGTGAGGACACGGTGGTGGGGTGCTTTGGGTGATTGATATGGAGAGGGAGGAGGACAGGGTAGTGGGGTACAGGGGTGAAAGGGTGCAGAGGAGTGATGGGGTGCAGTGAGGACACTGGGTGGTGGGGTGCTTTGGGTGATTGATAGGGAGAGAGAGGAGGACAGGGTAGTGGGGTACAGGGGTGAAAGGGTGCAGAGGAGTGATGGGGTGCAGTGAGGACACTGGGTGGTGGGGTGCTTTGGGTGATTGATAGGGAGAGAGAGGAGGACAGGGTAGTGGGGTACAGGGGTGAAAGGGTGCAGAGGAGTGATGGGGTGCAGTGAGGACACTGGGTGGTGGGGTGCTTTGGGTGATTGATAGGGAGAGAGAGGAGGACAGGGTAGTGGGGTACAGGGGTGAAAGGGTGCAGAGGAGTGATGGGGGTGCAGTGAGGACACTGGGTGGTGGGGTGCTTTGGGTGATTGATAGGGAGAGAGAGGAGGACAGGGTAGTGGGGTACAGGGGTGAAAGGGTGCAGAGGAGTGATGGGGTGCAGTGAGGACACTGGGTGGTGGGGTGCTTTGGGTGATTGATAGGGAGAGAGAGGAGGACAGGGTAGTGGGGTACAGGGGTGAAAGGGTGCAGAGGAGTGATGGGGGTGCAGTGAGGACACTGGGTGGTGGGGTGCTTTGGGTGATTGATAGGGAGAGAGAGGAGGACAGGGTAGTGGGGTACAGTGGGGGGAAAGGGTGCAGAGGAGTGATGGGGGTGCAGTGAGGACACTGGGTGGTGGGGTGCTTTGGGTGATTGATATGGAGAGGGAGGAGGACAGGGTAGTGGGGTACAGGGGTGAAAGGGTGCAGAGGAGTGATGGGGTGCAGTGAGGACACTGGGTGGTGGGGTGCTTTGGGTGATTGATAGGGAGAGGGAGGAGGACAGGGTAGTGGGGTACAGGGGTGAAAGGGTGCAGAGGAGTGATGGGGTGCAGTGAGGACACTGGGTGGTGGGGTGCTTTGGGTGATTGATAGGGAGAGGGAGGAGGACAGGGTAGTGGGGTACAGGGGTGAAAGGGTGCAGAGGAGTGATGGGGTGCAGTGAGGACACTGGGTGCTGGGGATGCAGTGGATGAAGAGGTGCTGGGGGTGAAGTGAGGGGAACATGCTGGGGCAGATGCCAACAGAGCTCGGGGCGCTGTTTGATTCAGGCTCCTCCCCTCTCGGGGAGTCCGGCCCCCTCCCAGCTCGCCCAGCCCTGCCCTCTCGCCGCTGCGGGCGCGGGACCGGACCGGCTCCGGCGCAACAGGTACCGCGAAGCCGGCCTCGACCTGCCGGGCCGGGCCGCGCCGGGTGCTGACCGAGGGGCTGCGCTGGGGCAGCGGCGCTGGCGCGTCCCGGCTCCATGGCAACGGGGCGGGGCAGGGGGGGTAACCCCGGGTCCCCAGAGCAGAGGCGGGGAGGCACCGGGAGCAGAGCCCCCGCCGCAACAGGCTGCACCGCGGGGGGGGGGGGGGGTAATTAGCGCTCGACCCGCGGCCGAAGCGGCTGCAAAGCCCCAGCCCCGCCTCCTGCCCGCGGCCCGAGTCTGGTTCCCCCAGGGCCCTGCCCGCGCAGCCCTGGCTGCTACACGAGTGCGTGACCCGCCCCGTGCGGTCCAGTGGGGGCTGCTAACCCACGTGCCGGTGAATAACAAGCTTTTTGTGTTAATGCTTGTAACTGTCTCATTGATCCGGCAAGCTTAATGGGACACGACCTCTCTTGCCTGAGATTAATACCCGTGTCAGCAGTGCCAGCACGTCTGGAGTGGACTTCTAACACCAGCTGGGCCAGAAGGGGGTTGTAATTGGTTTTATTTTCCTGAAGGCGGTAGGGGCTTAGGGTCCTTGTGGTGTAATTCAATAGGCTGCTCTCCAACCCGCTTGCTACCTGCTGGTGACAGCAGTTGTGGTTGTGATTGTGAGTGAACTCTTCTGTCATGACTTCCCCAATGTGTGAAATTCCTTGGGATATTTTCAGAACACTGATTACCTGCGAACCCCTCGTATTTGAGACTCTTTTTGTATTTTAGAAACTCCTTTAAAACAAAGACATCATGGATAAATACAAAATCATTGAAATGATTGGGGAAGGAGCCTTTGGCAAAGTATTCCTAGCAAAAGGAAAGGTAGATAACCATCCATCTGTTATCAAAGAGATCAATTTAACAAAGGTAAAACAACAAAAGCAAGCTTATATAATACTGATGCTTATATTTAATTGGTTATAATGCTGTGTGTTCCTACAGTGTAAACTTAGGACTTTTTAATTTGCTTTACATTAATATCTTGACTATATAAAGGTAAAATTTCTAAAAACAGTGTTCAGTCCGTATGGTTGTGACTACTTTATTCCACTATTTGATCTGAGGAAGTGGGTCTGGCCCACGAAAGCTCATCATCTAATAAACCATCTTGTTAGTCTTTAAAGTGCTACATTGTCCTGCATTTTGCTTCAACTACCCCAGACTAACACGGCTACATTTCTATCACTATTCTATTAATTTAGTGATTTATAAGCATGCTTATGTGTACAAAACTAACATAACAAAAACATGTTCATTATATTTCCAGTTAGTTCACACTTGCTTATGTGTTGAGTAGGATAGCAAGTATAGAAATTATGGGTATATTCTTGCCAAACTTTTACCACAAGGTATAATGACTAATAATTGTGAGTATTACTATTTTCTTCGTCAAAATTTGTATACATTTCATCTACTTGTTAAGTTTCACTTTCTCACAAGATAACTATGAATTTAACTTTATTACTACAATATGTTTTAGTCTTTGAGCCACTTTAATTCATTTCTAAACTGAATTGTACTTCATAAATATGGCAGTAAAATATGATAGAACACATAATTAAAATAAAGCTATTGCTTTCAAAATAACTGAACAAATTACATTTTGTGGTGTTTTACTCTCTGCTTCTTCACTATTGGTTCACTTATTTTCAAAATTAAGTAATTCACAATGGGAGTAAGCAGTTTTCTTAAGGCATGTCTAGACTGCCTGCAGCTTTTGAAAGAAGATATGCAAATTCGGCATGAATTTGCATATCTTCTTCCAATCCCATTTTCAGAAGTTCTTTCGGAAAAAAAAAAGCAGTCTAGACGTTGGGTTTTTTTAAACCCTTTTTCAAAAGAACCCCATACACCTCATTTTTTTAGAAAGAAAGGTTCTTTTGAAAAAAGGTGTTTTTTTCCTGAAAGAACCACATCGAGTGCTTTTTTTTTTTTTAAACTCTTCCAAAAATGGGATTGGAAGAAGATATGCAAATTCATGCCAAATTTGCATATCTTCTTTCAAAAGCTCCAGGCAGTCTAGACATGCCCTTAGTCATTAATGTGAATTAGTGTGTGTGTATGATGTATTAAGCAGTTCAACAGAAGAATACATTCCTGTAGTCCAGGTCTGAAAATCTTTATACAATTTTCATACTCAAAATCAAAGACTTTACAACCTAAAAATGACCTGAATACAAAAATTGTACAAATTGTTTCTCAATTGCATTCACCAACAATGCGGTAATTAACATTTCCAGATACACAAGACTTCGCATTTTGCCTATAAAAAGTTTTAAGATATTTAAATGATTTAATAAGTTGCCATCCAAAAGTGCTCAAAAATCGTGAGTCATGTTATTTTTTAACAAGATTTTAAAAAATCCAATAGATTTTGTGTTCTTTTTATTTGCCTTTTGGTTTATCACCCTCCAGTTCCATGCATAAGTTACATTTTAAACTTATTTTCACTTTTAAATGAGCTTTTCAAGAAATCACAAGGCTTTGTCTACACTGCAAGTTTTTGTGGCAGAAAATATGCTAATGAGAGACTCATTAGCTTGAGTCGTGATGTCATTAGCATATTTTCTGCTGATTCTTTTTGCGCAAGTGCTATTTGCGCAAAAAGAAACAATGTAGCCGCTTCCGTTTTGTGCAACCCTCCCACGCACAAAAACTCCAGGAGAGGCATAAGGATCTTGCACAAAAGATTTGTTTTCCACAAAACGGAAGCAGCTACATTGCTTCTTTTTGTGCAGAAATGCCTTGTGCAAAAAGAATCAGCGGAAAATATGCTAATGACATAGCGACTCATGCTAATGAATTCCTCATTGGCATATTTTCTGCTGCAAAAAATTTGTAGTGTAGACAAAGCCTTAAGATCAGGATTTGGTGCTTTTAGAAAAACATCATGGCTGTGTCTAGACTGGCCAGTTTTTCCGCAAAATCAGCTGCTTTTGTGGAAAAACTTGCCAGCTGTCTACACTAGCTGCTTGAATTTCCGCAAGAACACTGACGATCTCATGTAAGATTGTCAGTGTTCTTGCAGAAATATTATGCTGCTCCCGTTTGGGCAAAAGCCCTCTTGTGCAAATCGTTTGCGCAAAAGGGCCAGTGTAGACAGCTCAGATTTGTTTTGCGCAAAAAAGCCCCGATTGCGAAAATGGCGATCGGGGCTTTTTTGCGCAAAAGCGCATCTAGATTGGCCACTGATGCTTTTCCGCAAAAAGTGCTTTTGCGGAAAGGCGTCCGTGCCAATCTAGATGCTCTTTTCCGAAAATGCTTTTAACGGAAAACTTTTCCGTTAAAAGCATTTCCGGAAAATCATGCCAGTCTAGATGTAGCCCATTGGTGAAATGTTATCCCAACTGAAGCCAATGGGAGTTTCACCCAAAATATTGGAAAAGTGGGTAAAACTTAAAGGAATATTTTTTAATATTTTTTCCTTTATATTTTATTCATATGAACTTACTCATACCAAGAACATAAGTCACATGGGTCCTGCTGCTGCAAACACATAAGCTAAGCCCAACTTTACTCATGTGAGAAGTCCCTCTAATTAATTGGGACTATTAAAAGTAAATTTATGCACTTGCTTAAATGTTTTCAGGATTAGAGCCTAATAATGTCAGAAAAAGTGTCAATATATTTTCAAATTTCATAACTTGTATTTTTCACTGCATCATCTTTTTTAAATGGCAAATAAAACCCTTTAAATAACTTTTGCAACATATAGTAGATCCACTATCACTTATTTAATATGATCTCCTAGGGCTGTTTTGATATGAGATTTACATAGGAAAAAAAGTTTTATTGGGAAATTGTCATTTTACTGGTTTTTTAAACTCCCTTTAGATGCCTATGAAAGAAAAAGAAGCATCTCAGAAAGAAGTGATTCTTCTGGCTAAGATGAAGCACCCCAATATAGTAACATTCTACAATTCTTTTCAAGGTTTTATTTTATTTTATTTGTGATTTTAATGTTTAAAGTTAAGTCTTTATGAAACTCTTAATGATTTGTCTCTGTCTAGCTCCCCAAAATTTATGAGAGATTAAAATACTTATCTAGGAACCTGAAAAAATGTAGCGTAAGTATTTTGTACACATACATGACTTCTGGAATTGGACCAAGTTATTACGTTTTACTTCTGTAGCACTTGAAGTATGTGTGGTGTTTTATTGACAAAAAAGAAATAGGCATACAGCCTTACTGAACTATTTATAGCCAGCACTAATGGTTGGAAAAGGATGTACTATACAGCTTTTTTCCCCATCCCTACTTTTGTTTTCTGTGTGTGTGCATGTTTTTCTTTTTAATGTTTTAAGCCTTGTCTGTCTCTTTCTTATAGCTATGGAGTACTGCACATTGATAGGGCATCTCCTTACGGCTATTTAGAGAAATAGCTCCTTCTTGTAGCATGGCTTCTTTCTCTGCAACACAGGGTATTCCTTTTTGACTTAATCCTCTGGCCAGGTCACTATAGTCCCATCCAAGGCATCAAAATCCCGTTGGATGATTGTCCCAGGGGGCAGTGTGTGACTATGTTGCCTGGTATATGCCACTTCCTCATTGTCTTGTAGGCAAGCCTGCTGACAGGGGGACAAAGGGGGCAATTGCCTCGGGGCCTGGCAATTCAAAAGCCCCTCCCCCCCCAGCCCTTTAAATTGTCACTGAAGTGCCAGGCAGTATGCTCTCAGCAGTTCTGAGGGCTTCTTGGGGAGAGAGGGTCCCATGATGCAGTGCACGTCAGGTGGCGCTGAGGACTGGCTGCCCTTTTTGCCTGAGATCCCACCCCTTCCAGGAGCATGGAGCCAGGTCCCCATCTACCTTGCCCAAGGGCCTGGCAATCCTGTCTCTCACAAGCGCACGCACCCACACACATGCATGTGCGCTTGTAGGTGACCCTTTGCTCTGGGTTCCAGCCTAGGACCTCTCTAATCAGCAGCCACGCTCTGCTGCTAGAGTAGAAACTCAGAGTTACAAACGGACCAGTCAACCATACCCCTCAGTTGGAACTGGAAGAACACAATCAGGCAGCAGTAGAGACCAAACAACAAAAAATGCAAACCTCTCCGCCCCACAGTACTGTATTAAAGTAAACTACTAAAAAAAGGGGAAGTATAAAAAAAGATTTGACAAGGCAAGAAAACCAGGCTTGATTCATTTAAATTAAGATGGTTAAAAGCGGCATTTTCATCTGTACAGCAGAGGTGAAAGTAAGCCAGTATGCCCTGGTGTGCAGTTTTGGCAAGATGGAGTTAGCCAGCTGGGATGCTCAGCTGCAGGAGGAGTCATGGCGTGCTCCCAGCCAGGCTCTCTGGGCTCTCCTGCAGGCTGCTGCACTAAGCAGCAGAAAGCTAGAAAGGTTAAAGGGGCTGGCTGGAGGTGTGCCCCCTTTCTCACACATCAGCCTGGGACTGCTCCAGCCCCAAGACTCCCTGCCCCCGTTAAGGACCATTTAGGAAGGCTGGGGGCACTGAAGCCACCTTCCCCCTAGAGATTTGTACCAGGAGGATGCTGATTGCTGTTTCCCTTCCTATCAGGGAGTGAGAGGAAAGCACACAGAACACTTCCATTCCTTTCACTCCCAGCTGGCGAGGGTAGGAGGCAGAGGAGTGAGTGACCCAGGCTGTTTGCTTTCCTCTTACTCTTTGACAGTGACTAAAAGGAACAGCACTCAGCGTCCTGGTACGAATCTTAGGGTGGCGAAGCCCCCTACATCCTCCCTAAATAGTGCCTTTTGACCCCCTGCACTTCTCCCTACACACACATACCCCAGTCTCCTGCCACGAACCCCTCCTCACACACCCTAACCTGCACTCTGCGTCACTCCTGCACTTCTTCACACACACCCCAGCCTGCTGTCTTGAGCTCCCACACCTCCAAACCTCTGCCCTGACTCCTGCATGGTGCCACACTCCCACCTCCTTCTGGGGGGGTGAATACAACAGTTCTCATAAGAAATTTAAGTTACTTTCACCT
This sequence comes from Pelodiscus sinensis, assembly GCF_049634645.1. Lineage (NCBI taxonomy): Eukaryota > Metazoa > Chordata > Testudines > Trionychidae > Pelodiscus > Pelodiscus sinensis. The sequence goes on along the minus strand of NC_134711.1, from coordinate 291,730,249 downwards.
CTGCTGTATAATAGAGTTTCAAAGCAGTACTAAGTCAATGTTCAGTTGTGAATTTTGCAAAGAACAACCATAACATTTTGTTCAGAGTTTCAAACATTTCAAAATTATGAACAAACTGCATTCCTGAGCTGTTTGTAACACTATGGTTCTACTCCAGGTGCATCTATGATTTGGTTCATGGTTGGATCCAGCCTGCCATGCTCCAGTGGGATTCTTGGGCAGGCTCCCTGGCTGCTGTAGCCACACATGCTGCTCAAAGTAGCTAGCTGCTGGGACCAGCGTGCGAGTCTCTGTGCAGGGTGCCTTTAAGGGGAAGAGGAGCAGTGGGTCTCCCCATGCTGCACGTACCCATGAGCACTGCCCCTGCAGCTACTATTGGCCAGTTTCCAGCCAATGGGAGACAGTGAGGATGTGCTAGGGGTGAGGGTAGGGCACAGAGACATCTCCCCAAGGGGTGCACTGTACAGAGAAATGCTGGCCCCAGAAAGTGGCCACTTTGAGCCATGTGTGTGGCCACAGCCGCCAGGGAGACTGCCTGAGGGTCCTGCTGGGATGCTGTCTGAGAGCCACCTGTGATAAGCATCTCACAGTCCGAGCCTGCACCTGGCACTCCTCCCACACCCCAACACCCTGTCCCAGGTCACATCCCCTCCAGTACCCTTGTGCCAGGTCACAATCCTGCACTCCCCACCAGCACCTCAATTTCTTACCTAGAGCTTCCTCTTGTATCCAAACTCCATCCCAGACCCCATATCTCCTCCATTAATATTACCAAATTCTTGGAATGGCCCCCCTTTGAAAATTATTGCCCACCCCGTTCTACTCTATTTCCTGACCTTTTTCCTACACTCTGTCCCCATTTACTTCCTTCCCTCTATATTATCCAGAGAAGTGTCAGAGGGGTAGCTGTGTTAGTCTGAATCTGCAAGAACAACGAAAAATCTGCTACAGAAGTAGCCATCCTGCAACAAAAAATCTTTAAAAACAGACTTCAAAGAGAAACTGCAGAGCTACAGTTCATCTACACCCGTGGTCCCCAACACGGTGCCCGTGGGCGCCATGGCGCCCGCGGGGGCATTTCTCTGTGCCCGCCAAGTGCTCAGGGCTGGCCTGGCCCCGGGCACGTGGCGCATGTGCGGTGCCGGCCCCGGGCGCGTGGCGCACGGTGAGCGCCGGCCCCGGGGGCGCCGCGGATTCACCCCCCGCGGCGCATGGGGGGGAGAGCGCGCCAGCGCCGACCCCGGGTGCGCGGCGCTTGGGGGGAGGGGGGAGAGGAAGCGCTAGCGCCGGCTCCGGGCGCGCGGCGCTTGGGGACAGAGCGCTAGCGCCGGCCCGGGCGCGCGGCGCTTGGGGGAGGGAGGGGGGAAAGAGCGCCAGCGCCGGCCCCTGGCGCGCGGCGCTTGGGGGAGAGAACGCCGGGCGCGCGGCGCTTGGTGGAAGGGGGGGGGAGAGAGCGCCAGCGCTGGCCCCGGGCGCGCGGCGCTTGAGGGGAGAGCGCCGGCCCCCAGAATGCGGCTATGGGGGGGCCCCGCCCCCGCCCTGCCCCCCGGCCATGCCCCCTGGTGCCCGGCAACCCCTAATGGTTGGGGACCACTGATCTACACATTTGACACCATCAGTTTAGGATTAAACAAAGACTGTGAATGGCTGGCCAACTACAAAAGCAGTTTCTCCTCTCTTGGTGTTCACACCTCCACATCAGCTGCTAGAAGTGGGCCTCATCCTCTCTGACTGAATTGACCTTGTTATTTCTAACCTTACTCTTGATTGGAACTCTGTTCTTATGCCTGTATATTTATACCTGCCTCTGGAATTTCCAGTACATTCATCTGATGAAGTGGGTCTTTACCCACGAAAGCTTATACTCCAATATATCTGGGTATGTCTACACTACCCCCCTAGTTCGAACTAGGAGGGGGTAATGTAGTCATATGGAGTTGCAAATGAAGCCCGGGATTTGAATTTCCCGGGCTTCATTTGCATAAAGCCGGCCGGCGCCATTTTTAAATGGCGGCTAGGTTGGACCCCGTGCCGCGCGGCTACACGCGGCACGGACTAGCTAGTTCGGATTAGGCTTGCAACCGTTTAATTCTGTGATTGTATAAATTGGTTAAATAAGTATTGGCCACAATTATTGGTAGCAATAAATTCACTTTGTCATAATGAGGGATGAGTAGGAATGAGCAGTTGAAAATATGGGGATCATCCTGATCATGGAATGAGCTGTAAAGCTTTACTTTTGCAAATCTCTCTTTTTTTATGTCTCTTTTGCTATAATCAGTTTCTACCCATTGATCACCCAAAGACTCCATTTTACTGGAAATCTTTGGTAACTAGAGGTAGAGTAACATAAGCTTAACCCCTCTCTGTCCCAAAAATTCCCCCAACAGAACAGCTGTAACTAAAATAATTAATTGTCCTATTCACTAATATCAATGAAGTAGTTAGAAAAAAGCCTATGTTTTCTTGCAGAAAATAATATGCTATATATCATGATGGAATATTGTGATGGAGGTGATCTAATGAGACGGATCAATATGCAACATGGAGTGCTCTTTGATGAGGACCAGGTAAAGGGATTATTTTTAGAGGAAACAATTTATATCCTAATATGCATGCTGAGGACTATCAATTATGTGAGGCAATTTCTTATCTTTATTGTTCTAATCACAAGAGACATGCAGCTAAGCCCTTATGACTTCTGTGAGAATTACTGATTTTTCAGTTAAGACCTAGAGAAAAGATCTCTCCTTAGAAATGACATATGAGATGGAAGGTGAGGAGTAATGTAGGTCAGGGCAGTGTCTTGTAGGCACTACAATGTTACTAGATGGGATCAAACCTCCCACTAATTTCAGTAGGAACAGGATTTCACCCATGATCAGAAATAGGATTCAGAATTGTTAAACTAGCCTTCTGAACCTATTTCAGTATACATTAGTTCAGAAATGTGTCTATATATTTAGTCGATGGAATCACAGCTGTTTCTCACCTTCTCTTTACTCCTCTCATTCTGATTCATGCTACTTTTTGCCCTCCCTTCAACTAGCTGAACCATACTTTTCTATTATGCATTGTATGTCACGGTTAGTTTTTTGGACATTGATTTGCATTTTGCAGGTGCTGTCAAGAATTTAGATACCTAGTGACCTAAGTTGCTAGCGAAAATAACTGATTGTAAAACTGCACATACCCATTAAAAAACCCAGTTAAGGCTGGCCTTAAAATGTGACTCTCTGTCTACTCTCAATTTAACATTTATATAGAAAAAGAAATCTCTTCACTTTTCTTTTTTCCATGTAAGTGGTAGAGAAAGGAGTTGGTAGTGAATCATTTGGGAGTTAATTGAGGGTTTAGGATTATCTGGCTCATTTAGTTATCGGAAGCAGAGGAAACACAAGGGAGAGAATGAAGTTTATGTAAGAGCACAAAATCACAAATCAGAAAAATAAAAAATAGGAAACCAACAATAACAAGAACACTGTTGAGGGAAAATACACAGCCAAACTAACAGAAAATGTGTCGTCAGAAGACAAACAAAGAACAGACCAAAAAAAGTAGACAAAACCAAAAAAATCCCCAAACTAAAGAAGCACAGCTACCCAGTTATGTTTAGTTCCCATAATACCTTACATATTTTCAAATCTATGTATGTATTTATTCCTAATTAAAGGCTCCAATTCAATAAATCACAACTTAGCACAGCTAAGCAGGTGCTTAAGTGCTTCCTGATTAAGAATGATTTACTGAATGAAATCATGAAGTCAATGGGCTGTACATATGTATTGTAAAGTTATGCATGTATTTAAGTGCTTTTCTGAATAAGGATAGACTTAAGTATACATTTAACAGCTTCCAAAAAGTTTTGATCCAGAAAAGTACTTAAGTTCATACTTAATATGAATCGCATGGTTAAGTGTTTTTCTGATCAAGACCAAAGTAAGGATGTAACAACTGTGGCCTAAGATAGGAATAGTGTGAGAAGTTACTATGCAAGCTTCCTTATACAGCTCTGCCATTTACCCACATTTCTAAGCAGCAATCTGTACTTTTCTGTTCCCGAGCCTTTCTTGACAAGGAACCATAAATGTCATCAAAATTGTATGGTGGTTTAATGGTTTCCATCACCGAGGTTTATATGAGACCACATAATTCCTCTTCCAGTTTGATCTGAACTGAGATTTTAATTCAGGCCTTCCTAATTAAAAGGCTACCTTGGGCTTGATTCCACATTCCTTACTCAGGCAGTACTCCCACTGCAGTCACTGGAATATTTGTTGGAATAAGGACTGTTGGATGATGTATTTATCTGCATATAATTTTCTGATAATATTTAAAATTGAAAAATGGATTAAATGAATCTAATCACTCAGATTGGTATTAACAGCTCTGTTTATTTTTCTCTCTTTTTTGTGTATGTGCAATCTGTATTTTAGTTTTGTTTTGTGTTTTTCAGTAAGACATTTCATTGGCTTGTGCAGAATTACAGAGTTTTGACCCTTTTGTCTTTCATTATAGATTCTGTCTTGGTTTGTGCAAATTTCCTTAGGACTGAAGCATATTCATGACAGGAAAGTTTTACACAGAGACATAAAAGCACAGGTAGTAAACTTTGGAGTTACCAGTCTTAATTTTACCTAATCACAGTAATGCATATACAGGAAATTCTTCTATGTTTCATCAAGGCATACCAGTTTCTTCTTTATTTACAGAATATTTTGCTTAGCAATAATGGAATGATAGCAAAGCTTGGGGACTTTGGCATAGCAAGAATGTTGAACAAGTAAGCATTATTTTTATACTATCTGTATTCTGTATCTAATGCCAGCTCCAGAAAATGTCACTGGTCCTGAAGATTAGGTGCAGATTGAAAGTGTATGTTGTGTCTAAGGAAGAAATCCAGGGGACTCGGGGTCTGATGCTGCCCTGTGGAAATCAATGAAAATTTTTGAGACAGACTTTATTGGGAGCAGAAAGATGCCCTAGGACTGCACAGAATGTATCCATAATGATATATATTTCATTTTCGTTGATGTACAAGACGTATGGCAGAAGGATGATCCAGTGCCTAAAACACTAACTTACATTCAGGAGACCAGGGTTCAAGCCACTGTTCCACCATAAACTCCTTTTGTGACTGGGCATATTGCTTAGCATCTCTCTGCCTCAGTCTTCAGCTGTAAAATGAGGCTAATAGCACTTCCCTATCCCGCAGAGGTGGGGTGAGGATATCTACATTGTGAGGTGTTGAGATTCTGTGGTAATAGGAGCCACATAAATACCTAAAATAGATGGCAGGTGCACTCCATGCGTTGTATCAGTGCATACTTTTTTCTAGAATATTTTAATAATAGTCTTCATGGAATACAAAATTACAAGAATACTTACTAGTTCAATAACAACATTCATTCAACAAGTTAACAGTAAAACCACAAATGGCTTAAGCATCACAACCTTCCAGATACTTAGAACCATTTTCATCTCCATTTTACAAATGGGGAATCAGAACCACAGTGAAGGTAGGTGCTAAACTTTCAGTAGGAGTTGTGGGTGCTCAACATTTCTGAAAATGAGGCTGTTGGTGCCTTAGATTTGACAATCAAACCCCAAAATTAGTGGCATCTCTTGAAGACATATGGTGATTTGGCCATGGTTACACAGCAGATCAGTGGCAAAGCAGAAAATAGGACTCGCAAATCCGCTGGAGAGCACTTCTTCCTTTCAGTCCTGGTTTGTGTGGGATACTCACATCATTTTATGGTTTAATGGATATATTGCAAAACCACCTAATTCACCATGGAATTGTGCACAGTTAAATGCTTTTAAAATACTGTATTAGCAATAAGCATTTATCTCAGAATGGTGATTGCAACGCTGGTGTGGGCTGAGGAGAGAGAATTCCTGAGCTTTATATTGGAACACAGGCATTATCTGCTATAGAATCACACAACCATTTTAACAGAGAGCTGGAGAGTGTTTTAATTTTCTCCCAACAGTGTCTAAAGTAATGTACTAAGCTAGTATGAATATACTTTTGTGTAGAAATGATAGTTTGTGTGGGTTTTTTTCCTGGTTACATGCAAGTCCTTTTCCCCATTTCTAGAATTTACTCTTTATCCCTTATGTTTGTTTTGTTCTCTTTTATTAGTACAATGGAGCTTGCTCGTACCTGTGTAGGGACACCCTATTATCTATCACCAGAAATCTGTGAGAACCGACCATATAACAATAAAACGTAAGTCTCTAAATATATCTTTCCTAGGGTGGTTTCCCCAATCCTATGATGACGCATGAGTGCTTGAAGAAAGGAAGTATTTGCTTTGATAAACTCTTGACTTAACATTACAATTGCATTTTTATTTTCATAAAATGTTTGCAGCTACTTACATTTTAATTTTCTTACAAGTATGAGTATTACAACTGAGTAATACCTGCAGGTTGAAAACAAATAATTTCATTGGTTTCTTTGGAAATCAGTGGTTTCGTCTCATTGTGTGTCTAATATGCAGTAACTGTCATAGACCTGGCTCTTTGTAGTTCTCAGTGTGCAAAACGTTGATAGATTGAGTATTGATCATTAAAAAATATATTCAAAGAGCTGTGCTGGATTGAGAGTTCTGGACAGTGGTTTTCAGTAACCCTTATTGCAGGAGTGGGCAATAATTGGTGATGGGAGACCACTCAAAGAACCACACTGTTCTATGGAGGGTGGCTTGGGGTCTGAGATGAAGGCACAGAAGGGAACTCAGGGTAGGGGACTGGGGTGTAGCAGAGGGTGTGGGAGTAGGGGCGTGGGAGAAGATGGTGCCAGACGCAGATTTCCGATCAATGGGAGCTGCAATAATTGTGCAACATTGAGCAGCTTGGGGCTGTGGCAGGCAGGAAGCCTGCCTGAGGGTCCTGGAGGGCTGCGGGCCAGATCCAGAGCCTTGGTGGGCCAGATGTGTCCCATGGGCCATATTTTGCCTGCTCAAGTGTTATAGAGTTTTCTGAAGAAGAGGTAGATAGAGGCTCACTGAAAGCCACCAAAACATTGGATGCTGAGGGTTGAAGAATCATGGGTTAGGGGAAGCTGTGTACCCCCTTTTCTATGTGGGAAGCTCGACTCCAGATTAGAAGAGCCTTGATGCCAACATATACCTCCATTCTGAAGCTCTCGGGGGGGCTCCTCAGACTGCTCATCTTCCTTGCCGTCTCCTGGGCTGTCAGTCAGTCAGAGATAGCCTATCCCTTCCCTGTGCAGGAACATCCCTTCTGCTGGCATCATACCCTGGTGACATGCCTCCCATCTATGACAATAAAAGGGGAAAGTCAAAAGTATTCAGTTACTGCAGTGATGAATGTGATCTAGAAAAATATATAGAGTAACGGGCTCCACCTCTGGGGGTAGAGTTATGTGGCCAAACATCAGCTCTGCAATCATCTCTGTGTAGATTTCCATTCCCAGATTCACCTCGTGCTCTAAACCTGCCTAGGTCATTCAACTCGGAGTCTGTATCCAGGGAAGGAATCTGTCGGGGCATCTCTACTACAGCTACAAGTATCCACTGAAAATGAAGGGGCAGTTGTTTATATTTATACTGTCAGGCAGACAGACATGATAGGCAAAAAGAACCATTGCAGTGAGTGCTGATCATCTTCACTGCATCTCCAAAATGATATTCTTCAAAAACTATTTTACACTGCTGCAAGTGCAAACACCAGCCCATCAGTTCTAATATTGGTCAGCACATTGGGGATAATCAAGTATTAGGATGATTGTAATTGCTATGTATATGACACACTCTGTGTGCATGCATGGTATATAAATGAAATTTTAAAAAACAACAACAAAAAGGAGGGAGGGCAGAAACCAGAAAATATAATTCTAGGTTAGTTTTGGCCCAAAACCAAACATCTCTACAAATTACAATAATGTTAACTTTTGGTGACATTTCATTGAGTAGTTTGAGGTGAGGGGATTGTACAAAATGTTAAGGCACATTCTCCTGACATTTGAATGGCTTCCACCCACAGAGATATTTGGTCTCTTGGCTGTGTTCTCTATGAGCTGTGCACCTTAAAGCATCCAGTAAGTATATTCACAATCTAATATCTGTGGCAAGGGCCCTTCTTTCTCTTGCTGATCTCTGTACTCTTTCTCCTTGGCAAGATGGGCCTTTGGTAAAGCACCCTCTATCTGCTGCGTCTGGGCAGTCAGCCTCATCCTCAGCAGAGGGTTAGGCTTGTGATTTTCCCCTGGGATAGGGTGCCCAGCCTCTCCTGAAGCTGCTCACTCCCCTCCTGTCTCTGGCTTAGTAGCTGCCTGCCGCGTGCATGCGTGTCTGTTTTTCTTTCTTTCTTCCCTTCATCCAACAGGGGAGGCCTTGAAAAAGCCTCAGGCAGGCCTGAAGCTAACCCTAGTTGGTCCGGGGTAGCCCTGTCTCAGCTGATCCTACTGTGCCTGAGACAACCCCTTGTCTGATGATCCTGACAGACCTGTAGTAACCCTCTTCTGTTTAACAGGAGAGCGGGCCTTTTACCCATCTAGGGCTGCCTTTTCCAACTTGATTGCAGCTCTCTGGCCTAACTTTGTCACATATCATATTATTAAAAAAAACTGAACAGGCCAAAAAAATGTGGCAATGGGAGTATTTTAAACACAACTGTTGAAAGGAAACATTTGCAATTTAATGGAGTTGACTTTAGAACATGCTATTCTGTCTTTCACCTTAATTTCTCACATAGTCTGTTTTGGGCATATTGAAAGAAAATGAAGTGAATATTTAGATAGACACTTTTTTTTTTCCATATAGCGCTGCTATTTTTATTCTAAGTGTGTTCACCTCTGATCTGAGGCCAGATACGCTTCTGAATCACTACTTTCTTAGGTGAGAGCTGTCCTGGAGTTGGGAGGTGGAAGCTTCAGAAAATCCAGTGTGGATCAGTGACAAAGTCCTGCCAATTGGGTAGACACTGGCATCTCAGCTAATTACAATTAAATGGCAAAGTGGGAGACAGTGGGATAAGTCATATTGTACCTTTTATCCTATAAGATCCCAAGGTATTTTTGCTTACTTTTATGTGTATGGATCAACCACCTTTAAAATGCATCTGTCTTTGGGATGGAACACGGCTACTCTTCAACAGTGCACAGCAACACTGTTTAAGAGAGAAGAATATCTTGTCCAAATAAATTTATGTATGAAGATATATTAAAGGAAGAACTAAAGACAAACTTCAAACTTAGGTGTCTAAATATGGGTTTAGGTGCCTAATTTAGAAGCCAAAGTTAGAAAAATATTGATCTAATTTAGTGTACATTTTCAAATCCAAATTTATATAGAGTCCTTGGAAACATTTTCCAAAAGCTTTGGTTTGATATGGCTTCACGTTAGTGGCAGTAAAGACTAGATACGACATATTACAGCAATAAGCATTCCCTTGATTGGTGCTCAGCTCCCAAGCTTTGTGTGGAATAGGGAGGAGGGCAGAGGCTGATCAGAGTGACCAGAGATGACCAGCATCACGGAAACAACAGAAGCTGAGCTTCCCACTCTGATTATAAAATCAAGGTCATGTCACACAGAGCAGTGCTGATGGCAGGGGCAGTAAGGCTGGTATGGGAAGGTGCCTGGAATCCTACCTCCTCGCCACCATGATTTTGCTCAGTGTCTTAAATGGCAGTGTTATACGGTCATTGCTTCCTATATCAAGTGGCAGTAATTATTATTGACTGATTATTATATTTTATTTTTCAGTTTGAAGGCAACAGTTTACACCAGCTGGTGCTGAAGATCTGTAGAGGACATTTTGTCCCAGTGTCTCCCAAGTATTCATATGACCTGAGGATTTTAATTTCCCAGTTGTTTAAAATATCTCCAAGAGATCGACCATCTATCAATTCCATATTAAAGAAGCCCTTTTTGGAGAAGCGCATCACCAACTACTTGCCCCCTGAAGTAAGATTCTTAGGCTGCTGACTGCACTTTGACACATCCTTTTTTCTTTTTTTTTTTAATTAGGCAACAAGTCTGGTTGATAACAGTAATAGGGTTGACATGATATACTTCTATTTCTGCAAGGCATTTGACTTAGTACTACATAACATCTTGATTAAAAGACTAGACAGATATAAAATGTACATAAAACACATTAAATGGATGAAAAGTAAGCTAACTGATAGGTTTCAAAATGTAAATAGAGAATCATCATCAGATGGGTATTTCCAGTGGGGTGAATCTCGCAGGGATCGGATCCTTGGCCTATGCTGTTTAACATTTTTATTAATGACCTGGAAGAAAACACAGAATTATCACTGATAAAGTTTGCAGATGACCCAAAAATTGGAGGGTGAGGTTAAAAAAGCAGAAGACTGATGCTGAGCAACCTGGATTACATTATAAGCTAGGCACAAACAAACAATATGCATTTCAAAATGTATAAATGTGGGAACAATGAAATAGCCTGCACTTGCACCATGGGAAACTATTGTGGGAAGAAAGACCCTAAAAAAGATTTGGGGGTTGTGGTGGATAATCCCCTAAATACTGAGCTCCCACCGTGAGAACCACAAGGTCTAACGCAGTGGTTCTCAAACTGTAGCAACTTGAGGACCCCCATTTTGACATTCAAATTTTCAACGGCTTCCAAGCCTTCCCTTTTCAGCCCCAGGCCCTGTCCCTTTCCTCCCAAGTCCTGCCCCACCTCTCTATGTCCCTGCTTCACCTCTGCCCCTCCTCTTCCATGCCTCTTTACGCTCCATCCCCCAAGTGCACCTGTCCCCACTCTTTCCCCTCCCTCCCAGCACCTGCTGCACTCTGGGAAACAGCTGTTCTGCAGTGTGCAGGCAGCACTAAGAGGGAAGAGGAGGAGTTGATCAGCAGGACCAGCCCCAGACATGCTTTCATCCCCATCTCTGAGCTCGTCCCATCCCTACTCCTACTCCTCCCTCTGCCTGTCCCCGGTGTGCAGGAGGCACTAGGAGGAAGGTTGATGAGTTGAGGGAGGGAGGAAGAGTTCATCAGTGGGGCCGGTAGACCTTCTAAAGGAGGGCTACTCAACTTTGGAAGCTATGGGGGCCACAATGCCACTCACATCACGTGCTGAGGGCCGCAACTTAAGTGTGGTTGCATATTCTTGCGAATATATATGCAAATAGCTTCTTTCACACTGACAGGCATGAATACAAAAATTAATGTAAGACTACACCACACACAGACCCCATTTAGGTCATTTCTGCTGATATTAATAAAATGCAGTATTTACCTAATTTCCACCCATAGGACAGCACTCGTAGTGAGCAATGCCAGTCCAGGAATTTAACTACTAAAACACATATCACCAGAACACCATTATATTGACTACTTTTTTTGTTTTAGCTCCCACCTGTGGGCTGCAAATAAACGGGCCATGGGCTGCCAGTGGCCCCGTGTTGAAAAGTCCTGCTCTAAAGTATCATTGTTCACAGACCACTGTTTGAGAAATTCTGGTCTAGTGGAATCCTTGAATGTATAAACAGAGGAATCTTGAGTTAAGCTGTTATTTTACCCCTGTATTTGCCACGGCGTGACCTTTAATGGACTACTGTGTCCAGTTCTGGTGCCCACAATTCAAGGATGTTAATTGGAGAGGTTTCAGAGAAGAGCACAAGAATGATCAAAGGACTAGAAAATATGCCACGAGTCTAGTTTACTTACAAAGAGAGAGTAAAGGGACGACTTGATTGCAGTCTATAAATACCTACATAGGAAACAAATATTTAATTATGGTAATGGGTTCTTCAGTCTAACAGAGAAAGGTACAGCATGAGTCAGTGGCCGGACATTGATGAAACTAGAAAAATTTTGATAGGAAGTAAGGTGTACATTTGTTAACAGCAGTGTCATTAGCCATTGGAACAACTTACACAGAGTCATAGTGATAGAAATGTAGCCAGCTCATCATCTAATAAACCATCTTGTTAGTCTTTAAAGTGCTACATAGTCCTGTATTTTGCTTCAGAGTCATAGTGGATTCTCCATCACTGACAATTTTTAAATTGTGTGTTTTTCAAAAAGATCTGCTCTAGAATTTATTCTGGGGAAGTTCTATGGCCTGTGTTATACAAACAATTAGACTAGGTGATCACAAATGGTACCTTCTGGCCTTGAAGTCTATAAATCTATTAAACAAGATGCAGTACAGACAGTTGAAACAGATACTTTTTGCTTATAGGTAATACAGGAAGAATTCAGCCACTCTGTTATAGACAAAATAAGACCTTCAGCAGCACATCCTGTAGCCAAGCTGGTGCAGGGTAAGTCTTGTTTTATGACAGAATAATAATACATATGTTATTAATTAACATGAGCTCTAAACTAATCTTAATGCTATATAGAAATCAAGATGCATTGTAATTAACAGATGGACTTACCTTTTCAGCATTTTTTAATGTGATTTGCACTAGGGATGTAAATAAACATTAAAACAGGTAATTTATTAAAATTATTCTTGTTAACCGGTTAACTATTCTTGGGCTGGCGAATGGCAGCTAGGGCCAGAGTCCTGCCTGCCTACCTGGGCCATTCTGGCATGGCCTCAAGAAAATTGACACCCACAAGAAAAGTCAACAATAATTTCAAAAACCAAAGATATGTGCATTTAATACTTCAAAGATTCTTCTTAGAATAGCTGAACACATACTCTTTTTGCTGTAACTCTTGTTCTTCCTCAGTTCATCTATTGTTATGTCTGTTGGCAGATTTTAAGTTTATCTAGGAAGGGTCATTGTGGTGTTATGCATTGTTCAAAGCACTGATCACACTTCTGTGTATTGTAAAAATGAATAATCATCTCGTGTACTTGTGGCACAAATGCAGTTTAAATCAGAGCTGACATTCATAGACATTTCAGTCTATGTAACATGACAGTACACTGTATTATTTTGTCAGCAGACAGCATTTTTCAAAATAAAATAAATTAGATCAAAATGTGAAAGACAGCAATGTTGAATTTGTAATTGACACCCTTTTATAAGTCTGGTATATATAGCCAATCTAAAAAGCATAGATTATGGCTGGCTGACATCTGTATTAGAACTGCTAAATACCTGCTGTATATGATGATCACTCAATTTTGCTCTAATTTTGTGTTCTTCATTATATCACAAATACTTCACAATGTTACTTATGGAAGAACAGATGTGGCACGCAGTGGGATTTACCAAAGTGCCTAATCAGGGTAGGGGCATAACTTGATTCAAATTTGGCCTTTGGCCTCATCACTCCTAGGTTATAGTCTTGAGTCTAGCACTGAATCCCTTTGTAACCTTGAACAAATCTCTCTGTGCTTTAGTTTACCTATCTGAAAAATGAGCGAAAGGATACCTACCTTACAGGAGTGCTCTGAATCTTAATTAATGCTTTCTGAAAGCTTTGTACTCCTTGGGTGAAAAGCAAGAGGTGAGGTGTAAAGTATTATTAATAGTATTAATGTGAAATATTTATTAGACTATCCAATGCATGTTAGACATATGCTCATTTTGCAGTTTATAATTAGAATGTGATAAGAACAATGGGAATAATTACTATTACAGTTTAAAAAATCATTTTATTTTTTATTTATTAAATAAGTTCCTAAAGTTCAAAAAGTGAGAGTCCAAGACCATTGTTCTCCAAGATCAAGGATGTTGGAACCAGTCAAGAAACAGGAATTATTACATAGCAAAGAATGGAAACCTCCTTCAAGAGTCCACCAACCTATTGTCCAGGTACTGTGCCTTCAAAACATACAGAGCTTTTCTCCTTTCTGAAAGGTAGTCAGGTCAAGATAGAAGAAATCTGCTTTTAAAAAGATTGTTTTGGGTTATTGGCAGGAGTTGTATTTGAAAGTACAGGCAGTCCCCGGGTTACATGGATCCGACTTACATCAGATCCCTACTTACAAACGGGGTGAGGCAACCCCGCACTAGCTGCTTCCCCCCAGCAGACCAGGAAGACGCAAAGCTAGCGCCCCCTGCAGCAGACCAGGGAGACACGGAGCGGCTTTTCTCAGCAGCCACCTCAGCTTGAGAATAAAGGACTGAGGGAAGTGAGATGTGGGAGAATAAAACTGAGCTCTGGAGAAATGTTTGGCTAGAGTTTCCCCTACAATATGTACCAGTTCCAACTTACATACAAATTCAACTTAAGAACAAACCTACAGTCCCTATCTCGTACGTAACCCGGGGACTGCCTGTATTTGGCAACAGAGGCAATCAAACTGAGTCTGTTCCTAATTGAAGGAGATAAGGCTTAATTCTGCTTTCAGTTATACTGGTATACATCCAGAGCAATTCAATGGACATAGTGAAGTTGTTCCACATTTAGGCTGACATAACTGACAGCAGAATTTGAAGCATGCTGTTTTTCTTATTTAGGCAAAATTACAATACAATGTTAACATACTATGTAAGTATATCATACATTATGTTACTTATCCAAGATCAGGTAACTATTTAAAAAACCTGGCTAAATATTTGGCCTGCTGGTTGAGGAGCTATTCTCTTCTGAGTATGCTAGAAAAACTGACAAAGTTTAAAATACAGTATTTAGGCTTTTTTTTTTTGGCATTTCTCTTGCATACGTGTTTGTTGTGAAACTTTTTCCGCTACAAGGATAATCCATTTTTACTATTTCACAATTCCATGGAATTGTCACATTTTTCCAATAAAGTTCAATACAAAGTCTAACTGTTAATAATAAAAGATATATTTTAACCCCAAGAAATTATCTCCTTTACTGGAGCATTAGGTAAGCCCATCAAGAGATCTCTAGGAAGCCGGAATTTTGTCACGAGATTAATCTTTTTAATAACTTCTTCCCCAAACCATCTAATTCCTGGACATAAGTACCACATGTGCAAATATGTTTCCTCCTTCTTGCAGCCTCCCTATTAGCAAAAGTACAATGGAGGTGCTTCTACACTGCAGGGCTTAACTCAAAATAAACTGCGCAAATTGAGCTATGTCAATTGCGTAGCTTATTTTGAAATTGAAATTGGGAGCATCTACACAGCACTTTTCCTCCGACTTCCCTTACTCCTCATACAATGAGGGTTACAGGAGTCAGAGTAAGAAGTCCTCTAGCTTGACAGTATTTTGATATTATTTCAAAATTACTGCCTGCTGTGTAGATGCGGACTAAGGTATTTTGAAATAATGCTAGTTATTTCAAAATAAAGTTGCTATGTAGATGTACCCTGGATCTTAACTGGAGTAAAAAGCCATTTATATAGCAATTTATTGAAGACAAAAGTCTTTGAGCTGTACATAGTGAAGATGGTCTATTCCCTTTCCTCATATAGAGACCTGCTCATCCAGATCAAGTTCTTTGTCCATATCCCTCTCCTATCTGTTCATCTGGATTGCTTTTTTTTCCCCACATTTTTTCTATTAAAATTGTATATATCTGAGAAACTGAACCGTTTGTTCCAATTTGCTCCTGGGTAATTCCTCAACTGTAGTTAAAGGTATAGATAGAGCTGCCTTACATGTAGATTTCACAGTTAAATGTGGAATTCATTTAGGACGTCAGAATATTATAAAATGTATTACAGTGGCCCTAATTTATTTAGCTTACAGGGCACAAAAAAACCCATATTGATTGACTTACAATGAGGAGAGCTTCAGAATGAGGGGAGTTAAAGTAATGGAGAGACAGGTTGTAGTAAGAAAAATGTGTCTCTGGAATCCAGATAGCCCTTAGCTGAAGTGTAGAAAGGCTAGGGGAAGTTGTCCTAGGACACCTCTACACTGCAGGGCAAAAGTCGAATTAAGATACGTAACTTCAGCTCGTCAATTGCATAGCTGAAGTTGAAATAGTTTAATTCAGCTTTTGGTGTTGTCTACACAGCAGGAAGTTGAAGGAAGAACACTCTTCCTTCGACTTCTCTTACACTGCATAAAATGAAGGTTACAGGAGTCGGAGTAAGAAGTGCTCCAGCGTGACATTATTTTGAAACAATGCTGCTGTGTAGATATACCTCTAGATATAATCTGGATAGTTAGTATGTATTACCAAATAGGGAGTGGGAATGGAACTTGCTTTAAAATGTGATTAGTGCAGAGGATAAAAACTAGCTTCCAGCTTATCATGTCTTGACTTAAGAATGATCATTCATTACCTTTTGAAATTTCATCCTTTACATATATTTTCAGCATTGGCGCTCCAGACTTAAGATGGAAGGAAGACGAGAAGCTGCCAGAGTATATGGACATTATGGTCATTATTATGATAAACTTGATAACTTGCAGAAGAGACTTTATTTACAAGATGACCTTTCTCACATCAATCAAAGAGTCAATGAGTATTATAAACAGAAAGGACAAGTTGCGCCTCCCCCACCAGAGTGGTAATCTTTTCCATCAATTTAAATACTGAAGAATCACCAGTACTTTGACTCCTCAACCTTTTTGATCATATAGCAGTGTTGAGATACAGAATCAGAGTCACTCATTCAGTGTGATTCCTTTCTTGCTCATGCTTTTGATGTGGTTCTTATATTACATATAATTCAACAAGAAAAAATGAAATGTCCATTTCTATCTACCTATTCAACCTAGAGATTCATTTTTGAATATATTTTCATGACATTTGAAACTGTTCATTGTAGAAACTTCTCCTAGATCTCAGTGCAGCTCTGGGTTCAAAGAAATAACACTACACTAATCTGTGCAGGTGCTCTGTAAGAGCCAAAGGCTGTCTTTCTCCTCTCTCCCACCACCCAACCTCAAGTGGTCAGAAAGCTCTAAAGACAGCAGGACCACTGTTGTTTTCCAGCCTAGAGATTGTGGTTAGGATAGGTCAAAGAGATATTTGCTCCCACAGAGCTTATGCTATAGCCTCTTCTGTAAAGTTCCTTTCTGCTACAGGTTTATAAAATTCACAGCCTCTCTCATTCAGGCTGTGTCTAGACTACATCCCTTTTTCGATAAAGGGATGTAAATTAGGCACGTCGATATTGCAAATGAAGCGGGATTTGAATTTCCCGCGCTTCACTTGCATAATGGCGGCCACCGCTTTTTTTCAAAATGGGGCTTTTTCGAAGAAAAGCGGCAGTTTAGATGGGGCATTTTCGACAGAAATGCCTTGTTTCGAAAGATCCTGTACTACTTGGATCTTCCCCCCTTCCCCCCCCACCCCCCCGAAAAAAGCAGCAGCCGCCATTATACAAGTAAAGCGCAGGAAATTCAAATCCCGGCTTCAATGTCAACATGCCTAATTTACCGAAAAAGGGATGTAGTCTAGACGTAGCCTCAGACTCCACAATGGAAACCGTTCTCCTTTTTCTGAGAGTGCCTGTCCATTTGTCACAAATGGATGAGTTTAAGAAGATTTGCATAAGGTAGGCCAGGTTAGGGATGATCAGGCATGCCAGATTTAAATGTTGCCTTGTTTGGGAAGCTTCAGTTAAAGTAGATTGGGCTATAAGGTTTTGATCAAAGAAGGCAAGGTTGGGGATGACTGAATGTAGGATACCCAGATTCAGCTGAATTCAGGATGTTAAGGCAAACTAAACTGAGGTTGATTCATTGAATGACAGTGGCATTCAGAAAGCATGATGTCAAATAACTGATGACCAAGGAACTTATAAGCAAATGCTGATTGTTTTGCAACTAAAAATATTCTATGAAAAAACCCTGCTAATGCAAAGTGTGGGTGTTCTAGATAAGCACACAGAAATCAGGAAATGTTAGGACTGAACATCCAACTTTAACTCTTTGCTCCTGTGTGAGTGTTTTACAAAACTATTATTTCAATAACATATTAATATACTGTTTCTCAGGCTTCAGAAGCCTGATATAATTGATGGAATGGAGAGGGCAAGAGACAGAGGTCAAGTGAATATGTGGTTACTTCATTATTATTGTTCCATTAGTATATTCGTTTACATTTAACATAGTATAACTAGAGTTCAGGAAGTAACTTCTGGTAAACAAATAAAGGTGTGGGGTATGGCTGTGTGTATATGTAAGGAGCTTCCATACTAGTATAATTTTGCTGAAAGTTGTAGACAAAAACACCATTGTTGAACGTCACTGTGTTCTGTCAGGCCTGCAGAGTATCTTCAAAGACGGCTTGATGCCCAGCAGTACAAGATGAAAGTAGAAAAGCAGTTGGTAAGTAAATACTGAATTATAGATGTAACCACCTCTTTCCTCCCTGGGTTACTCGGGAGCAGGCCACACACGCTTGTGTGCCTGATGCTTTTAACATAAAAGGAGATCTTGAGTACCCCAGTGATGGTGTTGTATAATTTGGGATTCCCTGTCCACGCCCTTGCTGCAGTCCCTTGCTTTTAAAAGAATATACAATTGTGGTGCCTCCAAGCTTCTGGCCCTGTACACATTTAATGGTGTGCCTTGGGAACCTCCAGGAATCAACTTATTCCAGTAATAATCTGGATCTAACTCCAAAACAACAATTATAAATAATATACATCTAATTGATTAAATTAACACACCTTTACTTAACTTAAAGAAACAGGGTTTAACAGATTAAAAGTGAATAAAATCAATTAACAAAGTACACAAAAGTAAAGGAAACTTCTCTAACTGACATTTACACTGCCACCATTTACCCAACCCCAGACTGTGCACTCCTCTAGATTCACTTGCTTGCATTGGCGTGCTTGAAGGTCTGTAGCTGGAGTGGAGACAGCACTGTGCAGGTTCTGTGTTAGTTCAAGGTGAGCAGCTAGCAGCAAAATCCCTCTGCCAGTGGAGCAGGCCCCACCAAATGCCAGCAGCTCTGGTTCACTGGGCAGATCACTCTGGCTCTTTGGACCCAGAGTCAGTTGTGTGCGCCGTCCCAGGCAGCACTTTCCCAAAGAGCCACAGTTACGTTCTGTGCAGGATTATGTAGGCCCTTCTCAGCCACAGGGGCAGTCACCAACAGCCCCTGAAGCTAGGGTTGCCAGGTGTCCGGGTTTTGAACTGGACAGTCCAGTATTTGAGCTTTCTGTTTGGGAAACAAATAGAGAAAATATAAATGCCTGGTATTTTCTAAATAAGATGTAATGTAGATTGTGATGTAATGTCAAGTGTGTCCAGTATTTTCGATGAAACCATCTGGCAACCCTACCTGAAGCAGCCTGTTAGATCCAAGCCCCAGCAGGCTATCAGCGGCAGGCTCTAGCTTCCAGCAGCAGCTCCTGGCCTGGAAAAAGGCTCCACACCAGCAGTCTGGCTCCTTTCCCTAAAATGGAGCCCATCAATCCTCTCTCTCGCTGCCTGGAAGAGAGCAAGAGTTTTTCCTCCTTTTTCCCAAGGGTTGGGAGTTGTAGTCTCTAGGGCTAGAGACCCCCACAAAGGATCATCCCAGTGAAAGTCAGAGGCTCCTAGAGTAAGGCTGTGTCCAGACTCAGGGGTTTTTTCGAAAAAAGTAACCTTTTTTCGAAAAAACTTCCCCTGCGTCCAGACTCAAGACGCGTTCTTTCGAAATTAACTCGAAAGAACGCGGCTTTTCTTTCGATGGCGGTAAACCTCATTTCACGAGGAAGAACGCCTTCTTTCGAAAGTTCCTCTTTCGAAAGAAGGCGTTCTTCAATGTACATAGGGCTTCTTCAAAAGAGAGCATCCAGACTCACTGGATGCTTTCTTTCGAAAAAGCAAGCCGCTTTTTCGAAATTTCTCCGTGCAGTCTAGACGCTCTCTTTCGAAAGAGGCTCTTTCGAAAGAAGCCTGCAGTCTAGACATAGCCTAAGGGGACTACATAGAATACAATCAATACAATGGAAATGAGTGAAAGCCTAGATGATGAACCTGTGCCTTTTTCACAGCAAAGTACAGCACTGATAAATAGGGAATCCTGCTGTAAAGTTTTTGTTGATTTTATTTGTCAGTCCCCGTAATACACGAGGTTCGAAGGGATGCCGGAAAGGATGAGACCACAATTGGGGGCTTTAAAAAGCACAAACTGATTTTATTTTGATGACGCCAGACAATCATCAGAACAAAAATTAAACAGATTGCCAGACAACACAAAACAATTCCCTGAGGCTTTTCTAAATCACAATAATTCCCAATAACTGCCCAGGGGTTAGGAACAGTTGAATTAACACTGGTATTATCCATAGGGCTGAGTATTTACACAACTTTATACAAGGAAACAGTAAAAAACCTAAACCACAACTATTTATAAACTAACTTAGTAACTTTTTAGCCACTGTCACTTGACAAGCAATAAGGACAACTAAAAAATCAATTAGGATAGGGATGATGGCCGGGGGGGGGGGGGGGGGGGGGTTATACCAGTTCTGGAGACAGCAGGAACACAAGTACCGGTCGCATGCTCATAAACTGTCTCCACTCGGGTCGACCAACTCGGAGTACGCTCAGTAAGACTCGAGAGCGGGGGGTGCAAGGCGTCTGGGTGATCAGGCCAGGCGTTCACTCAATGCGAATCCCCAGTGAGAGAGGGGCTGCCTGCCTGTTTTATTGCCTGTGAACTTATCACCCCATAGGTTGGTTTTTGCTGCAGTGGGTGGAGTAGCAGGCCTGAGCACAAGCCAGCCCATTGGCTGATCTTTTACTGCAATGGGTGGAGCGAGCAGGGGAAGATTATTAATTTACATGCCCTTATATGGAAAACACTCCACCTCACAGACAGAGCCCCCTATACCAGCCTTAGAGGTATTACAGGCTATGGCTCCCTGCGACGGGCAGCCATTGTTGTAGTTCTGACTCGGACATTATTCTGCAGTGTTCTTTTACTTTTTTCTACAACCCCCCCTCTCCCAACTTCTAATGTGAAGTACTGTTATGACTATTTCTCCCTGAAATATGTACTATACCTATGGCCCTTCTGATTGGTGTGTGGAGGGGGAACTCAGAAGATGAAATCTCTAAATGGAAACTCCTTTGCTCTGGAAATGATTTTTTACATATCACTAGGGACTGCGACCATCCTCTGCTGACCCACATCACAACCAGATCCAGCAGCAGGATGTGAAGGAAGAACAGTTCAAAGACTGTCAGTGGGATCTGGCTAGAAGGAATGATGAGATGAAAGAAGAGGTAAAAAATACATCCATCTTAGTTGGCCATGGCCATTTTATTATACTGATTGGCAATTGTACTTTCCATGTGAAAAGTAATATTCTTTCCCCTGTCCACAAGCAAAATATTATCTGGGTTCATGTGCAGGTTGTATTGCACTACCACCAGCTGGTTTAGTCCTGGGACAAGAAACTGATTTGAGTCACCATAAGAAAGAGCACAGTCCAGATTCTGATTTCACTTCCACTGAAGTCAATA
The DNA here is from genome assembly GCF_049634645.1 of Pelodiscus sinensis. Classification (NCBI taxonomy): domain Eukaryota; kingdom Metazoa; phylum Chordata; order Testudines; family Trionychidae; genus Pelodiscus; species Pelodiscus sinensis. The sequence goes on along the minus strand of NC_134711.1, from coordinate 291,708,993 downwards.
GAATTGTATTATTATAAAAGCAGTGGGAAGAGAATGAGTTCCCATGTGTACAAACTAAAAGATGTAGTATTCTCTTATCTTTTTTCCCCAGCGTCATCCTTCACTACCACATTTATAGATGCTGTTTGTGATATATTGTTATCCAGAGAAGTTACTTGTATTTTTTATATAAACTGTACTTGATCCTGTGATGCTTTTGTATGATTGATAAAACAGTAATCCTTACTTTTCATATAAAAACACAAATATTACATGCTATTGTATTTGATTTATTATAAAGTCATTTGTTAAATTGTATGTATCTGTTACACACAAAATTTACATTACAATAATATTAAAGTAGGATCAACATTATTATATTTCATTGTACATTCAGTCTGGATGTCCATGTATTATTTTCACTTAACCAGTGTTGTTTTTAAGGGAAACTACATGCACAAATATTCTAAACTTGGTGCTGTTTAACAGGAATACCTGCAACAACTACAGAAAATTAGACAACAGTACTACAGTGATGTAAAAGAACTAAGATGCAAAGCAGAAGCACTGCAGGTAACAACTCTCATATACACAGATCCAGAAGGGATCATTTAAAATCAATATCTAATGTATCCGGTAACTGAAACCAACATTTTGTAAATACACTCTTTAGGAGAATCCAAAAATAAGAGACAAAACCTATCTTATAAAAGAAGGAAAATCTGGAGGCCAGCCTGATCCAAAAGATACTCCTCGAAGAATAGAAGAACCAGTCCAGGTACCAACATTGTACAAATAGTTTGAACACATTACCACAAAATAACTAACATAAAGTAAGGTATTTATCTATTTCTGAGAAGTGGTAGAAGTCAAGGAACTAAGGAACACATGAAAAATAACTTAGAACGGATAGTCACTTTTTACTGCATGTGAGATTTTATATGCCTATGTTCACTTTGTCTAGCTTGAGAAGTTTCTCTCTTTCGGTCCTTGTTTGTTCAGGTCAATGTTGTTTCTCCCCAGCTTTTACTGGGATGTACTTTTGCTTTAATTAAAGAAATCTATTCCTTTTTTCATGCTTTAAAAGTGGTATGCAGTGGAATTTGCTCACAACAGCAGATTTTCATGGATTTGGAGGGCTCTATACTGGTTCAATTTTGCCGTGGAGGGACAAGACTTATAGAGACTGCACAGGGAGAGAGTTAAAGCCCAATACTATTGGGTTTTCTTGGCCAGGAAAAAACTGGGGAACAAGCTGGAGGCAGGGCCAAAAAATCCTCTGTTGCATAGATCCTCCACTTCTTCCCCACCAAGGGCGGAGCAGTTCTTAGCGGGGACTAGCAGCTGAAGAGTGGCTCCCTTCTTGCTTTACAGCCTTTTGGGATAGGAGGACAGCATTCCTTATCCTTCAGTCACCAGAGAGTTCTGCAGCAGCCAGCTAGCCCAGTTACTTGGGCTGGAGAAAGGATTTTATCCAGAGTGAAATACCGTTCAGAAGAAAGACGAATGAAAACCTAGCTTGTTAAAGGGTATTTCAATGTGCAATGCGTATTGAAATTCTAATCATACTGAATATCCAGTTTTAGTGGATTTGTTCTGTGAAGAATCTACCTTGTTATAAGAGTTTGATTATTTCTTTTTTATAGGATGATTATCAGGGAGTTGTGACAGGAGCTTGTGGAAAACAGACACGCACATTTGGAATGGGAGATGCCAGGGCCCTATGCAATTCAAAGGCATGACCTGGCCCCAAGTACAGTAAAACTCCAGTAGTCCGGCATCCAGTGGTCCGGTACGCCTGATGGTCCGGCACCAACTGCAACCCGGAAGTGCTCCGGCAGCTGCTTCAAGTTGTTAGTGTAATTGATTAACTGCGGCTGGATCCACAGCCGACAGGCTGTCAATCTACCTTTCCTCTCTACTGCCTGGAGGAGGGGGGGCAGGGGAAGGTAGGGGTCAGCGGGGGAGTGGGCGGGGGTGTGCCAAACCCTCCCTCCTGCTGCAGGGAGGCAAAGCCTGTGAGCGGCGGAAGGGGAGAGGCAGGCAGCCGCATTCAGGACGTTCTAATCAGTTACACTTACTCCGGCTGGATCCACAGCTGACAGGCTGTCAATCTACCTTTCCTCTCTACTGCCTGGAGGAGGGAGCGGGGGGGGAGGCAGGGGGGGGCGGTGGGAACAGGTAGATCCGCAGGTGACAGGCTGCTGCTGAAACTCACAAGAGAGCATCTCCCCTCCCTGTCCCTGCTGCTTTTACCAGTAGACCGATAGTCCAGGATCAAAAGATCTCTTTTCTGATCTCTTGTGAGTTTCAGCAGCAGCCTGTCACCTGCGGATCTACCCATTCCCACCCCCCACTCCCCTTCTAGGCAGTAGAGAGGAAAGGTAGATTGACAGCCTGTCAGCTGTGGATCCAGCCGGAGTAAGTGTAACTGATTAGAACGTCCTGAATGCAGCTGCCTGCCTCTCGCCGCCTCTCCCCTTCCGCCACTCGCAGGCTTTGCCTCCCTGCAGCAGGAGGGAGGGTTTGGCACACCCCCGCTTCCCGTCCGACGAGACCCGCCCCTGCCAGAGTACCTCCTGATAGTCCGGCATTTCTGATAATCTGGCACCACCTGGGTCCCAAGGGTGCTGGATTATCAGAAGTCTACTGTAGTTTCTTTCTTTATACTAGAAGCAACATAGTATAGCGAAACCACTTTCATCTGGAACCTGATTCAATGACCATTTAAATCAAAGGTACAGTCAGTTTATAAGAAATCAGGATTACAACAGCACAGAACCCTTTCTTCTAACATCTGATAGCTAGCACAATGCACCTGTGGGCTTAGCACCTGCTTGACTTCAGCTGTGTTCCTGGGCTTTCTCCACGTATTTTTCTTGTTTCACGTGTTCATTAAAATCTGGAAATTGTTTAAATATTAGGGAGATGGTGATGCACCTGGCCCCTTAGGATAATGCTAATTTTCTTTGTTTATTTGACAGATAGCTAATACAGAGGGGAAATGTGTGTAGTCGACAAAAATAACTGATAAGCCCAGGCTTATCGTGAAGTCGTCTACATGATGACATCCCTGCCATTAACCAAATGCTTCATACATAGTTTATACATACTCTGGCTCTGAGGAGTGGATGTATAATTATTCTTTTTGAACTTTGAGCATTTTTTTTTCATTCAAGGATATTGAACAAAATTTGAAATGTATCATACTACAGAACTGTCAAGAGAGACGAGTCCTGGAAAAGAAACATAAAACAAAGGTAATTGAGATAATTTCTCTACTTTCTTTTCCTTTCCTCAATTGGTCTCAGATGGTCCCACTATGCCATGGTAGCTCTAGAAAGCAGATTGTGTGCAAGTCAACACCAATGCTACTTTATGGATCAGTGGATCAGAGTTTCTGTGGGAGCAAAAGGTCATCAAGGAAAGTAGCATGGTAACACAGCCCTGCCCCTAACTTGATAGTGACTCCCATTAGATACTCTAGAGCAAAGGTGGGGATCCTTTATGGGGTCGGGGGCCACTGATCCACAGAAAAATCAGTTGGGGGCCGCACACAAGTGAGAAAAAACAAAAAAAACCCTCACTGACGTGGCCTTTGACTGAGAAGGAGAAAGACCCTCCCCACATTCCCCTCGCACACCAGAGCCTAGAAGAGCCCAGCTTAGTAGATTTTGTGTGCTCCAGCCCTGTGGTGGGGGGCAGGAGCACCAGTGCGGGCTCCCCAATGCTGAGCCTCAGGGGCCAGATCCAGGCAAGCCGCATCTGGCCTCTGAGCCTGAGGTTCTCCACCCCTGCTCTAGAGTGACTCTGGGTGAAGTAATATTTTTTATTGGACTAATTTCTCTTGGTGAGAGAGACCACCCGAAGAAGAGCTTCGTGTGGCAAGCTTGTCTCTCTCCAACAGAAGTTGATCCAATAAGAGATACTTGCCTTATTCCACCTTGTGTGTCGAATATCCCAGCGCCAACAAATACTTTAGTTATCTATTTATCAGGGTACACTAGTACTGTATTAAAACAGTCCAGTTGAATTCAGGTTCTCTCACTGTTAGGTCAGACTGTTAATCCGTTAACATTTCCTTTGTAAATCATTACTTCTTACAGTAGAACCTCAGAGTTACGGACACCTCAGAAATGGAGGTTGTCCATGACTCTAGAATCCTAGAACTGGAAGGGACCTTGAGAGGTCATAGAGTCCAGTCCCCTGCTCCCACGGCAGGACCAAGCACTGTCTAGAATGATCATCCCTGACTGGTGTCTGTCTAACCTGCTCTTAAATATCTCCAATGTAGAAATGTTCATAACACTGAACAAAGTACAGTTTGGGCCTCAGATCCAGCAGGCCAGGATTCAGCATCAACCGAGCTTCCTACTCAGCCCCACATAAGTTTACAAGCTTGTCCCCCTGAGAGAGAGACTGCCAGTCTGCCTCCCTCCCTCCTGGCTGGGGAATGGGGTGGGGGAGGAGGGATTAAGTTAAAAACAGCATGTCCCCCTCCTGACAGTATTTGCTTATATTTTTGTCTCTGCTGCTGTCTAATTGGTTATTTCTGGTTTCACATGGTGTCCAGTTGACTAGTCAGTTCATAACTCTTGTGTTTATATCTCTGAGGTTTTACTGTATCTTTCTACTGTAATCTGAATGCTAGACGCAAATAAAAATGTTAAATGAATTTATATGAGATGTCAGGAAAGCTTTTCCAACATTATCAATTAAGCATTGGAATAAGCCTTCTAAGAGAAGTTATTGCAGACCAGGCACTCCCGGCATTCAAAATTTAGATGGGACAGGATTCTTGAGAACACAGTAGAGACCAATCCTGTGTATGAAAAAGGGGGGAATTAAATGGTTATTTAATAGGACATTTCTTTAAATCTCTGACAATCATATGAAAATATACATTAGCTATCTAGAAGATTGTCCCTTTAAAAAAAAAAAAAAGAGGAATAGCAATGTCAATTTCACTAAGTGTTCCTTCCCTGAAACTATCTGCTAGCATTTTTGGCTACATTTTTCAATTTTGAAAACTTTTTCCCCCCTTCCCTGTTGCTGTGTGAAAGACACAAACATGGGAAACTAATCATGTTGAAACTGACTATACAGAAATATCTGTCAAACATACAAAGTGAACCAACAAGGAAATGTTTTTCTAATCTATTCAGTTGTAATTTTTAATTGTAATTTGTAATAAACAATAGATAAATAATTTTCATAGACAAGTAATTTTTGAATTTGTAGTGCCTATTAAGCTGCATAGATTGTAATGAACTTCTTTAATAAATTATATGAACTTCTTTTTTTAGGGAGGAATAAAATTTGAAATTAATTTAGATGTATACGAGCAAGAAGAGGTACGTTGTTTCTATACTGTAAACACATTTGTTTTAATAGTCTGAATATGTGATAGCAGCTCCAAGCTGTTACTAGGGTTCCATTATAATCCTCCTCCCCCTTTTCTTATAATGAAACCTTTCCATTTGATATTGTGCATGTATGATCATCTGCCAGTAAGGGAGACTTTTGGAGGGGGAAGTTTGAGGGTGATTGGCTGAAGGCATAAATAAGAAACAAAAGTATGAAAGCTCAGAATAATTTTACTTTTGTTCAAGTTTTTTGGGGGAATATTGTATCTCAAAAGTGATTTAGTCTGCAAAGTCCAAATTTGGTTTATAATTGACTTCAATAAGGTGCCTTTGAGTATTTCTAAAACATGTAAATGGCTCTACTTTTGGAGCTGCTAGCTACCATTGTTTTGAATCAGTAGTTGTTCTATAGAATTCAAAAAACACACAGCATTTCTGAAGAACTTTGTACTATATATAAGCTCTGTAATATCCCTGTCAAGTATATAAACTTCACAGAGTCCCTGACAGACTCTTTCTGTACTTGTAAGCTGTGCTGAAAGAGATTCCCCATGTGGTCTCAATTGTCTGTTATGCTTATCAATTGCACAGAATCAAAGAGGGTCACGGGAGCCCACAGCCTTTCTGGTCTTGTAGAGTTATAACTATAGAATCCTAAGACCTGGTAAGTTTTTGTGATTCTGGTTATTCTGTTGGAGTTTGCTACATTTTCAAGCTCTTAAGATCCAGATGATCACCTGCAGAGATTATAAGCACAAGAGGACCATAGAGACCTGTCAGAACTGGTGGTACAAGTGCAGTGTGTAGAAGCTTTAGCAGAAATAGGGCTGCAGTCAGAACTTTTGCCTAATGTAATTTATGTGGAGCCTCTAAAGCTACTGTGTATGTCATGGTTCAGATAGCTCTTCTTCCCTTCTGGGAATTGAGCTTCTCAGGCAAGACATACTGCTATTCCCTAGTTATGGCTACTTACTACTTTTAGAAAAATTATTTATAAGCCTGTACTGAGTTTGCAGAAAACCTGATTTTATACCCTTTTTAGTGGGATGTTGGCCTGGCTTATAAATAAATATTAGGGCTGTCAATTGACATGCGTTAACGCCTGTAATTAATGCAGTCCAGGATTAATGCATTCATTTTTAATGTGTTAATTGCAGGTGTTAATGCTGTGCTGCCCCTTTGAAGTGCCGCTGTGGTGTGTTGTAAGCAAAACTCGTGAAGTCATTCTGCCGCTCTACTCTGCACTAGTTAGGCCTCAGCTGGAGTACTGTGGTTCTGGGCGCCACATTTCAAGAAAGATGTGGAGAAATTGGAAAGGGTACAGAGAAGAGCGACAAGAATGATTAAAGGTTTAGAGAACATGACCTATGAAGCCAGGCTTCATGAACTGGGCTTGTTTAATTTGGAAAAAAGAAGATTAAGGGGGGACATGATAGCGGTTTTCAAATATCTAAAAGGGTGTCACAAGGAGGAAGGTGAAAATTTGTTCCTCTTGGTTTCTGAGGACAGGACAAGGAGTAATGGGCTTAAAGTGCAGCAGGGGAGGTTTAGATTGGACATTAGGAAAAAATTCCTAACTGTCAGGGTGGTCAAATATTGGAATAAATTGCCAAGGGAGGTGGTGGAATCTCCCTCTCTGGAGATATTTAAGAACAGGTTAGATAGACATCTGTCAGGGATGGTGTAGACGGAGCTTGATCCTGCCTTGAGGGCGGGGGGCTGGACTCGATGACCTCTCGAGGTCCCTTCCAGTCCTATTATTCTATGATTCTATGATTCAAAGGGGGAGGACAACATGGAGCCCGAGATCATCTGATTACTCCCCAGCTGACTCTGGGCTCCACTGCCCCTTTGAAACGTGCAGAGGTGGTGTTTCCAAGGAGCAGCCACCTCACAGATGAGCCAGGGGTCAGCTGTGTGGCGGCTGCCCCTTAGAAACACCACCTCCACATGTTTCAAAGGGGCAGTGGAGCCTGAGGTCAGGTGGGGACTCCCCAGCTGGTCCCTAGCTCCTTGAGGCAATTCCCCAGAACTCGGGGTCAGATGGTGAATCTACACAATGCTTTTTTGTGCAAAAACCTCTTGCGCAAAAGGGAAAGGAAGAGGAAATGCAAATGAGAGCGTGCCATATGCAAATGAGCATTCCATTTGCATTTGGTCTTCCACAAGAGGCTCGTAGTGTAGACGTAGCGTAGCCGATTCCGGGCTCCATGTTGTGCTGCTCTATTGAAATGCTGTGGCGGCATTTCAAAGGGGAGGGGCACACGATTAATCTCGATTTATTTTTATTAATCACGCGATTAATCACAATTAAATTTTTTAATTGCCTGACAGTCCTAAATATATATGATAGGAAGCTCTTTCATCATTCTTTTATTGAACTAACTTGCTCAAAGAAGTTGGGCCTAAGTCACTGCTGCATTACTCCTGTTTAGCGCTCTTTAGATTTCAATGGACAGGGAGTGGGGAATCACAAGCACAGAACATGAATAATGCAATGGTAAATCACTTTGGCTACGTCTACACTGGCCCCTTTTCCGAAAGGGGCATGTTAATTTCAGTGATCGTAATAGGGAAATCCGCGGGGGATTTAAATATCCCCCGCGGCATTTAAATAAAAATGTCCGCCGCTTTTTTCCGGCTTTTAGAAAAGCTGGAAAAGAGCGTCTACACTGGCCCCGATCCTCCGGAAAAAGCGCCCTTTTCCGGAGGATCTTTGAAGTAGGAATAAGATCTGCCCGTGCACCTGAAAACATTTGGGGAGTGGGGGGGTGGAGGCAGAGGAATCAATGAAAATGGGAATGAAGTCCCTGCCCAATATTTGTGTTTTCTGTTTTTTACTAAAATCTGTTTTGTTTCAGGAACCAGAGAAACTTAATGATACATTAGCTTTTGAGGATGGTCAGAATCTTAAGGAGAAATGGATGAAGATCTCTGAAGATCACACACAAAATACTCTGAAAGAACTATGCTTTCAGGAAGCAGGTATTACTTAGGGCATGTTTTCACTGAATGATGGGCAGTGATTGATCCACAGGGGTTGATGTATCACATTTAGTATAGCGTAATCCACTCTGGTACTCTACCAAAATGAGAAGAGTAAGCAGAGTCGGTGAGAGAACGTAAGCTGTTGACTTACCACTGTGAAGATACTGCAGTGAGCAGACCTAAGTCCGTCAACTTCAGCTATGTAACTAGCATAGCTGAAGTTGCATAACCTAGGTCAATAGCCCACAGTAGTGTTGACAAGGCATTAGGGAACCATAGGGCAAGTGAATATATTGATAGTGGAAATTAATTAGTAGCTACACTCAAATTCAGTCAGTGACTCTCATTATAGGGGATCCTTGTTTACAGGATTTGTTTCCAATATATGTCGTGGTTAGAATCATACTAACATCTGTCTAAAGGAGCATGAAATATTTATTTCTTCTTTTCTGTCCTGCAGAGGCTGGCACTGTAGATAATGCCGTAGCAAACAGAAAACAATGGGAAGCTAGAGCCCCGCAGACTCTCCTGGATTTTCTAGCTGAGGCAGATGTCACATCTGTCTGCTCTACAATGCCTGAAAGTGAATGTGGTATGAATTTGTTGCTTTTTACTGTGTGTGGAAAAAGACCAAATTAATCCAGCCAAACTGGTTATAGACATCTAAACAAGTATTTAGATTTGTGAATTTCACAGCAGAATATTCCTGTTGTTATGAACGATCACATATCCAGTCAAAAGATATAATAATTTCCCATTTGTTCTAATGTGTGTGTAAAATGGGGAGAATGCTACTTTCCACCTTTTGTCAGTGAAGTAGGGATGGAGTCATGGTCCTGCTCCTGTTTCTGCACTGATACATAGAAATATAATGTGAGATGGCCGAGTGCCTGTTGCACCCTTCTATAGGGAGGTGGCTGTTGTGCTCCATCTTTTCAGAGGCGGATGCTCTGGCAGTTATGGGTGCAATTTAATCCTAATTCATTGTGGGTGAAAACCTGCATAGCTAATATTGGCTGTTGGGCTGAGGCCCAACTAAAGCCTGGCCTCAGCCCAATTTTATAGCCACCATTCTCCCAGCTGAAGAGACTGTCATGGAACTGCCCTGAGAACTTTAATCCCTAGTTGTCCAGGGGCTTGCTATTTAGTGTTGTGGAAAACACTAAAACACTGCTACTCTTGCATTGACTGAAGATTTAGTCTGTCTGTATAGTAACTACTTGAAGATTTACCTGGCATTGCACGGGCAGGTTGAAATTTCTTATGTGCAACACCAAAATTGAGAGTGTGTGTGGATGTGCACTGCCAATACAAACAAAACACACCCACACATTTTATTTTAAGCAGTCTGTATGTGTGGAAGAAACTACATTAAAACAAGACACCTGTGTCTAGTTGCTGTGATGTACCCTTAGTGACTACAAAGGTGCTGTACAAAGTAGGGAATTAGCCTTGTTCCACCTGAGGAAGAGTAGAAGCCCCAGATTCTGGCTTTAGGGTTTGTTGACAGATGCATGTTTCAAAGAGCTTGCAAATAAGGTTTTATCCTACAAATCTAGCATCACACCAAGTACTTGCTACTCCTGGCTCACAAGACCCAGATTTTGACCACATAGCAAAGATCTGGCCTTAATGCAATACAATTTTTCATGTGTTGATTAGTAACACAGGATTTTAAAAAATCGTTAAGTTCAGAGTTTTAGATATCTGCAACACTTCAAAAAAATCTGTTAAAAGAAACTTTTTCTTTTTTATCTTAAGCCATTAATAGCTATGTAAACTTTGTTTGAAATGCAATCATGCAAATCCTCCAGGTACACACAACTCCCATGCAGCCTGCTTTCTCCACCTCTCTCCCACCCAGCCAACCAGAGAGGACTGCAGCAAGTGAGTCAGGATACCCCTGCCTCCACCTCACTGCACAGATGCCAGCTCACACCCACCACCCCCAAGCAGTCAGCTCCTTACCTCCCCCTTCCCAGCCCAGGAGGGTTGAAGAGACTGATGGGTTTTTCTTTCTCTCTCTCTCTCTCTCTCTCTCTCTCTCTCTCTCCCCCCCCTCTGGCAGATAGGACTCTCCAAACTCCCCTGCCCTCTGACTTCCACCCAAGCCTATTAATTACTCCCTCCCTCCCCCCTGCCACTTATTTCCTGCTTATATTGCCTGCTTATGTGCTCTGGAAGCTCTTCAGTTCAAGAAGTGCAGCTCTGTTTAGCTGCTGCTTACAGACATCCTACCCCTACCGCTGGTCAGCTGAGTTCCCTGCCTGCACAGTAGCTTTCAACCTGTGAGCAGGGCTCAGAAAATAGCTGTGCAGCTTAGAGGGAACTTTTTTTTTTTTAAGTAAAACAAAAATGTACATTTTTCATTTAAATCATTGCACTGGGGTGTGGCTGGGGTTCAGTATGTAGACTGCCCTGGGAAGAGAGGAATACCCCAGTCCTCTCTCACTGCTGAAGGTTGGGGCCAGGTGAGAAGCGCCTCTCCATGGAAACAGCAGCGCCAGCAGGCACAGCTGGGGGAGGGGTGCATGTCCCCCAGCTGGGGCAGCTCCAGGTTCATGTGTTCCTTGCACTCCAAAGTGAGGAATGCAGCAAACTGTCCACTTTCCCCTCATCCCTGACGAAGGAGAACAACCAGCAATGTTCCTGTACAAATCAGGGGGAGGGGGAGTTTCAGTACCTCCATCCTCCCTAAAGAGCACCTGGGGGGTGGGAGGCTTGGAGCTAGGGCAGTCCTGGATGGGAGGGGTTCCCCAAGCCAGCCCCTTTCACCTTTCTCGTGATTCTCTCTCTTTTTTGTATGATTTTATGAGAAGCAATCCCATTCCAGGCACATCCCATTTTCCTGGTACAACCAAACTCTGATCTTGCTTTAAATTATGATAAGAGGAAGTTGTATACGTGGTCCTAGCTCTTATGTAGGAGGAATCCTTGAACAGACAGATGGACAGAGAAACTGTAAACTGTACAGATTGTGTGTGATTTTGAGTTCAAGTTTGTTCTGGCAGACTCCTAAGTTTGTACAGGGCTAAACATCATTATGGTACTCAATAAATACAGGCTGGACCTTCCTGACCAGTACCTAACTGTTACCAAACTAGAGAATTTGCAGGACTAGTGTAGGTCATTGTCGGCCCCTCTGTTGCTACTGGCTGTGGGGCTAGAATTGATGGAGTGTGGGTAGAGGTTTGGGGGTCCCACTCCCTTTCCCCAAGCATCCCATATCCCTGCTTCTCTCCATCCCTGAGCTTAAATGCCACAAATGAGCTATTTGCAACACAGTGAAGGAGTTGTTGAGTGTGGGACCCCTGGCTATTCCTTGTAAGTGCTCCAGCCTCAAAGCAACCACAGATAAGAGGGAAGTCCAGATTATGAGATTCAACTTGTAGCAGTACTAGCTATATCCTTCTCCACAAAAACACTCACCCGAGGGCAAAGATAGCAGCAGTTTTTCAAGGCTTCAAGACCTCCTATCATCTCTCCTCCAGCGGCAAGGATTAGTGACAGGGTAAATTGAGTGCAGGGGTGTATAAGAGAAGCATAGAACTATCCTGTAGCTTCTGGTATATCCCAGGGGAAGACCAGCTGGCTACACTGTGTGCTGGCTTAACTTCCCCTTCACATGCAGGCTTCTTACTGAAGAACCTCCAAGGGATCTCTAAGTGTGCAGTACAGTTATTAGGGTACTTTATGCCAGTAAATGTTAGGATAGAGTGTCCCAGCAGCCTCACAGCTGCCTGGAACTAGCATGGAAGGGCTTCCATGAGCCTCAGAGATTGGAGCTAAAACATGTTTGCTCCTCTCCAGTGTACGTAGATTTAGGGACTGCACCATCCCTTTTTGTTTCCTATCTTTGATTATACATGTGGGGCACTAGGGATGTTAACGGTTAACTGATTAAGGTTGATGCTTATCAGGTAATGAGTGATACTTACTGGGTAACAGTTACCCAGTGGCCTGCTGCAGGCAGAGAGCTGCTCCAGCCTTGCCAGGTCCCTCCAGCCCAGCGCGCCTCCCACCCCCCATTTAATCAGTTAACTAGTTGAACTTAATGTTTACTGGTTAACTAACTAAACTGGATTTTATATCCCTATTAGGGACACCCTTCTTTGCAGCTCTCTCAGCCATTAATGCACTAGTGAGAAAGAGATCAGGAATTAGTCAATGGAGTTGCGCCTGCTTACATAAGGTTAGAATTGCAGAAGGCTATTTTGCTTTATTGAAAATGTAATAATTCTTGCAGTAATATTTTATAACAAGGGCAAAGTATTTAATCCTATTTTTTTTGTCGTAGAAACAAAAAGTGTTAACTGATCATTAGAAACTTTGGTAGCAGATACTCCAGAAGCAGGCCTTCCTTGCAATACCAGTCACATCAAATATTGCAGCTAAAGCAGTCTGCTTAGAAAAGGAAAATCCCACAAGGAAAGCAGTTGGCTACTTAAAGAGCCAAATAAATGAAAAACTCCACAAAAAATGAAAATTCTGAAGTTGACAAGGGAAAATGGCAATAATGCTAAGTCACTGTCACATTTTATCATGTGCAGTGTGACCTGATGTTCCTCCTGTTTCCTAGCTGGCCAGGTTAATGTCATGTTTGAAGAAATCCCAAAAACCAGGAAACAGTGGAAAAAAGAAGCACCGAGAACACTGCTGAATATCTTAGCACAAGCAGAACTGTCTAATGGCTCCTTTGGCAGGACTGAAGAGGAATCTGGTAGGATACTTATTATTGTAAATTATAAGGATGTCATTAATTTTACTAAATATTTTGATAATGGAGATGGAAATAAGCTATCAAGACGTTCAGCATCTTCAGAGGGAGTTTTTCTTTGATTATACTGTTCTTTTTGTAGATGGCAGTCGACTTGTGTGAAAATATTTTAGCCACTTGGCAAACTATTAAGACAGAAGAGAGGGGTTCAGTCATTTAGTAGATGATTAGTATTTTAGAGGTAGGAATCCAGACGGTATTATGACTGCCACCGAATTTTACTTCAGAGCCAGCATGCTTTTTCTATCCAGTCTTAGTTTGACAAATTAATCAGTTTCATTTTGTCAAAGGACAAGAACTAGATTAGAATACAAACTTAACCACGGTAGGGGAAAAAACAAACCTACCTCTAGTAATGAACATTTTTCAAGACAATCTTCCACACATTACACGCTGCATCCTGGTTTTGGATACATGAACATAAATTGCTATAGATCTTTAACAAAAGATAGCATATCCTGGAATGAGCACAATAATTGACTTTGCCTGACTGAACATGGTATACAGTGCTATATATAAGATATCAGCATTGAGCTCTAATCAGTCAGGTTACAGCATACCATTAAGTGTGATGTTTTTAAAAAAGAAAAAAGAAACAGCACAAAGTTCTAATGTACATTGTAAGTGTAAACCAATGTTCATAACCTTATTAGTGCAATTGGAAATAAGTATGTTTTGCATGCTCCAATGCAAATTAACTGAACATACAATTAGATGCAGGCCTTTAAAACCAGTTCATTTGCATGTGTCAAACATCAGCATTTTAAATGGATTATAAGGAAAACTTCATTTGAAGTTACACAATCAGTACTCCTTGGCTAATTAACATGTATGCACTCTCTCAGCACATCAGGCTATTTTAAAAAGTACACCATCCTGACAATATTGTTCCTTCCCTATAGCTAGCCTGGTTCAAATCTGTTAAGAGTAAGACCTCACTATCTATATTCAACAAGCCAGAGTGAGTGCTGTAACAGTCACAAACTTTTAGATGATTTATCTTTGCTATTAAGCCTAATAAATCAGACTTAAGACCCAATTCTGCCAACTTTGCTCACATTAAATACTTTGGTACCCAAACAGTCACATTATTCACAGTTGGATATTTGCAAATAAGGCTCTTAAGCAACATCAGGGCAACTTTAAAACTTTATACTTTCAGATCGAGGTTGTCCTCTGCACCCTAGGTTTTGTGTTAGAAAGTAAACATGATCAGGGAGCTATACCTATATAAATATTTCTGTGAATAGCAAGAGCAGCCTGCTATTTATATTGAAAGGACCTTGTTAAAATCCAAAGAATTTCTGTAGTGATATTAAATAATTTTATGTACGCTTATCAATTATTTTATTTTTATATTTATAAAAAGTACCTTTTGTCCCCCTTCTCCAGAAGGGACATTAACACTCTGGTTGCCAAAGGAGAATAATGAGGATAAAGCTGAATCAAGTTCCACTCTTGATACTGATGAAAATGGACTTGAGCCAAGATCTGATGATGATGACACGTAAGTCACTGATGTTGATAAAATAAAGTTACTCCAGAAGAGGAAAAAGCTATAAATGGACAGATTTCTTCTCTAATGAAAATTGACCCAGGAGGCTAAGTCATTTAAAACAAAATCCTCTCTCCCTTTGACTTTTCATGGTATAATTAAACAAAGAGGCTACGTCTACACTGGCCCCTTTTCCGGAAGGGGCATGTAAATTTCACGAGTCGTCGTAGGGAAATCCGCGGGGGATTTAAATATCCCCCGCGGCATTTAAATAAAAATGTCCGCCGCTTTTTTCCGGCTTCAAATGTCCTACTTCAAAGTAGGAATAAGAGCCTCCGGAAAAGGGCACTTTTTCCGGAGGATCGGGGCCAGTCTAGACGCTCTTTTCCGGCTTTTTTAAAAGCCGGAAAAAAGCGGCGGACATTTTTATTTAAATGCCGCGGGGGATATTTAAATCCCCCGCGGATTTCCCTACGACGACTCGTGAAATTTACATGCCCCTTCCGGAAAAGGGGCCAGTGTAGACGTAGCCAGAAAGTATTAGCACCAAAATGGGTTTTACGTCTTGTTAAATTGCAGAATTAGGTCAACTTAACTTAGTTCTTGAAAATGCTGATACTAATGCTTTCTACACCATTAATATAGAAAATAACATTGGCTGACTCCACATCATTTACATTGGAGTTTTAGAGGAGCTGAAGAGTAAGAGAGAATGGGGGCAGGAAAATATTTAAATTTCATACCCAGTTTTTATACACCTCACAAAATATTTTTAAATTGATATTTTATGGGCTTTGAGAGTAGGACAGCTAATAAGTGACACATTTAACTAACATCCATTTTCTCGGTTTAAAACATTGTAGGAATTTTGAAGAATCTGAAGATGAATTGAGGGATGAGCTGGTGGAATCACTAGAAAAAGTGATAACTTCTATGTCAGAGGAAGTCAGAGAGGTGCCAATCCAATCAACAAACAAAGACAAACCAGAAGAAGAGAAAGCAAGCTTAGCTAGTGAAATTCATGGGAAACCTGATGAGGTTTTAGATAATAACACTGATCCATTTATTGCTGACACATGTAATGGAGAAGGCAGTCAGGAAGCAACAATCAGATAAAATAGGAGGCTGTCTGCTGCTTCAAGACTTTCATAAGTTGATGGAAGATACAGCCATAACAGGGCTAATATTTTAAAAACAGGTGCCTGGAATTAGGTTCCCAATCTGTATTTAGGCACCTGTGGGCACTCATCTGAAGCAAATGCGAGCTGCTGGGCATGCTGCACTTTTGACAATCAGGCCATTTATTCAAGTAGCTAAAGTTAATGTTTTTTCTTAAGTCTCATACCAGAATGAAAAGCAAAGTCAGCTCCTGCTTGCATCTTTACTTGTCAATTCTGCCTCTTTATCCACTCTTTAGTACATTCCTAACTATTCTAAATGAATAAAGTGTACTCTTCCAGTTGTCATAGGCCCACTCCCCTAGCTCTCTTCCCCCAAATCCATCTGTTCTGTGAAGCTTTCCAGTCATATGTTGTCCTATACAGCTTGTAGCTCTTGCTAGTAAGCTAGATTTGCACAGCTCTTATTATATATAGCATCATTTACACTTAGGCTATTTTATAATGATCAGGGCTTGACAAATAATACAATCTACTCGCCACAGGCGAGTAGATTGTAACCCAGAAGAGCGGGGGTCAGGCGATCTGCGCCGGTCAAGTTTGCCAGACCAGGGAAGGTCAACGCTAGCCCCTCTGTGCAAGACCTGGCAGGGCTGCCAGCCTTGTAGGGCTTCTGGGGCTCCCTGGTCCAGCAACATCTGTGATCCAGTAGGACCACAGATGTTGCTGGATCAGAGTTTCCCAGTTCAGAGAGGTTTATCCTGTAGCAGCAAAGTTTACTGGTACCACTAGGGTGTTATGTGTATCAATTTCTAATTAGAAGTGCCATTATGTGCCAAAAAAAAAAAAAAAAAAAGACAGCTAGAAGAGGATAAAATATGACAGAGCTATTCCAGCTGCTATTTTCCTTTAGTCCCCTCAAATTTTAGATATAAGCTGTCTGGATACTATTTAAGTAGAAGGAGCATAAATAAAAAACTGATCAATAGTTTTTTCCTTTCACTTAGCTAAAATATAAAAAAACCTATGGTAGCCTATAGCAAGGTAGGCATTTCTGTTCAAAGCAGAAGTCTACTTCTTCAATGGTTTTACCAGTGTGTCTAGACTACTGAGTTTTTCTAAAAGTGGCCTTTTTAAAAAAAACTTCACCATCTAGACTGCTGTCACGTTCTTTCAAAATTAAATCGAAAACGCAGCATTTTTTTTTTTAAATTGGTAAACCTACTTTTACCAGGAAGAATGCCTTATTTCAAAAAAAGCGTTCTTGAACGCTAACAGTGGTTTTTCGAAAGAGAGCGTCCAGATTCCCTGGGTGCTCTCTTTCGAAACCCTTGTGGCTGTCTAGATGATCTCTTTTAAAAGAGGCTTTTTCGAGAGCTCTTTTGAAAACGCTGCTTTCAAAAGAGGTTTGTAGACTAGACATACCCTTAGATTGCTTCCATGTTACATGAGGCAGCAGTGAAAGCCTATTCCGCTGAATCACAAATATGGACTTATCTGATCAACTTTTCAATTTTCTTTAAGAAAATACCCAGGAGGATAGGAGAAAAGAAGTTGTCCTTAAGAGAAAGAAAAATGTTACAATAAGGGCAGCTGTTAAAAAAGGAGCAAAGGTCCTTGTATTAAGGACACTGTAAGATTAACCCTTAGTGAACATAATAGCTGAGGCTGCAAAATAGTAGGTTTAATCCCATTTGAGACAAATGTTAGGAAATGCAAGCAAAGAAACCTGTAAACAAAACTGTAAACTTTTCTTTTACCTTGTGAATGGAAGATACCTAATATAAAAACAGGTAGATTTATTTAAAATTTCAGTGAGGATCTGACCCTATTAAGGGCTGCAGCAGAAATACAAATGAGCATTCATCATGACAGTTTGTACTGAGAGCAAGTGAATATGTCACTTCAAAATAGTGTTTTACCATGAATACTGGAGAGATATTTGTCTTAAGCATCTGATTCTTACGAAAAAAATTGCTACAGCAAAGTGTTAATCTTTAAAAACAGAATCCCTCCACTGTAGCTTGCCAAATAACAGGCAGGGAAAACAGACTGATTTTAGCAAAGTCTTCCCAAAAAAACCCAAATCCATCAACTTTAAAATGAACTAAATATGAGGCCATTCCATGTGCTACTCTACTAACTCGTGAGAAAATATTAAACATGTAGTAAGTCTAGCAGTGCCCTGTAAGTTCACTGGAAAAAGAAAGTTAAGTTTCATGGAATGGGATTTCCTTTCTCCCCTAATAAAAATCCTTAAATGCAGAGAACCGATGTCCTAATAGAAGTATAGGATCTCTTTATTGCACCATGATATCATAGATTAAAAAAATATTTGTGGCATATATATACACAATAACTTACTTTATGCATGTACACAAATGACAATTACTTAAATAACGGTTCTACAGACAATAAGAATGCAACTTCAAACTCTTGGTCAGCAAATCTGTTCACAGACTGACGAGCATTTTCTCTGATTTTCAGCCTCTTTTCAGGAGATAAGGAAAGGATATGAGCCATAGCCTCAGAATAATCGTCCTCATTTTCTGCTAGAAATCCTGTAATATGTCCTTCATAGGGTACCACAATATCTAGTTTGGGACCACCAGAATTGTGAGCCAGAATAATTGTGCCAGCTGCCATACATTCAACTATTCCTGGAAAGATACAAAATGTGTTATTAAAAATACAATTCTCAAATGTTCATAGAGCTAGCGGGACTCGTTCGGTGGAAGCATTTTTTCCCAGTGATTTTTTTTTTCCAAAATAGATACTTCTCAACATTTTGTAATGGGTTCAGTGAACAAATTTCAAAATATTTTCAATAATTAACCAACACCAAAATGTTCATAATTTTTTGGCAACTAAAAAGATGAAGATTTCAGCTAATTGGATAAAAATGAAGTTTTACTGAAAACAAAACTGTTTGCTCTCAGTTTTTTGGTGGTGAACAGAGGGAGACTGGAAAACCAGTTTTCTGTTTGTTTTTCCATATCAATCCTGCAAAATTTTCTAGAAAGATAACAGTTTTTTAAAATGGTGTCATCAAAATTTCTTTCGGAGGTGAAGGGGGAAGAAGGTGTATAGAAAAAAGGTTGCACTGCACTAGGCATTGCTAACCCAAGGGACTAATGACCGCTCAAGTCCAATAGTTCACTTTCAAAGACTACAAAAGTGCTGGAATTAAATGATAAATAGCATTTGTATATGATCACCAAATATTACACACCAGTCCTCAAAAGATATTCTGATTACTGCATTGTTGCAGTTCTAACTATTTTAAATGCTGCTAGTGCAAAAACTGCCAGAGGTAGAAAATAATGCTATAACTATATCCCAAAGCTTGTAATCATATTTTCTAAAAATAAAAGGCCCTGAAAGGTGAGCTGCTAAATGATCCTGCAATTTTGGTCCACAATCAAGTGGCGTGTATACGTGTTATGGCAGCCTTTGGAGGGGGGAGGGTGTGTGTGTGTGTAAATGAGCAAAATGATACTTGTGGATTTAGAAGTTCACTATCTTGTGATCTGCCAGGACTAGAATTCGTTTGATGGACAATTAGAAAAGCTTACAGATATTGAAGGTACTTCTAAGTACTCAGTCTAGACTAGCATTTTTCATCACTGCACAATCCTAAAAGAAAGCAGTGAACTATGTTACAATTGACACTGATGCCAATTTTTATCCCCTTATCCCAACAAAATGGAAGCATGACTGAAACGTCACAGCAGTTTTAGTAAAGGGAGAAATCTAATGGGGAAAGGCAAGAACGGAAGACAAAAACAGATTTTCACATGTGGAAACCAAGTGGATATCATAAACAAAGACTTGAGGGAAGTGAGAAGAAAGAATAGGCAAAGAAAGAGAATGAAAACTGTAAGAAGCAACAGAAAAGCTATCGATATTGAATGACAGGAAAATTCTTCTATCAGCTAGTGAGAGTATGGCTGTTTCTATACTGCCACTTTCAGTGCTAAAAATCTAGTCATTCAGGGATGTGAACATAAGAATGGCCATACTGGGTCAGACCAAAGGTCCATCTAGCCCAGTATCCTGTCTGCCGACAGTGGCCAGCACCAGGTGCCCCAGAGAGGGTGGACCAAAGACAATGATCAAGCGATTTGTCTCCTGCCATCTCTCTCCAGCCTCTGACAAACAGAGGCCAGGGACACCAATTCTATCCCCTGGCTAATAGCCTTTTATGGACCTAACCTCCATGAAATTATCTAGCTTCTCTTTAAACTCTGTTATAGTCCTAGCCTTCACAGCCTCCTGTGGCAAGGAGTTCCACAGGTTGACTACATGCTGTGTGAAGAACTAGTTTCTTTTATTAGTTTTAAACCTGCTACCCATTAATTTCATTTGGTGTCTTCTAGTTCTTCTATTATGGGAACTAATAAATAACTTTTCTTTATCCGCCCTCTCCACACAACTCATTTTATATACCTCTATCATATCCCCCCTCAGTCTCCTCTTTTTTAAACTGAAAAGTCCCAGTCGCTTTAACCTCTCCTCATATGGGACCCGTTCCAAACCCCTAATCATTTTAGTTGCCCTTTTCTGAACCCTTTCCAAGGCCAAAATATCTTTTTTGAGGTGAGGAGACCACATCTGGACACAGTATTCCAGATGTGGGCGTACCATAGTTTTATACAGGGGCAGTAAGATATTCTGTGTCTTATTTTCTATCCCTTTCTTAATAATTCCTACCATCGTATTTGTCTTTTTGACGCTGCTGCACACTGTGTGGAAGTTTTCAGAGAACTGTCCACGATAACTCAATCCAAGAATATGGGGGTAATTAAAATCCCCCATAAAATACCCAGTCAATATGGGGGTAATTAAAATCCCCCATTATTATAGAGTTCTTTATTTTGGTAGCTTCTCTAATTTCCCTCAGCATTTCAATGTCAGTATCGCTGTCCTGGTCAGGTGGTCGGTAATATATCCCTACTACTAATTTCTTATTATTGGAGCGTGTAATTACTATCCATAGCAATTCTATGGAACATGTTGATTCATTTAATATTTTTATTTAATCTGATTCTACATTATCTTTCACATACAGTGCCACTCTGCCACCCACCCGGCCTGCTCTATCCTTTCGATATATTTTATATCCCGGTTTGATTGTGTCCCACAGATTTTCCTCATTCCACCAGGTTTCAGTGATGCCTATTATGTCAATCTCCTCCTTTAATACGAGGTACTCTAGTTCACCCATTTTATTAGACTCCTAGCATTTGTGAAGAACTTTAAAAATTTGCCATTGCTTATTTGTCTGCCCTTCCCTGATGCACTGGATTCCTTTATATGTAGTTGCTTATCTGCTCTGGCCCACGGTTTGTCCTCTCCCCTCCTCTCTTTCTGACTACAGCTTAAAGAATATCTATCAACGGAGTCTCCTCTAAGAGAAGTCTCCCTCCGATTTACGTGCATCTCTGCACCAATCGGCTTTCCCCCATCTCTTAGTTTAAAACACACTGGACAGTGAAAACACACCTTCCAGGCAACAAAAAACATTAGCACAGAAAAGCACCAGTATAAATGTTTTATCACTAGGAGCAGCAATCCTTGTGCTGAAGCTACCTCCCCTAATGAAGGGGGCAGAATATTTTTAAAGAGTCACTGCACTGCCCACATTACAATCACAGTGCTGTAACATGGACAGTGTAGACATACCGTGAGCTTCTAAACTGAACAAACAGGCTTTATGAATAGCATGGTCCTGTACCATGTGAGTTGCTACTTTTGTTTAATGTAGGCCAGGTCTGCACAACAAGAAAAAGCTGACTTAAGAGAGACACAACTCCATCTACGAGAAAGCATAGCTGGAGTCTATATACCTTAAGTCGACTTTCTGCAGAGTCCCCACTGGGGATGGGAGAAACTCATGTTGACTTTCCTTACTTCTCATGACCCTGTGGAATGCCAGGGTTGTCAGGGGGCGCCATCAGCGGTCAATTTAGTGGGTCCTTAATAGATCCACTAAATCAAACCCCAGATCGATCTCCATGTCAATGTAGACCTGCCCATAGTTTAGAAATGACTGATTACATTAGTTTAAGCTTGTGGAAGCCACATCCAAGTAAACAGTCCCTCCATTATGATGCAAGCTTGTCTCATTCAGCATACACGACAGAGAGGTATTGTTCGTCTTACTTCATTCCACAAATGGGGAAAGAGCAAGGCACTATTTGTGTGTCTCCTTCATGTTCATAAAGCAAGTCACCACTCCCACCTGAATTCAGATCCATACGCTGCTTAGAGCCAAGGAAAAGTACTCACCAATTCCAAAATGCTCATTCCACATGGTGTGTAGACCTATAGTTGCATCAGCCAGATATTTCTTTAGTTCCTCAAATGGAATGTTTACTTTGAACTCCACATTTCTCTCAACTCCTAGCTCTTCACAAAGCTTTTTAAGTCTGTTTACACGCTGCTCATCTTGTTGGTTACGACAGCCTCCAATCAGGATGAGCTTTGGCAAGATCTGCTGCCCCACAGTCTTCTTTTCCAAGAACTTAGCAAAGGCTCTGATTTGCAAAGGATGGTCCTTCTCAGGCCTGAACTGTCCTAGAGAAACAATGGAATATTCTGTGGTGCTCTTTTCCTCATGTAATGGAATATCCAGGAATGTCTGAACATCACAAGGTGGATACACAACACTTGTGCAAGCTCCAGATCTCCAGAGGGAAAGGATGTGATTTAGGGTCCATGAAGAATTAACCATAATGACATCACTACGAGAACCAACCAATCCATATACAAAAGCAAACAAGTAGTAATAGATGAGTTTAAATTTACTGAGAAGGGGATTCCTTGTAATAAAGGCTGCATTGTTAAATCTGGCATTCTGACTCCTAACCACAGAAAGCATGTCAGTGCTTATAGTTGGATAATGAACATAACACCCAACATGGCAACCTCCTAAGTACTTAAACAGAGGCAATGTGAAGGCATAACCCATTGAGTCAATGTAAACATCGGGAACATACTTCATAAGAGCTTCCCAACCAAGAAACACAGACCCTAAGCTTTGACCTAGCAAAGTGAAGTGGGGGTAAAGAGAGGCTTCCACAAGGTAACGTTTTTCTAGAAAAACAAATTTCACAGGATGAGTTAATTTGATGTTGAATCTTCTGAAAGCACCTTCTACAATCTGTTCTCCAGTGACATCTTTATCGCCAGTGTAGACAATATATATTGCATCCTTGTACCTGAAAAAAGTACAGTGAAGAATTTCTATAAATATTTGTCAAGTTATGCAAGTGAGATTTATTTCCTTCTCAAAATTACCAGAACAACAAACTTTGTGTCTTGGTCTTAAACTGCATTTCTGGAGCCTTGCAATGATTTGATCTGCAAAAATGCATGGTTGTTTTTTGGTTGATTAAAAGAAATCAGGGATGTTAATTTTCAATTAATTAACTGATCGAATAGTCGATGGGATTTCCATTGACTATATGATTAGTCGATAAGGACTAGCACAGCTTTCCGTCTTTGAAGTGTACAGGAGCCCCAGCAGGCGTTCTTGTGCATTTCAAAGGTTGCAATGAGGGAGTGCTAATGGGAGCCGGCTTAAAAAGATTTCAAGGCTTGAAACACCGTGTGGAGCTCCACATGGCGTTTCAAGCCTTGAAATCTTTTTAAGCCGGCTCCTCCCAGAACCCCGTTCTCTTGCCCCCCTTGCTGTCTCTTTGATACAAGCAGCGGTGGTGGGGGTGAGGGGAATAGTCGATTAGTTACTTAGATCCCTAAAAGAAATCATGTTGTTATTCAGTAAAATTCAACTTGAAGGCCAGGATATTTGACAATCAATGTGTCACAAGGGAAAAGAGGTTTTAGATGCAGTATTTTGAATGCTTCAAGCAATTTTGGATTAGATATAATCTACTCAAATGTATATTGGAAGCTAAAAAATTGCATACATAATACCACAAAGTATCAGGAAAAATCAAGTTTCAGTATAAACTTGCCTTTGCTATGCATGTGCACTTACTTTTTCTGCAGGGCTCTAATAGCACACCATAGGACTCTCTCTCCTCCACCACCTGCATTGCAATACGGATGAAAAAATGCAACAACCAACTGATGTTTCCCATCTTTTCCTGTTGAGGCCAACTGATTTTTCCTTTGTTGTACCCACAGCCGTATTCCCCACAGTAGTACAACCAAACACAGACATAAAGCTCCACTTAGAAACAGGCCAGGGATGAACAATGAGCACAGCAACCTGGAACAACCAGGGGAAATTTAATTAAAACATAATTTAAAAAAATAATATCTTTAAGAAAATGACTAAATACAATAAGTACAACATATAGTTCCAAGACAATTTCTCGAGTTATATTCTTTCAGGGTAGTTAATATCAGCACCTTGTTTTAACGGCAAGTTTATTACTGGCTTGTTTTCAAATCTCTGCTTGGAAGACCACAACAGAAAAAATGATTACAACTAAGCTATGGAGGAGATCTAAAATTATAATAAAAGTAAAAATTCCAAAATTTATCTCTGACATGACTCCACAGAGTATTGCAAAAACATACTGATAGGGCAGGTTATTTCATCCTTCCCTTCCTCCTCACCTGTTTGTTCCATCCACCTGTTACAGCTTCTTATAACCTAAACCAGTGATCACCACCCAGTCAATCATGATGACCTGGTCAATCCTGAGGAGTATCCCAGTCTATTGTGATCTCTGCTGGTGGAATGAGGCTGCTACTAAGGCAGGCTTTCTGATTGCCTTGGCTCCATATCGGAAGTATTCAGCATAGCCCCATTGGTTGAGGATGCAAGAGGACAGGAATTTCTACACATTGTTCCTGCCGGCAAGCACAGATCCCACACAGCTCCCATTGGCTGTGAACGAGGACCAGTGGCCAATGTGAATGAGGGCAGTGGTGCAGCAAGAGAAGGGCAGCACGCAGAGCCACATGCCCTTCTCCCCTGCTGACCGGGGCCTTCTGGGAGCGACATGGGCCTGGGACAGGCAGGGAACTTGCCTCAACTTCGCTTTGCCACCAACTGTGAGTTGCTCATGGTAGGAGACCACAACCCCTGTCCCTTCTTGCATTCCAAACCTCAGCCCTGAGCCCCTTCTCAGAGACAGTATCCATTCCTGCACCCAAAGCCTAGTTCTGCTGGCATCCAGCCCCTGCCTATAGGGCTCCTGGACTCCCCACGGACAGAAGCTGCTCCAGACATGATAGCAGCCCCCTGCTTGTTGTGTGTCTGGATTCTCTGCTGATAGAGGCTGCTCCCGACAAGAACAGTCCCAGCCATGGTGGGCCCCCCCAGGTAACTGGTTAACCAGAATCAGTAAGCATCAACTGTTTAGGGTTAACCTTTCATATCCCCCCTCCTGTACCCCATTTGCCTACCCCAGGTTCAGCCTGGAGCCCCTCCTACACTGTAATCGCCTCGGCCTCAGCCCACAGTCAACACCCCTTCCTGAACTCCAAATCCCTATCCCAAGCCAATGAAAATGAGTAAGGATGGGGAAAGCAAGAGACAGAGAGAAGGGGTTATAAGATGAAGTGGGCAGGGCTTTGTGCAACGGGCAAGGTAGATACTGGGTCACCCTTACATTCAGAATGTGATCTTGGCCATAAAAAGGTTGGAGACCACCAACCCTAGATTATGAACTCTGTGGGGCCAGGACAATGTACAATGAATTTATTCCACTTTCTACTGAAGATATAAAACTATTGTACCAACAGCAAACTAAGCATCTACATAGTCAGTGTAAGCCCATGTTATAGATGGGGAAACTAAGGTACACAACTATTAAGTGACTTGTCTAAATCTGACAAATGAGTGAGAAAGCTAAGGACAAAAATCAGCATTCCATATTCCTGCTGCTGCTGGAACTTAGTCCCCATGCTGAGACTGCTGCTGGAGCTGGCTCCCAGCCTCCACCCTGAGGCTGCTCTCTCTGTTGGCTTCCAGCCCCCATCCTGAGGCAGGCTGGAGCAGGCCCTGGGTGATGCTTACCAGGTAACCAGTTACCTATTCACATCCCTGTTAACCATCTCTGTGTGGTGTTTCTGAGCAAGTGGGAAAAACCAAGATGTCACCTCCAGACTACAGCGCATAAGAAATTTGTGGTAACATTTTCAAAAATGGCTAAGTCACTTGGGAGCCTAAGTTCCATTCTGACAGGTGACTTATGCACTGAGGAGTATGTCTGCAGTACAATGTTAAGTCAGCTTAACTAAAGCTCTGCACAGATACATTTGTATCCGCATCTGTATCCACAAAAACAAATCATGGACATAAAGCAAACAGCCAAGGACCTACCCCACCCAAGGCTGTGAAAAGTGCAGTGCCTCGGGGGCTGGAGCCCTGGGATAATTCTTACACTGACCTAGCTGCCAGTTCTGAGAGAGGATCCCCTGCAGCGATGGGAGAACCAACCCCTCCTGTTGCTGCCGAGTCTGTATTTAGCGTTGCCACCTATAGTTTGGGCGACTGTATCCGGGCGCTATTTATGGTCCCCAGGTGCTTAGTTTTTAATCAGAAAGTCTGGCGGAAAAGGGGCCTTGCAGCGGGCTCCACGGGGTGCAGGGAGGCGCCCTGCCATTAACCTGCGCCAGCCCCTGCTCCGTCGGCGCTGCCTCCTACCTGCAGGCAATGCCCTTGCCAGGCCGAAGCAGAGGGAGGCCCGCAGGGAAGGGAAGAAGCTGGGGGGGGGGGGGGGGCGTTGAGGGGAGGAAGCGGCAGGGTCTCAGGAGTCCAGTTACCAGCTCCCGGGAGGGTCACCATGGAGAGAAGCCGCAGGCTCCGGCCCGCACACGGCGAAGCCGGACGCTGCCGCAGCGCTCCCCGGGCCTCGCCCGCCGGCAGCGGGACGGGCGCCGGACAGAGCCGGGAGACACGGCGAGGCAGCGGCCGCTTCCCCTGCGCGAGGGTAACGGCGGGGGGGGGGGGGAGGGGCTCTGGGCAGAGGCGGCGAAACGACTTCCGCTCGCGCGCCCCTCACCTGACTAGCGAGCAGAGACACAGTCCCCCCATTGCCATCTTGGGCAACGCCGCGTAACCTTTCACCTCGGAACCGATCGCGCCGCGGGAAGCGCGGCTTGACCTCAGCGCCTTCCCCTATTGGCTCTCGCCAGGAGCGTCGGGCTTGAAGGGGGCGGGGCTGATGGTGGGCGGGGTCAGAACGTTAGGACGGGGGGAGGGGGTAGGTGTCTCTGAGAAGGGGCGTGGTCTCAAGTGGGCGAGGCGTGCGGGTGACCGTCCTCCCAGCTGCGCCTTGCGCTTGAGGAGCCGGTTAGGAGCGTCCTGCCGGTGATTGGCCTTTCCGCGCTCCCGGCGGTCGCAGCTCCCTCGCTCCACGGTTATCGCTGGGCAGCCGCAGCCCAAGTCTATGAGCTGGCGGTGGAGTGGCCCAGTAACCTGCAGAGCTGGCCCTAGGCAGCCCCTATATGCCACCCCTCACCTCCCATAGCGTTTGTTGCTCAGTCAGGGACTACTGGCCACTGACTTCCCCACTGGGGATGTTCTCCCCCCACCCCAAAGGTGGGTGCAAAGGAGGAGAAATGTGTTGAATGTGGAGGTAAGATAGAGGCATGTCTCTGCCTGGGCTGCACAGGTTTATATGCAATGACACAGAAACGTGCACTGTATGTGGTGGAGGGGCACGTGTTTTACAACGACAGGGTTCTACTTGGTTTAGTTAATGCATGGGAACTTATCACAAGGGAAAATCCTGTTTCTCTTGGGGGGGAAAAAACAGTCTTTTTATGTCAGTAAAGATATAACCAAGTTGGTGTGGAGTGGTGTTGTTGGGCGTATTATATTTCTGAAACTGGTAATATTATTAAATATTGTTTAAACAAACAGCATCCTTTTAAATTAATAAACATGAGGATTTTAAAAAGGTAATAACAAAGTTTTGACCCTAGTCCATTAAAAACTACTTGTAAAGAAGAAATTATGCTAGAAGTAATCCATTAGCTCCAAAGAGGCACGGTACCCTGTTTTGGCCCTGCTTCTGCATTAGTAGTTAGCACAGACTCTTCTGCTTATGCATTCATAAACACATTAGCAGATCCTAATGCAAGATTTTCCTCTTTCTTATCACATTTCCATTGTATATTAATTGTCATCTTTTACAAGCATTATTTCCACATAATGGCAAAATGATATTCACTTTCCTTGTTTCAAATTACACTTGATCTCTGGCTGCCTGCCAGATAAGCCTAAACAAACAAATGGTATAGTTTCCTGGCAAAGTCCATATGTAACTCATTAACACTGAGATTTAATTGCACGTATACTTCAGAATATCCAGTGTCTACTTCCCACTGTACATAGACACACAAATTGTTAGATATGATTTCCAATGAAGGGTGTTTTAGTCACTCTTTGGTTGTTATTGTCATCTTTTTATTTGAGCTTCCATTTTGTCTGCATTGAGAGACAATGTACACAGACCAAAGGTCAAAAATGAAATGGAATGTGAAGGGGAACTTCTCCCCATAAACTTAGGTTCACTTTCATGAATGCAGAAGACACAAAGATGACGTAGTTGTAGATAAGGTGACTTACTTTAATAGGCTCAGGCATAATGTGGGCTTGTATTAATGAAACAACTCAGAAAAAAACTACATAGCAAAGCTGGAGAAAGATCGCTCACTGGCTTTGTCTCAACAATGGCTAAGCATGCTCAGAAAAGGATTCTGAAGGGCACCCTCTCATCAGGAGCCTTTCAGGTACTGTACACAGAGAGAAACACAGATTTACTGAAAAGTATATGGTTTGAAAAGATGAAAAAGGCATAACAAAGTTGTAGTGTTGGGTTCTGTGTTGTTACTAACAGAGCAGCAGATGGCGGGGCAGGAATGCCTACAACTATTTTAATGACAGTTTCCAGTATTATAAATGGGCTTTTAAATAAATGAATGTTAAACGAATTAATAACTCAGTAATAAGAGAAAATGAAGCAGAAATGTGGGAATTTACAAGCAAAGACTTTAATCCTGCACTTAGAAATGCTGTGTTGTTAGACTATTTTCACTGTAGGCTTACAGTTTATATAGTGCTTTCTGTTTTCAAAGTATCATTAGTTATTTGTCACAGAACAGTTAGTATGTTTTTTTTGCTATATATAAATTAATCTTGCACTGAAATAATGGTAATGAATCCCACACCTTTCCTGTAGTGGAGTAAGGGTGAAACTGGCTAAAACACAGATGGCAAAATCTAATCTAATCAGTTGCAGTGCAGAGAATTTCTAAGGTCCTATGTGAAGCTGAAGATAAATGTCTTCATCTCCATTGTAGTATCTGCAGTGTATCACATGACAGATGCAGATGAATGAATCCTCACTGTACATGTTTTGTTAGTCTTTAAAATGCTACTAAACTATTAGGCTGTGTCTACACTGGGTCACTTATTCCGGAAAAGCAGCCGCTTTTCCGGAATAAGCTGCGAGCTGTCTACACTGGCCGCTTGCTTTTCCGGAAAAGCAATGACGATCTACTGTAAAATTGTCAGTGTTTTTCTGGAAAAACTATACTGCTCCCGTTCAGGCAAAAGTCCTTTTCCGGAAAAACTGTTCTGGAAAGGGCCAGTGTAGACAGCACAGTAGTCTTTTCTGCAAAAAAGCCCCAATCGCGAAAATGTTGATCGGGGCTTTTTTCCGGAAAAGCGCGTCTACATTGGCCACGGACGCTTTTCCAGAAAAAGTGCTTTTCCGGAAAAGCATCCTGCCAATGTAGACACGCTTTTTCCAGAAATACTTTCCAGAACGGAAAACTGTTCCGTTTTAAGCATTTCCGGAAAAGGGTGCCAGTGTAGACGTAGCCTTAGTCTGTAATAGGAAAAAGTTAAAAAACAACAAACTCGGCTACCCCTCTGAAACTTTTGTTTCCAGTATGTTACAAGTCAAGGGATTTTTTTATATTTTGAAGAGCTTTCTGTTTATTTTGTGAATAGAATCAGTTGTTGTTAACGGTTCTAAATCCTGCTGGAAAGGGATAACAAGTGGAGTTCCTCAAGGGTCTGTTTTGGGACCCGTACTGTTCAATATCTTCATCAATGATGTAGATATTGGGATAGAGAGTACGCTTATTAAGTTTGCAGATGATACCAAACTGGGTGGGGTTGCGACTTCTTTGGAGGATAGGGACATAATTCAAAATGACCGTAGCAAGTTAGAGAAATGGTCAGAGGTAAACAGGATGAGGTTTAATAAAGAGAAATTCAAAGTGCTCCACTTAGGAAGGAACAATCAGTTCCATACATACAAGATGGGAAGCGACTGTCTATGAAGGAGCATGGCAGAAAGGGATCTAGGGGTCATAGTGGACCACAAGTTGAATATGAGTCAACAGTGTGATGCTGTTGCAAAAAAAGCAAATATGATTCTAGGTTGTGTCAACAGGTGTGTTGTAAGCAAAACTCGTGAAGTCATTCTGCCGTTCTACTCTGCACTAGTTAGGCCTCAGCTGGAGTACTGTGTCCAGTTCTGGGCGCCACATTTCAAGAAAGATGTGGAGAAATTGGAAAGGGTACAGAGAAGAGCGACAAGAATGATTAAAGGTTTAGAGAACATGACCTATGAAGCCAGGCTTCATGAACTGGGCTTGTTTAGTTTGGAAAAAAGAAGATTAAGGGGGGACATGATAGCAGTTTTCAAATATCTAAAAGGGTGTCACAAGGAGGAAGGAGAAAATTTGTTCCTCTTGGTTTCTGAGGACAGGACAAGGAGTAATGGGCTTAAAGTGCAGCAGGGGAGGTTTAGATTGGACATTAGGAAAAAATTCCTAACTGTCAGGGTGGTCAAATATTGGAATAAATTGCCAAGGGAGGTGGTGGAATCTCCCTCTCTGGAGATATTTAAGAACAGGTTAGATAGACATCTGTCAGGGATGGTGTAGGTGGAGCTTGGTCCTGCCTTGAGGGCGGGGGGCTGGACTCGATGACCTCTTGAGGTCCCTTCCAGTCCTATTATTCTATGATTCTATGATTCTATGATCTGTCTGCCTCCATAAAGACAGAAATGGCTGTTCTGTGTCATACTTTTGGCCAGTCTTGCTCACTGAGATTCTGGAGCTGTTAGGGGTTCTCTGAGCCAGGACTTGTGAGTTAGATCACTGTTTTTCCTGACTGGTATAAACCATTAAAGTTCAGAACTACTGGGTCCATTGCTGGTAAAATGTGTCACCACATCCCTGTGCAGGGAGGCTGGATGCCTGTTGTCCTCAAGGCAGCTATTGTGATAATTTCTTAAATCAAGAATCGTACTTGAGGCTGATGACTTGCTTCACAAATGGGAAGTTTGATCCATCACTGGGAAGGCTGTCGTAGGAAACGTCAATTTCTTGATTCATGACAATGTAGATTTTGATCTGTTTGGTTTAGGACTGAGTTTGGGGGTAGAAATACCCAAGATTATGTTGTTAGATTTGTCAGCTATCCTTGATAATACTGATCGTGGGTTTTATTGGGACACCACTGCTTTTTAGGAGTGACTGAAGTTGGTGTGGAGTACTTCCAGCTGTCTATATTTTAGAAGCCCAAAAGAGTGGCTAGCAGTATTGTGCCTTTGTTCCAACAGTTCTTGTATGTGGAGCAGGCACAGCAGAGGCCAATTTATATTTTCTTCCTGCTCAAAATGAACAAGAAATTGCTAGGGCAGATAATGAGGAGATGTGGAGCTGCACTACATTCAGAATACTGATGATACTCAGCTCTGTATTCTCCTTGTGACAGGATCCCTGGGATGCAACTTAGGACTGTGGAACTGTTTAACTGCCCAGACTTAGCCATCTCTCACTCAGCTTTGCTAATGACAAGCAGCAAACCCCTCCGGGTGCTGTTATCATTGAGCTGAATCACATGTCGAGCCTCATGCCTAGATAGATTGCATGAATGCTTCCAGAGCCATTCACGCATCACAAGAGAAAGGCACCAGCCAAATCCTCCCAGCCTGATACCTCAGGAATATATTGTCTTGCACTGCTCAAGGCGCTCCTGGGCTGCCCCGCCGCCGGCTTCCCCCGAGGCTTTGCAAAGCCTCGGGGGAAGCCGGCGGGGGGGGGGAGGGGGGCATCCCAGGCGCGCCTGGGATGTATACCCAGCGTACAAGACGACCCCCGATTTTTGGGCGATGTTTTTTAACATCAAAAGTCGTCTTTTACGCCGGAATATATGGTAAGTAATTTCTCACATAGCTAGAAGCATTGTGTTGCTAATGCAATGACTGAAGTTGCAAGAAGATTGGAATGTGATGAGAATGTGAGACAGTCACAGAATTTAATTTGCATACTACAACTACTAATAATCCTGGAGTAATATAAAGCTTTTTCAGGGCTTAATTCAGAGGACCTGTCAGCAGTGACACAGCTGTCCATATGCCTCCTTATGCTGCTTACCACTGGACTAGATAGGTGCACATTCTGGTCTAACTCTTCCAGCTCCTCATTAAGCGCAAGTAAAGGAGGGAGTTCCTTTTTTATTTAAAGGAATATTTTATTCCTTTTGTATTTTAAACAGCAAACTGTGTGCCTAGCAAAAGGAAAGTTTGCAAACTGAAAACTGCACATTCTGCCTAATCTTCTGTTTTAGGGCCATTTTGAACCCATAGCCTTAGGAAGAGTACCCATACCCTGGAGGTCTTGGGTGGATCCTCCTAGTTCTCCCTGCAGTTGATGGCCTAGCCGTTTTTATCTTAACTCCTTTGAAGCTCTCTTTTTTGTGTCATCTGTGCTGCTTTGTTCCTTATCAAGTTTACAGCCTCCTTTGGGTATGTCTACTACATGCCACTGCCAGCAGAGGCATGTAATCTAGACATACCCTTTGATTTAATTCTTTGCTTCCAGTCAGGTAGCAGTAGAAAACCGTACAAGGACACTGACTGAGTTACACATTGTATACATAAGAATAATGCAGATATCTTCCAGTTCAATAAAAAGATGGTGCCACATAAAATTTGCATTGTTCTGTCAGTTCAGAGAATTAATAATGGTTTTGTTTCTGAAGTACCTAATGTGGCAAAACTAAAATGACATCTTATATAAAAAGATAAGTTTCTACTTATTTTAATTTATTTTTTTAAATCACAAATTATTTAACTTGTGATTTCAGCCTTAATGAAAGCTGCAGGGTTGGCAGCCCCAAGGGCTATATTTCACATATTGCATGTGTGAAGTTATCCCATTTTCAGAATATTACTAATTTAACACCTTGAGCATGCATAGCAGCAGAGCTTGTAAATGATTTCCCATTAACTTCAGTGAGAGCAGAATTTGTTTCTGATGTGTTAATTTATTTTTATCAGAGTCAGAAAAAGAAAAGGCTTGTCTCCGCAGGGCTGTCTTTAGGATTTATGGGGCCCTATGCAGTACTATTAAACTGGTGCCTCTATGTTTGATGGCAGCTGAGGAGGAGGACGATGGTTTTTTTAGAGATGTGATTTATATAATCTTCAACAACACGCTAATTAAATATTTTTAAAAAAATTTTTAAACTAAGGTCCTGTAGACTAACAAATTCATAAACTGACCGGGTTTGGCAAATGCCTGTAAAATAGCTTCATTACCACATGAATGGTTCTTCCACAGGTTCTGCTAATAGCTCTGGCAGGCTTTTTCATTTTCAGGTTAACTAAATCCTCTCCCAAGGAAGCAGAGCCAGGAACAGGAATAGAAAGAGGTAGATGGGTGGACATTAAGACCGAGTGGTACTCCAAATCTTTGAGTGTCCTGCTCAACTGCTTATTCTGCATATGGGTAAGGAGGGCTCTATGTCTCTGAAAAACCAAATACAAGACAATGTAGCACTTTAAAGACTAACAAGATGGTTTATTAGATGATGAGCTTTCGTGGGCCAGACCCACTTCCTCAGATCAAATAGTGGAAGAAAATAGTCACAACCATTTATCCTTTGGTATATATGGTTGTGACTATTTTGTTCCACTATTTGATCTGAGGAAGTGGGTCTGGCCCACGAAAGCTCATCATCTAATAAACCATCTTGTTAGTCTTTAAAGTGCTACATAGTCCTGTATTTTGTTTCTGAAAAACCAGGCTCTCAATACATTTAAAAGGCAGAGCCGCAGTGGGGTTAGCCCTCTTATCGACTACTAGTCAATGAAAATTCCATCGACTAGTCGATTAGTCAATTAAATTTAATATTCCTACATCCACCAATGTGATCTGTGACTATGCCATAAAGTGCCAGCAGTGCTCCTTTGCCATGTATATTTGCCAATCTCTACAACAGTGGTCTCCAACCTTTTTACACAGAAGATCACTTTTTAAATGACAGACCAAGCCAAGATCTACCGCCCCGCCCCTTTCTTGAAGCCCCGCCCTCTCTATTCTCCTCCTCTCCATCACTTGCTATCCCCGATCCTTATACTGCTGCTTTTTTAAAAAGGTTTTTCAACATTTGGAAGTGGTGCTCAGCCAGGGTGCACCACGCTCCACGTGGGCTGGTGCAGAGAAGAAACTGCCTGGCCAGCTGGCTGTGGCCTTCATCCCGGAGGAGGCTGAACCGTGCTCCAGCTGATCGGGCGGCTTCCCCTCTGCGCCTGCCCTCAGCTGGAGCTAGATGCAGCCTCCCTGGGCTGAGCGCAGGTCAGCTGGGCTGGAGGGAAGAGAAGTGGCTGCCTGGCCATCTGGTGATGGTGCTCAGCCAGGGTGCACCGAGCTCCACATGGGCAGGTGCAGAGGTGAAGTTGCCGAACAGCTGGAGCTTGGGGCAGCCTCTTTCAGCTGAAAGCCACAGTCAGTTGGCTGGGGTGTTTCAGCCCTCCTGGCCTCTCAGCTCCCACCATTCCTTGCAGCTACTCACCTGTGTTGTTGCTTGGTGAGTAGCTGCTCCTCAAATGAGGAAATCTAATGTAAATGTATTGCGCAGGCGCGCAGTTCAGAGAGGGCTCAAGAGCTACTCTTAGAGCTCCTGAGATCTACCGGTAGATCGCGATCTACTGGTTGGTGACCACGGCTCTACAACAAAGGATTAATGGACACAAATCAGATATTTGAAATGGTAACACACAGAAACCTGTTGGGAAACATTTACGCTTTTCCATGCGCTCACTAATGGATCTAAAAGTGTCTATATTATTTCAAAGCAATATCAAAGGGAAGCTGCAGAACTTGGTTTCATTTAGAAGTTTGACACCTTGAATAGAGGTTTAAGCAAAGACCTGACCTGGCTGAGCCACTACATACCACATCCTAATGAAAAGCCAAGCACCAGGTACTTAGAATACTTACCGCCCACTCTATTGGCCTCATTTAGCATGGACTAATTGACGATATTGTTTCTCCATTTTTCCCCTACTCTTTCCCTCCCCATCCTCTCTCTTTCTCTGATATTTATTTGGACCCGGGACCCATTAATTCCATTCATCTGAAGCAGTAGGTTGTGCCCACAAAAGCTCATGACACCACCTATGTTTTTTGTTAGTCTCTAAGGTGCTGCAGGACTATTCACTGTTTTTTAAGTTTTTTCAGTTACAGACTAACATGGCTCCCCCTCTGAATCTTAATGGTTAACGTTAACTGGTGGGAGCTGGGGACTCACCATGGAGAGGGGCTGCTCTGGCT
Source organism: Pelodiscus sinensis (assembly GCF_049634645.1). Classification (NCBI taxonomy): domain Eukaryota; kingdom Metazoa; phylum Chordata; order Testudines; family Trionychidae; genus Pelodiscus; species Pelodiscus sinensis. The sequence continues at coordinate 291,673,698 of NC_134711.1, read as the reverse complement.
GGGCCGGAGCAGCCTCTGCCTGTAGGGCACCCTGGCCTGCCATAGGCAGGGTCTGCTCTAGCCCAGCCAGTTTAGCCCCTGCCTATGGCCGGGGGGGGGGGGGGGGGGGGGGGCGGAGGAGGGGCACTCCATCCTCCCACCCCCTTTAATCAATTAACCCATTAAACAGTATGTTGAACCACATTCTCCTTGTCACACCCTGGGAGGGGAGCAGATCAGGGCCACACAAGGTCTCTTCTGGGGCTGCACACAGGAGATGTGTATGGAATAGCATTTTTATTTTGCACAGGTGACAGAATACGGATTACTAAGGTCCTCATCTGGAAATGAATTCCATGCAATCAAATCCTTTCAAAGCCTATTGAAACTTGTGGGGATCTGCTTGGGAATAGGTGTTTAGAATAAATAATGTATCCTTTAGTGTATATGGTTGTGACAGTTTTCTTCCACTATTTGATCTGAGGAAGTGGGTCTGGCCCACGAAAGCTCATCACCTATTAAACCATCTTGTTAGTCTTTAAAGTGCTACACAGTCCTGTTTTTTGTTTCAGCTGCACCAGACTAACACGGCTACATTTCTACCACTGTTTAGAAAGTGGGGGTACTGAGAATATTGAGGATTGGGGTTTAAGAAAAAAATGTGTATTTTTAGCTTCTAAATTTAATGCATGCAAATAGCTTGCTAAGATAAAGCCACTGGTCAGTAATCAAATATAGAGAAATTAGAGTAATTGCATGCACGTGTATTCATATGACAGTCATGTGGTCTTTAATACTTGGTGGTACAGTTGAGTGCTTTCTTTGCTTGCTGTATGCATTACAATACTGTGAACTTGGCATTTCTACAGCGGTGCCCTCCAAAATGCATGGGAATATATGTAACGAGGAATTTTAGCTCATTTGGGTACACAGTAAGTTTTTCTACGTCTCTTGACTGTGCATTACTACTGCTTTTTTATAATTATTAATTACAGAGCATCATGAGCATATATAGCACTATTCAGTAAGCAAACTATGCCATTTACAAAGCTTTTTGCTCCAATGGGCTTATAGTTTAAGGTTCACACAGGGACAGTACAGAATAATACAAAACCAGCGGCAGAGAAGTGGATGTGTAAAATGTAAGCTGCGTATTTAGGAAGAAACATAGGTGGTATGGTTTTTACTAGTATGTGGTGATTGTTATTGAACACAATAACTTTCTGCTGTTCGCCATGGTCCGTGCTGGCCTCAAGCAGAGGCTGCTTCATGGCAGCCTTCCCTGTCCCCCCCCTCGCTGCCTCTAACAGAGGCAGCAGCATGGGATAAGGGGGGTGGAGGCAACATGGTAGAGATGGTGCTTAGGGGAACTGGCTTTTAATTGGGGAAGGGCAGGACCTCAAGAAGAAGGGGTGGAGCTGGGAGGGTTGCCTCCCCCAGCCCTACGTTCACCTACCACCCATGTCTCTGCTCAGGGTCTGAGGCAGTAATGGCTTGTAGAATCTTGCTGAACATGTCATTCCAAGTTCTCCTCTTTCTCCTCCTTATCTAGCTCTGGCATTCCACTGGTATACAGGGGGATCCCCTCAAGTCTACAATGGCAGCAGCTACAGGTAAAACACACAGAGGACATAAGAACGGCAGTACTGGGTCAGACCAAAGGTCCATCTCGCCTAGTATCCTGTCTGCCAACAGTGGCCAATGGAAGATGCCCCAGAGGGAGTGAACAGAACAGGGAATCTACAAGCAGTCCCTCTCCCGTCACCCACTCCCAGCCTCTGACAGAGACTAGGGACACAATTCCTACCCATCCTGGCTTATAGCCATTGATGGACCTAACCTCCATGAATTAATCTAGTTCTTTCTTGATCTCTGTTAAAGTTCTGGTCTTCACAACCTCCTCTGGCAAAGAGTTCCACAGGCCAACCATGCACTGTGTGGAGAAAAACTTCCTTTTGTTTGTTTTAAACCTGCTACCTATTAATTTCATTTAGTGACTCCCTAAATGTTAAATAGGATGGGTCCCAGGACAGACCCTCGGGGGACCTCTCTCACTCGGAAAACTTATCATTTATTCCTACCCTTTGTTTTCTGTCTTTTAACCTAGTTCTTATGTTATGGAAACAAGTAAATAACTTTTCCTTATTCACTTTTTCTACACTAGATTTTATAGACCTCTATCATACCCCCTCTTAGTCTCCTCTTTTCTAAGGTGAAAAGTCCCAGTCTTTTTATTTAATCTCTCTTCATATGGAACCCGTTCCAAACCCCTAATCATTTTTGTTGCCCTTTTCTTAATCTTTTCCAATGCCAATATATCTTTTTTGAGATGAGGCGACCACATCTGTATGCAGTATTCAAGATGTGTCCAGTCCTGAGGTGGTGATGTGTACCCTGTCAATATGGGGATAGTTGAAATCCCCTATTATTATTGAGTTTTTTACTTTGATAGCCTCTCGAATCTCCCTTAGCATTTCATAGTCACTATCACCATCCTGGTCAGGTGGTCTTTAATTTATCCCTACTGCTATATTCTTATTACTGACAGAGGTACTGCTGTCAGTATATTCACAGCAGAAAGTGAAAATAAGATTCAGAGGTCACTTCCCTCTCTCCCCTAATGTTTTAAATAAGACATGCTCATTGACGGTTTTGCTTTGGTGTGCTTGTGCTCAGCATCAACCATGGTGAAGCATGGCCCACTGGGGTGAGGAAATTGACGAGAGAATTGCTAAACTGTATGGGTATGTCTACACTACCCCGCTAGTTCGAACTAGGAGGGTAATGTATGCATACCGCACTTGCAAATGAAGCCTGGGATTTGAATTTCCCGGGCTTCATTTGCATAAGCGTGGAGCTGCCATTTTTAAAACCCCGCTGGTTCGAACCCCATGCAGCACGGCTACACGGGGCATGAACTAGGTAGTTCAAACTAGGCTTCCTAGTTCGAACTACCGTTACTCCTCGTGAAATGAGGAGTAACGGTAGTTCGAACTAGGAAGCCTAGTTCGAACTACCTAGTTTGTGCCCCGTGTAGCCGCGCTGCACGGGGTTCGAACCAGCGGGGTTTTAAAAATGGCGGCTCCCCGCTTATGCAAATGAAGCCCGGGAAATTCAAATCCCGGGCTTCATTTGCAAGTGCGGTATGCCTACATTACCCTCCTAGTTCGAACTAGGAGAGTAGTGTAGACATACCCTATGAGACTATGAGCATGGATGACATTAAACACTGGCACCATTTTCTTCAAGTGATAGTGATTTAAGCTGGTATCACACTCCTGAGGGAAACGAAGGCACAGAGAACACAGCTGCTGCTAGCATTCCAAAGCTTCCCAGGTCCATATACTGCTAGTCTGTTGACTGAAATGATTCCTGCCAAAGTTATCACTGGGAGGAGTGGGAAAGTGTCAGTGTGGATGAAGAAATAAGGCTCCCATCCCTAAAAATCTTTGCGGGAGGATTACAGGGTATCTCCATAAAAGTTTGATTGTGATCTCTCAAGAGGATTCAAAGAATATCCCTGCACATATGAACAACTCCCGAAGCCACTCTTCCTCCCCCTTCCCCTCGACTCCCAATTCCAGAGGAGAATAAAAAGCAGAGAAACATCTCTACTTCTCTTTGTTGTACCAGTTCCTCTTCTAGTATGAGTAAATGGCTGAACAGTCATTAGCTGTGTCCTGATTATGATGGGGGCACCATCACTGTAATAGGAAATAAATTTATACTCTTACCTGAAGTTCTTTCTCCAACATAGGGCTCCACTGTGCTCAACAGACTGGACTTTGTGGCACCTCCAGCAGCTCTAGCTCACAGCATAGATGGAGCCCCCCTTTCATTTGTCCCCCATCTTCCTCCTCCTTATAGTTCATGGCAGGGGCCTGTGATTTGGGCTCCTTAGAGGTATCTGTGGTGCTGTACGGGGTGGTGGTGCAGTTTACCCCAAGTATGGGATTTGGCTCTTTGTAAAAATGGCAGGTCTGTCACTCGGTCTCAGATCCATTGTTGCCTTTTCAGGCCTTATGGGTGTGTATGCAGTTCCTTGGCTTTCACATGGCATTGCTGCTGGTTCCGGTTGTACTCCTTCCTCCTCCCGCCTGCAATCTGCTCAGAGATATCCATGTCTCAGTGGCTGGTCTGTATCTGTGCTTGCACAGCCTTTTCTCACCACAGGCCCAGGATATCCAATATCTCCTGTCCACTCCAAGCTAGAGTATATCTGGAGCAGGTAGCAAGCCTGGTCAGCTGGGCAGTTGCATGCACCAACGAGGTGTGTTCGCCAAGCTAGAAATCAGGAAAAGGCATTTCTAAAATGTGTGAGGTTGTAAAGCAGGGGTGGGCTTCTAGTGTCCGTGACTGCTTGGCAGTGGAGTTCACAATTATGACCAGAATGGTTAGTCTTGGGCATTGTGGGACAGCTGCTGGAGAACTGTTAGGGATGACATAGGTAACATTGTGTTTATATTTGCTCAGCACATTGACGTCTGCACATTGACCGTGGCTCAATGATTCTGGGACAGGTGGTGTAAGTATGTTGGCATAATGGAGCGCTGACGTAGGTGAGTAGCTAATTTAAGAGTAGATACCTGCAAGTCAACTTTGACCTACAGTTGTAGTATAGACTAGGCCTTACACTGTATCTGAGAGCAGAAGTTGGCCTTTGCTTAGGATCAGAAGAAGCATTTGAGCGTGTATCGTAGGTGTGGGAAGGCTCTTCCCAACCCTGCCTATACTCCACCTCCAGGCCTCTGGGGCAGGCAGGCCTGGGGGCCATGCCACCTGTCCTCCTGGCACCAGAGCCACTCAAGCTACACCGCCTGCCCAGTGCTGGAGCTAGTGGCTCGGCAGGGGGAGACATATTAGTCAGAGCAGGCTGGGTGGTGTGGTCCGGGGAGTCTGAGGCTGCCCAACCAGGCCCTCTGGGGTTGGAGGAGGGGGCCTGAGCTGCACTGCCCATCACTCTGAGGCTGGGGGAAGCAGAAGGGGCTGTGCCACTCGGTTGTCCGGGGGCAGGGCCTTGGGCTGCACCACCTGTCCATTCTTGGGCTACACTGCCTGGCTGGCTTGCTCTCCGGAAGGGGATGGGGGATGAGGTTGTGACTCCTGGCTGACTTGCTGGGGACAGGTAGATCCTGTGAATAAAAATGGACTAGGAGAATTCTCGGAATCTGCATGATCATTTCCCCTTCATGGAAAGAACTACGAAAGACTCATTAACAAAGCCCGGAACCTACTACTGGTAGGCAAAGGGACAAAATAATGTGAAGGTTTTGTTTTCTTTCTTGTATGAGTCTTTCCGTTAATTACAGTGGAAGTAGGCTGGGGCTAGCTTGCTCAGGTTTACAGATCTGCACTCAATTTTTCTACTGCTTGTATTCATGGCTTAAGCTGGTATTGTGGGTTTGAATCTGGGGTTTATCAGGTTTGTGTCTGATAGTCTAAGGCTGTTAGCAGCCCTGGAAGAGAAGAAAGGGATATGAATAGATAAAGGGATTTTTGATATAATAAAATCTGATGTAGCTCCTTTGTAGCCCTTATCTTTAAGTCTGCAGGGGAGGAGACTGGAGCAGGGGAGGCTGTGATGCTGCTGCTCTGCTCGCTTTCCAGGACAGGGGGAAGGGGCTAGGAGCATTAGCCTGGGGCAGTGGCCAGTGACTGCTGTGGGAGGGGGGCTGGGAGTGCTGGGCATAGGGTAGCTGCCATAGTGGGGGCTGGGTTCCACTAGGTGTGGAAGGGGAGGGGCTCGAAGCAGAAGAGACATGGCTGGGGTTAGCAAACCAGGGGTTCACCCATGAGGACATGTTAATGTGAAATTAATCAGTTTGTGTTTGTACAGAATTTTGGTGAAAGATTCTTATAAAAATGCTACATTTTGTCAGCTTACAGTTTAAAGGACCTGATCCTGAAGCTTTTGCTTGGGTTGGGTAAAGAGCTCAACAGTCTTAGGTCTCAATTGTACGAGGTATCGAGTGTCTTCACTAATTGCTGCTTGATCCATTCTCTTGTTCTGTTGAGTGACAGTTTAAGGTTTCTGAGCAGGGAGGTTAAGGATTTTTTTTAAGGGAAGGCAGTATTGGGGAGGGGCAGGAATGTTTCGCACCAGTCCAGTGTGTAGGTACAGATCTGAATACTCCACTCATATCTGACCCCTTTGCACTATTCAAAAGGTGTAGAGGAACCCAAAGTTGGCCACAGAACTGGCTAGCAGAGAATTCTCTTGTGTTAATGCAGGTATGCCAAATCTGGGCCCTGGATCTCCCTTGCCTTATTAGGCCTACTTCATCCACCATGATTCAATCAAGGACTCTGCCTTTGTGGTATAATATAGAGCTGGTAGGAAGCAGCTTGCTGAACTCCCAGAACAGAACTCTTGCATTGAGCAAAGCTAAAATTTTGGAGATAATCTAACAATTTACCACTTTTATTTCATTGGGGGTTAAGGGCAGTTAGGTACTCACTACCTAAAAATGTCCTCTGAGGAAAAGGGAATTGTTTCTCTTTGGCAGAACAGACCTTGGTTCACATTGGAAAATTCATTGTTTTGCTGAGAATTGGACACTATCGGACGGAGTGGGCAGCATGTTGTTTTCCCTTTTCCCAAGCTTTCAGAGTGTTTAATTGCTAACAACTCCTCAGACTCAAATTTCTTAAGTGATGTCTCTGTGCGCAGTCAGTCAGTCAGTCATAGAATCATAGAATCAGAGAGCTGGAAAAGACCTCAGAAGGTCATCAAGTCCAGCCCCCTGCTCTAGGCAGGACCAATCCCAACTAAATCAACCCGGCCAGGGCTTTGTCAAGCCGAGACTTAAACACCACTAGGGATGGAGACTCCACTACTTCCCTAGGTAACCCATTCCAGTGCTTCACCTCTCGCCTCGTAAAATAGTTTTTCCTAATATCCAACCTGGACCTCTCCCACCACAACTTGAGACCATCACTCCTTGTTCTGCCATCTGTCACTATTGAGAACAGCCTTTCTCCATCCTCTTTGGAACCTCCCTTCAGGAAGTTGAAAGCTGCTATCAAATCCCCCTCACTCTTCGCTTCTGCAGACTAAACAGACCCAAGTCCCTCAGCCTCTCCTCATAGGTCACACACTTCAGCCCTGTAATCATTTTGGTTGCCCTCCACTGGACCCTCTCCAATGCATCCATATCCTTTTTATAATGTGGGGGCCCAGAACTGGACACAATACTCCAGATGTGGCCTCACCAGAGCTGAATAAAGGGGAATAATGACATCTCTGGATCTGCTGGCAATGCTCCTCTTTATGTAACCTCATATGCCATTAGCCTTCTTGGCTACAAGGGCACACTCTTGACTCATATCCAGCTTCTCATCCAGTGTAACCCCCAGGTCCTTTTCTGCAGAACTACTACTTAGCTGCTTGGTCCCCAGCTCGTAACAATACTTGGGATTCTTCAATCCCAAGTGCAGGAATCTGCACTTGTCCTTGTTGAAGCTCATCAGATTTCTTGTGGCCCAAGCCTCCAATTTGTCTAAGTCACTCTGGACCCTATTTCTGCCCTCAAGCTTATCTACCTCTCCCCCTACCTTAGTGTCATGTGCAAACTTGCTGAGGGTGCAATCCATCCCCTCATCCAGGTCATTAATAAAGATATTGAACAAAACCAGTCCTATAACAGAACCTTGGGGCACTTCGCTATAAACTGACTGCCATCCTGACATCAAGCCGTTGATCACTACCCGCTGGGCCCGGCCTTCTAGCCATCTTTCTAGCCATCTTACCGTCCATTTATCCAATCTACATTCCTTTAACTTGCTGGCAAGAATATTGTGGGAGACCGTATCAAAAGCCTTGCTAAAGTCAAGGTATATCACATCCACTGACTTTCCCATGTCCACAGAGCCAGTTACCTCATCATAGAAGCTAATCAGATTGGTCAGGCAAGACTTGCCCATGCTGACTATTCCTAATCACTTTCCTCTCTTCCAAGTGCCTCAAAATAGATTCCTTAAGGATTCCTTCCATGATTTTTCCAGGAACCGAGGTAAGACTGGATAGTTCCCTGGATCGTCCTTCTTCCCTTTTTTGAAGATGGGCACTACATTTGCCTTTTTCCAATCATCCGGGATCTCTCCTGATCTCCATGATTTTTCAAAGATAATGGCCAAAGGCTCCTCAATGACATTTGCCAACTCCCTTAGTACCCTCAGATGCATTAAGTCCAGACCTATGGATTTGTGTACATTTAGCTTTTCTAAATAGTTCCTAACCTGTTCTTTACCTACCAAGGGCTGTCCATCTTCATCCCATCTTGCATCACTTAGCACATTAGTCCGAGAGCCAACCTTGTCCGTGAATACAGAGGCAAAGAAAGCATTGAGTACTTCAGCTTTCCTCACATCATCTGTCACTAGGTTACCTCCTTCATCCAGTAGGGGCCTCACACCCTCTCTGATCACCTTCTTCTTGTTAACATGCCTGTAGAAACCTTTAGGTCAGTCAAGTCTATTTTGAAGTGAGCTTTTGCTTTCATAAACTAATATATATATAGATGCAAATATGTTCTGTGTATAAAATCTTCTTATGGAGCATTCGTGTGAAACTAGTTTCAAGTATTTTAGTTAATACACCTGCATGCAGGACTTGCTCTGTATTGTCATTTTTTGTAGGAACGGCAAGGTGTTCCTTGAGGTTCCTGTTTTTATGAGTAGGTGGGCCTATCTTGCTTAAAACTAGTGGCTGTTTCTGAAGAAGTTAACTAGCTATGCTAATCCAGTCAGAGCTATCTGGAACTTCAGCTGTGACAGCAGTTTGACATCTCACTGGAATACTTTAGCACTAGCTGCTATCTACTGTCAGTTGCTGTGTGACACATAGCAATTCAGTTTCTACCAGCAATCGTAATGAAAAGCTTTTTGGTTTTTTTGCATATTCATATTTTCCAATTTTATATACAAAACCAACTGTACTATAGTAATGTGCAGAATGATTTGTGTGGCATCTTAAAGTTCAGTTTGTTGATACAAGTTGGGTCTCCATTATAGCCCAAGTCTTTTCACTAAGGATTTCTCCTCATTGGGAGATAATGAGGAATGGATCAGCATTTGCATCACACTCCCTGTTACTGCCTGACTCTGACTGGGGAAGCTAATATCTAACCAGTGGATTAAATTTGGTGTTAAATCCCGGTCACGTGCCACCTGAGGCATGTTGCACGTATAGTCCCAAAGAAGAGTAAATAAAGTAAATAATCACATTAAGCAAGCTATTAAAAAACTTCCTAAGTTTATAGTTATGACACACTAATGCTCAAGTGTATCATTCTTGTTTCATTCTATTTTCAACTAATATGTTGCTGTGATTCCTAGCCCTGAGAAGAAACTAATAGTTTTCAGAGATTTTTGTGAAAAAAAAATACTGTTCAGTTTGGCTCAGGTCACCTAGGACTGTGGGCAGCTATTTTACCACGCTGCCATAGCAAAAATGAGCTTGTGACTGCTAAGTGATGAGTAAGGCTATGAGTCCGTCCCAGAGGTCACACGTTCTGTGATTTTATGAGTCCTCTGTGACTTGATGAAAATTCCAAAAATTCAAGACCCATGGTGGCAGGGGTTGGGCTTCATCCCCACCACAGTGGGGCTTGAGCTTCAGTAAATCCATGAATGTATTGTTTATTGTCCGTGTCCTGTCTGTGGCTATGGTCATTACCAACCAGACACTAAGTTATCTCCCTTGCTAGCATACTCTTCAGGACTCTGCCAGTTCAAACCGTGCCAGTCAGTGCAGGTCAGTGAAACCAAGCTCCATAAAAGGTATTTCTGCTGTGCCCACTCTGTCTCAATGGGCCTTTGCAGAAGTTCTCAAGTTTGCTGTCTGCAGAGAGACCGAACACATGCCTGCCTCTTAGTTCAGCTATGGATTTCACTCTTAAGCCATGAACTGTTTTCTGTAATAAAACAAGAATAAATTTATTAACAAAGAACAAATATGTAAGTGATAATAAGTAAAATAGGATATAAATATGGTTACAATTAAAACACACTTTCCAGTGACTAAAACTTACAACCTTTGTGTGCAGTGTTGTTGCAGCTGTGTTGGTATCAGGTTCTGAGAAAGACAAGGTAGGTAAGGTCATATCTTTTATTGGATCAACTTAAATAGAAATTAGTCCTATAAATGATATTACCTGACCTGGCTTGTTGCCCTTATAATCTTTGTTTGAGTGGGTTTCTCACCTATGGTCATTTCTCAGAGATTTCAACCCCCATGGTTTGAAGGATCCAACTTTTTCAGATTACAAGAGCTCTGGTCTAGGGATGTTAGTGTGAAATTGAATAGTTGTATAACTGCATCAAAATTTAGCAAAAATTAGCTGCCTCTCTATTCAATAGTCCCCAAAGATGGGGGTGTACTCCCAGCCCCACTCACAGGGAGCCCCCTGCCACCTTGTGCTGCTGCCTCGGAGGGGAGGGGGGTGGCAGCAGCTCCTGTCCATGGAGTGGTCCGAGCTCTCCGCACACAGGATCTGCTGCCAGGGAGCAGCCTCTGTCCACAGAGAGCCTGGGCCCGTTGCAGACAGATGCTTCTTCATGGCAGCCTCACCATCTCCCTTCCCTGGGTGCTGCTGCCTGCCTTCCCTCCCTTGAAAGTAGGAATAAGGGATCTTCCGGAAAAGGGCTTATTTTCCGGAAAATCGCGTCTACACTGGCGCTTTTCTCTGGCAAAAACCCCGAGCCGGAAAAAAGTGGCAGCCATGTAAATGCAAATGCCGCGGGGGATATTTAAATCCCCCGCGGATTTGCAATTCCGAAGTGTCTCATTAGCATCACTTTTCCGGAAAGGGGTGCCAATGTAGACACAGCCAAAGAGATTGTGTTATATTGGGATTTATGCAGCGATTCTGCAACTTGACTGGGATTAGGCATTAGTTATTATAGAATTAAGAAACCATGGTCTTGAGTCTTTGTCAGCCGACGGTCAGGGCAGTGTGTGTGGGTGTGTCTCCTAAGTCTTTAGCTGCTAAGACACGAAGTCTCGTCGCAGCGGGCAGCCCAGAAGGCTGAAAGGAGCCCCGAGAGTTTAACGTCCGTGACTTTACTGCTAGGACTGAGGTCCCGTCGCAGAGGGTAGCCAAACAGGCTAACAGACGCCCCAGTGTGTAGGAAGAGCTTATTACACTTCAGATTTTAGCTGCTAGAACACGGGGGGGGGAGTTCCTTCGCAGCAGGCAGCCCAGGAAAGGCTGAGAAGTGCCCCAGTGGACCCTGTCACCTGGGAGTGACACAGATCCAAACGCCCAAGCTCTTCCTATAACTGTCCCTTTGACCGGCTGAAGTTCTTTTAAATTGTGCTTGGTTCTGTTACAGCAACTGAAGGAGTCAGGTTAAAGCTTAAACAGTTACAGGTTTATTGAGGAAGCTTATAAATCATATGGTTGCAATGGCTATTGCTCTATTTCTTAACTGCTAGCAAATACAGATCTTAAAAATGGTTACAAAGAAGATAAAGATAGAAAAATAGAAATAATGGTATCAAGTAACAGCTTACTCTTTCTATGTGTTCACTTAAGACAGAGGACCACATCCAGGTACAATTTTTACCCCCTTCTGTGCCTCTCGACTCCAGCATGTCAGGCCAGGGCCGGTCCCTCAATTCCTAGGAAAGACGAAAATACGAGGTGGGCGTCCCCATAGAACCTCGGGAGGTCAAACACCTAACCCGACCAGCAGGTAGAGGGTAGAATGACACTCAAAAGAGAGTGTGCTGCTGTACCGCCTTTATACTCATGGGGTCACGTATTTCTCTTTCTTATCTGTCATGCCAAATGGGGCTGGTCTGTCTTTTGTGAGACCAGTTCTTACAAGGGAGTTGTGAACTTAATTTACACTTGTAAGAGCGATAACTAAATTGGAATTACTGGGGGATTCTTTTCTCAGTGGGAAATTCCTCTCCCAGGGACTGTGTGTGTGTTCGAATCAACATGGGTGCCAGCCAGGGCAGTTCTCGCAGCCTCGAGGCCAGCTTATTGACTTAATCGCTCTCTCTCCACATATCTGTTTTTTCAGCTTCTCAGGATCAGATGAGCCAGCATAGACTATGCTGATTTTACTGCTCCTTCTCTGCCCTGTATGCTTCAGAGAGGCAAATAAGATGGATGATATGGGGGGTTGGTCTGTCTGGCTACAGTCTTGCACTGAAAATATATTGCAAATTCCTGACCAATTTGTGGAGTGAAGGTAGGCTGTGTTATGCGTGCATGTATGGCTCATATTGCTACATAATGAATGTGGGTGGCTCTCATCAGGTGAGCCTTATGGGTGAGATTACGCCAAGGCACAGGGCCAGCACTAGACTTCTGCCCCACTGAAGCCCCAGATAAGGTAGAGGCATGGGTGGTGCATCTAATAGATAGGAGATGGCAGTGCCTTCCAAAACAGTGCTGCATGGCCTAGTGAAAGCCTTAGGGATGGGCCACCAGTAGGGTTGCTAGATGGTTTCCCAAAAAATACCAAACACACGTGCTAAAAATTTGTTGAGAGAAAAAAAAAAAAAAAACCTCCATGCCTCCCCAGCCACTCCCCCTGCCCCCACCAGGCTTCCATTGGGCACCCAGCCAGAAAAGCAGAAAATACTGGATATTGCACTTCTCTGGTATTTTCTGAATTTTTTTTACTGGACAGAGGGTGCAAAAAAACAGACTGTCAGGTTGAATACCGGACACCTGGCAACCCTAGACATCAGCTGGGGTGCCGCATCAGGCCTCAGATTCTCCACCCCTGACCTAAAGCCCTGGCAAGAACTGGCACATGGTCTGCCAGCATTACAGTTGTACTAAAAATCCCTGTGAAATTCACAGGACAATTTAGAAAAAAGATTGAAGTTGCTAAGTAACAGCAGTGTAGTTTTGCACTGGGACAAAGTCACCAACATCTATTGATTTTGTTGCTTAAGCAGATATAAATTTGGCTCCAAGTGAAATAAAATGGTCTGGATGTCATCTGGTGTCCCCCTGTAAAATCTGGTCTTGTGTGCTTTTATTTATACTATACAAATTTCAAAGGGAGACCAATGTTTCTCAAAATTAGAGTCCTCACCCAAAAGGGAGTTGAAGGGGGTCACAAGGTTATTTCAGGGGGATGCAATATTGCAACTTACTTCTGCATTGCCCTCAGAACTGGGCATCAGGAGAGCAGTGGCTGAAGACTGAGGGTCCAGCTCTGTAGGCAGCAGCGCAGAAGTAAGAGTAGAAGCACTGTGAACCCCACAACTCCATTTTGGGTCAGGACCCCTAAATTACAACACTGTGAAATTTCAGTGTTTAAATTTAAATAGTTGAAATAATGTAATTTATTATCTTTAAAAATCCTGTGATCCTAAAATTGAATAAAATGTACCATGAATTTGGTACAGAGCTATCAATAATACATCTAAATTAGAAGAATGGACAAATAGTTCACTTGGCAGTTACGTTCTGGCTTTGTCAAGTGGTAGGTTAGGTGTGTACATTGAATAGTAAAATTTCTCCACTTCCCACTTCTGTTCCACCTGACATTCATGCATCTGAGCCTGATCCTTTGTCTGTCAGATTAAAGAAATCTAACCCCCAGGTTTATCCTTGAACTCAGGCTTCTCATGTTGCAATGCAATTATTCAGGAATTTTTAAAATGCTTTCCTTTTAACGAGAACCTAGAGCAGTGTTTCCCATTTGGTGCTCCGGGGAACCTTGGGGTTCCGCGAAGCAAAACTAGGGGTTCTGCGAGGAGCTGGCACTCCCCCGCCCCCTCTGAAAGAGAGAGAGCCGGCTAGCCAGCAGAGGCATGGGCAGCGAGTTGTATGGGCTCATGGTGCCCATGCTCCACCAATATTTGGAACTGGAGCAGGCCCCGGCCCCTCCATGCGTCCTCCCACTCTGGTCCCAGAGCGTCTCTCCTCCGTCCCCGCCGTGTGCAACCTACACTGAGCTCCTCCTTGCTGGCTGCTGCTGCCCTGCACGGCGTGCTCAAACCAGTAGGCAGGGAGATGCCCGGGTGTGACATAACATCATGGCCCGGGATTGTAAAACTGCTGGGCACTGCATTGCACCGTATGGCTGAGTTGCAGGTTCAGAGTCCGGGGACAGAGTGCAGACTCCAGCCCCACAAAGTGGAAGGCAGAAGGTAGGGGAAGGGGAAGAGCTGGGAGAGGAAGAGGCTTGTGCGGAGGGGGAGGGGAGAGGAGGAAGAGAGGGGAAGGCACCAAAGGGACAGGGTAGGGGGGAGAGAAATGCCAGGGGGCCAAGTGCAGACAATGAGAAAAAAAGCAGGAGGGGAGGTGTCAGTGGGAGGGGGGACAGGGTGATGCTGGGAGAGGAGAGGAGAGGGTAAAGGCATTGGGGGCTAGAGGGGGGATGGGGAGGTGCTGGGAGAAGGCTTGAAAGATGGGGTGGGCATGAGGAAGGTGGGGATGGAGCAAGTCATGTGTGAAGGTACAGAAGGGCATGAGGGGAATGGGGGCGGAGAGTGGTGAGGGGGTGGGCATCAGGGAAAAAGAGGGGAAAGGAGGTAGGGGCAGTGAGGGAAGGGGGAGGCAACAGGAGGGTGCAGGAGTAAGAGAACGTGCAAGTGCCAGGGGATTCTGGGGGTAAAGCAGAAGGGCAGACACCTGCAGGGGAGCGACCAGCACCAGAGGAGAGACGCAGGGCAGGTGTGTAGAAGGAGGTGTTAGAAGAGGGGATGAGGAGGGGTAGCTCACATGATCAGAGTGGGGCTATTGGAGAAGTGGGCACAGGGAGGAGAGAAGGGCTGGTGGAGGGGGGGCAGGTTGCAGGAGGGCTGAGGGCAGTGAGAAGGGCAGAAGTCAGGACAGCAGAGGAGGGTGAGGAGTTGGGAGGCAGCAGGCACCAGGGGAGCTGATGGAACAAGGGGAGGAGACATGGCAGCAGAGAGAAAAGGTAAAAGTTTAAAAATATTTATTAATAACTTGGATGCCACAGTGGCACATCCAAACAATCCACATGAACTCAGTACTGGTGCACAACACAAAATTCATTCTGCTCATGTGAGGAAACTCTTAGGCTATGTCTACACTGGTGGTTTCTTGTGCAAGAACACGTCCACACTGCCATGTGCGAGCTATGCTTTTGCACAAGAGCATCTATGGCAGTGTGGATGCTCTCTTGCCCGAGAAAGTGCCTATGGCCATTTTCGCCATAGGGCTTTCTTGCGCAAGAAATTCATGTTGACTGTCTACACTGGACTCTTGCGCAAGAACAGTTGAACAAAAGGGCTTATTCCTGAGCAGGAGCATCATAGTTCTTGCGCAAGAAGCACTGATTTCATACATGAGAACGTCAGCATACTTGCGTAAGAATACACGGCCAGTATAGACAGGAAGCAAGTTTTTGCACCAGAGCGGCCACTTTGGCGCAAGACTGCGCCAGTGTAGACACAGCCAATGGGAGGGAGGGAGGGGGGCAGGGGCAGGGAATCAGCACTGGCTCAGCATGTCTGCATGGTTTGGGGAAAGGTGCAGGGAAATTGAGCTCATCTGGGTTGCAGAGTGGGGAGATCCGGGGAGCTAGGCTGGGCTGTGGGATGGGGGTGTGTGTGTGGAGCTCAGAGCTCAGTTTGGCTGCAGGAGGAGGAAGGTTCTGGGAACCGGGACTAGACTCAAGGGGCGGGAGGGGCAGGGAATTGGCGCTTGGCTCAGCAGTTTTGCAGGGGTTGGGGGAGGTGCAGGGAAACGGGGCTCAGCAGTCCTGTGGGGGAGGCATGCAGGGAACCAGTGCAGGGCTCAGCTGGGCTGAGGTGGATGGGTGAGGGCATATAGAACAGATGGGCAGCTCAGCTGGGCTGTGGGGGCTGCAGGGAACTGGTGCTGTGCTCCCTTGGATTGTGGGGGATGGTTTTGGGGGAGGTGCAGGAAACCAGCAGGGGTGGGCAGCTCAACTGGGTTGCAGGGGATAGAGGTGCAAAGAAGTCTAGTGGGAAGGAGGAGGGGGCGGGAACCAGGAGCCCTGAAATGACCTCCCCTGGTCCAAAAATCCCTCATCTGGGACAAGTCAGGTCCAGAGGGTGCCAGATCAGGGAGGTCCAACTCCTACCCAAGTCCCCTCCTTGCACCCTCCCTCGTAGCCAGACACGCTACCCCGAATCTGCTCTTGTTCCCTCCCCCTGGCCAGACACCCTACATCCAGCCTGCTTCTGCACCCTACCTACCACCCAGACCTTGCCCCCTTCCGCCCCCCCATCTCCCTCTCAGATCCTGCACCCCATCCCTATCCCGTTCCTTCGCAGCCCTGCCATCCACCCTAGCACCACCTTGTCCCTGGCCCCAACACCCTGCCTCACACCCCAGGACTCAGAACCGCCCCGGCCCTGGCCTCGGCCCCAGCACCCTGCCATCCACGCTAGCACCCAGCAGCACCCTGTTCCTTGTCCCAGCACCCTGCCATTCACCCTAGTGCCCAGCAGGACCATGTCTCTGACCCCAGCATCCCGCCACCTGCCTGCCCCAGCACCTTGGCCCCAGCACCCCGTCACCCAGCAGCACCCTCTCCTGAGCCCCAGCACCCACTTTCACTCTGTCCCCTGCTCCCAGCACATTTGGGACCACATTAGGGAGGCTTGGGGGTCTTTGGAGAGTTGTTGGGGGTTTTTTGCATCTGTTGTTGGGGTTTTTTTGCACTGACCCACAGAAAAGACAAGGAACTCTGGGGTGTCCTTTTAATTTTCTAGCATGTATTCTTTATTTTCATACTACTCTGCTATTTATATTCTGCATTTCTGCAGAAAGTATTAAATTACATACCCCCAAACTGAAACTAACTCTTATTTCTAATTGAACCCATACTGTGCAAAAAGAACATCAAAGACTAGTTCAGGGAAGCCTAAAGGAGATCGTTAAGTCCAGGCTTTGTCTATAATGGCAATTGAGACACAAAGCTTTAGTCATTCGCAGGTGCTTAACTCCTCCTTCCTCCAAGGACAAAAGCTTTTGTCATGGAAAGTACTAGTGTAAACACTGCTTTGTCCCCAGGAGTGGTCTCTTGCCCACAAAGCAAATGCCGCAGGGGAATGGAATTTTTTTGTTGGCAAAAATGCAGACCATGTTTAGGCTGCCGGCAGGGCTGTGTCCACACAGCCATGTCACCAAAAGCTGTGTAATGTAGAGTCTTAGACTACTTAGAGCAGGTCTGCACTTAATGGCAGGTCCCACCATCTGCACTGATGCAGGTGAGCCACTGTAGCTCTTCACTGAAGATGCTCCTACATTGATGGGAGAGTTTCTCTCATCAGTGTAGTTAATGCAACTCCCCAAGCAGTGGTAGCTATGTCTAGGAGAGAAGCTCTCCTGACAACATAATACTGCCTGCTTGGGGAATTAGGTTAATATAACTACCTGCTCAGGTAGGTGAGTTGTTCCAATGGCTGATTACCCTCACTCCATAGGCGCTGACTCTGTGAGTGCTCTGGAGCTGGTGCATTCCTAAGGAATGGTGAGTTCTAAAATGCCTAACCTGTCATCATCCCTATGGCAATTGTGCTCCTGGAAATGGCTGGCATGTCCCTGCTGCCCCTGAGAAGGTCAGAGCAGGGGTTTCCACATGGTCTCCTTGCCTGCAGACACCAGTCCTGCAACTCCCACGATCAATAACGGAGAACCGTGGCCTGTAGAAGCTGTGGGGTTAGTGCCTGTAAATGAGGGGCAGCACGTGGTGCATTGGAGCCATTGATGTACATGCCAGCTGCTTTTAGTGGGTGCCAATCACTCTCTGGCACCTAAGCTCCTTCCTCTGCCCCTTAATCCCTGGGCCTCCAATCGCTCTGAAACATCTGTTTCATGGCGTTCAAAGGCTCTGGAAGAGAGAGGGAGGAGCGAGGATGCAGCATGCTCCTGGGAGAGGATGGAAAGAGGCAGGGCAGAGACAGAGAGTTGGGAGGAAAGTGTGGAATGGGGCATGAAGGGGCTGGATGGAGGTGGAGGGAGGCATGTATGCCTCACACTACTTTTTTAGATAAAAAATATGACTAAGAGCCATTGATTTTGGTGTTGGGAATTTTTACTTCTTACCTGCTGATATTAATAGTCAGAGATCATTATGGTTTTTGTAAATATTGTAGATAGGCACATTGTATAATAAATCCTAGGATCAAAAAAAGTGGTTGTCTTGTTTTTCTGTAGGAAAGAATAAATGTAATCTGTTCTGGATGACTATTAGTATATTAAAGGAAACAAAAGAACAAATAAAGTTTCTTTGAGGGAGCACAGTGTGCATAGCTTGCTCGGTAACAGCTATTTTGAATTAACTTTCAATGATTCTCCTTGCAGATGGACTATGGGGATTTATTTTCTCTTAAACTACGTACACAGGAAAAATGCTGTTCATAGAAAACAGCCCTGTAGTTATACCACACCTACTTGTGCACCACGCAGTGGAATTTTTTCCACCATAGTTTAATTTCTATTATGGATCAGAAAATGTTTAGATTTTGATTTGCAGTAGTACAGTATTCTGGTCCATTTGCTTTGGCATAGACAAGAAGAGTTTCTGTAGCCATGTTGTTCCTAGGATATCTTTTATTGGACCAACTTCTGGTCAGGTTTGCCAACAGTCCCTTTTTTCATCTCTGTACAACAAGATCCAGCGTCCCTGAGTGCTGCAAAAAAGCAATAAAAAAACCCCTGATAATATAGGTGAATACTGTTGATTCTTTATTATTTATTAATATCTGTGTAAGCTTAAAGAAAGCTTGTCTCTTACCCACATAATTTGAGCCAATAAAAAAGATTACCTCACCAAGCTGGTCTTTTTAAAAGACAAGAGGAGGTTTTTAGTTAGTGCAGCTGACAGCAGAACTGTGGCTGGAACAATTTGTACAGTGTGGGGGAGCGAATGAACCAAACTGTAAAACCGGTGTGTGATGGAAACCACTTCAAGTCAGGAATGGTGGCAACATCCCCAGGATCGCTGGTTCTAGCACTTATGGTTGTATGTTAGCAGTAGCTGAATAACTTGACAGGCTGAGAAATAACTGTCTGTCCGTGTAATCTGAGGCATTCTTGTATTTCATTCAAGAAATTGCCATTAATTTACTACATAAAAGGAAGTAGATTATGTGGCACAGCCAATAGGCTGTGTGTCCAGGAGCTGTGACTATGCACACGGGCACAGAGGAGCTACTGCTTGGCTATTTGAGTTAATTATGCACTGGGTTGCTGCACACAGGTCATGTTTGGGGAGCTTGTGAAAGCAGCCTTGGCTGAGCAAGCAGAAGTGCCGTGTGCAAAGCTTAGTAGTGCTGCATGCAGTTTGATGAGTGCAAAGGGATGCCAATTGGTGGGAAGTGTTTAGACCGGGTGTAAGAAAATACAGTTGAGTGCAGCATGCTGCTTAGCTATAAAGGGGGCAGATTAGAAATAGGAGATCACCCTGAATGGATAAGAAAGAGAACATTGATGTGGAGGGACAGAACTTAATAACATCTCTTAAAAACTTCCATTTGGCATTACAATATTTGAACCCTGGAAAGGTAATGGAGAGTGAATCAAACCGTGATTTTAAAAGGGACCAGTCCACTTTGGCTACTTTAAACAACAAAAATGTAACCCTGGTGACTTTTCATAAGCGGCAGTCATCTAATACTATGCCTGCACTACTGATGGTCAGTGAATCCCCCAAGTTAGGATCTCCTGGAAAAATAGGCAACTGTTCTCAGAAAGAAGAGAAAGTTTCACAGAATTACTCTGTGGTGGGAGCATCAGAAGACAGCAGCATGCATGTAAGTTTGCAAGCAAATGTACTGGAGCAGTGTGTGTGTAGTGTATTGGGTACATTATCCCTTTATATGTAATAAATTTGTTAGGATCCCAGGAATGCCGAAGTATAAATAATGCCTATAAAATCATTGGATTTTCTCACATAAAAAATTGCTGTGCAAGTGCAAAGTACTCTGAAATTTTCTGAAAGATCATCTATAAGTGTAAAGTATTAAAAATATTAAGCAAATGTTTCCGGTTCATCTGAAGAAGTGGGTTTTATTCTCCAAGGTGCCACAAGACTACTTCATTTTAAAGTTACAGACTAACATGACTATCCCTCTGAGACTTTATAAAATGTATTAACCTTCTTTCTTTTTAATATATTTATATTAGGAGATAGGGATCTATTTATAGAGTGAGAGAAATGGAATGAGAGGCATTATCGTAATTATAGATCAAGTTTACATGTGATCTATACAAGTGATTCCAGCAAAGGTTCAAGGTAGCATAATTGCTATAACTGCCTTCTCAGTCATGCTTGTCTGTAACTGTATCATAGTTTTGTACAATAAATCTTATTACTAGGGAGTGCTGTTTCATTCTGAAAAACCTGAACTTGTAAAACGCGGTTGTGATTCAAACTAAAAATATAGAAGGCACAGTGTTAATACTAAATTGCACATAAATGATAACATGCATCTGACGAAATGGGTCTTTGCCCACAAAAGCTTATGCTCTAATAAATCTGTTAGTTTATAAGGTGCCACAGGATTTCTCGTTATAAATGATAACAGTGTAACTTGACTCATAGTCTGGTGTTTTTAAACTGACAGGATTTTTAAAAATGATTTATCTTTTAAATCCGTATATGTTTACACTTAGGTTTAGGGTGACCATCAAACTGGAATGAAATGACAATTTGAATTAACTTGGACAGGCCAAATAAACCCTTTATATTCAAATTCCTGAAAACTTTTACTCGCTCTAGTTGTTTTATGGAACACATCTATAATAAGAGAAACAATCATGACATTAGATTAGTTTAGTTCTGCCAATTTATCTTTTTTATGTGCTTGGTTCAGGTGTTTACTATGGTGGATCCATCGACTGCTAATGATGTCACAGACATGAAAATCAGGCTTTTTTCATTCCAATTTTAATTCCCTTCTGTCCCAATGTAAAATTTGCTGAAAGTAATCAATTTTTAAACTAAAACTGATCCCTTAGAGGCTTTAAATATGCAGTATATGTATATCAGTCTAGTATGACTTGCTACAATTACTTGATTTTCTTTGCCTTCTTTCCCATTGGTAAAATGGGGGTGACAGCACCTACTTCCCAGAGATGTTACAAGATTTAGGTAGTAAAGTGATTTGAAGCTATAATGTCGTGGTCACCAACCAGTAGATCGTGATCTACCAGTAGATCTCAGGGGCTCTAAGAGTAGCTCTTGAGCCCTCTCTGAACTGCACGCCTGCGCAGTACATTTACATTAGATTTCCTCATTTGAGGAGCAGCTGCTCACCGAGCAACAACACAGGTGAGTGGCTGCGAGGAATGGTGGGAGCTGGGAGGCCGGAAGGGCTGAAACACCCCAGCCAGCTGACTGTGGCTTTCAGCTGAAAGAGGCTGCCCTGCACTCCAGCTGATCGGCGGCTTCTCCTCTGCGCCTGCCCACATGGAATTTGGTGCACCCTGGCTGAGCGCCATGGCCAGCTGGCTGGGCAGCTGTTTCTCTTCCCTCCAGCCCGGCTGCCCTGCGCTCAGCCCGGGAAGCTTGCTCCAGCACAGCTGGAGCTAGGCGCAGCCTCCCTGGGCTGAGCACAGGGCAGCCGGGCTGGAGGGAAGAGAAGCAGCTGCCCGGCCAGCTGGCCATGGTGCTCAGCCAGGGTGCACCACGCTCCAAGTGGGCTGGTGCAGAGGAGAAGCTGCCTGGCCAGCTGACTGTGGCCTTCATCCCAGAGGAGGCTGAACCACACTCCAGCTGATCGGGCGGCTTCCCCTCTGCGCCTGCCCATGTGGAGCTTGGTGGCACCCTGGCTGAGCGCCATGGCCAGCTGGCCGGGCAGCCACTTGTCTTCGCTCCAGCCCTGCTGCCCTGAGGTCAGTCCGGAGGGAGCGTGGATCGGAGGCTTCCCTCCGTGGCTGGTGTAAGGAACTCCCTGCCCCCAACCTTTTCCCTCTCCTCTGCCCCAAACTTGTCCCCCACCCTCCTGGCCCCCTGTTCCCTCTCCCTTGCCCCCCCACCCCGCTGCAGAAACCTGCCCCCCCTCTGCAGAAACTTGTCCCCTGGCACCCTGCCCCCCCTGCAGAAACCAGTTCCCTCTGGCACCCCGTCTCCAACTGCAGAAACCTGTCCCCCTGCTCCCCTCTGCAGAAACCTGTCTCCCCCTGTACCCTGTCTCCTGATGCAGAAACCTGTCCTGGCACCCTGCCCCCTCTTCCCTGCCCCCACTGGCACCCTGTTCCGTGCCCCAGAACCCACTAGCCCCCCTCCCCAGTACTGTGTCCCCTGCTCCCAAATGACTTTTCTCTGGGTCAGTGACCCCTGACTCAAGGCAAGTTCCCTGCCATTCTCATAAATAAAGACAATGCAGAAACTTTTTGGCTGTGTCTAGACTGCATCCCTTTTCCGTAAAAGGGATGCAAATTAGACACATCGCAATTGCAAATGAAGTGGGGATTTAAATCCCCCCCACTTCATTTGCATAAACATGGCTGCCGCTTTTTTCCGGCTCGGAGCTTTGCCGGAAAAAAGCGCCAGTCTAGACACGGATCTTTAGGAAAATAAAGCCTTTTCCGAAAGATCCCTTATTCCTCTTAAGGGATCTTTTGGAAAAGGCTTTATTTTCCGAAAGATCCGCGTCTAGACTGGCGCTTTTTTCCGGCAAAGCTCCGAGCCGGAAAAAAGCGGCAGCCATGTTTATGCAAATGAAGCGGGGGGGATTTAAATCCCCGCTACATTTGCAATTGCGATGTGTCTAATTTGCATCCCTTTTACGGAAAAGGGATGCAGTCTAGACACAGCCTTTGTGTTTAACATAGTATTTTATTTAAAAATGAAGCCTGGCCAACAAACCCCCAATTGGGGCCAAGCCCCCATCTGGCCACAACCACTCCTGCATTCCCCCTTCCCCAGACCCTAGATCTGAGCCTATCAAACACTGGAACCCCCTGCCCTCAGCCCCTCACATACCCCAACCCAAATTCTTGCACCCTCACATCCGCAAGCCTGTGGCTTGCTTAGTATCCCAACACTGCCCAGCCTGGAGCCCCCTCCCCGAGCCAGCGTCCCCTTCTCCATCTCCTCCTGAATCCAGATTTCCTCCCAGAGCTTGCACCTCTCACCCCTTCCCACACCCAAATCCCTCATTCCCACCCCAGAGACTACACATCCTGTCTCAACACAGTAAGGGTCCAGCTAGACTGCAGGAGTTTTTCAGGATTCTGGAGATATCCCAGAAAAACTCTTCTGCATCCAGGGTTGCATTTGTTCTTCCGCTTTTTTAGTGGAAGAGCAAACAGGCTCTTTTGGTCACCCCTATATTCCTCTTTCCACAAGGAACAAGGTGGCTTCCAAAAGAAGGGTTTTTTTTCTGACATTTGGTCCAGTCTAGACAGGCCAAATGTTGGAAAAACCTCTTCCTACAGAAGAATTTTTTTGTTTTCTTAAAAAAAACTGCAGCATAAGGATTGGGGATAGCAAGTGATGGAGAGGAGGAGAATAGAGAGGGCAGGGCTTCAAGGAAGGGGCGGGGTGGTAGATCTTGGCTTGGTCTGTCATTTAAAAAGTGATCTTGGGTGTAAAAAGGTTGGAGACCACTGCTATAATGGATCATATAGAGGTGCCACTCTTCTTCTCCTGAAGGATGAATTCCACTGAATAATATTGAGCCTCCTGGTTGTATTTTTTAAAAGGGTCAAGGAATGTACCAGGTATGTACAGCTGTTATTGGCTACTAGTAACAGCGAATAATAATAGCAGCCATAACTATTTGTTAAAGGTTTTTCCTTTGGGTTACTATACTAGGTTGAGAGTGAAGGGAGGAAAGAAGTGTCTATGTGAATCCTCATGACTGACAAAACAAAAATAGTTTTACTAATTAAAATGTCATTTTTATTTGTAAAGTGGCTGATGGCTTATTACAGATTGAGCTGGTAGCACCTCCTTGTGGTTTAAAGTAAAAGGTTCGGAAATGTGGCTAGTCCCAGGGAGGCGCAGAAACAGGCAAACTATTACTAAATATCTTTTAAACTTTTATTAAAGGGCTTCTACATATAAATTATTATTTTATCAATTTCTTACATACGTAGGCACCAAATAATTATTAGAATGTCCAATAAGCAAAATGCAATACAGTAAAGAAAATTCCCTGAGGTTTTTCTAAATCCCAATAGTTGTTAACAAGGGACCAGGGATTATTAACAGTTACATTTACATCAGTCTTACTTATAAGACTAATCATTAATCTAAAACTTTTAACACTACTATTTAACAATATCTCTAAACAATTTCAGATAACAATACTTACATTTAACAGACACACAAACTACAACAACAACATATTTGGTATTCGTTATGTTTGGTATACGTTACGCTCTACAGGAACTAGTTTGGTTCAGTGAGTGGGAGGTGGCCCTCGGGTGATCAGTCCTCGGACCTGGCTCATATTCCGCCATCCAATGTTTATTCGGGATTCCTCAATTTGATATAGGAGGGGTAGCTGTTTTATAGAGAGAGCTTTTGCACGCTTTGTGTGATAGGCTAGCAGACCCTGTCTGTTAAGTGACAGGAGTAAGGGGGTGAAATGGTTTCCTGTTTTTCCTTTTCTGCCTTATCGGGCATGGCACAGTCAGCACAACCAGCACGAACTTTACATGAACTTTTCAGGTCTGGTTTTGGTTCCTGTTCGTCGCTGATCTTTAAGTTACATAGTGTAATGGTTTTTCATCAAGGGGAAGTTGATGTTTTGCTTAGATGGCAATACGCACGAGAGGCCTGCCCAGCAAAGAGCCTGCTTCCACACTCCTGTTATTGGGGAGAAGGGAGGAGGAGTATATGAAAATCCCAACTGCTAGGCTGGGGGATAAATAATCTCAGAGAAGGCGAACATCCATGTGCTCTGCGATTTGTGAAGGGGTTTGATACTGATGCATTTCCTGCTTTCTTGTGAGTTGGCAGGAGGCAGTTTCCCAAGAATAAGGCCAGCAAGGGGAATGGAAGACGCCACTTGTGTTCTCAGTGCACCTGATGTCCCAATGGGGCTCTTTCTCCTGGTTTTGCTACTGATAGGTCACCCAGAAAAGCTGGTGCTTAGTGAGATGGCATGGGGGGAATGGATGGCCTTATGGTTAAGGCACTGGACTGTCTCCCAAATTGGGTGAGGAGTAAATAACGAAGAGGACAAGTAACTCATCTAGCAGCTTTCTCAGTGGGCCCACTGACCACTTTGCGAAACACTGATTTAGAAAAACTCTTGCCTAGAGAAAGTTAAAATAACTTCAGATACAAAAAAATGATACATGCATACAAATAGGATAATCGTATACAGACAATCATAACCTTTCCAATGACCTCTCACATGACTTGACTTGCAATCAATATATCAAAACTATATAATAAACATATAATACTCTCACTGTGAAGAATATAGAGTGCAGTATCACAGAAATATTTCCTTTTATCAGGTTTGAATTTGAAAGCATCATGTTATTGTACTAAAGGGTACCCAATCAGACTATGGCACTGAATAGTGCACATCTTTAATTTTAATTGTAACATCATGGAAATTAGTGCTGGATCAAACCATGGGCTGCCTAATCTAATATCCTGTGTCTCATAGTGAAAAATCCAAAAAAACAAGTGGATGACTTAGAATAATCTGCACAAAATGGAAATTACCTATCAATTGCTGGTTTATCTGAAGCATGAATCAGCCCCCTTCTGTGGAACAAAGAAAGTTGTTTTATACTTGTTTTTATCCTTCTAATGAGAAGTGCGGTTGAGCCTGTACTGTTTTTCCTCTATTCCATTTCCATATTCTAGAAGGAATTTTTCAAGCTCTTTCTTGTTTTTCTTCATTCTTGGCAAGCAGTAGGGGCATGAATGATTGGGACTCTTGTAGATTCAAAGATCAAGTGAGTCTTCAAAGTATCCCTCTGTTGTAAATCATTGTGAGCATGACATAATACTGCAGGAAACAGCGTAGTGAAAGTATGTTCAGTGACCACAGAGAGCTTTCATTTTAAATAAACATACCGAGGGCTCATAGATCGCTTCACATTTGATTTTGTGAATATTTTAAATATATATGTTAGATACTCAGCTTCTCCTTAAATTATTGATAGCATTTGATGACAATATTGCTGTTTTAGAACTCAAAAGTTACATCTATTTTATTTTGTTTTGTTTTTTTTCTTGCACTTCAGGCTTTGTCTAAGTCTAGCTCCCCTGTGAGTTGTGTATGGGAACCAACCATGAAGCAGAATTTTGCCTTTGACAACATTGGCTATGAGGGGAAGGCAGAAAATATGCCCTCTCTGTCTCCTCAAACAAGCACTGTCACAGTCAATATTTTGGGTATGACTTGCCAGTCTTGTGTGCAGTCTGTAGAGGACAGGATTTCCAAGGTGAAGGGCATTGTGAGTACTAATGTCTCCCTTGAACAGAGCAATGCTTTAGTAAAATATATGCAGTCAGAAATAAGTCCCGAAGAGATTTGCCAGGAAATTGGAGACATGGGCTTTGATGCCAGCATAGCAGAAGGCAGAACTGCAGCAGCATCTGTAAGACTGACATCTTTGAGAGAAGCACTAATAAAGTTGCGGGTAGAAGGTATGACATGCCAATCTTGTGTCAGTACCATTGAAGGAAAGATTGGAAAACTACATGGCGTGCTGAGAATCAAAGTATCCCTCAGTAACCAAGAAGCGGTCATTGCATACCAGCCTTACATCATTCAACCTGAAGACCTCAAAAACCACATAGATAGCATGGGCTATGAAAGCACTATTAAGAGCAAGCTAGCTCCATTAAAGCTTGGTATGACTAATCTAGAACGTTTACAGACAAGCACAAAGAAATCTCCTTCCAGCCTGAACAATAGCAATGTGGAGCTAGTGGTGGGCAAAATGAATAGTACAACGTCAATGACACTGGGAATAGAAGGAATGCATTGCAAGTCTTGTGTCAAAAACATTGAAGGGAATATACCAGGTCTTCCAGGAGTACAAAGTATTAAAGTGTCATTGGAACATAAAAATGCTGTTGTGGAATTTAACCCAAAGGTAATTACCCCAGTAGCTTTGCAGCAAGCCATTGAGGCCCTTCCACCTGGTAACTTTAAAGTGTCCCTCCCTGATGTAATGGAAACAAGTAATGGAGAGCTTTTATCAAAAGCAGCATTTTCATCATCTCCGTTTGGTAGCACTCGCTCTGGGGATCAACTGACAAGCACAACTATATTTAGTATTGATGGAATGACCTGTAGGTCGTGTGTACAGTCCATAGAAAGCACAATGTCCCAAAGGAAAGGGGTACAACATATATCTGTTTCGTTAGCTGAGAAGACTGGAACAGTATGCTATGATTCAGCGGTGACTAATTCAAAAGAGTTAAGAGATGCCATAGAAGACATGGGATTTGATGCTTCCATTCTCACAGGTACAGTGTATGTTTTCTATAAGTAATATTGTAAGATAGGAGAAAATTTTAAAAATGTATTTCTAAAATCATAGAATCATAGAACTGGAAGGGATCTTGAAAGATCATCAACTCCAGTCCCCTGCCCACACGGCAGGACCAAACACCATCTATATCATCCCTGATAGGTGTCTGTCTAACCTGCTCTTAAATATCTCCAGTGATGGAGATTCCATAACCTCCCTAGGCAATTTATTCCAGTGTTTAACCACCCTGACAGTTAGGAACTTTTTTCTAATGTCCAATTTAAACCTCCCTTGCTGCAGTTTAAGCCCATTGCTTCTTGTCCTATTATCAGAGGCTAAGGAGAATGATCTCCCCTCCCCCGCTTTCTCCCTGTGACACTCTTTCAGATACCTGAAAACTGCTATCCTGTCCCCTCTCAAGCTTCTCTTTTCCAAACTAAACAAGCCCATTTCCTTTGGCCTTGCCTCATAGTTCATGTTGTCTAGACCGTTCGTCATTTTTGTTGCTTTTCTCTGGACCTTCTCCAGTTTCTCCACATCTTTCTTGAAATGTGGTGCCCAGAAGTGGACACAGTATTACAAATGAGGCCTAATCAGTGCAAAAGTAGAGTGAAAGAATGACTTCTCATGTCTTGTTCACAAAACTCCTATTAATGCATCCCAGAATGATGTTTGCTTTTTTTGCAACAGGGTCACAGTGACTCATATTTAACTTGTGGTCCACTGTGACACCTAGATACCTTTCTGCACTACTCCTTACTAGACAATCACTTTCCATTCTGTATGTGTGAAACTGACAGCACCAAAAGTAGAGATGGGACCTACTGATGGGACAAAACAAAAAGTTGTATGAAAGCCATCAAAATTCTTTGCTGATTAAAATAGCATCTAAGGATCTTCGCTCCGTGGACTTTGATTTAGCAAGTCTAGTAAAGACTGGCTAACTTGAACTTGGAGCGTACCCCTGAGCAAACCTCTCGTGGTAGGGACGCCTGCCGCCAAACTGGCTGTGTCTGCTGCAGCTGCAGCAGCAGCTTCTCACTTGGCCCCAAGCTGCTGCAGCAAGAGAGGGCTAGGGATGTCCTCTCTCCTCAGGGCAGCCTGCATACTGAACCCCTTTTCCCCAGCCTCACTTGTGACTAAGGAAACCAAGATGACAAGGCCAATAGTCATCCTGTCTTTTGAAATACCTTGGATATTTCTGTTGTTAAATGTGTTTCCAGTTTGCTGCTTTGAAACGTTTCATCATGTTCTGCTAACCCATGTTAATTCTACTTATTCTGTGTTTATTCTAGATACTCCCACTTGGAAATACATGGATCAACCTCTTTTCAGGGATGCTGCGAATCAGCCTAATGCTTGGGAGTCAGCTTCCCAGAAAACAGAAAAAGGTTCTGAACCATCTCTTCAAGGCTTCATGTCTGATGCCCAGCCAAAGAATTTTTACGTTGCTAGTCCAAAGCTGCCCAGTGCAGCGACAACAGAAAAGTGCTTTATGCAGATCACAGGCATGACCTGTGCATCATGTGTGTCAAACATTGAAAGAAATCTGCAAAAAGAAGATGGTAAGATGTCAACCATTCTCTAAAGTCCTGGGATCTTCTGGAAGTGAAAGATACTGCATTCCCTCAATAGTAATTAATACCTAGCTTTTAACATCCATAGATCTCAATGTGCATCACACAGGTCACCAGCTTTCCAGTATCATCCCACTTTACACATGGGAAAGCGGATTCTCTAGGGCTATGGCTACACTACCGTTTTTTTTTAGGAAGAGGATATGCAAATTGCGCTTGCATTTGCATATCTTCTTCCACATCTTTTTGCAGAAGAGGTTTTGCCAATAAAAAGCCCCGTGCTGTTTGTCGGAAAAAAAAACCCCTCTTTCGCAATATCCTGTAAACCTCGATTTTTGAGGAATAAGGGATCTCGTGAAAGAGGGTTTTTTCTGACAAATGGCCCCAAAAACATGGGGCTTTTTATCGGCAAAACCTCTTCCACAGAAAGAATCGGAAGAAGATATGCAAATACGAGCGTGATTTGCATATCCTCTTCTGCAAAAAAAAAAAAAACAAAAAACCCAGCAGTGTAGCCATAGCCTAGGAGGGAAGTGACTTGTCCAAGGTCACCCAGCAGGACAGTGGCACAGTCTGGAATTGAAACAAAGTCTCCTGATCCCCAGTCTACTAGTCTCCTAAAGCTCTGTTGTTCTTATCCAGGTTTACATGTGTTTTTGTGGTTAGATGTAATTAATACTCTTATTTACATAATTACATACTCTCATTGATATTAGCCATACTACTATATTCAACCTGTCAGTGACTGTACCAGTTGGTGGATATACTGGATAGTAGTGATAGGTGGTGGACAGACCCATAGTAAGAAGCAGCCTTATCCCAAAGAGTATCCAATCTGATTGTTATCTTTTTCCAATGGGAAGTGCATGAATAAATTAAAGGGAATAATGTGTATCTTGAGAAAAGGAAGCTTTTGTCCTATTTTGTCAAGATCCTCGTGCATAACGCTGGAGTGGAGAGAGTGATTATTGCTACTCAGTATCCATGCATTATATTACTGGGGTGCTCCTTGGTTATCAATTGCATTTTATGTGCCTCAAAGGAGGTATAGTGTCTAATATAACCCAATTACTTCCATTGCAGGTATCATTTCGGTGCTAGTAGCACTGATGGCAGGAAAAGCCGAGATAAAATACAAGCCTGAGAGCATTCAGCCCCTTGAAATAGCACAGCTGATCCAGAACTTGGGCTTCAATGCTACAGTCATAGAAGATCATACTGGCACAGATGGCACTATGGAGCTTATTGTGAGTATCATGGCTAGGAATGTAAAGGGTTAGGGGTTCGAGTACAAGTTGGACAGGAATGTCTCTTTGCAAATGAGTCTATTTTAGTGGTTATGTTTTCAGTCAGCATCACAGCTGTGCAGGGATGTAAAAGGTTCAGTAGTAAGTCTCACCCTTAACAGGTGAGGTTTACCAGTTCCAGATAACTGGTAGGGGCTGGAGCAGCTCCCTGCCCACCCTGGGCGAGAGGCTGCTGCAGCAAGGGGCCCACCACAGGCAGGGATTGCTCTGACCAGTTGGCCGGAGCATCCCCTGTCTGTGGCAGGGCTGGCTCGGCTGCTCTGCAACAGGTTACACGCTCTGGCTCCCTGGAAATGAGGCTTGCAGGAGCTCAGAGCCCACATCGAAGCCTCTCCAGGAGCAGGGCCAGCAGTCCTTGTCAGCCCCGCTCCCTGGGAGGCGGCTTCGCTGGAACAGTGAAGCCTTCCCGCCCAGGAGTGAAGTCAGCAGCCCGTGCCAGCCCCACTCCTAAGGAGGTGGCTTCACTGCAGGCTCTGCAGTATAAAGCAAAGCTGAACTTTATACTGCAAAAAGAGCCTGCAGCACATGTAAACGTAGAACTAAGATTTATTTGGTGGGTACACAGGTAACCTTTTAAAATAACTTTTTACATCCCTAGTGCTGGCTGATGATGATTTCCTTAACTAATAAAATGATTCTAAAGGGCAAAATTGTTTCTATGTATTAGGTAAAGAAATAGGAACAACTACCCAAGTGTACAGAAGAGCCTTTGCTTGGCAGGAAAACACCGCACTCCTCATGAATACAGTGCAAACCTATTTTTTGTCAGTTTCACAAGCAATGTAAACTTTTTCTTAACTTTGAAAAGTCCCAATCAATCAGCATTAACACATCTTCAGACTTGTTAATGCTTTTTTCTTTTATGGCTAGAATAATGGTGATCAAATGCATAATAATTAGAGCCCTGGAGCTCTGCGGATATCTGCTTTGTATCTGCTGATGCGGTTGTATTGTTTGCCCTGTTTGTGGTTCATGGATTGGATGCAGATCTATATTTTTGTATCCATGCACTCTTAACAGTGAGACAGGGTAAAAGGTGGCATGTGTTAGTATGGATTGAAAACAAGTTAATTATTGCAG
The DNA here is from genome assembly GCF_049634645.1 of Pelodiscus sinensis. Classification (NCBI taxonomy): domain Eukaryota; kingdom Metazoa; phylum Chordata; order Testudines; family Trionychidae; genus Pelodiscus; species Pelodiscus sinensis. Next base: position 291,642,378 of record NC_134711.1, on the reverse strand, counting down.
ATGCAGATTGGATGTGGATCCACATTTTTGTATCTGCATAGATGTTTATTAATAACAGCTGAAACTTCATGCAAAGATTGTATATACACTTTGCAAAATGTTTATACAGGGCCAATTACTACTATGCCCTATTTCCATCTTCTGAAATAAAGGCTGATTCTCTGCTTCTCCCTCCCTTCACCAGTCCCGCATTGCTCTCAACTGTAGAGATCACTAACTGCATTTACATTTCTGTCTTCAGATTACGGGGATGACTTGTGCTTCTTGTGTTCACAATATTGAATCCAAACTAACCAGAACTAATGGCATCTTCTATGCCTCAGTAGCACTTGCTACCAGCAAAGCTCACATCCAGTTTGATCCTGAAATCATTGGGCCTCGAGATATTATACGAATTATTGAGGTAAGTCATTAAAACAAGCCAGTATAAAATATACGGTGATGTTAAAACAAATGGAAGTGACTAAAAGTGCCGAAAGGCTTACTGACATTTGCAGCTTTAGATAAAGTACACTTTCCTGTATGGGAAACAGCCAGTAGTGTATGGTCAGTGGGGGCTACATACTTCAAAGGGTAGCCATCAGGGACATTCACCATTTCAGTGGGTTTTTTTTAAAGTATCAATACCCAGTACAAGTGTGATGCACCCCTTTGTTACTGCTCAGTGTGCTGCATCAGGGACTTTTCTGAACTGCAGATAGGCCAATAGAACATTTCCTCAAATTCCTCTCCACAGGAGACTCTGAGAGCATTAAACCCAGGTAAATACCCCTTTGAAAATGTACAGTAGAACCTCAGAGTTCCAAATACCAGAGGGTATGTCTACACTACCCTCCTAGTTCGAACTAGGAGGGTAATGTATGCATACCGCACTTGCTAATGAAGCCCGGGATTTGAATTTCCCGGGCTTCATTAGCATAAGCGGGGAGCCGCCATTTTTAAATCCCCGCTGCTTCGAACCCCGTGTAGCGCGGCTACACGGGGCTCGAACTAGGTAGTTCGGACTAGGGTGCCTATTCCGAACTACCGGTACACCTCGTTTCACGAGGAGTAACGGTAGTTCGGAATAGGACCCTAGTCCGAACTACCTAGTTCGAGCCCCGTGTAGCCGCGCTACACGGGGTTCGAAGCAGCGGGGATTTAAAAATGGCGGCTCCCCGCTTATGCTAATGAAGCCCGGGAAATTCAAATCCCGGGCTTCATTAGCAAGTGCGGTATGCATACATTACCCCGCTAGTTCGAACTAGCGGGGTAGTGTAGACATACCCAGAGTTACAAACTGACTGGCCTCCTGAGAGGCTGCACAAGTGCACAGCTTACAAGGAACATTGCCCAGGATCAATCCCTGGGGCACTCCCCTTGATGCCAGCAGCCAACCAGACGTTGAGCCATTGATCTCTACCCTTTGAGCCTGACCATCTATCCAGCTTTCTGTCCACCTTATTGTACATTCTTCCAAGCCATGCTTCTTTAATTTGTCAGCAAGACTGCTGTGGGAGACCATATCAAAAGCTTTGCCAATGTCAAGATATATCTTGTCCATTGCTTCTTCTTTGAATGCTTGCTCATGTCCATTCTGATTAGGTGTACGTGCGCTGCGTGCATGGATTCCGGAGCTTTTTTCCCTTAGCAGTATCCATAGGGCCAGCAGGGAGCCCCCTGGAGTGGTGCCAATATACTGGTGCATATATACCCCTGCTGGCCCCTCCACCCCCTCAGTTCCTTCTTACCGCCCGTGAGGGTAGCTGGAGCATGCTTTCAGGCTGTTAGCCTATCTCTTAGCAGTTGTATTTCCTTTATCTGTTGTACTATAGTTAAATTTGTAGTTTTATCTAGTTAACAGCTACTTAAGTACTGTAAATAGTGTAATTAGTTAGATAGGGGAGCACAGCAGGACTCTCCCCGTAAGGGGAGAGCATGCCAGGGCCCCAGGGTTTTAAACCCTGTGCTTCCTGCTCTAAACCTATTCCCTATGGAGATCCTCACTCCCACTGCCTGAAGTGCCTGGGAGAAGCCCATTGAGCAGAAAGCTGCTCTATTTGTAAGAGCTTTAAGCCCAGGACCAAGAAAGAGAGGGACTCCCCGTTGAAGCTTCTATTAATGGAGTCGGCACTGCAGCCCCAGGGCGAGGAGCGCCCCCTCTCCATCCGCAGCACGCCGTCAGCCGCACCTGTGTCAAGCACCAGTCAGAGGCCGATAAGGCGCCAAGGCATAGGTCGCAGTCCCCGACGCCGAGAGGCTCCAAGGGCTCAAGGGGACGCTTAACGGAGAGGAGTGCCCAGAAGGTGCGCCCTAAGGAGGAGCACCTGTCTTCTAAGGCCTCAAAGAAGAGGCGCAGCCCAGACAAGGGCAGGAGCTCGGGTCTGCCCGCAGGGATAGGGGAGGTCCATTGTCCCTCCATCCCAGAAACTTTTGAGGCGGCCCGAGACCTCATTGAGATGGCCGTGGAGGAAGAAGAGGGCCCGGTGCCGCAGGGGCGGACTGCGCTGGTGCAGGGCTCAAGCGCCCCCCAGCAGGCTCTGACAGCTGGGCCGTGGGACTCTCTGGGCGAGGTGCAGGCCTCGGCCCAGCACCAGCAGCAATTCCCGGTGCCAGCAAGAGCACCGGCTCCGGATCCAGGACGGACACTGGTCTCGACCCTGGCCCCCTATCCAGCAGCAGCGGCAGTGGCACGGGGAGCGAGTGCGCTTGCGGCACCGACGACCCCGGTACTTGGGCACCCAACGGCCTATACGGCACCAGTGCAGGGGCCAGCACCGCAGCTGGGCCCGTGAGCAGTGCAGGGGCCCACACCATATTATGTGCCAGTTATGGCACTGCAGCCGGTGCCCTGCACAGCACTGACGCTGCTGTCTCTCCCCGCACCGATCCCAGCTCACGCCCTGGGAGCACCGGTACCGCAACAGACTGCGGTGCAGCAACAAATGGCGGCACCGGTTGCTTATTTACCGGCCTACCAAATGCAGCTGGGCACGGTACCGCCACAGCACGTGCCTCCACTTATGTCCCCACCGGCACCACGTGTGGAACACAGGGGCAAGCCATCGGCCATGGCGGCGCAGCAAAGGGTGCAAGCGTCATTGGCTCCTCCCTGCTTGGCATCGGACTATTCATCGGAGTCCGAGGCTGAATCGGTGACATCAGCCCAGTCATCGTACAGGTCCTGATCCCGTCATAGCTCTTGTTCAACTGTTAGATCGGGTCACCGGGACTCAGCGGACCAGCAGCAGTGGCAGGGACAACCCCAGTGGCCATTCTAAATGCCCTGGGCTTACCACCAGGCCCAGGGGCCCCCTCCTACGGTGTCGGTGGCTGGGTCATCCCGAAGGAGTAGCGCCCCATCAGCCACCCCATTAAGAGCCCCTCCACCTGAGGAGAGCCCGTCCATGGCGACAATGCCTAGGCCTCAAGTAATCGACCAAGGGCAGGAGGCTACGACCCAGCCGGGCTCGGCCCAGATGGGCATTTCGGCTGGAGGGGAACCGGAGGCGCAGCTCGGTGGGGATGAGGTAGTCCCTCCAAGAGAGTCCTCATTGTCATCACCAGACGAAGCTCTGGCAGACTCTGCACCTCGGCCCCCTTAAATGGACGCAAGGGCACACCAGGAGCTGCTCCGAAGGTTGGCAGTTAACCTAGCGGTCCAGCACGAGGAGGTCCACGAGGACCAAGATCTTATGGTGGACATTCTCACGGCAGCGGGCCCTGGGCGAGTGGCACTCCCACTGAATAAAATGGTGGACAAGCTGTCAAAGACTCTGTGGCAGACACCGGCCTCCATTGCGCCGACCCAGAAAGGTGTGGAGAGGCGGTACTACGTACCTCAAGCGGGGCACGAGCATCTTTTCAACCATCTAGCCCCGGGGTTGATAGTAGTGCAGGCCGCGGGGCAGAAGGAGCGTCAAGGGCCTCCGGGCCCCACCCCAAAGGTGAAAGAGCCCAAGAAATTGGACCTGCTTGGTCAGAAGGCCTATGCCACGGGGGGTCTTCAGCTACGTATAGCTAACCAGCAAGTGATGCTGGGGCGTTATGCCTTTAACACGTGGGCAGCAATGCAAAAATTTGGCAGCCAGCTTCCCCCTGAATCCCGACAAGAGTACGGGGCCATGACAGAGGAGGGCAAAGCAGTAGCGTGTACATCCCTCCAGGTGGCTCTGGATGTGGCCGATTCAGCTGCCTGCACTATGGCTACTGGGGTGGTCATGAAGCGTAATGCGTGGCTGCAAGTGTCCGGCATCCCGTCCAAGGTGCAGACCACTATCCAGGACCTACCTTTCGAAGGGTCGGGCCTGTTTTCAGAGCAGACTGACTCCAAGCTTCATAGCTTGAAGGACTCAAGAGCGACACTGAAGTCGCTAGGGATACACACCCCGGCCCCGCAGAGGCGTTCCCTCCAGGCTAGAAGCTATCCCAGACACTTTCAGTGGGGGCAAAGCACTGATAGGGGCCGCAACAATAGCCGCCCCGACCTCTTTAGAGCAGGCGTAGAGGTCCTCGGTCAGACTCCGAGAGAGGCGCAGGGCCGTCACCTGGCCACCAGACTAAGCCTTCATTTTGAAGGTACGCTGGGGAGCAGAGTACCAGTCACACCTATCTACCCACCCTTTGGGTACCGTCTTTCCCTTCTTTACCAGGAATGGGTAAAGATCACGTCGGACCGCTGGGTCCTAGACCTGGTAAAACAGGGGTATGCTATCCCCTTCCTTTCCTACCCTGTCCCCCACTCTCCCTCCCTGTCCCTTTTCAGGGACCCCTCTCACGAGACACTCCTCCAGCAGGAAGTGTCCAACCTGCTGGCACTAGGGGCTATAGAAAGAGTGCCCCCAGAGATGAGGGGAAAGGGTTTCTACTCCTGCTATTTCCTGGTATCCAACGCGAAGGGGGGCATGCATTCCATATTAGACCTACGAAACCTGAACACCTTCATAAGAAAAGCAAAGTTCAGGATGGTGACACTGGCTTGCATCATCCCATCGCTCCAAAAGAGGGACTGGTACGCTGCTCTCGATCTCAAAGATGTGTACTTCCACATTTCAATTTTTCCAAGTCACAGAAAGTTCCTATGGTTCGTGGTGGGACAGGACCATTTCCAGTTTACGGTCCTCCCATTTGGGCTGTGTACAGCCCCGAGGGTGTTTACCAAATGTATGACAGTGGTAGCCGCGTTTCTGTGGCGGCACAGGGTCCAAGTGGACTATTGGCTGCTAATGGGCACGTCTCGAGAACAGGTGCTAGATCATGTCACACGGGCGAGGGCTTTGTTCGGGAGCCTCGGCCTACTCATAAACGACGCCAAATCCTCATTAGACCCCATGCAGGTGATAGACTTCGTGGGGGCCCATTTAGACTCGCCCGCGGGAAAGGCGAGGGACAGATTCCTTGCTATCCGCTCGTTGGTAGCGGAACTACAGGAGTTTCCCACTACAACGGCAAGGACCTGTATGAGGCTCCTAGGCCACATGGCGGCGTGTACTTATGTGGTCCAACACGCTAGGCTGCGCATGCGCCCATTGCAGGGGTGGCTCAAAGTAGCACACAACCCTTTGAGGTCGCCATTGGATGCGGTGGTGACTATACCTCAGGAGATCCTATGCTCACTAGACTGGTAGAAGGACGAGGGCACGATTCACCAGAGCGTCCCCGTCAGTGCAACTGGTCACGGACGCTTCAGACATGGGGTGGGGAGCTCACCTGGACAGCCTCAGGATGCAAGGTATGTGGTTGCCAGGGGAAGTTCCCCTTCATATAAATATCAAGGAGCTGTGGGTGGTCAGGCTGGCCTGCAGGGCGTTCCTTCCCCACTTACAGAACAGGGTGGTGGCGGTGTTGACAGACAACACTACGGCCATGTATTATATCAACAAGCAGGGTGGGACGTGTTCCTCTCCCCTGTGCTGGGAAGCCCTAGAACTGTGGGAAATGTGTGTAGCTCACGGCATTTGCCTAGAGGCCTCTCACCTCCCGGGAACCAGGAACGGGCTAGCGGACAGGCTCAGCCATTCGATTCAGGCACACGAGTGAGTGCTAAGGTGAAACATACTTCACAAAGTCTTCCAGAGGTGGGGGTTTCCCCGTCTGGACCTGTTCACAACACTGAGCAATGCCAAGTGCTAGGAGTACTGTTTGTACATGGGGCACGGTCTGGGTTCTCGGGGCGATGCGCTGCAGATCAGGTGGCCCAGAGGTTTACTCTATGCCTTCCCCCCGTTCCCCCTGATCCACGAGATGCTCATCAGAGTGCAGAGGTTCGGGGTCCAGGCCATTCTGATAGCGCCGGTGTGGCCTTGCCAACACTGGTTTACCACCCTGTTAGATCTAACCATGGAGGGACCACTCAGGCTACCTCTCGTGCCAGACTTAATCACACAGAGCTGCGAGGCTGGGGTAGCACTCCACCCGAGCCTGTCATCCCTGCACCTCGCGACGTGGTTCCTCAGTGGCTCTTGGTTACGAAGTGAGCCTGCTCCAGAGCAGTCCAGGAGGTGCTGTTAGAAAGTAGGAAGCCATCCACTAGAGCTCTTTGCGAGGCTAAATGGAAGAGGTTTACTTTGTGGCTAGGGGGCAGAACGCTTGCTCCGGGTGAAGGGGCGGTCCCGACTGTTCTGGAGTACCTCCTCCACCTGCGGGAGCAAGACCTGGCCTCAGCCTCCCTGAGGGTACACCTGGCGGCTATAGCGGCTTTTCACCCCGGGGAGGGTCAGAGGTCCATCTTTGCTAATCCTATGGTTAAAAGGTTTCTGAAGGGAATTGACAGGATGATGCCATATGAGAGACCACCGGTCTCGCCTTGGGACCTTAACCTGGTCCTGACTGCCCTTATGAAGCCGCCATTTGAGCCTCTGGCATCATGCTCTCTGAAGCACTTGTCTTGCAAGGTAGCTTTCCTAGTGTCCATTACCTTGGCCAGGAGAGTGTCAGAGCTTAGGGCACTGACTTCAGAACCACCCTACATGGTGTTCTTTAAAGACAAGGTGAGGTTGGTCTACACTCGTGGTTTCTACCCAAGGTTGTCTTGCATTTCCATCTCTCCCAGGATATTTACCTACCGGTTTTTTACCCCAAGCCACACGCATCACCCAGGGAACAGGCTTTGCACTGCCTGGATGTTAGGAGGGCATTGGCTTTTTACATAGACAGTTCGTGAGGGTTTCGTAAGTCCCCTCAATTGTTTATTTCAGTGGCAGAAAGAATGAAAGGGTTGCCAGTCTCGGCGCAGCATATATCCTCGTGGATTACTTCCTGCATTCAGCTATGCTACGAAGGTGCGGGTAGGTCACTGCCGTGCATAACGGCCCATTCCATGAGAGCCCAGGCGACGTCGGCGGCATTCCTAGCTCGTGCCAATCTTGGAAATCTGCAGGGCAGCGACATGGTGGTCGGTGCATACCTTTTCCGAGCATTATGCGATTACACAACTGGCCAGGGAGGATGCTGCCATTGGGAGGGCAGTTCTGAGATCTGCAGAAGGATAATTAGGTAGTTAGTCACCTTCCGACCCCCCTCTGGGGGTGGGGGGGGGACATGGCTAGGGATTCACCTAGTCAGAATGGAGAAGGAGAAGGAGAAACAGAAACTTCGTAACTGTAGTTCTTCGTGATGTGTTGCTCATGTCCATTCTGCATTGCACCCACCTCCCTGTGTTGGAAGGAACCGGCAAGAAGGAACTGAGGGGCTGGAGGGGCCAGCAGGGGTATATATGCACCGGTATACTGGCGCCACTCCAAGGGGCTCCCTGCTGGCCCTATGGATACTGCTAAGGGAAAAAAGCTCCGGAATCGGTGCACACGGCGCACGTATACCTAATCAGAATGGACATGAGCAACACATCTTGAAGAACTACAGTTATGAGGTAAGTAACCTCTTCTTTCCCCGTATCCACAGAGCCAGTTCATAGAAGGCAGTCAGATTGGTTAGGCATGACTTACCCTTGGTGAATCCATGTTGTCTGTTGCTGATCACCTTCTTCTCCTTCAAGTGTTTCAAAATGGATTCCTTGATGACCTGCTCCATGATTTTTCCAGGATTACAGGCAAGGCTGATCGCTCTGTAGTTCTCCGGATACTCCTCCTTCCCTTTTTTAAAGATAGGCACTACATTTGCCTTTTTCCAGTCATCTGGGACCTCCCCTGATCACCATGCGTTTTCAAAGATAATGGCCAATGGCTCTGCAATCATGTCAGCTGACTCTCTCAGCATCCTTGGCTGCATTAGATACAGCCCCATGAATTTGTGTATGTCAAAAGTCTTCTACAGAAGTCTTCAACCTGTTCTTTCACTAGCGAGGACGGCTTTTTCCCAGCTTGGGATCACCCTCCCCTTTGTCCACCAGATCTGTTTCTAGGTGTTGAGTTGTGGAGGGAGTGAGATCAGGTAATGGCGTCACTCCCCCTTTTGTATAGTTTCTTCCATCTTGCTGGAAAGGTCTTTGCTGTGAGGTGGATTAGTCCACCGCCATGGCATGAGTGCTTCCTCCAGGAAATCTCTAGGATAGTGGATTCTTTTCATGATGGGTATTGAGCCATTAATGCTGTCTGGCTACGACGTTATTGTACCTTATAGGTTGGTTGTGGGAGGTCCCAACTCACAACCTATTTCAGTAATATATTCTGCAATACTTCATAATCTCACCAACAATCAGAAGTGAATGTAAGCCAATGCAGTGCACAGGTAAGACGGTGGCTGAGGGAGAGTAGCGTCTGGATAGTGCCAGCCACCATACACTGGCAAGGTTCCCCTCTATGTCTGACTTCTCTCCCAACAAGAGCTGAAACCACCACCACCCTGTGGCCCCCAGTCCTTGTGCTGGAAGTTTCTATGTGTGCGGGGGTGCAACTGAGTGGTGGTGGTTTCAGCTTTTGAGGGGGAGGGGTGCCAGATGTGGAGGGGTGGGTCACCCATGCCCAGCAACCGCATGGAAACCTTACCTGTATGTGTTGGCCAGCACCATCCAGGGCCCCAGCCTTGGTGGCCCTGAGCCAGCACCCACAGTCTATGGGCGGAGCAACCACCGCACACCCAAGCTCCAGCTCTGAAGCTTTGGCAACATGGTCCCTGCTGCCCTGGCCACCTCTGGGATCCAGTGACCAGGCAGTGCAGTTGCCCCTTGCCCAGCCCTGAGCTTCCTGCACTCCATACCACACTTAAATTTCTTACAGGTGCTGTCCCCAAGTGGGTGTTGCAATAAGACAATATCTGTAAGAAATTTAAGCTACTTTCACCCCTGCATACAGTGATAGCACATACAATCCCACAGAATATTAATGTTCGGCTTTTAAAATTATACCTCAGTAGGCATCCTTTGTATAAAACATATCCAAATTATATAATGGTGGTGAGTATGGGGGTTCCAGGATGATGCTTAGAGATACAGTGTGTCACATGAACAGCCTCCAATCCCAAAGTATTTATAACTCTGAGGTTCTGTTGTACCTCAATTTTAATTGGAATGGACTCCCATAGTTCAGAATAATCAGTGACACAATAGATGTTCAGAGCAGACTCTTAAAGCAAAACACCTTATAATATGCCTCTAATAAAATAATACCAGCTCACAGTAACCGCTGTGTTCATAAAATCCTGTTACAAAGTGCACTGCCATCACACCAGTTTTGTTAGGGATGCTTTTCATTTTATCCAGGGGGGCAGAAAGGGAGCATAATTTTTCTGTGAAGTGTATGGCAGAAAATACTATGACAAGGAAACAGATTGTACCAATATCAGTTACATTAATTTTGTGCCCTAGGATATTTCTTCAGAGAGTTTTTCTGAGCTGCACAATTGATATAGCCTGACAGTGAGTTGCCATGTAAATGGTGGGGGTAACAGAGAAAAGGTACATTAAAGTGGTGGTGGTTCTGTAAATCAAATCTTACTATTGGCCTTTCAGATAATACCAGCTACCAAGTACAAATGTACTGGTGGCGTTTTTATTCCAGCAGCTCTGCAAATTTCCACTCAGAGTTCAGGCCCAGTTGTGCTGGGCACAGTACAGGCAGTCCCCGACTTACGCGGATCCGACTTATGTCGGATCCGCACTTACGAACAGGGCTTTCTCGCCCCGGAAGTCGGGGCGAGAAAGCCCCGTTCGTAAGCTGCTCCGGTGCCCCTGGTCTGCTGGAGACCGTCTCCAGCAGACCAGGGGCACCGGGCGGGTTCCCGCGCTTCTGAGGCTTTGCCAAAGCAAAGCCTCAGAAGCGTGGGGAACCACCGCTGCTGCCGCTTCAGTCCGGGTGCCTGTGGTCTGCTGGGGACCGTCCCCAGCAGACCACAGGCACCCGGACTGAAGCCGCAGCCGCGGCGGGGTCCCGCGCCTCTGAGGCTTTGCCAGAGCAAAGCCTCAGAGGCGCGGCACCCCGCTGCCGCTGCGGCTCTGCTCCCCGTGTCCCTGGTCTGCTGGGGGGGGGGGGGGCGCAGCTAGTGTGCTCTCCCTCCCCCCCCCCCAGCAGACCAGACTTTTGTTTTGGACTCTGGGGCAGAGCAGCTGGGGCGCTGCCGATTGGTCCCGCAGCGCCGCTCTGGGCACTACTGGACCAACCCGGCAGCACCCCAGCTGCTCTGCCCCAGGTCCTGATTCAGCCGCTGCTGGTCAGTTTCAGCAGCGGCTGAATCAGGACGCCTGGGGCAGAGCAGATGGGGTGCTGCTGGGTTGCTCCAGTAGCACCGAGGAGCGACGCTACTGGAGCAACCCAGCAGCACCCCAGCTGCTCTGCCCCAGGCGTCCCCAAGTCAGCTTCTGCTGAAACTGACCAGCGCTGACTACAGGAAGCCCCAGGCAGAGTTGCTCTGCCCCAGGCTTCCTGGAATCAGCTGCTGATCAGTTTCAGCAGCAGCTGACTTGGGGACGCCTGGGATTCTTAAGTTGATTCTGTATGTAAGTCAGAACTGGCGGTCAGTTTCAGCAGTGTCTGAATCTGGACGCCAGTTCCGACTTACATACAGATTCAACTTAAGAACAAACCGACAGTCCCTATCTTGTACGTAACCCGGGGACTGCCTTTATAGATGCACAAGGAAAGGCAGTCGCATTTTAATTATTTTAATGTTTTGACTCCTTTCTTGCTGCTGACCATTGCCGGTTCTTGTTGCTTTCTGTGGTGGCATACATCCATAGCACTGTACCGTTAAGGAAATCCTATCAAGGTTCAGAGACTCACCAGATGTATACTCTCCATGTAGTTTGTTTGTTTTCATTTTGCATACAGTAGAACTTCAGAGTTACAGACACCTTGGGAACGGAAGTTGTTCATAACTCTGAACAAAATGTTACAGTTCTTTCGAAAGGTTACAACTGAACATTGACTTAATACAGCTTTGAAATTTGACTCTGCAGAAGAAAAATGCTGCATTCCTTTTATTTTTTTGTAGCTTACATCTAAGATAATACTGTGCTGTATTTACTTTCTTGTGTGTGTGTGTCTACTGCTGCCTGCTTGTGTATTTCCAGTTCCAAAATGAGGTGTATGGTTGACTGGTCAGTTTGTAACTCTGGTGTTCTATTGTATTTGTTTTAAATGTTTCCTGAGTGATGTCTGAGAGGGAATATCTGTCCTTCCATATTCCCAGCTGCGCCCAACATCAAACCTAAGAAGTTTGATTTGTTATGGTTGAGGGTATGTGTAACCTTACTGTCAATGTTTTCTACTCCATTATCAGCCACATAATCCGAGCTCCTCTCATTTTGGCAGGCACTATAAATAAATAAACAGGAAGCATTCACCAAAGTGTCCCCTGTTCTGACATTTCTGATCTTAAATTATATATCCTTTTAGAGGAAGTTTTCATCTGCTGTACATAATGAATCTCAATTAACCAAACTCTTTTGTTTTGTTTTTTAATAAAAAGGGAATTGGTTTTCAAGCTGCTTTGGCTAAGAGAGATCCCAGTGCTCATAATTTGGATCACAAAAAGGAAATAAAACAGTAAGTATGACTGTAACAAAGAGAAGGCCTCTATAGTGTGGCAGGAAATTTGGTTTATGCTTGTGCAAGGCATATTTCAGATGTACTTGCTTAGTGGTTTGCGGTTCAGGTGCTCTTATGCCCATGTAGATTACCTTTCAGTGTTATTTGTAGAGAGTTAGGTATCTGAGACAAGCAGGAGACAAAGGAACTTCTTCGTAAGTGAAAGGTTTAAGCCCTGGTAAGAAGCAATGAATTGGAGCCAATTCTGCCCAGGGCTGAATGGCCTCAGATCCGTCAGGCTATGTCTACACTACAGCGCTATTTTGGGATACCAGAGGTATCCTGAAATAGCTATCCTGCATCTTAACAGCAGACCCATTATTTTGAAATATAATAGGCTTGCTCTTCCAACGCCCCTGTGAACCTCATTCCATGAGTAAGGGACACTTCAGAATAGCGCTTTATTTCATAATTTGGCGCTGTGTAGACAGCACCAAATTACAAAATAAGCTATATTGAAATTGACTCAAAATAAGCTACCCAATTTGCGTAGCTCAAATTGTGTACCTTATTTTGAGCTATGGGTGCAGTGTATATGCAACCCTCAGGGAATTGTACATGTGCAGAGTTTAGCCCAAGGACTACTAAAGTGTACTCCTAATGCCATGGATTCATGACTTCTATTTTTCAGATGGAGGAAATCTTTCTTGTGCAGCCTTGTGTTTGGAATCCCTGTCTTAATCTTAATGATTTATATGCTAATACCTGTTGGCCAACAGCATGGCATGATGGTGCTAGAACAGAATCTGATTCCTGGATTATCTATTTTAAATCTTCTCTTCTTTGTCCTGTGCACTTTGGTTCAGGTATGAAAACAGTATTTTTAGGTATTTCCTTTCAATGTCCCCTTACATAATCTGATTTTAAGTAAAAAAAAAAAAAAAAAAAAAAAAAATTAGATTGGAAAGCCTTAATCGATTGCATCTATCCACCTGTAAATTCAAGATACATAGGACAAAGTAACTCTATTAAAACTGGTATTGATAATTATAATGTATTGTGCAAGTATGATTTTGTGTGTGTAAGTATGTGTGTCTGTCTATACATAGCAGCCAAGTTGCGTGTGTTACCTGTATATATAGATAAGGTGGCACCCTCCCCAAAGAATTCAGTCTAACCAGGCATGAAGTGACAGGTGAAGAGAGAACATAAAGGGGTGGCATGTTGGGATGAACATCATGTTAGAGGAGTTAAGGTCCTGAATTCAACTCTTGATTTGGTCACTGACTCACTGGCACACCTTGGTCAAGTCACTTCATCTTTGTGCTTCATTCTCCCTACATAGTAAAAAAGGGATAATAGTGCTGACCTTTTAACCTCTCAGGCTTGTTGAGTCTGTGACAGATAAAATAGAGAGAATAAAGGAGGGCTGTGTACAACACAGAGCAGTGAGATGGTAAAGGCAGCACAAGGGTGGAGATAGAGAAGTGAAAAGGGGGTAAGATAAAAGAAGAGTGAGACAGAAGTAATGGGGCAAGGTAAGGGGGGGAGGGAAGATTAAAACAGACTTAACAGTGAGATTCAGATATTTTTTCCATACTGCATTCCTGTTCTGTTGCAATGAGGCTTTAAAAGCATTTCCTCCTAGTCCTGCTATGACATGATTACATATAACCATTTAGAATGTTTCTATTTAATGGGCCTAATTCTCTGTCACACATACTGATGGAAATTAGGAGTGACCCCATTGCTTTTAATTTGTGTTACAGTAGCGTGTAGAGGGGCCCTGTCTAGACAGGAGACCACACTGTATAAAGTGCTATACAAAGAGAACAAAACAGTCCCTGGCCTTACCAGTTTACATGCAAGAAATTTCATTGAAGTTATACGATGGTCAAGCCAGTCTGAGCTAAGAAACAGGCTCATTAACATCAGTTTCACTATTTACAACTTTGCTACAATCTGTACTGTATATGCTCTGCTTTCACTGCTGTGATTAATATGCATTTGTATGTACTTTCACTGACAGTTCCTCGGTGGATGGTACTTCTATGTCCAAGCCTTCAAATCACTAAAGCACAAAACAGCCAATATGGATGTACTCATTGTGCTGGCCACAACTATTGCTTATGTGTACTCTTGTGTGATCTTGGTGGTAGCTATAGCTGAAAAGGCAGAAGAAAGCCCAGTCACATTCTTTGACACACCACCCATGTTGTTTGTATTCATTGCTCTTGGGAGATGGCTTGAACACATAGCAAAGGTAACCTGTCTACACGTTATGTATGGGTAAACAGTCTACATGTTACGTAGACTTATGTACAGTAAAGATGAAAATAATATGGGATCTCTATGAACAGAAACGGTTATATGTTTTTTGATAGCATTTCTGGCATGCAATGGGGTGTACGCTGTAGTTTGATAGCCTTGTGGATTACTTTGTTAACTGTACACACAGGATCATAGAAATGTGGGTCTGGAAGGGATCTCGAAAGGTCATCAAGTCCAGCCGCCTGTACATGTATACTTGAAATACCAGATGCATGATGGGTGATATAATATTTTTTATTGGGCCAACTTCTTAAGCATTTATCTCTATTGTTTTCATAGAGTAAAACATCAGAAGCACTTGCTAAACTAATCTCTCTCCAAGCTACTGAAGCGACCATAGTGACTCTTGGACCTGATCACTCTGTCATCAGGTATGTATGATTCTCCCAAAGCTCGTCAGCCTACTGGCTGACTAGATCAAAGCTTATAATGGTAAAAGCATTTTTGTTCCTATGAATGGTATGGATCACATTATTTGTCTCTCCTAACTGGGTGCTTCTTACAGGGAGGAGCAGTTGGCTGTTGAACTGGTTCAGCGGGGTGACATTGTAAAGGTAGTTCCTGGTGGGAAGTTCCCAGTTGATGGAAAAGTCATTGAAGGCAGCTCTATGGCAGATGAATCACTCATTACTGGTAATTTTCTTTATGCTTAGCAAAGCTAACTGGCTGCTGGATCCCCTTCTTAAACCATTCATACTTGTTCTCCATATTCATTCTGAGTAGTGAAGAGGCTTGAACCAAACTTCCTTATTTGAATAACCACTCCTCTTGGCTTTGGGAACGTTCTGATACAGATTCAGACTACTTTATGGGACTAGCCTTTATGCCAGGCTGATTGGAAACAGTCTTTCAAATGATGGTTAAAACTGAATTACTATCCAGCATGTAGCAGGCTATCTATTATTATGCACCTTTGCTCTCTGGCTACTCAGGTATTTGTCCTGACCTTGTTGCTGTTTTGTCCTAGGGGAAGCCATGCCAGTCACTAAAAAACCTGGGAGCACAGTGATTGCAGGTTCTATAAATGCACATGGCTCAGTTCTTGTTAATGCAACTCATGTTGGGTCTGACACCACCCTGGCACAAATTGTGAAATTGGTAGAAGCAGCTCAGATGTCAAAGGTAAGCCTAAAATTATTGCACTTTATATATACCAAAGCTTTTGCTCTTGTGATATTTGCATTAGGATCAGCAAGAAACAGACTTTAAAAATAAAACAACTGTGTTATGAAATAAGGGCTGGTAGATGTTACTATGTCTATTCTATGCTATCTCTTTTTTTTTGTCATAAAACAAATATCTTTGTGTTTTGTTTTTCTAGGCACCCATCCAGCAATTGGCAGATAAATTTAGTGGATATTTTGTTCCATTTATCATCATCATTTCAACTATGACATTACTAGTGTGGATCACAATTGGTTTTGTAAGCTTTGATGTCGTTGAGAAATACTTTCCTGTAAGTAATGCCATCAGTCCCATATTTACTCTTAACAGCCCAGTGGAAGTCAGGTAGCTTTTGGACTTCCCAAAGGTCTGATCCTGCCAGATGCCATGCACTCTCAGTTCTCAAATGTGTTAGGTTTCTGTGTAGAATAGACAAAATACATTCAGGTAGTTAATTTTTGGCCAGCCTCAACAGACTGATCAGTCCATCTTCGTCTCTGCATGGGATTCTTACAAAAATGAAATCAATGGAGATATACCAGGGATGAATCTGGTCCAGTGGCTGGATATCTCAGAGAGCCGAGGAACTGCTGACAGGTAGAAAACTGCCTGTGCTGCTGCTGATCATGGATCTGGTCTTCAGAAAGAAGAATGCATATTGGTTATTTGTAAGAAGTGTAAACTGTACTGCCAGGCTGATAGAGTGTGAGAGGTTGTGCATCCTGGTGATGGCATACCCATTCTATGGGGCGGCGGGGGAGAGGAAATGTGGAAAACACAGCAGGTGGTATTATCACCTGGGAGCCAGTCTGCATAGCATTGCAATGCTTATTACTTCAAGAGGTAAATCTCCACTGGAGCTGGGTATAAGCAGAATTGTGGGGGCCCTTGTGGGGATGAAAGACGTTTGCAGGTATAGCAGGAGAGAGGTGTAATGCCAATGGCTCTCCCACTGTGTGGATCCATTGGCTATACTTGATTATGGAACAGGTCTTCTGCTTCTCCCAAACTGATGGAGGAGCTCTTCTCTCTCCCCCCCTCGTCTTCCCCTCCACCTTGCCCTGGAGCCTGCAGTGGCTGGTAGCCCCACTGGGTGCAGAGGTGGGCTGAGGGTGGGGCAGTCTTGCCAAGGGGGAGGGTGCAGGAGCTGGCTGGAGAGTTTGAGGGGGTTGGGGATACAGGGTCTGGGCATGAGATGGATGTGGGACAGGCTGGAGCTGGCATCAATTGAAGGTAGGGAGGTGGGTCATCAGCTTCCCCAGGGCTGGAGCTGGCAGGGGCGGGGCAGGCGGCTTGCTCTGAGGCTGTGCTCAGCCACCAAGCGGCCTGCCCTGGCTGTGTCCCAGCATAGAATCATAGGGCAGGAAGTAATGAAGTTGAGCCCCCTGTGCTGAGGCAGGACCAAGAAAACCTAGACCACTCCTGACAGCTGTTTGTCCAATTTGATTTTAAAAGCTTCCAGAAATGGGGACTCCATGACCTCTCTTGAAAGCCTATTCCAGAGGGTCACTACCTTTACAGTTAGAAAACTTTTCTTAATGTCTAACCCAAGACTACTCAACTTTGGAAGCCCCAGGGCCACAATGATACTCACAGCACATGCCGAGGACCGCAACTTAAGTGTGGTTGCATTTACACGCAAATATATATGCAAATAACTTCTTTCACACAAAGCCCCGGTGCTCCTGGCACCTCCTCCCTGGAGGCTAGGAATGCTGACACCCTGTATTCCTCTGTTATGGCCAGCCCGTCCACTTGCATCTTTCAGTGCTCACCCTGCCTGGGAGATGCCTCACCCTTTGGAGCGTGTTCCCAGTGAAGGCCCTGTTCAAAGGATCCTACCCACGGGCCGTGTGTTGAGCCCTGCGTAAACCGAAACTGCACTGTGGGCCACAAATAAACAGACCACGTTGAGTAGCCCGGGTCTAACCTAAATCTCCCTTGCTGCAGATTAAACCCATTACTTCTTGTTCTACTTTCAGTGGAAATGGAGACCAACAGATCACTGTCCTTTTTATAATAGCCCTTCACATATTGGAAGACTATTACTCGGTTTCCCCTCAGTCTTTTTTTCTCAAAACTAAACATGTCCAGTTTTTTAAACTTTTCCTCACAGGGCAGGTTTTCTAAGCCTACTGTCATTCTTGTTGCTCTCCTCTTGACTTTTTCCAATTTGTCCACATCTTTCCTAAAGCGTGATGCCCTGAACTGGGCACAGTACTCCAGCTGGAGCCTCAGCACTGCTGAGTAATGCAGGACACTTACCTCCTGTGTGTTACACACAACACTCCTGTTACTATACTCCAGATCATAGTCGCCATTTTTGCAATTATATCATATTGATGACACATTTATTTTGTGGTCCACTCTAAGCCTCAGATCAATACTGCCACCTAGACAGTTATTCCCCATTTTGTAGCTGTGATTTTTATTTTTCCTTCCTAAGTGTGGTACTTTGCACTTGCCTTCACTGAATTCCATCTTGTTGAATTCATACCAATTCTCTAATTTGTGAAGGTCATTTTGAACTTTAAACCTGACCTCTACAGTGCTTGTAATCCCTCCCATTTTATTGTCATTGGAAGGTTTTATAAGCATATACTCTATTATCTAAGCCAATAATGAAAATATTGAATAGTTCTGGACCCAGGACTGACTGCTGGGAGGCCCACTAGAGACACCCTTCCAATTTGACAGCAAACCATTGCTAACTCTTTGAATGCACTTTTTCAACCCTCTGAGCACTCATAGTGCAGGGATGGGGAACCTTTTTTGTGTTGGGGGGCTGCTGACCCACAGAAAAATCAGTCGGGGGCTTAACACAAGTGAGAAGCAGGGAAAAAACCCTCCGTATGGCCCCAAATGAGAGAGAGAAAGCTACTCCCCATGTTCTCCTCACACACCAGAGCCTGGGGGGCCCAGACTACTAGATTTTATGTGCTCCAGTCCCATGAGGAGGCAGTGCAGGCTCCCCAGTGTTGGGGGGGGCCTTGAGCTTTGGGGGCCAGATCTAGGCAAGTTGAGGGCCGCATCCAGCCCCCGGGCCTGAGGTTCCCCACCCCTGTTATAGAGCTTTCATCTAGACTGCATTACTAAAATCAAAATACATCATGCCACCCTGCTTGCTCTGTGGGTGTGCCTGGTAACTATAATCGGTTGTTCTATTTTCCATATCTGAGATTTCCGGATAGATGCGTGTTTGAGATTATTGCACCTGACTAGGCACTTGGTGCACAGCAAATGTACCTTTCTCTTTTTTGTTTTGTTTTTTTCCTTGCAGCATCAGAACAAACACCTCTCAAAAGCGGAAGTAATACTGAGATTTGCATTTCAAACCTCAATCACTGTGCTGTGCATTGCATGCCCCTGTTCCTTGGGCTTGGCTACTCCAACAGCTGTGATGGTGGGCACAGGAGTTGCTGCCCAGAATGGTATTCTCATCAAAGGTGGAAAACCTCTGGAAATGGCCCACAAGGTTAATATCTTATCATGGAAATATTGCATTAATACCATTTACATTGGTGGCCAGCTAGAAAAAAAAATTCCCAGAAAATTCTAATTTAATCTATTGAAAAGTATTTTTTTTTTAAAAAAATTGGTCATTGCTCTTAATATTTTTGAAGGTAAGTTCTTTTTGGAGTCAGAAAGAGGCAGTGTTGCATAACGGTCACAGCAGAGGAGTACAAGCCAGCAGATCCTGACTTTTCATCACAGCTAGGACTACTGACTTCCTGTATGACTGTGCACCAAGTTGCTTTCATCTTTGTTCCCTAACTTTCACTCCAGCTGTCAAATGGGTTACTACAAGTATTTCCCTCCCTGTGTTTCAGGAATCTTTTGCCATTTAGTGAGTTCATGTTTGAACTGCTTTAAAGTACTATACAAATGCTGCTGATGATTGGTTTTCAGAACAGCATCTAGAAGCTGTTCTACTCAGGTTGAGATCAGAAAATGCATGCCGTGATTTAATACTTGAGAGATTGTCAGATGAGTTCAAATAAACATTTCATAAAATTTGTGCTCAGTGTTTGCCATTGAAATTGCAACACTCATAACTAATTATTCTACAGTAATATCTGAAATATCCCAGCTTTACTGATACTTGAAATAGGCAATAACAGCATTGTTTAAGCTACCATGATGAGGTAGTTTATGGTAAATGCTGATATCGGAATGATAATTACTCAGTTAAGAAAATTAAGTAGAATTGGAGCACTGGACAATTCATGATATAGGTACCTTACGTTGTGTAGATTATTTTCTTTATATTCTGTCAGAGAAGGCTGAGTGCCAATAAGGTGCTTATTTTGCATGTTGTGTGTGTATAGAAAGCAAAATATTCATGAAGGAGCCAGTAATTGTTTATACTTCTCAACCACACATGCACTTGAACAGAGACATTATATTGCACAGATGCTAGGTCTAATATGAAGAACTCTTTCCAACTATTCTCATACTTGCTGTGCTTGAGATTAACTATGGCAGCAGTAGTTGAAATGTGTTATTTCTTGCAGATAAAGACTGTGATGTTTGATAAAACTGGGACCATCACCTATGGCGTCCCTAAAGTCATGAGGATGCTCTTGCTAGGGGATACAGTTAAGCTGTCGCTAAAGAAGATACTTGCAATTGTCGGCACTGCAGAAGCCAGCAGTGAACATCCCTTAGGAACGGCTGTCACTAAATACTGTAAGGAGGTATGTATATCAAATACAGCCCAAGGATATGTCTGAGCTGCAGTATTGCACTGAATAAGCCAGACACAGCTGGATAGATCTGACTTCACAGTGGGACTTGTCATCTTTACAATCCATTAGGACCTCATATCCGATCATGGGCAGCAGCTCTTAGAAAAGCCAGGTTTATGAACACCATTGCGAGCAAGGTTTCCAGCCTGAGGATGGTCGGAAAATGTTAAGCCTTATCTTCTTGCTTCTGTGTAAAGAATGATTTAGACTTGGGATTCCCGCTTTCCATTCCTGGGTGTTAATAGGTTTTTAGCGTCAACAGTGAACATAGCTCCCTGCTTGACCTAAATGAAAGATGTTTATACTGCTGCATCATGGGCAGAGTCACAGTTCC
Source organism: Pelodiscus sinensis (assembly GCF_049634645.1). NCBI lineage: Eukaryota > Metazoa > Chordata > Testudines > Trionychidae > Pelodiscus > Pelodiscus sinensis. The sequence goes on along the minus strand of NC_134711.1, from coordinate 291,621,904 downwards.
AGTTGTGTAAGATAATAATTAACCCACAGACTTGTAATTAATCCTAACCATGGCAGTTAGGATCTGCTAGGTCATTCTCGCTGTCGCGTCCAGGTTTTAAACTTTCTATGGCTGATGATTGGTCTTAATAAAAAACCATCTGGAATCTACTTTCCCTTGCTGATTTGTCTGAGTCTATAAGGTTTAGATTACAGTGAAGCATTTATTCTAGCCAAGCTTTTGATGACTTATAATAATGAGTAATTTAGCTATTGGCAGGGGGGGTTTTACACTGTGATTTATGAGATTTATGGTGTTCTATGAAGCTGCATGGTTTAGTGGGAAGAGCACTGAGTTGAGAGCTTAGAGACCTGAGTTCTAATTCAGTTTCTGCCACTGACCTAATGTGTGACTGTAGGTTAGTAGCTTCACCTCTCACCATTGGTCTGTCTTATTAAGATCAAAGCCCTTTAGGGCACAGGCTGTCTCATGGTGTTTGTTACCGTATCTGACATCATGGGTCCTGGATTGTGGTTGGAATGTCTAATAATTATGATGCCTGGGTAATGGCCACATAGTATACATTTCCAAATGAATACTTAAAACGGGTGCCTAGAACATGGAAGGGCAATGAGACCGGACTATGTGGAGAGAGAACTGCTAAGCCGTACCTGGCCACAAGGAGGTGCGCTGGCAATTCACCAATAGGAATGGTGTATAGTCCCTTCCTGCCCATTGCCTGGCAGTAGCTATTACTGTTAGTCATTTGTCTGATCACTACATTTAGCCAGAAAGATTTTAACAAACCCAAGTATCACATGAACAGTGAGCCCAGCTGAGAAATGAATTGATGATTAGTCTCCAAGATTACCCATCTCTATGTACATTGGCAAATACCATCTATGGCCTATGTTCCCCATATACTTCAGGAAGAAGGAAAACACCATCAAAACAAAAAAGGAAGGCACAGCTTCCCCTTATGCCTATATAAAAGCCACTGCTCTACTGGCCAACGACAGCTGACACACTCATTTTCCTTCCAGATTTATCTTTTCATATCTAACACATCAAGTATAAACCTTTAGGGGGGAAAAGCTTAGAAAACTAAAACGCCCATTTAGAGTCATGTCCTTCCTAGCTGGTAATGATCTGGATGCCTGCCTTTATATTTTTAAACTGGTTATCTTCTCCTAGTTGCTGCCTTTGAAACTACTCTTTCTTGTGCGTGAGTCACTTACATAACATTAGTTCACTCGGTTGTCATCATAGCTTGCATGTACGGCCCTTACCTCTTTGCATACATTTGCAGTACATTCACTGACCTGTCCAAATTACCTTTTGCCTACTACTCAATAGCCCATGGGTAGCTCTGTTGAATTCAGTGAATATCTTGGAAATTACTTGGATCCGTTAGTTTTATAATTTGACTATTTTTTTTCTCTTTATAAATGTAGAGGTATAAAAAATGGTCTTGGTAACCTGTGACATGGCCCGCTCACTGCCTGAGCGTCTCCTCGTGACCAGGTGTGGCTTAGCAGCTCTCACCCTTCTGCTGGTTGCTCCACCAGTCTCCATTTTGTAACTCAGCCCTGCGGCCAGGCACAATCTTTGTTTCCTTTCCTTTTGGAGTAAAAAAGTTCAACAAACAGAAGTCCAACAAATAATTCCCAGAGCTTGTGTCTGGTCTCTGGCCCCAGTGGTTCCCACACCCTCGCCTCAGAGCTTTCTAACGTCCTTGTTCACTTCTTCAGACTCATGCCACCTTGTCAGTGGCTCATGGAGATATCTAGGGCCCCCCACTACATCAGGTAGCAACACCAGGGTTCATATAACCAGCAGCCAAGGTCTGGCACACTCCCACTTGCTGCTATGTCCTTGGGCTCCTTCTCTCACAGCTTTCCTTTGGTTCTCCTCTGCAGCTTCCTTTCAGGGGTAGGCTCCCAGAGCTTGTTCTCCTTCTACCCCAGCTTCCTCATTATCATCTCTGTTCCCAGAGAGTGATTTCAGACTCTCTCCCTGCCACTCCTGACAGCTACAGATATCATCTCTGTATATTAACCAGCCTGCTCCTGCCCAGCTGGGCTTCATGATCAGGTCAGCCTGCCTGTCCCTCCAGGTGCAGCCAGGTAACGTAATTGTCCTCTCAGGCCTACAGTAACCTATTCAGGGCCTCTGTGTGGTACACATCCCATTATACAACCCCGTTCTTTAACCTGGGAAGACACTCTCTCTTCTCTTCTGATTCAACAAAAAAGGCTGTTTATGATAAGATTTCATTTTCTTACAAAGTCTTGAAAAGAGCACCAAAAGCAAGCTGTTTCTTAGTCTCATGGTCAAACCAAACAGTTTTTAAATAATTAAATTAAATAAGTATAGTCATAAAAAGCTCAGAGTCCCCTGCAGCCAGTTACCTGCTGCCATAGTTGAAAGTTGATCCTTCCAGCATGGTGTAGTGGTAGATTAAAGATTGGATCAAAAAGCTATAAGGAATATAAACAATCATTCTTGGGGATGAGGCAACCATATAGCTTCCTCATATTTATTTATGGATGGGTTTTCCGTTATGAGGCTTTTTCTCCTGCTGAATCGGTATTATCCATGGTCAGTGATGGGTCGCTGGAATAGATGGAGCTCTGATTGGATCTGGTATGGCAATCCCTATTTCTAAAGGGCTAGTCATAGCATTAGGAACCAGTAACTTCGGACTTCCAGTTCCCATTCTCACACTAAGGCTGCATGTGGCTTCCAGCAAATAGCTTAACCTTGCTTTCTGTTACTTCTCTCAAAAAGGAAGAGGAGGAGACCAACTTTCCTGTATTTCCTGTGTGATTTAGCTTATATTTGTGCATCACTTGGATGATTCAGAGTGTGTTACAAGTTGTTTCTTTGTTTGTTTCTTTGTAGGAACTGGGCACAGAGAGCCTGGGATACTGCACTGATTTTCAGACAGTGCCAGGTTGTGGGATCAGCTGTAAAGTCCGCAGTGTTGAAGCTGTACTGGGCCAGAGCGAGCAGAGCCTCAATGAGCAGAATGCTTTCCCAAGTAATGTCAACCCTGCTTCGCTGGGACACAATTCATCAATCACGCTCTCTGAATCCAATGGTAGGACTGCCCCCAAAGTGGATAGCCAGCTACAGGGCTAAATCAATGATACCAGCCACTGTAAAATAGTTGTACACAAGTAGAATATGCTTCCTGCAGTAGGAAAGGTGGGAATGTGTTAGAAAATACAAAGTAGCTAAAATGTATCATTGGGAGAAAAGTAATACTTATTTTTTCTAATGTGGCTAGAAAGTATTTAGATACTACAGTGATAGGTGCTTTGATAACACATGTGACAAATAGGCTCAGTAGTAACTACAGGCAAACTACAGGCCACATCCAAAAGTTGCCAGACCTTTTCATCTAACCCTTGAGCTCCATCCATGGGGCATGGCTGAGGGTCTGCCCTGTTCCACCTGGCACTCTAGCTGTAGCATGCAGTAGAGGGGTTGGAGCTGGTGGTGGCTCAGAGGAGCCCATTTTTGGGGGGCACCCCAATGGGCTGGGGCCCTGGGGCGCCTTTGCCCTAGTGGCTCATTTGTCACTGGGAGGAGGTTGGGCCACAAACACTGATGGCCCACCATACAATTTGATTACTTAGATATAGCACTGAGCTCAAAAAGTTTTCGCACCCCGATCTAATCTGATTTCCCATGTCACATAGGTCACAAAGCTTCCCTGACTTAATTCCTGTTTGAGCTGGAGCATATCTTTTATCCAAACACACAGTTTTGACTTATGAATTGCCAGTGTTGGAGAGTTCACAGTAACCTTGGTAAATTGTTCAGTAATTAACTGTCCTCACTCTTAAAAATCTGTGTCTTCTATCTCGTCTGAATTTTAGTTCAACTTCTAGCCATTGGATCCCATTTATATATTTGTCTCCTGGACAGGCAAGCCCAATATCAAACATTTATTCTCCGTGTAGATCAAAGGTAGGGAATTTATTTGGGTTGGGGGCCACTGACCCACAGAAAAATCAATGGGAGAGCCACAAACAAAAGTGAAAAGCAAAAAACCCCAAAACTTCTAATTGACATGGCCCCCGACTGAGAAGGAAAAAAAGACACTCCCCTAGGTTCTAGGGCAGGGACAAAATGAGGAGTTCAGTATAGGGATGTTAAATTCCAATTAATGAGCTAAACGAGTAGTCAATGGAATTTCCATCGACTACTTGATTGGTAGATAAGGGGCGGGGCAGGGTGCTCGCTGTCCCGGCTGTGCCTCTGCCTTTTAAAGGTAGTAAGAGTTATCGGTGGCTTGCCCCAGGTTCCTGCTGCGCTGCCTCTGCCTTTGAAATGTAGCAAGAGCCCTGTGGTTGTTTTGCTACATTTCAAAGGCAGAGGCACAGCAGTTGGACCAGCACAGGCAAGGACTGCTTCAGTCCCTGCTTGCATCATTTCCCACCACACCTCTGCCTCCCCTGCTACCCCACCCCACCCCACCCCGTGGAGATGGTGCTGGGGGGAATCGGTTTTTAAGCCAGCTCCCTCCAACACCAGCTCCTTCGCCTCTCCCTTGCTGCCTCTGATACAGAGGCAGCAAAGGTGTGTGTGAGGGAGGGAAGCAATTAGTTGGCTTGACTACCCGAAAAGTCTATGCTTATCGGGTAGTTGACAAGTCGTTTACATCTCTAGTTCAGTGTGTGAGAGGGGGCTGCTGGGAAGCAGGCTGAGGACGAAGGGTCAGGGCAGCAGAGAGGGTGCAGGAGCAGGCTGAGAGTTCGGGTATGTATGCAGGTGGTAGAGTGCAGGAGCAGAGTTGGGATATGGGTTCTGGGCAGAAGGTAGATTGCACAAGTGGGGTGGGAGAGCCAGGTCTGGGGGGGAAGGGGTATGTGAGGGCTGTGGTGTGCGCTTACCCACACAGCTGCCCCTGGGACATACATGGCTCTGGGATCCCTGCCCTTGGGCTCACAGGCACCACCCCCACTGCTTCTCTTGGCTGTGATTCTGGCCAATGGGAGCAGCAGGGAAAAACATCCAGGCAAGCCCTTCCCTGTGCTGCTGTTTCCCTAGCCAGGGAAGAAGGGTAGAAGCAGCACATGGTGCCACTTCCATCCCCGCTCCAGGCAGAGCCTGGCCTGATCTGGACCATGATGCTCAGTAGTCAGCTCCCCGACTCACTCCCTCAGTGGAGAGCCAGCTCTGGCACTCCAATCACACAGGAGGGCTATGGGGTTGGAGTGCCAGTACTGGCTCCCCTATGCTGGAGGGGGAGATAGCCCTGAGCCTTGCGGGCCCAATCCAGGCAAGCTGCGACCCAGCTGCAGGCTGTAAGTTCCCCACCCCTGAGTTAGGTATTGAAAGATTATGATCGTGTCACTTATTAGCCTCTTTGTTAAGCTAATTTGATCTTCTTGAGTTTACCGTTAAAAGGCAAAAACAACGAGGAGTTCTGTGGTACCTTAAAGACTAACACATTTGGGCCTAGGCTTTCATGGGCTGGAACTCACTTCGTCAGGTGCATGAGGTGGAAGTTTCAGTTTGGTGGATATATACACACATGGAAAGATGGAAGTGTTGCATTACCAGAGCGAATGAGGTTAATTCAGGGAAGATGTGGCCCACTCCCAACAGTGGATGAGAAGATGTAAATACCAAAAGAGGGAAAGTTACTTTTTGTAGTGAGCCCATCACTCCCAGTCTCTATTCAGACCCCGTCAAGGTTGCATAGGAGTTCCAGCTCTGTGGTTTCATGCTGACAACAGGTTTTGAAGTTTGCTTAAATATGGTAACTTTCAAGTCTGTTTCTGAGTTTTCTCCTTCCGGCTTGTGAACGTTGTGTAAGTTCCTCCTGGTTTTTATTATCACAGGTGCGGCAGCTCCTCTGACATACTCAGTGTTGATTGGAAATCGTGAATGGATGAGACGGAATGGCTTGCTTATATCCAGTGATGTTAATGATGCAATGACAGGTCATGAAATGAAAGGACAGACAGCCATATTGGTGGCTATAGAGGGTAACTAAAATTCTTTGAAATGATGCAGTGAAAACATAAATACCACATCACATTGGCCCTGCAAGTGACCTTGCTTGAACTATGTATCGACTATTTATTACTTCAGGGGGTGTGTCTAAGTTAGAGTGACAAGAGGCTACTTACTTTATGGACATAAATTGTTTGTGAACTCTAAGTGTGTAATGTATAATCTGCAACATAGCTTTAATTAAATAGTAATTTCTGTGCCTCCTTTTGGCTGGAACCATCATTCTGAGAAGAGACGCTGCAAACCTGCTTCCTTCTTGCCTTCATGTTGTCATCTGAAGGACCCCGAGGTGACCTAGTATGTCACTTATCACCTGTTAAAATGTTTTATGGTCAAACATGAGCAGCATTCTTTATATTGTTGGGACATGAAATAAAAGCTGGATTAGTTTGTGAACTCTCTGAGGCTTGTGTTTAGCTCAAAGGGGCCTGATCCATGACTCTGGTCCTGAGCACTGGCACAGTATAATAATAATCAGAGCTTGACAAGCGGCAGCAAACCCTGCTCGCCAGCCGCGTGGTTTGGCACGCTGCACATGTGCAGACCTTGGTGCGCATGCGCTGATCGTGCTGCGGCACTGTGCTGGCTTAAAATCTACTCGCCCTGGGCGAGTAGATTGACTAATTTGTCGAGCCCTGATAATAATAATAATTAATAATGGATTGTAATTCACATGTGTGCTGCGTACATTTTTTCAGTGTCTAACACCCAATGGTCCTCTGATCCTGGCAGGAGGTCCCTGGGCATTGTTATATAAATATTAGCTAATAATTCTGGTCTGATCCTGTTGCCCCCATAGAGCCATTCTTGCAGACACTTGTGCTTTTCAGCCTGCTTCCCATTATCAGTAGTGGCTCCATGAAGACTGAATGACCTTATGTTTTTTTTAGCATCATGAAAATGAGGGACTTGCAGTACATTTGCTGGGCCTGCCATTGGAAGATCTTACACACACACCCTGCTGCCCCAGCCCATCCTGGCTTATTACCTTTTTTCACTGGATTTTAAAAGTTCTTAATAGACCACCAGCAGAGCTTACTGTAATTAAATATTTGGAGGCTGTGACTCATTTCAGAGAAGCCCTTGATTTTTAAAATACAGTTTGCAGTACTTGTCAACATGAAATGTTTCAGATTGGCATGGCCGGCAACAGGCATGCAACTTTCAGTACAGCAGTCTCTGATAGAGGACAAGTAATTTGTAAAAAGAAAAAAATCTGAGAGAAAACTATCAGCTAAAGAGTTTGGTGGCACAAAGGAAAGGTAGCTCCTTCCCTTTGGAGCTATGCATTCAAATCCTGACTTGAATAATACCACCAGTGCAATTTCTGCCCCAAATCCCATTTGCCATCAGAAAAACATCACCTCATGTGGCCCATTTTGGCACTGCATGCATAAGAACCACCAGGACTGGGATAGAAGAATGTTAAATGTTAGCTCTGAACAGAATGTAGTCAAGGCCTGGGTCTGTGTGTTAAGATTGCTCAGTGACAGTCTTCAGACAGTGGTCGTTACTGTACTAAACGGTGAACACTAAATTCACTCAAAATGTTATAAATGCTCAAGTAATGTATTTGACAGTAGTACATTTATTTACAACCGGGGCAGGTTGGGGGAATCTCACTAGCTTCTATGCTGTGATTGGGAGGTGTTATTGCAGCATGCATAAGCAAGTTATTGATGTAGCTAGATCAAGGCTCACTAGGGTTACACTAGCAGCAGCATGAGTAGGGAGAATAGAGTATTTACCCAAGGTCCTGCAGAGGTGGGGCATGTCCATGTTGCTGCAGCTTTACTACTATTGTTTATCAACCTAGCTAGATCCAAAGGTACTTGGGCACATCTGCAGCTGTTGCAGTCACGCTTCCTAGTTGCAGTTTCTTTGGCTCCACTTTGCTTTCTGGGCCTTTTTGCAGCTCTCTAACTCACTGAGTGTGTTTTGTTGTGAAGGTTCATTGTGTGGCATGATTGCTATAGCGGATACTGTCAAACAGGAGGCGGCACTCGCTGTGCACACCCTGCAGAATATGGGAATAGATGTGGTGCTAATAACAGGAGACAACAGAAAAACTGCCAAAGCAATTGCTACTCAGGTACTCTTCTTTTGCATTCGAACCACTGTACTGTCGGTCTCAGAACGGCTCGGTGAACCATTCTGTGAACTGTGCTATTGCCTATTTTAGCCTTTTCATAGATATACAAGATGTGTTACACAAAGTCAGTAAAAAAGATGCTCTGCCCTTGTGAGTTCACAATTAGGTAGGCTCATGCAGCCGAGTTACAGGGGGAGCTAGCAGACTATGGAGTCTCAGAGCTTTCATCAGCTCCCACTGAAGAGCAAATGAGCATTCAGCACTGCCCAGTGGATGCTCAGCCTTGGTCAGTAGATGCTGTATCCCTTGGCAGTCTTTTCTTGTGAGTGTATGTGCTATATGCATAGTTACATAAAACCATTCTGATGGGGCCAAGAAGGAAGTTGCTAAGTGAACAGTAAGCTGGGCGTACCAGAAAGTCCTATTCTGATAGAGAAAAAAGATTAATGCCAGCTATTGTTTGACAGTGGTTTCCCCCATAATGGTTAGACTTCTATTTCCATTCATTTAGAGGCAATGTTTCTTCTAGTGACACAGCAATATGTCTCTACAGGAAGCAGGACAGGGCCTTAAAGTTAATGAAAGTTTTGCTGTTGACTTAGTGGTAACAGGATCATCTCCCTAAGCAGAGTTGTTACTACTAAAATTTGCTTTCCTAAGACAGACAGACAGACAGACTTATTTAAGATGCATCTAATCATTGCCCATCAATATCACCTAGCATGGTATCATCAGCGCTTCTCTTCCTGTGTTTTCTTTCTCTCTACTATTGCTCCTACTTTTACCTTCAGTTATTCATTTAAGTAATCCACCAAACAGCAAAACCAGACAAGTGTGTGGAACATAATGACCTTATCTGTTACAGTAATGTCTGCTTTATTTTCCTCATGCATGACAATTGTAATCCTTCTTGTATATTGTGTGTTGTGTTTTCCTGAGTCCTTTGTATAACAAAGGTTTCACTATATTTAATGACTAAAAGACTTACCTGGTGTTGCTTGGGTCCTTCGCTCAATTAATTTTTGGTTTTTGGAAAATAAAATGAAAACGTACATACTTTATTTAAATCATTGCTCTGGGGTGGGGCTAGGGATGAAGGGTTCAGTGTTCAGGGAAAGAGGACTACCCTAGCCTTGTCTCATGGCAGCAACTTGGGGCTAGGTTAGAAACATCTCTCCAAAGCTGCTGCAGTTGCAGTGTGCACAGCTGGGGACGGGGAGCATGTTCCTCATCTAGGGCAGGTCCTGGTTCATCTGCTCTCGTTCTCCAGCCAGTGAGGAATGCAGCAATCTCTGCCCTTTCCCCTCGCTCCCTGACAAAGGGGAACAACCAGCAATGTCCCTTTACAAATCGGGGGCGGGAGGGGGGGAGAGCTTCAGCCCCCACCCCCTAAAGTATGCTTGGGTGGTGGGAAGCTTGGGGTTGGGACAGTCCCCAATGGGGGGTGGGGCATGTCCCCAGCAAGCCCTTTTCATCTGCCTGGTGATTTTGTCTCTTTTCTGTATGGTTTTATGAGAAGCAATCCCATTCCAGGCACATCCCATTTTCCTGGCACAACCAAACCCTTACTTTGCTTTAAGTTATGTTAAGAACAAGCTGTATATTGAATGTGATGGTCGTGGCTCTTACTGTTTAGGAGGAGTTTTGAACAAACAGACAGACAAATTCCCTCAAATATATAGTAGTTATAGAAGCCTGTTATTTATGACTCCTACGTTACATGTGAAATGAAAGGTGTGAATGACCCTGTAGTTCCTTGCAAGAGAACAGTCATCTCTTCTTAAACCTTATCAGAAGGCTCGTCTATACGTATAAGCCTATTAAACCCCAGTAGAGTATAAGCAGGGCTCGACAAATAATGTAATCTACTTGCCCGTGGTGAGTAGATTGCAACCCGGAAGAGCCGTGTTTGGGTGATTTGCGCATGCGCAGAACCATCTGAACATGCGCAGATCGCCAGACAGCGCAGCTGGCGAGCAGAGCTCGCCGCGGTTCGGCGAGCCCTGAGCATAACTATATACTCTCCTGTGTTTTTGCTTTCCCTGCTTGTAGGTTGGCATCAAAAAGGTCTTTGCTGAGGTTCTGCCCTCTCACAAAGTGGCAAAGGTTCAGGAACTCCAGAATGAAGGGAAGAAGGTTGCCATGGTTGGAGATGGAGTAAACGATTCCCCAGCACTGGCAGGAGCGGACATTGGCATTGCTATTGGAACAGGCACAGATGTTGCCATTGAAGCTGCAGATGTGGTTCTGATTCGAGTGAGTTCAGTTGTTCAGCGTGATCTTTTTCCTTATGTTTGTTCTGAGACATGTCTGAAGCGGGACTGTTTCACTGCGCTTTTGTCTTGCAGAATGACTTACTGGATGTGGTTGCTAGTATTCATCTATCAAAGAGGACAGTACGAAGAATACGAATAAATCTGGTCCTTGCCTTAATTTACAATCTGCTTGGGATACCTATAGCGGCAGGTAGGCAACCGCTAGCACTCAGCTTGTCAGAGCTTCTGAAACCTGCTCCCGACATTTGTTGAGAAAGACAAGGGAGGCGAGATAATATTTTACTGGACCAACTTCTGTTGGTGGAAGGGACAAGCTTCTGAGCTTCACAGAGCTCTCCTTCAGGTGTGGGAAAGCACACAGGGTGTCTCAGAGAAATACAAGATGGGAGAGATCATTAAGCATAAAGGATTCACAGTCAAGACTGTTTAAAATGAAGGGTTATCTGACAGTAAGATGTGTTACAAATTATTGTAGAGAGTCATAAAGCCAATGTCTGTTAAGTCCATGGCTTATAGTGTTTTTTTTTAAAAGTGGTCTCCTATAGCATGTGTGAAGCCGACATGATTAATAATTTGCTACAGATTGTATTTAGCTTAGACACTCTGGTTACCTTCCCCAGACCTGAAGAGCTCTATGAAGCTCAAAAGCTTGTCCCTGCCACTGACAGAAACTAGTCCAATAACAGATATTACCTCATCCACCTTGTGTCTCTCTCATAGCCCAAGATCAACATGGCTACAACGACACCGAATTCCATTGGCTGTGCAGCCCTGGGAAACTCACATAGCTCCATGGGCAGTTGGTATGCTAAGAGGGGAAAGACACAGCCTTCCCTAACAGCTAGCCTGGCCCTGCTCACACTCCACCCCCAGAATGCCTACTGAAGGTGTTTTGGGGGCAGAGTGTTGCTGCCCTTAGCGCCCATGCTCTGGGGCCAGGGAGGCTGGAGCTACCCACCTGCCTGTGTCCCTGTGCTCCTGCCAGGGAAGCTGGGACACATGTCCCTGCCCATCTACTCCCATGGTGGGAGGCGGGGTCTTGGATAAAGGGGTGGGGTGGGACTGGGAGCTTGCCTTCCCCCAGCCCTGCTTTCACTGACTGCCCATGCATAGCTCTCTCTTTCTCTCACTCTCTCTCTCTCTCACTCAAAGGGTATGTCTACACTACCACCCTAGTTCGAACTAGGGTGGTTAATGTAGTCAATCGAAGTTGCAAATGAAGCCTGGGATTTAAATATCCCGGGCTTCATTTGCATCTTGCCGGGCGCTGCCATTTTTAAATCCCCGGTAGTTTGGACTCCGTGCCTGCGGCTACATGCGGCACGGAGTAGGTAGTTCGAATTAAGCTTTCTAATTTGAACTGCCATTACACCTCAAGGTGCCATTACACCTCAACAAGCTCGGGGATTTAAAAATGGCGGCGCCCGGCAAGATGCAAATGAAGCCCGGTATATTTAAATCCCGGGCTTCATTTGCAACTTCGATTGACTACATTAACCACCCAAGTTCGAACTAGGGTGGTAGTGTAGACATACCCAAAGGGAGATGATAATCACAGTCTGCTCCCAGGGTTGTGTTATGGATTACAGCTTTTGGGAAAATATAAAAATCTGATACTTTGCTATGGTATTGAAGGTTGTCTTTATACATGCGTACAACAACCCTAATACTCAACATGAGCCAAGCTTTGACTGCATATTCATATATTGTATAAACACAATGAACTAAGCCATGCCTCAGACCACTTCCGATGTAAGTCAAATGACATGAAGGACAGCAGGAGAGAGCTGTGGTCAAAGAAGTACATTTGTGTTTTGTTTGGGATTTTTATTCCTACCTGCTTCCAACCCAGCCACTGCTAAATGGCTGCCTTTCTTACAGAACTTGAGAGCAGCGATTGAGGAGCTCAGGACTAGGCCCAAAGTTTTTATTTTTAAGTACTGTGTAAAGCACAGTGGGCTACATAGCTAACTAAACCATTTAAAGAGTCATGTCTTTTGTTTTCAGATCTCCAAAATCCTCCGTTTCCTCTTGTCCCTTGTGATAAACCTCTTCTTCATACACGTCATCATCTTGCCTTGAATACTGTAACTTTCTCCTTTCTAGCTTCCCTGCTCATAAAGTCCCCATCAGATCCCTGTCATAACCATATCTGACTCATATTTCTCATTTGCAAAGCCCTAAATAATCTTATCTCCTCTTGTTTTTTCTTTCCCCTATTTTATAGTCCTCTCATTTTAGTGCTTTCTCTGTCCTCTCCCACCAGCACCCTTTCCTCCTTCAGATGCCTCCTGAAAACCTACCTCTTCAAGTCCTCTCCTCAATCTTCCGTAATCCTTTCTCTCCCTGTCACCTGAATTGCTGTCCAGGCTTTTCTCTTTGTTTGTTTGCTTTATTTCAACAGTAACAGAGGGACAAATAGTACATCTTACCTTTGGCCACAGTCCCGCAGCTGGATCCATGCAAGGACATACCCTTGCATGTGCACAAAGCATTTCTCATGGATACAAGCGTGTCTACCATTTGAATCCGAGTGCAGGACTGAACCAGTGTTTGAAAAACCCCATGTAAACTTATGTTGAGAGATCCTTGTTTATCGAGGTCCCCACGAGTCAGGCTCCGGGACTGTCTGCCCATTTAACAAATGTTAGATTTTCCCATTTTAAAATTACAGAGACTGAATATTCTATATTTTAAGAGACCAGATTAGTTTTATATATTGTCCTTCGTTAGGTGTGTTCATGCCTATTGGAATTGTGCTGCAGCCATGGATGGGATCAGCTGCAATGGCAGCTTCATCAGTATCTGTGGTACTATCTTCCCTGCAACTGAAATGGTAAGTTTTGCATAGAGCAGTCAGTAATGAACACTAGACTATTGGCTTTGGAGCTTATATGAGTGCCATGTCTATGGGCTGCAATAAACATAAAATTACCAAATGATTTGCTAGTGGAGGGTTATGTTATCTAATCCTTGGTCCCTCCCTCCCCTCCAAAAAAAGAGCAATAACATTATTGGGAGAATGCTTGATATATTCCCACTCCAATTATTATTTTTTAAGTAGGAGCTAAAACTCAGACATGGTACAACACTTGTGCCGCTGTGTTTGAGAGCCACTTAAAGTGCAGCTGGGCTGATGACTGGTGGGGTGGTGAATACCAAATGAGCTTGTGATGACAATCCTTCAAACAATTGTTTCTTGAAAAATCAGCATTAACTGATGCTTTCAAAAATGAGTTACCGATGGATTTACCCTAGTATTTCTGTTTGTGTACTCAACTATAAATGAGACAGAGAAGGGGGGGGGAGGAAGCAACAAAGAATGCATTTATTCTTGTCCATTTGGTGGTTCATAATGTGTCGTCCTTCACTAGGATTGATATATTTGAACTGTAACTAGAAGCCAATATTTTTTTAAATGCCTAGTGGTTTTAACTGCCTTTTTTCGGGGGGGGGGGGGGGGGGGGGAGGGGAGGGGGGTCAGGGGAGCTACCTGAGACACCTGTACTTCAGAAAATGCTGAGCACCCATATTCTGAAAACCAGGCTTCTTTCAAGTGTCTCAAATTGATACACACTTCCAATAAAGGCTGACAATGGACAAAGCATATTTTTACCTCAGTGGGTTCTGACTGTATTTTTTAATGGAATCTAATATGGGGAATCACTTCTGGCATTATGAGCCCAATCTTGCAAATGCTTAAGCACATGTCTAAGTTTGCTCATGTGTCATTAATGTGGGAGTATTAATTTGAGTAGAGTTATGTACATGCTCAGGTGTCCGCTGGTGGGGAATTTCTATGAGGATTTCCCTTTGTTTTCAATCTCAATCTCATTTGATACTACACATGTATAGTCTAATGCTAGAAATCATGGTAAGGTGCTGGGAAATTATCCAAAACTTATTTGGCTCTGGACTCAAGGAGACCGCAGTTCCTAATCCCGTACATGATAATTACCTTAGCAGCCAGAACGGCTGGGAGCTTAATTTTTTCAAAGAATCTGTGGAGAAGATCTAAAATGTTGGCACTCGTGGGCTTTTCTTATCCCAGAGCATAAGAGTGCACTAGATCCACCAAGGAAATGGTCCACCATGTGAGCAGTGCTGTATCGTTATTTCCCCTTCTGCAGTACAAGTAGAAGATAATGATTAAGGCTTAAGATTTTTGTCATGGATATTTATACTAAAAGTCACAGGCAATAAAGAAAAATTGGTGGAAGCCCATGATCTGTCTGTAACTTTTACTGAAAATATCCCTGACAAAATAGAAAGCTGCCCCGCTGACATTTCCCCACCTTGGAGCTTCAGGCTCCCCCCCTCCACTGTCTCTGGGGGCTCAGAGCTTCAGGGTTCCCATCATCTGTTGCTTGGTGCTGTAGGGTCCCCTTGCCACTCATGGCAGCCAGGAGCTGTCAGGTTTCCCCATCACTACTGTGACTGGGAACTCAGGCGGGCCTCTGAGTTCTCCCACTGCCTATGGTGGGTGGGAATTGCAGAGGCAACCTTCAGCTCCCAGCTGCTGTGGGCTGAAGTCACAGAATCTCTGGAAGTCATCACATGTTCCATGACTTCCATAGGCTCTGTGACAAAATCATAGCGTTAATGATGGTTAATCACAAATGTCCAACACTTTGACACAGTTGTCAGTTTTCTGCACAGGCTCTTAAAGCTGCTGGGTAATCCTAAGCTTTTCTATTCCACCTTTCCTAGCTACAAGAAGCCAGGAGCAGAAAGGTATGAAGCCCAAGCTCAAGGCCGCATGAAGCCACTGACTCCTTCCCAAATCAGTGTTCATATTGGGATGGATGATAGGAGACGGGAGTCACCCAGGCCAACTGCTTGGGATCAGATTAGTCAAGTGTCTCTTTCATCTCTGACTTCAGACAAGCTACCCAGAGGTGGCAATTTTATAGAGGAAGAAGCTGGCAAGTGGTCACTGCTCATTAATGACAAAGATGAAGAACAGTACATTTAAATGCTGCATCCCATAGCTGAACATGAAGTCAATATGATTCTTCGCCACTGACAGTGAACAGCAAGAAACCCCATTTAAATATAAATGGAGCCCTTATGTCCCTGTTTGCAAAACAACAGCAACTCAGAAATTCAGCATTGGATTGTGATGATCCACAATGTGAAGTTGGAATCCACAAATCCTAGCATGACCCCTACGTCATAGATCAAGCTGGGAATCAAAATTGCAGCCTGTCCAAAATTGATTCCCTTGTACTTCTTTTTGGAACGTCTGTGAAAATATTTTTAAACTAAATCTGACATTCATTTTCTAGGTCAAAGTGAAAACCAACATGCTTGACAACAAAATAGCTCTGTATTTGGGGCTCGTATTTTTACATAGAACCTAATCTCGTCATCTCATCATGGGAAAATTTTATATTTAGGGTTCAGGCAACGTGTGTATTGAATTGGAACAAAAATGTATTAATGGTGTATTTTGCTATGTATAAAACTTATAAAATTCTGTTTCAAATATTATCATTTTTCCTGTGGCATCACTAATTTTATTTTGTGAAGTGTGTCTCCATTTGCCAAACTTATTTGCTGCTTCCAATTACTTGGTTTAGGTTTTCCAGTTTTCTTCTGCATGTTCTCCAGAACTCTCTCTTCCCAGTAGAGTTCCATCTTTAGACACCTGTTATGTCTTCAGATCTTCCCATATGGGATGAGATCCTACAAGGCACTGGGGACCCTGCAATTCTTGTTGAAATCCACAAAGTCTGACCTCCTCATTTTGTTGAATCTTTTGACACTCCCAATAACTGTCGTGTTCAGCTGTTGCTTTGATTTGCAGAATGGCATAAATGTGCCACTGTAAGCTGAGTGGCACATTCGTGCTAATGCATTGAGGAGATACTTTCCAACCTGGAGTGCTCATTCTTGGTCTTGATGGGAGCGAGAATGTTAGAGGTGACATGCTCAGTCTTTGTGCTGGTGGATCGGTTAACAGCGCTCTTCAAGGGCTCCAGGGAAGCTGTGGGGACACATCAAAAGCTGAGATTCAACAGAGAGGTGGGGTTTTGGAGGATTTTCTCTGCAGATGGCAGGTGAAGTAGTAGATTAAAGCCCTCTTTAAACCCAATCAAAATCCTTCTTGATATCTTGTGTTAGAGCTGAGTGATTAAAGGAAAGTCCATAACTGAATACTCACCCTATCCCTGCTACAAATTACTACGTCATTACAGATCACATCAGGCTAAAAGTGACTCTTACTTCGTCTCTGAGTTTTATCTTGGACCATAAACACTACAGGGTTAAAAATTGCCACTAGGAGGAGATAATCATACTGGTGTAAAGGAGAATGCAAGTATTCATGGAGTTCCAGGATGGTTGGAGCAGCTGAGGGAAAGGGGTTGAGGTTACTGTACTGTTTTTAATAGCACCAGATAACACAACTTGGTGGTTATTTAAAATAAAAGTGAAAACTGATTTAAAATGGAAATGATAGCGCATGGCCACCAGGCTCTCATTTATTCTGGTATGAACCCTCTTCACAGTACCAGCAATTTGTTATTTAATCCTATCCTGGTGTATACCTTAGAATGTATATAAATGGGGCTTTAACATTTTTGAGGTGCTTTACCTCCCTGCTTACAGTGGTGTAAAGACAAATCAAGGCAGAACAGAAAAGCCTTGTCTCAGACTGCTAAAGTATGAGCTTAACCACAGCAACGTTGTCTCCAAATTCACCCTCCAATACTGGTCCCTTAGGGCATTTGGAGTCCGGTGCTTTGTGGACTGAGTGGGTGAAATCTTGGCTCAATGAAGTAACAAACTATGAAGGCTTGAGGGGTGAGAGGGGGAACGGACAAGATTTTACCTTGGCAAAAGATCCCAGGGCAGTGGTGAAAGCACTGGTTTGGTTCAGTTGAAATTCTGCCGGTTTCCCAACAAACGGCCAAATCATACACTTGGTGTAGTAAAAGTTCACACTCCAACTGACTCCGAGGGAAAGAATGTTGTGTCTGTAACACTGGATGGGAAATTGGTTCCCATTGTAATGTCATGTGTGTCCTTTTTAACAATTCCCTTATATTTAGGTTACTGTCAATGGAGCCATTCATCTGTGTTGAGGAATCACATCATTTGCTAGATTGTAATTGCACTAATTTAAAAAAAATCCATTTCAAAACTATAAAATCTTATTAGATATTTAACAGTGTTGATACAGCTGCAAAAATACACAGTAAAACATGCAGTAGCTGGCTGGTCCTACTCATAGTGACAGTTTTTCTATTGTTTGGACTAATTTAAACGTTTTCATATCAGTCTGTGAAATAAAGCTGGGGGTTTTTCACACATTTTTCTGTCTCTTGGGTAAATGAAACAAAAATTTGAGAATAAGCAGAAGCTATTGGACCGCAGAATCTGCACCTCTCATGTTCTGTGAGCAGTGAGTAACTCAGGTTGATAAGATGTGGCTTTCAAAAAAACTCACGTTTGGCCTTACTTTGCTCCTGCCAAACAAAATGCCATCCCTACAGCGCACATAATGCCAGACAGATTTGCTTTAAAAAAAAAAATCAAATTGCAAATGCATTAGTTTAAAGATATATCTTAATCAATCTCAAAAGTCAGCTCAAGACCGGTTCAATATATTTATTCTTAATATAGGCACAGAGAGTTAAAGGGAGAGAGAGAAAAAGAGAGAGATTTGTTACTATGTCAAAACTTTATTTGAAAATGATACTGGTGTAGACAGTTACAATATAACAGTGTTTCTCAAAGTAGTCCACGAAACCACTTTGAGAAATCTGCTAACTGGCCACGCTGGTTTGTTTATTTACTGACGCTGTGGCCATGGAGCCTTCTGGCTCCTATTGGCTCCATTTCACTGTTCATAGCCAAAGGGAACTGCAGGAAGTGGCGTGGGTCAAGCCATCACTTCCCACAGCTCCCCTTCACTGTGAACGGTGAAACGGAGCTAATAGGAGCCACGAGGCTCCGTGGCCATGGCGCCAGTAAATAAACAAACTGGCGTGGCCAATCAGCAGGTTTCTCAAAGTGGTTTCATGGACTACTGTGAGAAACACTGTTATATTGTAACTGTCTACACCAGTATCATTTTCAAATAAACTTTTGACATAGTAACAGAACTCTCTCTTTCTCTCTCTCCCTTTAACTCTCTGTGCCTATATTAAGAATAAATATATTGAAGCGGTCTTGAGCCGACTTTTGAGATTGATTGAGAAATACTGCTGTTTAACATGGATTGGAAACTGGTTAGAGGACTGTAAACTGGTGATGATACCAAACTGAGAGAGTGCTTCAATGGAATGGAGCAAGGAGTAGGTTTAGGTTTTATTTAATTTCTTTATTAATGAGCTCAAAGAAGAGATAAATATAGTAATTAAATTTGCCTCATGTCCTAAGCTCAGAACTATTTCAAACCTCACTGAGAAATAATATAATGGAGCCTAGAATAATTAGACACAGACAGGAAGAATTCAGGCTCTGGTCCTGAAACTTGTTCCATGTGAGTAGAACCAGTGTTCTCAATGAGCCACTGTTGACATCATCGGGCTATATGAAGGTGCATGGAACTAGATGGAAGATTGTCCTTAGAATTTAGGAAGTTACTTGCTTTTTGAGCAAAAAGAGTCACTATTTTTGTACAGCGCCTAGCACTAAGGGATCTTAGTTTATCACGGGGTCTCCTAGGCAGTACCTCAATACTGCCATTATTACTTGAGTGGGGCCAAGGTTCACAGTAGAAAAATACAAACTAATATATGTGAGGAAGAATAAATTAGACCCAGTTATTCAATAGGAGGTTGGAGTTAAGTTCTTACTTAGATTTTTCCAGCTGTGAGGGGATCTTGTATTGGGAGTACTTGGGGAAATCTGGGAAGCTACATAGAGGCTCTACATGGGTAGAGCACCAGAGTAGGACTTACTTAGGAGACCTGGTTTCTGTTCACAGCTCAGCCCCTGGCCTGCTGGGTGACTTTGGACAAGTCCCTTTATCTCTCTGTGCCTCCGTTTTCCAATTTGGAAAATGGAGATAATGATGTTGACATCCTTTGTAAAGCTTGGGCTTGACTGATGAAAATTGCTACATCAGAGCTAGATATCATTTTATGTGGTTTTAATTTTTTTTTTTTTAAATGCATGTCTCAGGGGTCCCCAAAGCCTGGGATGGGCATTTTTGTTGTAGAATAAAAAAAATTTTTTTTTAAAAGCATGGTTTTTGTGAGCTTTTATCCAACTATTACACTGAAAATGACCATAAGAATGGGTGGAATAATTTCCATATTCCCTTCCTCCCCCCCCCCCCCTCTTCTAGCAAATTTAGGCAGAGATTCAATTTGAACTACACCCAAGGTAGCATCACTTTCTTAATGACTAAGTATTCTTGCCAGGAACGTATTTCCTTTCATGCATTTGTGCAAAGAAAACAATGGGTAGGTGGTAAAATGATACAACGGAATAGAAAAATGTTACATCAGCTAATACTGAAATGCCAGTTTTAATTTCCTCTTCTAAAAAGTTACGAGGAGTCCTGCGGCACGTTCGAAACTAACAGATTTATTAGGGCATAAGCTTTTGTGGGTAAAACCCATTTAATCAGATGAGTTGCACTCCAATTCATCCTATGAAGTTGGTTTTACCCACAAAAGCTTATGCCCTGATACGGTGTTTCCCAAATGGTGTTCCACTGAGCCCTGGGGTTCTGCGAAGTAAAAATAAGGGTTCTGCAAGAAAATTCCATTACAGTAACATTTTATGATTAAAAAAATAATTAATATTTAAGCATTTATGAATTTTATTGAAAACAATTTTTATTTGTGTTTGCCATGTGTAATGCCAGCTTAGCCAGAGTGGGAATGATGATGTTACTACTCAGCACTGCATAGTCAATCAGTGGTGCAATCACCTGTTATATACCTCCGTAAATACCCATACTCACTCTCAGGGAGTGTGGATCACGAGGGTGAATGAATGCGTATATGTAGCACCAAACTACACCAGCAGTCACTTCACAGACATGCACTGATAGATAAGAATATTTCTCCCTCTCTTAAAAATGTGTTGAACGAAGCAATGCAGATTATTAATTATATAAAAATTCGACCATTATAATCAAGACTTCAAAATTATGTGTGAAGATATGGGCAGTCAGCACACAGCCCTGCTTCTACATACAGAAGTCAGGTGACTATCGCAAGGCAAAACCACTCTTCACATTGAAAACTGCCAATATAATGCATATTAGTTTTTGAGCTTTATGTTTTGTACACATTAAATGTGATTTTTGTTTTTAAATATGTGCAATTAAACTAAATGTTGATCTCATAACCTTGTTTAGAATTTGTTTATTATTATCCTTACTTATTTGTGGTCTGCTTTTTTAGCTTCATATATAAGACTGTTATTAGGGGTTCCGCAAAATTCTTTCTAGTTTAAAAGGGTTCTGTGGCCAAATAAAATTTGGAAACACTGCCCTAATACATCTGTTAGTCTCCAAAGTGCCAGATAACTCCTTGTTGTTTTTGTAGATACATACTAGCACAGCTACCCCTCTGAGACTTCTAAAAAGTTAACAGCGACAGACTTATTCCTCATTGGGAAATCATCTGAGAGTGGCAAAGAAAACCAGAAGTCGTGAGGGGCAAATACACTGCTCTTACTTATGGATCAGTTAAGAATAAATTGTGACTGCGAGTTGGGGTTTCCCCGATCCTGCACCCTCATAGCAGCCAGAACAGTCTCCACCAGCCAGTAGAATAGAGAGGGGTTTACTGATTTTCCAGAATACAGCACAGCCACGTGACGTGGCTACCGGGGGCAGGGCCGGGGTGGCTCAGGCCCCTAGGGTTAGGGTCCATCACCCTAGCCCCCAACTTAGCCTGTTCTCTTCATGCTTACCAGACAGCAACTGCCTCCCCTCCCAGCCAGGTGTTTTTCTCCGCCTTCCTCCCTTTGTTTCTCTCCCTGGGAGGCTGAGTCTAGGTGTCTCGGTTAATACACATTTGGGTGAGTCAGTGGGAATCAGGGGGACACCGGGTTACAGAGCAGACAGCACCCCCACTGCAAGAGACCTACACCTACAAGATCATCAACAAGCATTCTGTAAACTACGATACCCACACAAGGTAGTGAGGAGACAGATTGATAGAGCCAGACGTGTACCCAGAAGCCTCCTGCTACGGGACAAGCCCAGGAAAGAAACCAACAGAACACCACTAGCCATCACCTACAGTCCTCAACTAAAACCTCTCCAACATATCATTAGTGATCTACAACCCATCCTGGACAATGATCCCTCACTTTCACAGGCCTTGGGAGGCAGGCCAGTCCTTGCCCACAGACATCCCGCCAACCTGAAGCATATTCTCACCAGCAACTATACACCGCACCATAATAACTCTAACTCAGGAACCAATCCATGCAACAAACCTCGGTGCCAACTCTGCCCACATATATACACCAGCAACACCATCACAGGACCTAACCAGATCAGCCATACTGTCACTGGTTCATTCTCCTGAGCATCTACTAACGTAATATATGCCATCATGTGCCAACAATGCCTCTCTGCTATATACATCGGCCAAACTGGACAGTCCCTACATAAAAGAATCAATGGACACAAATCAGATATTAGGAGTGGCAACATACAAAACCCTGTAGGGGAACACTTCAATCTCCCTGGACACACAATTGCAGATCTAAAGGTAGCCATCCTGCAGCAAAAAAACCTTCAGGACCAGACTTCAAAGAGAAACTGCTGAGCTACAGTTCATCTTCAAGTTTGCCACAATCAACTCTGGATTAAACAAAGACTGTGAATGGCTAGCTAACTACAAAAGCAGCTTCTCCTCTCTTGGAATTCACACCTCCAGATCAGCTACTAGAAGTGGGTCTCATCCTCCCTGATTGGATCCACCTCGTCATCTCCAGCCCGATTCTGGCCTGCATATTTATACCAGCCTCTGGAAATTTCCACTACATGCATCTGACGAAGTGGGTCTTTGCCCACGAAAGCTTATGCTCCAACACTTCTGTTAGTCTATAAGGTGCCACAGGACTCCTCGCCGCTTTTGCAGATTCAGACTAACACGGCTACCCCTCTGATACTTGACACCCCCACTACGTTACACAAATACAACAGAAGACACATTAATTTCTGTCTTTGTTGCCAACAAGTGCAACTGGAGAGGCAGGTGAAGCTGATATATAGATTCTCAGTACAAGTTATTACTGCAGCTGTGCATTTAGTTTCTTCCCCAGATTTTATATATATATAGGGCTTGCCGAGCAGCAGCAAGCCCTGCTCACCAGCTGCACGGTTCTGCACTCTGCACATCAAATCTTCTATTTGTCGAGCCCTGCACACACACACACACACACACACACACACACACACACACACACACACACACACACACACACACACACACACACACACACACACACACACACACACACACACACACCCCCCCCTGAAGATAACTGGGGAAGACTTCCTTGGTGATGCAGATACAGGAAAAAAAGATTAAACATCAGAAAAAAGCCTTTTTTGTCCCTCCTGGAATTCATCGTCCTGGCATAGAGGAGGGGTAAATCTCCTGAAAGAATATCTGAGCTCTCTTGTACCACCACTCATTTTCCATCATTTTCTCCGTGGTGATTTGAGGGAAAAAAGGCCTGAAATACAATCGGTTACCCAGAATAGCCACCAGATGTCAGTACAGGTATAAACACAAACTCCACCAAGGACTAGCTGGTTAATTCCTCTTTCATTTTTGAAGCATCTGAAACCCCAAACATTTTAATGAGTACTGGAGAGAAATGCAGAGGGCAGTTTGTGGCAAATAATAAAGAGGGTCTAAAGTGAGAAGAGGGCAGGGGACTGAACTCAATGACCTCTCGAGGTCCCTTCCAGTCCTAGTATTCTATGATTCTATTCTATGATACTGTAACCTTGGAACAGTCTTCTTTCAGATCCTCTTTGTTTGCCTTCAATTATGAATTGCTTGTTTGGCATATTTGACAGTCAAATGTCTCCCAAGCTCCACATATGCTGCTTATTGAAATTATTACTATTTTTTCTTGACAGCTGAAATTTTAAAAAGAAAAAAGACTTCACATTTGTAGCACTGAATAGCATTGTACGCTTACACATCTCGGCTTGCATGTTCATTTTAAATTAACTTTTTTGTGAACCCCAATTTTCTTCTTCAACTGTGTTATTTGAATAGTGGTTGGGTGGGGGAGCTGTAATCCTTAGGAACTTTGATTTCATAAGGCTTTTGACAAAGTCCCATGTAACATTTTTATAAGCAAATTAGGGAAGTATGGCCCAGATAAAGCTCCTGTCAGATGAGTGCGAAACAGATAGAAAGACTAGTAGTTATCAGTCTTTTACTGCCCAACTGGGAGGGTGTATATAATGGAATCTCAAGGGGGTTTGCCCTACGTACCAGTTAGTATTTTCACTAATGACTTGCATTATGGACTGGAGCTTATGCTCAACATTTTCAGATGACATCAAGCTGGGAAGGGTTGCTACTACTTTGGAGGACAGGATTAGAATTCAAAACATCCTTGATAAATTGGAGAATTGTCCTGAAATCAACAAGATGAAATTCAATAAAAGAGTGCAAAGCACAACACGTAAGAAGAAAAAATCAAATGCACAACTACAAAATGGGGCATGTTGGCTAGGGAGCAGTACTGCTGGAAAGGATGTGAAGGTTATAGTGGATCACAGATTGAATATGAGGAATGTCCTGCATTTGCAAAAAAACAAAAAAACAAAACTAATGTTCTGGTGGTTATTAACCGGAGTGTTGTATGGATGACACGGGAGGTAAGTGTCCAGCTGTGGCCTCATCAGGCTGAGCAGAGCAGGAGTACAGTGTTCAGAGTTCTGGGTGCCACAATTTAAGAAAGATGTGGACAAATTGGGGGAGAACACGATAAAAGGTTTAGAAAATTTAACCTATGAGAAAAAGCTAAAAAAAGGGGTGGAGGGGCATGTAGTCTTGAGAAAAGAAGACTGGGCAGGGACCTGATAAGTCTTTACATATATTAAGGGCTATTATAGAGACAACTGTGATCAGTTGTTATCCATGTGCACAAAATAGGAGAATAAGTAATTGATGTAATCTTCAGCAGGGGATATTACAAAGACCTTCCTATCAGGGTAGTTAAGTACAGGCAGTCCCCGGGTTACATGGATCCAACTTACATCGGATCCCTACTTACAAACGGGGTGAGGCAACCCCGTACTAGCTGCTTCCCCCCAGCAGACCAGGGAGACGCGAAGCTAGCGCCCCCCCCCCCCCCCCCCCAGCAGACCAGGGAGACGCGGAGCGGCTTTTCTCAGCAGACACCTCAGCTTGAGAATAAAGGACCGAGGGAAGTGAGGTGTGGGAGAATAAAACTGAGCTCTGGAGAAATGTTTGGCTAGAGTTTCCCCTACAATATGTACCAGTTCCAACTTGCATACAAATTCAACTTAAGAACAAACCTACAGTCCCTATCTTGTACGTAACCCGGGGACTGCCTGTACTGGTGGTAAGTTTCCAAGGGAAGTTGTGGAATCTCTGTCCTTTGAGGTTTTCAATAACAAGTTAGACAAGCATCTGTCAGGGCTGATCTAGGTATGTAGAGGCTGGGCTAGAGGACCTTGTGAACTTCGTCTGTCCTCTCAAATTATTTTAGAGCCTATGGTATCAAAAGCAGCCCAATTTGGGGCTGTCTCAGTTATGAAGCACTTAACTTGAAACTTTTAGGGCTACTCCTCTGCACCCAAGGATTTGGATCCTGTTGAAATTAATGAGACTTGGGCATACATGTAAGTTAAGTATAGGCTTACATGCTCTTCTGAAGCAGGGAGCTTAGATGTCTCAAGCTAGCCGTGCAGAAGTAGTGGATATATGTTTAACAAGTGGGTCTGAAACGCTTCAGAGGAGTACCCCTAAATTTGGATGTTTTTCTTATTTAGTCAGTAAACTTTTATTAAAAACTAGATCAACTCTTGACCATACAAGCTTGATTTGATAAGACTAGAGTGACTTTGAAGCAGGATGGGATTGCGGGACCCTCCCAGAGCAGTATTGTATTGTCTTTGTCCAAAACAGTACTATATCTTTGCCAACATACCACAACTGTAATCTGTGAGTGCCATCACTGTGGATAAGGAAGAGGGTAATTGAATCACTCTGTATACCCTTGATTGTAAGCTCCTGAGGGCAACAACTGTTTCTTCCTGTGCTGATACAGCATCCAGAACAATGAGTTCTCATCCATTGTGGACAGTGTTGCATTCCAAATACTAATAGCAGTGAATTTTCTGACAATTCTGTGAGATCAGAAAATTTAGCCAGAATATGCAAGTTTATTATGCTTTTAAATCTGCTTCCTGTGTCTTCCTCTCTGGCTGTATTCGATATATTCCTCCAACAATGCATTAAAATCTCTACACAGGTCTTTTAGCAAAATTCTGCTGACAGCTAATAATAGTAACATTTTTTTTTACTTCCTCTCATAGCACTTTTAAAACTTCTCTTTGGGAAGGAATAAATCAAACGATCTGTGACCATTTTTTTCACTCTTCCAGAAAGCTCTCTCAGAGCACGCAAATTGTTAAGTATTCACAATTTTCCCTCATTTTCATGAGCATTATTTATCACTTTCCAAAGTGCACAGTGTTCCATTGGGGCTTCAGTGTGGACAGCAGATTAGTTAAAACAAATGCTGGCCATTGCAAATGTATTCTTATTTATTAAACACAGACATTTATTAGAAGCCCAGATCAATGGAAGATAGGTGTCTAAATATCTTTGATGTTCTGGATCAGATAGCCTAACACTCACTGATTTGAGTAACTAAGAACTGTGCTCTTGGTCTTTACTGGATTGATCCTAGAATCCCCAGAGTTCAAAGCATGACCCTCCACATCTTGGCTACGTCTACACTGGCATGATTTTCCGAAAATGCTTTTAACAGAAAAGTTTTCCGTTAAAAGCATTTTTGGAAAAGCACATCTAGATTGGCAGGATGCTTTTCCGCAAAAGCACTTTTTGCGGAAAAGAGTCCGTGGCCAATCTAGACGCAGTTTTCTGCAAAAAAAGCCCCGATCGCCATTTTCGCGATTGGGGCTTTTTTGCGGAAAACAATACTATGCTGTCTACACAGGCCCTTTTGCGCAAAAGTCTTTCGGAAAAAGACTTTTGCCCGAACGGGAGCAGCATAGTATTTCCAGAAAATCACTGATGATTTTACAGGAGATCGTCAGTGCTTTTCTGGAAATTCAAGCGGCCAGTGTAGACTGCTGGCAAGTTTGTCTGCAAAATCAGATGATTTTGCAGAAAAACTTCCCAGTCTAGACACAGCCCTTGAGTTAAACATCCCATCTTAAGAAGGCAATTAAGCATGTGCTTAACTTTAAGAACATTGGTTCTTACTCAGAAAGCACTTACACTCAAGCTGAAATCAGTGAAACTACTCACATGCTTAAAGTGGGCACATGCTTAAGTATCTTGGTAACATGGGGCCCGTAACTTCAAGCACCTGCTTAAAATTTCAGACATGATGAAGTGCCGTGTAGTTTCCAGGCTGTGATTGGTCTCATGGAAGTCATGTGCTTAAAGTTACATATCTGCTAAACATTTCATCTAAGTCCCCGAGCTGGAAACTGTAGCCGACTTGTACCGGTATCTTTTTTTAATCAGAGCTGGAGGTGAGGACACGTAAAACACACTGCTCAATAGGTTACTTTATGACTGACTAAGGGTTTGCAGGATCTGGCCCAAACTGCCTGATCAAACAAATCTTTGCCCAGTGGAGTTCCTGATGTAACAAGAATTACCAAGGGCCTGATCTAAAGTCCACTGCAGTCAATGAGAGTTTGGCCATTGGTTGGGGCTTTTACTGAGGATGGAGTTGCAAGCGCAGGCCCTGAATTTTGAAGGCGACTCTTCAGTTTTTTGTAAAACAAAAACAAAACAAAATCCAGTCCTTTCACAGGGATAATGTTATTTTAAGATACCTCTGCAATGCAGCTGCAAGTCTGAAAGCTTGGCTGGGGGAAGGGGGATGCGAGGAAGGGGGAACCTGCTCGCTAGGAGACAGCTAATTAAATATATACTGTCACTGATATACAAGAGAGCACTGAGGCAATATAATTACTGTAATTGTGCAAGATACATACTACAGAATTGCTGTTTGTGTTGGTTTTTTTCGCTCACTTTGTATGACAGTAGATTTAAAAATCACGTAACTGCCAAATTTAATCAAACCACAACTGAAAAGTAACATTCTTTCACTCCATTGTTTGTTTTAACAAGGAGTCCTGTGGCACCTTAAAGACTAACAGGTTTATTTGGACAAGTTTTCTTGGGTAAAAACCACGTAGATGACTCCTCGTCGTTTTTGCAGATGCAGACTCACGCAGCTACCCCTCTGAGACTTGTTTGTTTTGTGTGGAGTAAATATAGCTTGTTAGACGGCAGCATGCTGGGAGCAAGGAAACATGGTGGGGGTGTGGTAATGCTCTCTTTACTTTTTATTGACTCAGATCACATGCATTAGTTACCTTTCAGCAGTAAAGATGAACTGACCTGCCAAATGCTCTTCTTAGCATGCACACAACATGCCTCAGGACAGGTGGCATGCGACCAGGATTCAAACAAAATTTGGTTTGCTAGTTGGATCATTAGCTTCCCTGGCCAGAGACAGGTACCAATCAGGGCATGTAATGTGGACACTGATCCGTGCTCCTTTTCTCTCTCCTGCCAAAGGCTCTGAAAGTAACTCATACATCCATTACCTGTGATTATAGCAGTCCTCAGTAAGCTGCTAATGGTTACAGTAACAGATCTGGGTGCTTACACAAAAAAAGACAGGAGACTTGACAAATGAATTAGAGAATGTGTGTGTTTCACACGTGGATGTATTGAGTTTGCTAATATGCCTGATCTGTGATAAAGACATTTTGTTTAAGGTTGGTGTCTGTAGTTCCCAAGGCAACTGCATCTGGAGTATTAAGCTCAGTTTGGGTGAGTCATTGCTAGAAAGATACTGAAGAAGTAGAGAGAGTGCAACAAAGAGCAACAAAAATGATCAGGAGCCAAGATAAGCGATATAGTTTGATTTAAAAAAGAACAGTGGGTTGTGTGTCTATGTGGGGAGACATGGTAACTGCCCACTAATATGGGAAGGCTATGTGAATCCCAATGAGAGAGGGGAATTATTTATTGTGACACACAGGGGAATTTCTAGGAGTAATAGGAGGAAATTAAGACAAGGAAAATTCAGGAGGACTATTAGGAAAAGCATTGAGATTTATTGTATTTTTAGACTTTCCTAGGCTCCACATCAACATGGTAACTCAGCACCCCACACCCATTCATGAATTTATCCTCACAGGAGCCCCATTCTAAGTGTATTATTATCCCCATATTACAGAAGGGAAACTGAGTCTCAGAAAGATGAAAGCCTGATCTGCATTTAAAAGTTTACAGGTATGACTCTGTTGGTTAACAGGGTGACTTTTTTTTACCAGTATATCTATACTTGTAAAAGCTGTACTTGGACCATTATTCTGCTATAAAGGTGTTTCATACTTGTGTCATTTTTCTTAAAGCGCTACCGGTATAAGCGTATCTATATCAGTGTAGCTGCATGCTCGCTAGCAGAGTAGTATTGCTTTAGCTACACCAGGCTAGGTAAAGCCGAACAGCTTTTTTACATATTCTCTACCTTTCTTGGCCAAGGTTACAGAGGTAATTTGTTCTGGGAACTGAAATAGAGCTCCTGATTCCCACTTGACTGACTGAACCATATGACCAGCCCGGGGCAGTACAGGGGGCAGGAGGGGTCACATATGCCCAGATGCCATAGGTAGGAGGGGACGGCTAGCAGTCAGCAAAGAATCTAGCAGGGCAGCCCTAGCACCTGCAGCAGGGATCTGGCCTCCTCAGCACTCAACAGAAAGGGAGGGGTTGTCTGACCCTTCCCTGGGTCTCTGTGACTAGTCTTTCTCTTCCAGATGTATTAGGTTGTGGGCTAATCTCTGAAGGAAAGTAATGGAAGCCCCTTCACTTTGATTTGTAAAACCAGATTGGACAAAGATTAAGGCATTTGAAAATCTGTTATTGCTCTCAAGTTATCTCCTCTAGACAATCACAAATGTGGCTTCGCTCAAAAGCATCCTATTAGCATTTTCAGCCCGAGGGAATTTGGCCTAGAGGAGATGTTTGATGGTAATATTTGGGACATAAGGAGTTCAAATGAGGATGATGCCAAAGCAGAGCATTTACTTTCCTCCTTTAAAGAAGTGTTTTATGTTTGAGGTAACAAAAGCCTGACACTGCTTGGTGGCGCTGTCCTTCTAGTTAATGTTGTCATTGTTGATTGTTTAATGCACCATTTTTTATAAAACCTTAAACCCAAGGATCAAAGTGTTTTTACAAAGAAATAATGAATAAAGCCTATGAGCTGGTCTATGCTACAAAATTCAGTATAAGTATGTCACTTTGAGGCGTGAATAATCCACACCTTGGCGTGACGTAGTTATACCGACCTAAGCACCAGAGCAGGCAGTGCGGTGTCAGCGGGAGAGCAGCTCACACTGACACTGCTACTGCCTCTGGCGGAGGTCAGGGCCACCCAGAGGGGGAGGGCAAGAGGGGCAATTTGCCCCAGGCCCCGCAAGCGCCCCCACGAGAATGTCTGAAATCTGAGGTTTGAGATGGGGGGTGTCAGGAAGGGGCCCCCGAAATTGCTTTGCCCCAGGCCCCCTGAATCCTCTGGGCAGCCCTGGCGGAGGTAGATTAAGCTGACGGGGATGCTCTCTCCCATTGCTTGGAGCAGTGGTGGGTGAGCTGCGTCCTGTGGACCATATGAGGCCCCTCAGGTTCTATGTGTGGCCCATGAGCCATTTTGTTTACCATTGCCAATGTTCAGGGTTGCCAGATTCCGCTAGTTTCTGCCCTCATCGTTTTTTCTTACCAGTATTACTAAAGCGAGCCACATGAAAAGCAAAGGCGTATGAAGTGAGGTGTGTGATGATTGACTGTGAAAGCCACATGCTCTCTCTGCATTCAGTCAAAGCGCTGCTGCAGTTGAATTGGTGCACCCTGCAAATTCTAGGTAGGCAAGCACAGTTGGCAAAACTAACCCTAAGCCGGGAGACTGTCTTGGTTCTGACAAGCTTTCAGCCTCCCGAGAGGAAGAAGGGCCACTCATGTGGCCCACTCACTAGCTTAGGTTGCCCATTGCTGTGTTAGGCATATTTGTTACAGTGCAACCACAGACAGCTTTTGCCACCTGATACGGGGAGGGAGGGAGACAGTGTAAAAGAGAGGACAGGTGACCACCCCCCATGTCTTATGGGAAGAACTTCCGGCCAAATCTCTTTGGTCCAGGGCAGCCAATCTCACCAGTTCATGGGGGGTGAGAGCATGGGGCCAGCTGAGCAGAGACCAGGGCACCTGCTCCCAGCAATCCCCCACCTCTGCCTGCCCCACCAGAGTTACCTGTGAGGAAGGAAGCAACTCTGACCTTCTCCTGCTCTACCTCACCCCATCTCACCCACCATGCTTAGGCTGTCCTTGGTGGCTGGGCCCAGACAGGGTATGACACACAGTCATTTCTCACATGGCTGAAGCTGGCTGCTCACGGTCGGGGGTGGTTGTTCCACGGCAGCTGCCTGAGAGAGCCTGGTTGGGGAGGGCTGTGGCTTCTGTTCCTTGTGTGGGTCCAGCTGCTGAGGACAGTGTCCAAGCGAGCCAGAAATATGCTGCGGGGGGGGTGGGGGGGAAGAAGTTGCCACCTCTCCATCTGGGGTATCACAGGTAGCTGCAGCTCTACACAGAGCAGTGTCCCAGAGCAGCCAGCATGAGAAACAGCTGGTCCCGACTCTTCTGCTTCCTACCTGGACCTGGCTACCAAGGGCAGTGGCCAAGCATGTTGGGGGCGTGCAAACGGGAGAAGAGCAGAGTTCCTTCCCCTTCCTCTCAGCAGACCAAGCAGAAATCTGGTGTGTGTTGGGCAGGGGGGGACTTGACCCTCACATGCCCCTCCCCCATCCCACCTCTGAGTGTTACAGTGGTACAGCTGCATTTTTGCAATCGGGGCTTTTTTGCGGAAAACAAATCTGAGCTGTCTACACTGGCCCTTTTGCGCAAAAGTTTTGCGCAAAAGGGACTTTTGCCCGAATGGGAGCAGCATAGTATTTCCGCAAAAAGCACTGATTTCCTACAGTAGGAAGTCAGTGCTTTTGTGGAAATTCAAGCGGCCAGTGTAGACAGCTGGCAAGTTTTTTCGGAAAAGTGGCTGATTTTCCAGAAAAACTGGCCAGTCTAGACACAGCCATGGAATCTTTTTCAGGGAACAAGACAATCTACCATTTGTATTTAAAATGCTAACCAACTATTAAAATTAGTACATGTATATACACACACACATAAACACACCAAAAAGTTTGTGTTATAGTTACCAGTCCTTATCATTGCTTGAGTCAGGCCAGTGGACTACTAGGATGAACATGAGTGGGACCTTGGCCTCTGTCAGCTGCATAGTGATGCTCCATTGCTGTCGCAGAACAAACCCAAAGGTTGCCAGGTGTCCGGTATTTTCTCTTCCTGTCCAGTAAAAAAAACTCAGAAAATACCAGACACCTAAAATGTCTGGTATTTTCTGATTTTTTCCCCCTGCCAGGAGGAGAAAATACTGGATACCTGGCAACCCTACACACACTCAGCAACCTGCCCCACCCTCCCACTTACCTGGTTCCACGGGGGAACTGTCTCCTGGTTCAGATCAGGAAAACAAGATGGCCACTGGCAAAAAGTCTCAAAGGCTTTTCTTAAAGGGACCATGCTGGGGTTTTTTTTTAATTTTTGTTTTGCTCAACAACTTTGGTCTCCCCTTTTTTTTCTCAACAGAATTTTTCCCCCGGTGTTTTTTTTTCTTGGGGGGGGGGGGGGGGAAGTGTTCAGTATTTTTGATTAAACCATCTGGCAACCCTAAAAGACCCCGTCTCTCACCCATCTTTTATAGTAGTCGGTTCTCATGTAAGTCTATGGGTCTTGCTATGTCATGCTTCAATCACAAAGTAGTTGTTTCTCAAGGCTGGTTACACAATCATCTTCCATCAGCCATATTGGATCACTAATTGCAAACTAGCTGTTTTCATAACTGGTCTCCATCTCTCTATCTTGTATTTTGTTCATTCAGGGTGGATGCCTCTTGCACTTTAAGGTCGCCAGGATGATAACGATGGTGGTCCCTTTGTTTCTTCACTCCCTGTTTTAGAATTAGGCCCATCAGTTGCTGGCCTCTTCTCCCTTGCCTACCCACACATACCTCATTCTCACACAGAACAGCACATTCACACAAACAGCCAAAAAGCCTCATTAAGAAGCTCTCACCCTTGCCAAGCAGGCCACTAGGCTCCCCCAAACAAACAGCAAGTACATATGCTATAGACAACAAACTTACCTCAAGGGAACCAGAATCACTCCTCCTGCACCTGGAGATCTCTCTTGGAAAACTCCCCTGCTAGCCACTCCTGTTCATTAACTTCCTTAGGAGCACAAATTTGTATTCCACTATTCTGACTGCCTTTAACATTCTCAGCCCTATCCCCACAACACAACATGCTTTTTTTCCACCGCCACCTTTTCGCCTCAGCTGATTCCACTGAAAGCAAATACAATTTGATTTTATGTGCTACTCTTAAAGGGGGAGAAGTGGGTGGGAAAGGCAGCAGAGTGGCAGAGGGAGATACTGACCTGTCGGACATAAGAGGTGGGAAGAGAGGTTTGAGACCCCCATGTTAGTTGCTGATGTGTGGATGAGGCTATCGAAGAGCAGCAGCCTCTCACACCAGCAGAAGATACAGATGTTAGAGTGTAAACATTGCAACTCTGTATTACCATATGGTAACAACTTGAAAGTGCTCCCATCAACTAGGTGGTAGCGTACCCTGAACGGACTACAGCCTTTGGTATACGCTTTGGGGGTATTTAGCCCCAGCTATGGCTCTGGCCTCTGACATACAAAGCTCTCACACGTTATCATCTAAAAACTGTAAAATGCAAATCCCTGCATACTGCTTAGTGCCTCTCTATCAGAGACAGCAGAGCTGGGGAAATAGGGGGCAGCTGCTTAAAGCTAGCTCCCCATAGCATCAGTTCACAGACCCCCTAGCCAGCAAGGGGGGAATGTGTGTAAGTCAACTGGATTAACAGATAAGCCCAGGCTTATTGGATAATCAGTTATAGTACTCGACTATACACTAACATCCCTAGTTGGGAGGGAGGTTTGGGGGAAGAAGGCTACTTACTGGTGTGCTAGCAAGAAAGATGGCAGAGCCCAGCCCTGCCGGTCGCTCCCTTGGTGGTACTACTGCTCCCAGTGGACACTCTGCAGGATAGCTCTCACCTGCTGGCTTGCTACCCCCAGTGGCCACTCACATATCACGTCCCAGACAATAATGGAAAACAGTCCTTTCCCCAGGCTTCAAGTTGTCGTAACATACCCAGACCCTGACCTTGCTTTAAGTTAGGAGAAGAGGAAGCTGCATACCAAATTTGGTGGCTATAATTCTTACCATGTAGGGGGAATTCTTGAACAGAGTCACAGACAGACACATACTAAAATGTATAGAGAGCAATAAGAATTTGACCTTCAAACTGATATGGGGGGGGGGGGGGGAAGCAGATCAATTTGTACAGTGGACAAGGGCAGAAATACATGCTGCTTTTATCAGTTGCTCTAGTTCTTCATTTGCTGAAGAGTTTAACAGCAACTGAAGTCTGTCTCCATTAAGGAATACAAGGCTGATTCAACACAGTGAAATTTAAATAGAACACTACATATTTCAAAGGTGACAACAAAAATTTACAGTTTAATAAGGCAGGTTTGTTCTAACGGTTCCTTTGAGACTGTGGTTGAAGTATTTAAGAGATGCATTTTTTTCATGTCACTTTGCTGTTTTCTCCCAACTGGTCCGGAGGAAGAAGGGAGGAACCGAGACCGTATCTGGCCCTTTCCCTGTGTTGGTGAGGCTTGTGTTAACTCACAGATGTTGTGGTGATAAGCATGATATAAATAATAAATGGATAACATTGATTTTATTATTATTTTATTATAACAGAGAAAGTGGTTCACAATACTTTCTGCCAGTCAGCTAACACAAAAAGACTGCCACTGAAATGCAAGGATGGCATGTATAACATGAGAATTTATGCCCATCAGGGTCTAGTCTCTCCTGAATAAGTGCCCTGATATTGCTGAGACATCAGTGCCTTCACTGAGATACTACTACTACTACACAGTTTTATAAAAAAAAATCCAGTTCTGCCTCAGTGGATAATAAAGTCCCAATTTAGAGTCTAAATATGAGATATTGAAGAAATTATCTTATTGAGACTGAATGGAAAGACCATAATTCAGGTTTGTCAGGCTAGTGTAGAACATGTCTCATATATGACATACTGCAGTTAGTTGTCTTTGCGTGACAGCTCTCAGTGCAGGTGCTGATGGTGATGCTATGATCAGCACCAGAGCTGGAATGCAGAATTGGTGTTATAGCATATCTTGCTGCAAGACTTCAAATGAACACACCTTTCCCACATAAGCTACACTGGAACACTGATGTAAGTTGATTTTCATTGAGCTTTCCTGTGGTTCTGAACAGATTACCCAAGTGATCCTTCACGGCATACTTCCAGCATGCTAAAAAACGGGTGGAAATTCTTTGTTGTTCTTTCAGATATATGCTAAAGGATTTCTATAGGGTTTTTTTATAATTACATGGGATGACCCAGATAATTTTAGGCTTGGTTTTGAATCGGGAAGGGAGGGGAGGAGAGGGGGGGAAGAGAAATGGACTGGATGATCTAGGACTCAATTAAAGGAGATTAATATAATTAATGCAAGGCCATTTCCAAAAATGTCAGTGACCCAGAATAATCTGCAGTTGCTTGAGGCAGGTAAGAACACTGTGCTTGGTTAATTTCTATCACCACAGCTCATTGTATCTCAGCTCAGCAAGTAAGCTGTCTTTCTACTGGGAAAAATGCACGCAAAATAATCATGGAACTGCAGAATTACAGCAAACACCTACCACATTCTAATACTGTACTATACATCACTGATAATATGGACTTCATCATGTATATTCTCCATCCTGGAGGTTGTCAACTTCATTCTTATAATCTCATTCTAGCACTAAATTCAGGACTCCAGGTTGTTCACATATAAGTACAATACTGTATGTATCTGCGACTCTTGTTAAGCATTTGCTACTCAGTATGAAATAAGAATGTTGTTTAATGAGCTAGCCTTAGAGCAGTGGTCACCAACCTGTAGATCGGGATCTGCTGGTAGATCCTGGAGCCTCTGACAGGTGATCCTGACTAGTTTGGACAAGAGGCTATCAAGTGCCAGCACTTCAGCTGTCCCTCCCCTCACTGCTGCTCATTTCCTGCCCTTTGCCTTAGAGCTGCCCCTCTCCCAGGGGAGCCTGCTGCTTTCTGTGCAGGGCAGGGAAAGGAGAGAAGGGGGGCTGACGTCAAGCTACCTCCTCCCACTTTGTATCCTTTCTCCAGGAAGCAGAGAGGGGGCACAACAGGACTTGTGGAGTTTGTTGGCTGCTTTAGGTAGTGGGCCAGGTTCAGGGCCAGGGGTGAGCCTGCCTTAGCCCCACTGCACCACCAACCAGGAGCCACCTGAGGCAAGCAGTGCCTAGCTGGAGCCCACATCCCGAAGCCCTATCCCAGTCATGAATCCCCTCTGGTACCCCAACGCCCTGCCCTGAGCACCCCTGCATCCAAACGACTTCCCAGAACCTGCCCCTAGAACTGCCTCTTCAATCCAACTGCCTGCCCCAAGGTCAGCTCAGAGCCCCTCTCGCACTCCAGATCCCTTCATCTAAGAGCAGAGCCTGCACCCCAACCCTCTGCCCTAGCCTGATGAAAGTCAGTGAGGATAAGTAAGAGAGGGAGAATGGAGTGAGCAGGGGTGGGGCCTCAGAGAATGGGAGGGCCTGAGGCAGGACAAGGGTATTTAGGTTTGAGGTAGATCGTGGATTGCACTTAAATTCAAAAAGTGATCTCGTGCTTAAAAAGGTTGGAGACCACTGCCTGAGAGCAAGGGTGGGGAACCTTTTTTGGTTCAGGGGCTGCTAACCCACAGAAAAATCAGTTGGGGACTGTACACATGTGAGAAGCAAAAAAACCCCAAACAAATCCTCATTGACGTGGCCCCCACCTGAGAAACAGAAAGACATTCCCCACATTCCCCTCACACACCACAACCTGGGTGGCGGGGCAGGCTAGTAGATTTTGTATGCTCCAGTCCTGTGGAGTAATATGGGGGGGGGGGAGGTTGGAGTGCCAGCACTGGCTCCCCAATGCTGGGGGAGGAGTCCTGACCCTTAGGGTCTGGATCCAGGAAAGCCAAGGGCCCCATCCAGCCCCCCAGCTCTTAGGTTTCCCACCCCTGCTTTAGAGCTTTTTGTATGATAAATAGAACCATCTTGCAGTGCTCTGTTCAGAGTCAGAACTAGAATGCTTTTAAAAACAAAAATTGCCAAGGACAGGCTGAAAGTTTTTAAATTTTCAAATGAATATTTCTCAGGAAAATTTAATGTTATTTCTTTTAATTATCTTATAGAGCTTGCCAAAATTTTTTGAAAATCTGAAACTGTGTCAAAAAAATTGTGTGTGAATTTTTTTGACCAGCTCTAGAATTTTCATTTAGATATAACAAGCTTTAGCATTTCACTTTAAAGAAAAGAGGTTAATAGAAGCATGATCCTTTGATTACAACTCTTTTGGTAGAGTCTTGATTTGTATTACTGTTGTGTAAATCCTAAGTAATTCCATTGTGCATATACTCTATATTTACACAAATATAACTGAGACTGTAGAAATGCTCTGCGTTAAATTTTTGCTTAGAACCAGGGGTGTTTTCCTCCTCTATAAGGCACCAAACTAGTCACACAAAGCACTTCAATTACCAAGCTGGCCAGCAAGAAGTTGCGCAAGCAAATCCCCTTAGACACGCCAGCTTTACCAGTGCCACAACCAGCACCACTCCTTACACAGATGAGAGATTAAGAAAACTAGTCTCTCCAACTCTGAACAGGTTCTCCCAGTCAAAGGACCAGCCACAATCCAAGCTCAATTTATACCTTAGAATCACAGGGATGGAAGAGACCTCAGAAGGTTGAGTCCAGCCCCCTGCCCAAAGCAGCAGGACCAAACCCAACTAAATCAACCCAGCCAGGGCTTTGTCAAGCCAATACTTAAAAACCTCAATAAAGATGTTGAACAAAACCAGCCCTAGAACGGATCCTGGGGTACTCTGCTAGAAACCGACCACCAACCTGACATCGAGCTGTTGATCACTACCCATTGGGCCCAAAAATCTAGCCAGCTTTCTATCCATCTTACAGTCCATTTATCCAATCCATATTCCCTTAACTTGCTGGCAAGAATATTGTGGAAGACCGAATCAAAAGCTTTGCTGACTTCCCCATATCCACAGAGCCAGTTACCTCATCATAGAAGCTAATCAGATTGGTCAGGCATGACTTGCCCTTTGTGAATCAATGTTGACTATTCCCCTCTCCTAAGTGCTTCAAAATGGATTCCTTGAGGATCCCCTTTGTGATTTTTCTGGGGACTGATGTAAGGCTGACTGGTCTGTAGTTCCCTAGATTGTCCTCCTTCCCTTTTTTTAAAGATGGGCACTACATTTGCCTTTTTCCAGTCATCCGGGATCTCTCCCATTCTCCACGAGTTTTCAAAGATAATGCTCAAAGGCTTTGCAATGATATTTACCAACTCCCTCAGTACCCTCGGATGCATTAAAGCCGGACCCATAGATTTGTGTATGTCTAGCTTTTCTAAATAGTCCTTAACCTGTTCTTTCCCCACCGAGCGCTGCCCACCTCCTTCCCATACTGCATTGCCTAGTGCATTTGTCTGGGAGCTGCCCTTGTCTGTAAAGACCGAAGCAATAAAAGCATTGAGTACTTTAGCTTTCCTGACATCATCTGTCACTAGGTTACTTCCCTCATCCAGTAAGGGCCCCACACCCTCTCTGATCATCCTCTTACTGCTAACATGCCTGTAGAAACCTTTCTTGTAATCCTTCACATCCCTTGTAACTGCAATTCCAATTGCGCTTTCAACTTCCTGATTACTCCCCTGCATTCTTGAGCAATATATTTATACACGTCCCTGGTCATCTGTCCAAGTTAGATCTTGCTCAAAGAGCTTGCTGTGCCAGTCCTTTAGAATCTAAAATGTAAAGGTTTATTAATAAAAAGAAAGAAAAGGTTGAAAGTAGGATTGCTAAAGAAAGCACATTACATACATCAATCACCAAGTTCTTGATGCAGGTTACTTGCAGAGTCAGAGACATTTACTTGAGAGAGATGTAAGGTTATTTCTAAGGCAGCTGGAAGTAGATTTTTGTTTATACTTTTATGCTGGCTTTTCTTAGAAGATTCCAACCGAAGGTCCTGATCCTCCTGACCCTGAAACAAGGGTGAATCTAGAATTGTTACAGGGGACAAGGTCTGAGAAAGGCTGAGTAGGAAGGAGCCCAGGGAAACAGCAAGACTGTGTCTACATTGGAACCCTTTTCCGGAAAAGGGATGCTAATGAGACAAGTCGGAATTGCAAAAGCTGTGGGGGATTTAAATATCCCCCACGGCATTTGAATGAACATGGCTGCCGCTTTTTACCGGCTCGGGGCTTTGCCAGAGAAAAGCACCAGTCTAGACGGGATCTTTTGGAAAATAAAGCCTTTTCCGGAAGATCCCTTATTCCTAAATTTAAGAGGAATAAGGGTATGTAAATACTGCCTTCCTAATTCGAACTAGGAGGGTAATGTAGGCATACCGCACTTGCAAATGAAGCCCGGGATTTGAATTTCCCGGGCTTCATTTGCATAAGCCGGGCGCCGCCATTTTTAAATCCCGGCTAGTTCGAACCCCGTGCGGAGTAGCTAGTTCAGATTAGGCTTCTAATCTGAACTAGCTGTACTCCTCGTGGAATGAGGAGTACAGCTAGTTCGGATTTGAAGCCTAATCCGAACTAGCTACTCCGTGCCGCGTGTAGCCGCGTGGCACGGGGTTCGAACTAGCCGGGATTTAAAAATGGCGGCACCCGGCTTATACAAATCAATTTCAAATCCCGGGCTTCGTTTGCAAGTGCGGTATGCCTACATTACCCCACTAGTTCGAACTAGCGGGGTAGTGTAGACATACCCTAAGGGATCTTCTGAAAAAGGCTTTATTTTCTGAAAGATCCCATCTAGACTGGCCCTTTTCTCCGGCAAAGCCCCGAGCCGGAAAAAAGCGGCAGCCATGTTCATGCAAATGCCGCGGGGGATATTTAAATCCCCCACGGCATTTGCAATTCCGACTTGTCTCATTAGCATCCCTTTTCCAGAAAAGGGTGCCAATGTAGACACAGCCCAGAGTAGACTTTGGCTGCTAGTAATTGGTCCCTGTAATGAAATCTAGTGTGGTGGGAAGGCCTAACAGCCACCAACAATGTGACATGAACCCTCTGAAAAGAGGATACAGACCAATGGAAAGCCCCAAGAGAAAGGTGTGAGGATCAGCGGATCCAAAGCTGGGGATGAAGACCTTTGGCTGAAGTTGTTAGAACTGTTTATTTTGTTGGACTCTTTGTTACCGTGGAAGAAGTCTGAGCTGCTAAGTTAAGGAAAGAGAGACCGCTGGAGCAACTGTCACTGGGGAGGCCAGAGCAGCAGGAAGCCAGGGTATTAGATGCTCCAGGGGTGAGTAAATTCCTTTACATTTATGAAAGTAGGAATGGGGATCTCTGGGATGTTTTTGTGGCTGTGAGACCGTAACCTCTTTCAACCTCTTTGTGTCTTATTTTCCTCAGCTGTAAAATAGCAGTAATAATTCTCCAGTGACAGGGTTTATAAGTGTCTGTAAAGTGCTTTGAGAGCTCTAACTGGAAGGTGCCCTTTACTGTGTTTATAAAGCACCATTCTTTGGAATTGCTATTGGCTTTCTACAGAGCAATCTACAAAGACATTATCTGCTTATCCATTAGCAAGAACAACAAAGGTCTGTCTCATGAAGTTGTTTGTCCCTGTTGCAATTATTTCACTGCCTTGATAACTTCTTAGCACAGCACAACTCCCTGCCACAGCACCTCCTGCTGGATACTCAGGGAATCAGCTCTTCAACCCTGGAATGCCCCTTTCTGGCTCACATCCCTCCCAAACTGTGGCATCCTCCCCATCTGGGTATTGCCCTGCCACAGTGCCTCCATACTCTGGGGTCATCCTCCTCCAGTAACCCCCAAGTCAGCTAGTCCTCAGGGGCAAACTGCAGCCTGAAATGGGAACTCATCAAGGTGGAATGGACCTGCTGCCCTGGCTGCATCCCTAGTACCCTCACACCTTGCTTCAGGCCCTGCAGCCTGGGAGCTTGCCTGGCCAGAGTTTCCCCAGCTCTACCTGCCTTTCCACAGCCCTGCTCTAAGTCAAGAAGCCTCTAACAGCCAGGTCCCTCTTGCTCCACAACCGGAGCAAGACTGAGTCCCTCTCTCTCTCCTCCCCTCCAGAAGCCTTTATTTATACTGCTCTCAGCTGGGCCCTAATTGGCTAATACCTGCCACAGCTGCTGGTTCCAGGGCTCCACTGCTCCAGCCCTCTCCCAAGGCTGGGTTTTAACCCTTAAAGGGTCAGTGCAGGGAAGCCACTTCGTCACACTCCCTTAAAGACTATGATTGGTTCTAGCATTTAAAACTAAGTCAAGTCCACACAGGTGTAAAGGAGACTGCCCTAGAGGAAGAACAAGTGCCAAATGCTGTTGGCCAGTGTGTGCATGCAGATCTTTAAACATAGTTAAAAATATTACAGAGGATGAATGGGATATATATGTCCATGTAACTGTTATGACTTTGTTTTCTCTGTGCTGCTCTTTTAAACGTCTTGTTTACATGGTGCGGCAAGCCAGGGCATGAATCTGTAGCTTGTCCTGCACTTGATGACTGCATGCAGTGTATCAAAATGCACTATGGAGTTTTTAGCACTAGTAGGTCCATATGGTCAGTTAGTGCATAGCAAGCTGGCATACTATAGAGTAGATCTTGGCTTGCCATACAATAAATTGCTGAGTAAATAAGTCCTAAGGTCTCTGTGAGTCAGCATTGATATCATAGAACCCACTGCATGGCAAATCATGGAAGCTCCTTCACTGGAGTTTTCAGAAAAAGGCTGGAGAGCCTTCTGTCTTGGATGGTATAGACACAACAAATCCTGCAACTTGGCAGGGGGTTAGACTAGATGGCCTTTGAGGTCCCTTCTCACTCTAAGGTTCTATGAGCATCTTAACAAACAAGACACAGTCTGTACTCCCATGGGCTACGTCTACACTGGCATGATCTTGCACAAGAACTCTTTTGTGGAAGAGTTCTTGTGCAAAAACTCTTCCAGAAGAGAACGTCTACACTGGCATGTGTGTTTGCGCAGGAGATGAGCTTTTGCGCAAGAGCATCCATGCCAGTGTAGACGCTCTCTTGTGCAAGAAAGCTCTGATGGCCATTTTAACCATAGGGTTTTCTTGTGCAAGAAATTCATGTTGCCTGTCTACACTGGCCTCTTGCGCAAGAACAGTTGCATAAGAGGGCTTATTCCTGAGTGGGAGCATCAGAGTTCTTGCACAAGAAGCACTGATTCCATACATTAGAACGTCAGTGTACTTGCGCAAGAACTTGCGGCCAGTATATAGAGCAAGATCGCGCCAATGTAGACACAGCCATGGAGACTTTATCTTTATTCCTTCTTGTTTCTTTTA
The DNA here is from genome assembly GCF_049634645.1 of Pelodiscus sinensis. NCBI lineage: Eukaryota > Metazoa > Chordata > Testudines > Trionychidae > Pelodiscus > Pelodiscus sinensis. Next base: position 291,579,687 of record NC_134711.1, on the reverse strand, counting down.
ATCTGCAAGAAAAGTCAATGAGGTTGAAAATAAACGGGTTGCTCCTACAGAAAAAGACAACAGGAGCAAAATTTTATCAGCAGGGTGAACAGCTAAATAACAGCTTTTCAACTCCCATTACATTTCAGTGCTCTCAGCCCATCCCAACTGAGGCACTGGAAATGGGGCATTCATATGAAAAATTATAATAACTTTATTTGAAAAATATCCCCTCGCCCACACCAAAGTGCTCTGGTAGCTGTACCATAGTGTAATCAAAGCATTATAAAACACATAAAAAATTAGAACAAAGAGCTGTGTTTTCATCTGCACCAATGAAATATTACACTTGGCAATTTCAGCATATTCTTCAGAGGAGAAGTGGGGCAGGGAGAGATAGATGGGAAGCCTTATTTATTATATGGATATTTTCCTCACTCCATGTTGTGGAAGTCTGCTTCCAAAACATTACCTCTATTTTTTACCTATGAAAACTCACGATTCTAGATATTATTGTAAGTCTCTAAGATGCTGCAGGACTATTTGCTGTCTCTATGATCTGGTGAAGCATTATATACACATCTCCAATTACTGTTAATGAAAGTAATTGCTTCTAATAGCATAAGTAATACAGTATGCTGAATAGTATGCCCTCATAATATTGTGGCTGTACTGCACATATTAACTGGCTACAAGCCACATTTTTCTGTTAGTAAAAAAAAAAAAAAAAGACAACTCACATAAAAGTTCTCAATTGATCATGGTTGTCTTGCTGGGCAGTGATGCTCTTTGCAGTTTATGTATTGCAGAACTTAAGTACCAAATCACAAGATTTTGTTTTTTTTAATTCTGGGGGGTTTTGCACTAGTTTTGTATATCACAGTGGCTGTGTCTAGACTGCATCTCTTTTCCGTAAAAGGGATGCAAATTAGACACATTGCAATTGCAAATGAAGCGGAGATTTAAATCCCCCCCGCTTCATTTGCATAAAAATGGCTGCCGCTTTTTTCCAGCTCAGAGATTTGCCGGAAAAAAGCGCCAGTCTAGACGCGGATCTTTCAGAAAATAAAGCCTTTTCCGAAAGATCCATTATTCCTCTTAAAATAAGGAATTTTAACGTTAAGGTTTTGCTAAAACAAGCCAAAATCTTGATCCATCCAGACCTCCCCCTTCTGTAAATCATCATCTTGATTCAATTATCAATAAACTGAAGCTATTAAAAAAAACAAAGCATAATTTCTTAATGTATTTTTCTTTTTTTAACCTCTAGAACAGTCCACATATTTCAAAAGGCAAGCAAAGCTGGGTTAAATTTTTTTCACTGATGTTATTAATAAAAATGTTACAATTATGTCTTCAAATGTAATGACACATTCTATAATTTGACTTTTGCATGGCTCTATTGGTCGTCACGTTTCATGACAGATTGGACTATTTCTACACCTCCAATTTCACATCTGTCACCATCCTGCCTCTCGGTATTTGCTGTTCCATATATTTAATAACTGACACGCAGACTTGTATAATTTCTTTATTTCGTCAGTTTCTTTTCTTCTTTGTTACGCAGCCCTTGTCTATTCTAATTACTCTTTACTATCCTCCATGCTTTGTTTCTCCCACAAGTTAGCTCTGTTGATGCGTCAGGAAAGCTTTTTGATGACAATGCTGCCATTTAAAAATGGACAAGTGTTCTCACAAGCTATTTCTTTCTCTCCCTAAAGGATTTATGCTCATCTGGCACTAATGATTCAGGCCCTTTATCACTGCCTGCAGAAGCAGTGCAAAGCTGTCAGCCAGGTTCTAGAAGACTCACCCTCCTTTGACTGTAAGACATTCTGCCTCCTCCAGCAACACTAAACAGCAGTCAGCAACTCCCACGTTTTTCACATCCTTACATATAAGACTGTGACATTCTACAATGAATTTCTCGTGAATTAATTGTGTGTTGGGGGGAAGGCTTCTTCAGCATTATATAGAGATATGACGTTTAGGTTTCTTGGCCACTTGTTTGGTAGCTTGGTCCTTGACATCCTTTTGGCGCACTCTTTCCAGCATGTGAAGAGAGGGATAAGACAAAGCAAAATGCTGCCACCTTCTACCTGTGTGGTCACAGAGGTGGAGGGCTGGTTTGTGTGCAACCTTCAAATGTGCAGACAGCCCTTCAAAGTCATAGGAGATCATGAAAAGGGCTAGCAGAGCCTGTATCACACGCTGTAGTAGTACCTTCTCCATTGTCTGTACCCATGCTCCCTGTCTCACTGCCTTACATTCTTGGAGTGCCCTGTAAGCACCTTGAGCAGAAGTAGCTGACTAGTGAGTAGGGGAAAAGGAAGGAGAGATCCTCCTCAGGTCCCTGCTCCTCTCTTGTACACTCCTCTTTCCTTCCCCTCCCTCCACATAGCAAAGAGAAGTTCCCAAGGAGCCAGCTGCCAGGAAGAGGGAAAGAGGGCATCTGCCCCAGGGCCTGGCGATTAGGGCCTCAGGAGCCCCTTTAAAATTGCTACTGGGAGCCCTACAATGAGCGCTCTGGGCAACACTGAGGGCTGGCTGCCCCAGCCCCGTCCCTTCCATCCAAGGAGGGAGGGGGACACAGGCACAGAAGGGCGTGTTTGGGTAGGGAGGAGTATCCATATTTTAGGCTACATGAAATATTTTAAGGGGCACTACTAGAGATTTGAAAGCATATTGGTGTATCCTTTTCTCCTACTAAACTTCTGGCTTTTGTGCACTGTGTTGTGTAACTCCGTAAGTGGCACAGCCATTGTATTATAATGACAGTACTATCGCTGATAACACTCTATTTGGCTATACAAGAAAAAATGAATAGGATCTCTTTTAAAAGCATTTCATATAGTTCAGGTTCTTCGTAAGGAAAAACATGTCTAATTTTAGCTTAAATGGATGTTAATTTGACACGTTGATTTGAATAATAGAGATAAATTCCCAGGGTTTTTTTACATTAAAAATATATGAAATGACAGTTGCCTTTTGAATGTTATTTTCTGAAGGATTTTTTTTCTTTTTGTGGTATCTAGTGATACAACTCTAAAATGTATAATAGAGAATGCTCCAGAAGTTAGACTAGGTGGGTCATTTACACCTATATAATTTATGACCGTAATAGGAGGAACATAAAACATTACAAAACATTCTTACTTTGCTCAAGTCAGTTAATAAGAAGTTTTTTTTATGGGGTAGATATTCATCAGGAGTTGGGTATTCATGTATTTCTAAGCTTTTGTGTACAATTTGTTCTGAACATAATAAAACAGGAGAGTCTAGTTCATCTTCATTTGTGATCTCATTTGTGGATCTCAAATCTAAAAACTGTATTTGAAGGAGTGCTTGACTTATCATTTATACATACCTAACAAAAGCAGAACTCTCCAAATGCTTTAGCAGGAATTGTAAAGGACTCTCGCATTCTGATCTAAATGTTTCAAACATGATACACTGTGTAAACCTTGAACATGTTACTACAGCTACTACACCAAATGCAAGTTCAACAGCCTCAAGGATGACTCTTACGCTTACCATGTTTACCAGGTTGACTCTGATGAATGTTTTTCACAGTCTGCCTTTGACTCCCCTTTTCCACCGCTAGTGGCAATAAAGAGGGACAAATACAGAAGTCACCTTCCATGGCTCTGACTTTGGTGCATTTGAAGAAAAGTGTTTTTTTCCCCTCTTCAGAAACAGCTTGTCAGATACAAAATAATGAGAAAACAAGCTCTGCCCTGTGGTACTCGTGTCTTTCCTGAAAATCAGACAGCCCCAAAGATTTGTTCAAAGTTCTCTCGCCTTTGCTGCAGACAGAGAGACAGACTTGGTATGCAGCCTTCCTTCCCACTTCCTGACATGCATACTCCTTCCCACTACTATCTTATTTTCTCCTTTCTGACTGTCCCACTCCCACCTTCCTCTCCGACTAACATCCTTTTCCTACTATTGCTGGGTTCCTTGCTCTCACCCAATTTTCAACAGATCTTCTCATGTAGTTTAGTGTGATTCAGGGGTGAGATCCAGACAGATGGAGCTGGAGTTCTGGAAGAAACTAAAGGATGACCAACAATGACCCATCCACGTCAGGCTCCAGAATGCAATGAGGAAGATCAAAAGCATAATGTTGGGGAAGGGCCAAAGTTTTCTCATCAGTGACTTTATCACAATGTCCCTTAAATATAAAGAAGGGGGCCTAAAACACCACTGCCTAACTCCAGTGATATGCTGGTGTAACTCCATTCACGCAAATTATACTGGTGGGTCAGCAGTGATTGACAGATTTATAATTACCATGATCTTGGACTCAGCTGGTAAATCCTCTTTGCCTGGTGAGAGTGTAATCCATACACCTTCAGGGTGTGTTGCACCATCCCATATAGTGGCACTGAGATTACTGAGCCTCTGCTAAGACCAGTTGGCTTTTAATGCATGTGGTAGAGGCTCATGTTCTAAGCTCCAGAGGTCCCAAGTTTGATTCTGTCTGTCAGTGATACATTAGCACTTACTAAACATTGACCATCTGTTTCACAGGTGAGAGGTTTGGAAACCTGGGTGGTATTTGACAGCTTCATGCCATTTACCAGTGTACTAGATCCTAGAGAAATAAATAATATAATGAACACCTAATTGCAATAATCTTAAAGCAAATGTCAGTGTAAACTAATTCTATTGAAATTCCATTACGCTTTTATTAGGTTTTTGGGATCAAAGAGGCTATTTCAGAAGGATAATCAAAGTAAAGAGGCTGCTAACTGGCTAATTACACAGATGTTTCAGCACACATGGCTTTCCAAGTACTGGTTTTGATCCAGCAGAATAATTTACCCTTGTTTTCATTCCCTTGAGCTACCCTTTTCCTCTCAGGACATTTGGGCCATGCTCCTCAGGTGCATTGATAGCTACAGCTAGCAGTAATTGTTCTTCTCGCAGAGGGTCAAATGCACCCTCCCAGATAGAGTTTTCATCTTCTTGGAGGTTTTTTTCATCTTCTCGGAGGGCTTCCTCATCCTCCCAGAAAGCTCTTTCCTCTTCTAGGAGGCTTTTTTCATCTGCCCAGAGAGCCTTTTCTTCTGCCCACAGGACTTTATCCTCATCCAAGAGAACCCTGTCCTTTTCCCAGAGGACCTGATCCGCCTTCCAGAAAGCTTTGTCCTTCTTCCAGAAAGCATTATACCCCTTCCAAAAGTCCCTGTACCCCTCCCAGAATGCTTTTGCTTCTTCCCGGAAAACCTTTTCTGCCTCCCGAAAGGCATTTTCCTCCTCCCAGATGGGGTTTTCCTCCTCCCAGAAGGCCTGGATCGCCATCCTGAAGGCCTGGATCTTCTCCCGAAAGGCATTCATCTTTTCCCGAAAGCCCTTGATTTTCTCCTGAAAAGCCTTGATTTCCTCCCGAAAAGCTTTCTCAGCCCATAGCTTCTTAATGAGCTTCTTCTGGCGGGAGGTGTAGGACATCTAGTGACAATGGCAGTTTTAGTCGTTCACTCGCCAATCTTGATGAAAGCTCTCATTGCTTACAGAGCCTGCTGAGGGCAAGGCATGCTCCAAGTCCAGTCCAGCTTGTCACATCCTATAGCCCATCAGATAGAAAAGTGTCAGCAATGACTATCGTAATTGGAACTGCTCAAACATGCAGTAATTGTGTAAATCAGGGGGGTTAAAATATTGCTGCACCATAAATACAGATATATGCAAAGTGAAAAGCCTTTATCTTTGGACAACATGTATATAGAATCAATTAGTGCAGCATTTGGCTTGGGATCCTGTACCTCATTATAGGTGTAACACCTGGACCAAGATTTTCCAAAAGGATTTTCCAAAATGACTTGGGATGCCTCTGTTTTTTGAGGATCCAGCTTGAGATCTCTAAAGGGGTTGGGGATATCTGATCATGCTGATCACCCCACCCCCTTCTAAAAATTAAGCCCCTTAAAGGTGCCTTGAAGTGACTACCCCAAATAGAAACACACACAGATTCACTACTCCCCAGGCTCGCTGACGGCGGTGGTAAGGGACAAAAGGGGCAGTTGCTCTGAGCTATTCAAAGGTGCTTTCCTGTCCACCACTGCTACTGTGGCAGCAGCAGTGGCCAGAGCCCTGGGCCCTTTAAATTGCTGCCAGTGTGCTGCACTGCACACTCCAGGCAGCTGTAAGGGCTGGGGGGAGGGAGGTGCGCCACGCTCTGGGCAATGCAGACAGCTGGCTGCCTCTGGCCCCACCCCTTCCACCTGAGGCCCCACCCCTTCCAGGAGCACAAAGCTAGCCCCTCACTGTTGCCCAAGGGCCTGCAGAGGCTATTGACTTCCCTGACCAGTGGAGAGAGAAGACAATCCAATTTTCTATTGACTAACCCTGCCTCATAATTCCTGAACTGAGGGAAATGCTGATTACTTATTTATACTGTTATAAATATTATGAATTATAATAATAATGTATTATGAATTATTGTACAGTGCCTCAGGCTCCAAAGTGGGAGAGAAGGGTGCTTTGTAAATAAAATGTCTTTTTAAAATTTGTTTCAGAGTGTCAGCCGTGTTAGGCTATAACTGGAAAAACTTAAAAACAAACTAATAGTTCTGCAGCACCTTAGAGACTAACACCACATCTAGATGGTATCATGAGTTTTCATGGGCACAACCCACTTCTTCAGATGCAAAACTATTTGTTGTTTTTTTATTATTTGATTATGTAAGAATTTCTCTGCCCTTTCCTAGAAAATTAGGAAAGGCTCCAGGGATAACAGGGGCAGTGCAGGGAATGGTCCCTCCTCTTGCCAATGGTGATTATCAAGGAGATGGGAAATGGTTAAGCCCTTAAAATTCCTTCTTCCTTGATTCCCCCTCTCTTCATGTGAGATCTGGGTGTTGAGTGATCTTACCAGAATAGATCCCAATAGGCCTTTCCCATTGCCTTTCATGTAGATATGGGAATCTAAGGGGACGGTCTTCTAGCATCATCCGTACCATCCCCACTTTCCACTCCCCCTGTCACCCTGATCACTGGTTGTGAAAATGTTGCCTGGAATGGGGAAAAGAAAGAGGATAGAAATGATGTGCCACTGCATCTTTGCAGGGCTCCTAGCAGCACAGCTCTATCCCCGCTCCCTGTGAGGTGCTCAGTCACTGAAACAACAGCAATTTTGTCTCAAAGGTGATTGCTGGCAGTAGCTCTTTTGCACCCACTCCTCTTGTGGGCATGTCTTTTCCTCAAGGAGACCAGCAAGAAGCATCTACTCCTTTCCCCCCTCTGGGATCCCTCCTGGTGGCAGTCAGTGGGATAATGAAAGTTCAATCCCATTTACCTTCATACTAACAAGATCTGTAGAGCTGCCTGAAAACAAAGGGGAAAGGGTGCCCGACCTAATCCCAACGTATGCTCTGTGCTGAGGAGAGGGAGCAATCCCTTGCAGGAGTGATAAGGACAGATCAGCTCCAGTTCTCTGGGAGACTTTGACAGTAGCAACAACAGGAGGCAAATTTTGCCATCCCATGTACTACAGGTGCTTTGGCCTGGTACTTCCTGGAGGGTCTGGACAGCAAGGAGAGAGCAAACAGAAGATAGGATTGTTTGAGTCTCTTAAATAAAAGACCCACACTTACTCACACCTTACCATGCCTTTGAGAGTGTCAACACTTGTTCCATTTGTTCATACTCACACCTCAGCCATGCTTTAAAATTTTCTCTCTCAGAAGAAACTTTTTCCTCCCACATCTTTTCCAGCAGGGGGGTTGGAGAAATCCAAAGGGCATAATTCTCCTACCTCAGGATACAAGAAATTCACTTGTACCTTTTAATGGGAGTTATTTATCATGTAGGGCCGGGGTTGGAAACAGGTAGCCTGTGGGTCAGACACAACTGTCAGGGTTAGCCTTTGGTGGGCCACCAGACCCTTTGTCCACAGGTATAAAGCCCCACATCTCTCAGTGGCTGCAGTGCTGGCCTGGCCCATACCGCTTCCTGCAACTCCCATTGGCCAAGAATAGCAAATTGTGGCCTCTGGAGCTGCAAGCAGCTGTGTCTACACATGCTTAAGTAAACAAACTTTTCAGCTTAGAAAAGAGGAGACCAAGGGGGGATATGATAGAGGTCTATAAAATCATGACTGGTGTGGAGACAGTGAATAAGGAAAAGTTATTTGCTTGTTCCCACAATATAAGAACTAGGGGCCAGCAAATGAAATTAGTGGGCAGAAGGTTTAAAACAAATAAAAGGACATTCTTCACACAGAGCATAGTCAATCTGTGGAACTCCTTGCCTGAGGAGGTTGTGAAGGCTAGGACTGTAACGGGGTTTAAAAGAGAACTCAATAAATTCATGGAGGTTAAGTCCATTAATCACTATTAGCCAGTATGGGTAAGGAATGGTGTTCCTATCCTCTGTTTGTCAGAGGGTGGAGATGAATGGCAGGAGAGAGATTGCTTGATCATTACCTATTCAATTCACTCCCTCTAGGGCACCTGGCATTGGCCACTGACAGCAGACAGGATACTGGGATGAATGGACCTTTGGTCTAACCCAGTATGGCCATTCTTATGTTCTTATGTTCTAAACTGTTTAACAGCCCACCAGTGGCTAACCCTATGACCTGCATGTGACTGGCACGACAGAGGTTCCCCACCTCTGATGTAGTGGGAGAATCATTCACTGTATTACAAGAGAAGGATTTAATTTGGAGTTTCTTACATTTATCAGTCTAACACCAGTAATGTAATGGCAGCCAATAAGGATGTTAAATACAACCAGCCTTCTTTCAAATTAAATATCTCACATATGATATTTCTATTGATAGACTGCAGGTTTAAAGCAAAGTCAACCTGCGGAACTCCTTGCTAGAGGATGTTGTAAAGGCTAAGACTATAACAGAAGAACTAGATACATTCATGGAGGATAGGTCCATTAATGGCTATTATCCAGGACGGGCAGGAATGATGTCCCTAGCCTCTGTTTGCCAGAAACTGGGAATAGGCATGAGGGATGGATAACTTGGTCTATTAGCCAGTGACACAAGACAGGATACTGGACTAACTAGCTTCTAGATTTGACCCAATATAACCCTTCCTATGTTCTTTTCTCTTCTTTAGATCTCAGTGTCTTATCTCCAGGACTGCACACCTTTCCTTCTCCTTTTCTCTTTCTCGCCCTTCCTCCAATCACCAGGTGGAGAGTGAAAATGGTATCTGCCTTGTTAATTGCACTTTGCTGAATCTATAGAGCCACTAGCAAAGTGCTACAGAGCAGTACATTCATTATCCTGCTGTCTGTACCATATTCATTTCCACTGTTTTCTGGCCAACCACTAATCAGGGTAATTGAGGTAATCTGCTCTTGGCAATTGGTTTTGCCACATTTACTGACCTAATTTTGCCTGAGCTATAAAAAAAATTGTATGAGACCTGCTTATATTTTAGTTCAGAGCTTCTATCATCTGAAGACAAATCGGGCATCTTCTGGTTGCTTAGTTCTGCCTCTAGGGAAGTAATGAAGAAGGGGTTTACTGATGCTTCAAAAGCAAGGAGTGAAATAGACAATGAATATACAGTGGAGATCTTTTCCAAATCAGATCGGGTGCTCAGCAGACTGAATTAATAAGTCCCACTTGGAACCTCCCTCTCTGAGACATGCATTAAAAAAGCAAAGAAAATGCTTGAAAGCTCTTTTTGAAAGGATCAGTAAAAGGCAATTCCATTTCTTCTTACGAAAAATGCAGGCATAACCTTTTTCATTTTGTACATCGTAATTATCAAATAGAAAATATGACTAAATTTTGTTCCACAAATCTGCAAATATTATTTCTATTAGGTAAAAATAACAGTTGTTGAGTCATTGCTGATGTACCTAGATGTGTAATAATGGCTGACATCTTTGTTGACAACCTGGGTTTAGCCGCTGACTGGCATGAGGCCTTATGGATAGACTGACCAAATCATTTCTTTACCCAATGAGATTTTTCTTCTTGATAGTATTAATTAACATCTTTAGACTTCAGAACATCAAACTCCAGGGATTCAGAGTAAGTCTGCTTAATAACAATATATGTGCTACCAAATACATAACTTTTGTAACAAATTTAAGAGAGACTATACAGCACTTACCCAAGTGCAGTCCTTTACCCAACTGGATGTCTGATGCCCTTTGGTGATTGCCTAACTAAGATTCAGGTCACCTATAGTGATGTCATTTCACAAAGTGCAACACCAATAGTCCAAAGCTCAATATAACCTTATGGTGGTCACTGAGGTAGAGCTGAATGAGGGAGGAGCCAAGAATGGATCTAGGTTCCCCTCTCATACCTTACTTTAGATGATCATCTGTTCATGGGTTATAATAAATAGAATTAGAAAACCACAATATTTTGGTTTTGGAATTACAACTTGCTTGTTGGGTTAAGTATTCCTGGTGAGGGACTTTTGCAAAACAGGCTTGCTTCAACATACTTTAAATATTAGGCAAATATCAGTATTTTGGCTTTATTGCTGAATGTATATGAAGCTTGACACCTAATATACTAATCACACTATTACATCTCCCATTAAAAACTTATTATATAAAGAAAATAGAGACATGTATGTCATGCTGGGGCTATAACTAAGCTTCATGGGCCCAGCTGATTATAACCCTGTGTCATGAAGGCTAAGACATGAAAAAGTAAATCTAGGTGCCTATCACCATATATAGGTACCTACTGTAAATAAGGCCGTGTCCAGACTCAGGGGTTTTTTCGGGAAAAGTAGCCTTTTCCCGAAAAAACTTCCCCTGCGTCCAGACTCAAGCCGCGTTCTTTCGAAATTATTTCGAAAGAACGCGGCTTTTCTTTCGATGGCGGTAAACCTCATTTCACGAGGAAGAACGCCTTCCTTCGAAAGTTCCTCTTTCGAAGGAAGGCGTTCTTCAATGTAAAGAGGCCATCTTCGAAAGAGAGCATCCAGACTCGCTGGGTGCTCTCTTTCGAAAAAACGGATTTTTCTTTCGAAAGATCTGCCTGCAGTCTAGACGCGATCTTTCGAAAGAAGCCTGCAGTCTAGACATAGCCTAAGTGACCTCATTTGTTCCACAGTATTGAGTAACCAGCAGCTCCCAGTGAAGCACTTCTGAAAATCAGGTTGATTAGTCACATTAGGTATCCAAATATAGATTTGGATTCCGGTCTTTTAAATTCTTGACCAGAACATTGATTGACTTTGCTGGGGCTTCTATCCACAGATGGCTTCCAATATATCTGTTGTTTACAATGCAACGATATACAGTGTGCTATGAATACTGATGCTGTGGTATGTACAATAGCAACTTAACTGAAAGGAGAGATTGTCATCCTTTTCTTCCATTATTAACCTTTACATGTAGAGGAGTCTGTCTTCTGTGTTTCTGCTCATTGCTACAGAATGTGGAAGGGTGAGTCACAGTTCAGGGTGTCTCTCTAGTGCAGTATTTTAGAGACAGATTCACCTGTGTACTTCAGCTGCTTGGATGACAGAGAGATGAGAGGAGAATTAAGAAGGAATGAAATGAAGTTCCAAGTGGAGAGTGAGAAATTGGAGCAAGAGTGTGCAAAGATTGCTGGGAAGCTTTTAAGAGAGGATGAAAAGCTGGGGTCAAGAAAGAAGAAAACAGCCAAAATAGAGACCTTTATGGGGGGGGGGGGGGGGAAGGAATAGAGATGCTGCATATTGAGCTCCTGTACAATGTACTTTATATCACAAACAAAATTAGTTGTAATGTATTAACGAGTATATGTACTGCTGCCTCAATTGGATCAAATCATAATTGCTTAATTGTATGTCATAAGCCTTGTGCTGCTAATGGCTCCTTTTCATTCATAAGGTACTGTGCTTTTTTTTGGGGGGGGGGCGTATGGAGGGGGGGAAGAAGGATTTCAGATCTATCCTTGCTTCCACTGTGAAGTTCCAAGCTGCCAAGATATGCAGCATCAAGGAAAATTATAAAGTTCTAGAGTAGATAGTCACACATTTATTATCATGTTTTGAGTATTGATGTTTCCAGCTAGTTTCTGAAATTTCCAGCACATCAAGTAGAAATCACAAGTTATTTAGTCAAAGATAGGATGGCTGGGCTGACTATGGAGAGACTTCTCTGATCTAGTCAATTATTAAAATTGAAGTTACAAATGCTAGATCACCATCAGCATGAGAATAAAGATTTCAGCCACCCTTTTACAAGTAAAAGGTTCAAAAAAGTCAGTCAGCGGTATCCCAGAGATGAAAATAAAATTAAGCAAATATGGCAACAAATCTAAAAGAAAACACTCATGCTCTTAAATTGTTTTTGTTTTTCTTTTGAATCTTTGTTATAGATTTATCGCAGTCCTGGGAACAAACGGGTAGATAAAGATCTGTTTTTGTTCATAAGGGCTGTCATTCCTTTGTTTCATGTCCTATACAATATTTATACCTTTTTCTAGTTTGCATAACTGGGACATGACCACCATCAGCATTTGTCACTGCTATTTCAGATAAATGCTTTCTGTCTATATCTTGTAGGCACCAGTTACATCTTCCCAATGGACTTACTACTTCTCCTTCTTGAGAGCTTTTTCCATTTCCAGAAGCGCACGTATTTTCATCCAGCAGACATCTTGTTCCATCCCAATATCTTTTACTTTATTTGGGATTATTCTAAAGTCAATTTATATGAAGGCCAGTTCCTTATTCAAGACCACTGTAACCATGTTGCTGTAGACCAAGAAAGCTTCCTTATCCTCCAGGTAGGTCTCTTGTTTCTTCTAAAAGGCCTTTTTCTTCCTCCCATATGGCTTATTGATGGCTCAAACTTGTTCCCAGAAGACCTTATAGGTCTTTGTCTTTTCCCTTAGCTTTCTCCCAGAAAGTCTTAACTTCTTCCTAGAAGGCTTTATTTTCCTGCCTCTTCTTGATATATCTCTTTGGAGGGGTAATAGAATTGGAGGAGGATGCCTGTGGATGGAAACAGCAAAATGTATTCACTCACTTTCTGAACTTGGAGAAAATCATCACATATGCATTTGTGAGGGGACTATCGCCGAGTCCTGTTGTGACTGTCACATCTTGTGATCTATCAGATAGAAGGTGAGTGACTGGACATAGAGGTGATTTGGTGAAGCAGGGAACCCCTGGAATTCCTAACTACCCAGTCTATTACTACACTTGCTATTAATCAAATGAGCTGCTGGAAGAGTAATTTTCCTCTGCTCCTCAGTCTGCACTCCTTTAATGATTGCTTTTTGCCCCACCAATTCAAATACAATGTCCAAGGGGCCAAACAGACCTGCTGGGATTAAATTCTATAGCCCTTCTTTCCTCTCCTCAGCAGCAGCAGCCCCATACTCTGGGACTGATGTTCAACACCAATCATCCTTCTCACAGATGCCTGTGAAACATTATTGGCTTGTCATATAGAGCTGAAGAGCATGGGTGCCTTCTCTCAAAGCATTGGGGTAGAAAGTTAGAAGAAGCTGCTGTCGCAAATATTTTAGGGAGGAAAAACACAGGGGAGAGAGTCAGCCAATTTTGGGGACCTAGATATTGGTAGGAAGCTGTATGGAGAAAAGAATGTGCCGGGACATTATTCAGATCTGAACAGACCTGCTTGTCTCCCACGTAGATGGCTCCTGCATTGTGGATGCTGCTACCATAGCAACAACTTCATGTAACATGCAAAGGTTCCAAAAGACAAAGAGCCTGAAGTGTTCCATTATGAAATGCTCCACTCAATCACACCAGCCATCTATAATTATTATTTATATTGTGGTAGCACGCAGAGGCCCCAATTAAACTAGAAGCCTCATTGTGCAAGGTACTGTGTAAACACCTCCTAATAGACCATCCCTGCTGCTAATAGCTTAAAATTTAAGTAAATCCAGCAAAAAAAAAAAGCATCTTTTATGTCCATTTTGTAATGCAGACTGGAAACACAGTGCAAGTGACACAGGATATCTGACAGAGCTAGGAACTGAACTCCGATCACCTAAGTGCCAATCCAATATTTTAATCACAAGAATATAAATCTCAAAGTTGTGAATAATGAGTCATATATTTTTGTAAAAACTTTCATTTAATCACCAGCTCCCTTTGGCCAGTTGTACCTGCCAGTCTGTTTCACCAGAACTGATTGCACATTCCAATCATACACAATTCATTAAATAAGTTTCACGGCCATTGTGAGGCGTGGTATATAAAATAACTATTTCATCCACCACCAGCCAGGAATGGAGTACAGGAAATGATGCAGAAACTTGTATCCAATGAGGATGCAGACTGTATGGAATGGAATTCCTAGGGACTTACCCTGATTGCTAGGCTAAACCTTGGAACCCTACATATTTGTTAATTGCTAGTGAGACTTTCAGGCCAAAGGATCATTTTGTTTCCAAAACCAGGAAATAAGAAGTTTGGAATGGGGATGACACACCTGGGAGACTCTCATGTCCCACATTGGACTTCAGGAAGCATTTCACTCCATCTCACATCACAAGGAAGCAGCAAGGGTTAAGGAACATGAGCATATGGAACCATGCCAGCCATTAACACTCTGACATGATCTAGACCGTCAGCTCTTCACAAGAGTTCAAAGCACTTAGATAAGAGAGACCAGAGGGTCAGTATTAGCCCCTTTGTAAAACTCAGAGAACTGGCACAGAACAAAATAACTGACTCAGCCAAACCACACAATGAATTAGCAGAAGAGCTAAGACTTAGAACCAAGATATCCTGGTTTTCAGGCACCTGCTGTGACCACTGGACAACCTGCTTGTCTGTATTCTTGCATTTCATGTCCTAAAACCAACAGGCCATGAAACAGAGGGTCAGCCTACAATAATTTGGGAGCCTCATGGCCCTGACCTACTCATTACAAACAATGACGACACATTGATGTGGTTTACATAGTTGCTACTAGCAGTCCCAAAATATTTTGGTCTCAGAAAGGGGCAGAGCAAGGTGATTAATTCAAGATCCAAACGGAGGTTGTGCAGAAAGGAGGGAAGGATTGTAAGGGCTTGTGCCATGTCCAGGCCCACCAAAAGTGTGTGTGAGGGGGGCAAATTGGACAGTTGTCTCTGGGCAGTTGCCAATGGGGCTCCTGGCTATCACTGTTGCCACCACAGGACTAGGACCACTGGAGAGGCCCATGAACTTTCAGAGGGGTGAATTACACCCATCTCTAACATGTCCTTGATCTCCTTCTATATAGCAGCTTTGGCTGAAGGAGCCATCCGGTAGGGTTGGGCTCTGATTGGGTGAACTTCACCTGTGTTAATGGAGTGGTAAGCCCATTCAGTCCATCCTCGGATGGCTGAAACATCCGTGCAAAGCTGAATTACAGCTCCTAGATCTGCTGTTGCTCCTCACAACTGCGGCTCATAGACAGGGTTACCTCTTTGATGCTATCCTTGCCCTTCATGTTGTAGTAGGCTCCTTCAGGGCACTCAGTGTCGTCTCTTTAATGGGCTTTGAACTGAAGGTCCTTGAATTCTTGGGAATAAAAGGGCTTTAGAGAATTAACATGCTTAGGCTTAAAGTCTGGGAATACTATGAGGTAATTAACTGCTCCTATGTGCTCTCAGACCATGAATGGTCCATCCCAGGATGCTTCCATCTTATTGGCCTGGAGCACCTTCTAGCCCATGACTTGCTCACCTACCTTTAAAGAACACTCTGTGGCATATTCATCATACCAGGCCTTCTGCTCTTGCTGAGCATTCTGTACGTTTTGTTGAGCAAGCGCTAAAGAATCTCTGACAGTGTTTTGTAAGTTGCCTATAAAATCCACAATGTTAGTTCCTGGGGAAGGGGTAGCTCCCTCCCATTTCTGCTTCACTGATTGCAATGGCCCCTTAACCTCACGGCCATAAACAAGTTAAAAGGGAGAGAATCCCAAACTGGGATGAGATACATCTCTGTAGGCAAACAGTAACTGCTGCAACACCAGGTCCCAATCATTGGAGTGTTCATTTACGAATTTGCATATCACAACGCCCAAAGTTCCATTAAATCTCTCCACCAGCTCATTTTTCTGGTGGTTGTAAGGGATGGGAACCAAGTGTTCAACTGTAAGGATCTAAGAGGGCCAACCTACCCTGGAAAAAATATCTGTTAGTGCCCGGCACAAGCTCTTCGCAGTGGTGTTCCCTAGAGCTACTGCTTCAGGCCATCAGGTGACAAAATACATGAAAGTCAGGATATATTGTTTTCCTCTGGGTGTCTTTTTAGGGAAAGGACCCAGAATATCCACAGCCAGACACTGGAATGGAACCTCTATTATGGAGAGTGGTTGGAGAGGTGCCTTGATCTAATCTTGGGGCTTTCCCACCTATTGTCATACCTTACAAGACCAGACATAACTAGACACATCCTTGCCCAGCCCCTCTCAGTGGAATGACTTTCCCAATTAGTCTTTGGTTCTTTTTACCCCCGCATGGCCACTAAGGAGATCATGGGCTAAGCTCAAGAGCTTTTCCCGGTACTTAGTTGGAACTGCCAACTGTCTTTGAGGATGCCAGTCCTCTATGTGCCCACCAGAAAGAGCCTCATTGTATAAAAGTCCTCTTTCTACCACAATCCTGGACCTGTTAGAAGAGCTGAGAGGCAAGGGCTCCAGCCCTTAACTGAGAATTCACACAATGAGAAACGGCAGCAGGTATCATAGAAAATTCAAATTCCAGCACTGTATCCCCCTTGGTTCTTCTGGCTCCCTGCCAACACCCATGCTAGCTACCTTCTTTTAGTTACAGGATGTTGGCCAGCACTCCTCCTATCCATCACATGCCCTCTTGCAAACAACAAAAAAGAACTGTTGTGTAACATGGTTGTGGACCAAATTATGAGATGCGTTAGTCCTGCTTGTATAAGGTCAGGGAGAAAGTATGTATTTTAATCAGTTTAAAAACAATTTGTGGCCCTTCACAGAGGCACAATATGATTGATCTCCAGTGATGATAAACAATGAATACTTTACCACAGGGCTGGGTCTAGACTGGCCAGTTTTTCTGGAAAATCAGCCACTTTTCCGGAAAAACTTGCCAGCTGTCTACACTGGCCGCTTGAATTTCCACAAAAGCACTGCCGATCTCATGTAAGATTGTCAGTGTTCTTGCGGAAATGCTGTGCTGCTCCCATTCGGGCAAAAGTCCTTTTGCGCAAAACTTTTGTGCAAAAGGGCCAGTGTAGACAGCCCAGATTTGTTTTCCGCAAAAAAACCCCGATCACGAAAAGGGTGATTGGGGCTTTTTTGCGGAAAAGCGCATCTAGATTGGCACGGACGCTTTTCCACAAAAAATGCTTTTGTGGAAAAGCGTCCGTGCCAATCTAGATGCTCTGTTCCGAAAATGCTTTTAACGGAAAACTTTTCCATTAAAAGCATTTGCGGAAAATCATGCCAGTCTAGACGTAGCCCAGTTGATTAATAGTGTACATGCTCAGTTAATTGAATAGTATAGGCACTGAGATATGGCAACAAGGTCTCTTAATTCTTCTGTCTTCTGAAAAAATATATTTGCCTTTTGTGGTAAATTAATGCTTGCCTCTTCAATCTGTTTGACCATGGAAATTTGATTTCAATATTTAAAAACTCAGCTTACGTCTCTTTCTGTACTGTCTGGATCTCTGACTCCATTAAAACTTTCATTTCCAGTGTGCTGCATCATTCTGCTGATGACAATCATCTTTCATCTGTTACAGACTCCCTTCTTACACTGATAAAGTGGCTTTCATCCTCTCTTGACCTGTTTTCATAGCCTCGTGGCTGGCTTTCATCTTCTATTAGGCAGCTTTAATTTTGTCCAATATAGAACCACATTTTTCATTTCCCTTACAAATGAGCATCTCTGGAAGTATTATACTACATGACAGGCACCTAATTTACAATGGCTGCAAGCACTCAGGTCCCTGCAGACCTGAGTGGACAAGTGGATATTTCTTTTTGGAGTGAAAAAGATGGGCAGCAGATACAGAATTAATAAGTATTTTAATCTACTGCAAGATGGGCCTAAATTCTGTGGAAAGCTCCCAGAAAGGACTTGAACTTCTTGCTGTTTTAAATACGGCAATGACTAATAATATCCAGGCTTGTTGATGGGGGGAAGGGACAAAGAGGCAACTGCCCTGGGGCCCAGTGATTTAAAGGGGCCCGGGGCTTCCAGCCGCCACCATGGCTAATATGGCAGCGGTGGCAGCCAGAACCTCAGGCCCTTTAAATCGCTGCCAGAGCCCTGCTGGTACACTCCAGGCAAGGCTGAGGGTTGGTGTGTGTGGAGGGGGGGGGGCTCAGTCCTGCCCCATCTGCCTGAGGCCCTGCCCCTCCTAGGAGCATGAAGCCAGCTTCTTTGGCCTGGGGCAGGCTGCCTGACAGTATCATTGCTGTTATAGCTCTGATTTTTATATACATATTCATTCTATTTTACACTGTACCCACTCTTGTTTTAATCGTGTTGTTGTAATGATAATGAGGCTTAGCCAGCAGCCTAGGAACCTAAGGGGTTAACTATTCCTAACCCAGGTAGAGTTGGCCAATAGGAATGTAGCTAGGAATTTCAAACTGGGACAAAGGAATTTTTGGACAAAGGAATCTTGGAGGAGAATAGACTCTTCACTCCTCTGTAAGTAGGGTAAAGTTTAGATAAATCCGTTAGGTTTCAGAAATGGTATCTGGTGTCTGTGCATTTAAAATGATTTTTTTCTCTCTTTTGCAACTAAGTTTGGGCCTATGGTGGAATTCCCCATGAGTATATTACTTTGTGACTTTCCCATCTAGTCATTATGCTTGCAACAGGAATATTGTGGTGATAATAAAAGTTCTTTCTCTTTTCTTTTTCTTAACCTAGTGTTGGTTAATTTTTATGTCCTGGTTTGTACTCTAGGGGTGAGATCTCCCAAGTGATCTCTCCCCTGATTTTCTTATCATTATTTGAGTGGTGGCAGCAGAGTTTTTATCCCCAAAACCCAGGTTGTTAAGATTTTGGGGGTGAGTTTTTTTTTTTTACCAAAGCCGGGAAATATAAGGTTTTGGGGTTCTTCTGTGGGCCCCCATTCTGCATCCATCGTGCCAGAGTGGGGAAGGAGCCATGACAGTTGTCAATTGATGTCTTTAGGTTTGAGTCAATAATCCATTAAAATAAGTGGAGTAGTTAGTTCCAGATCTGTGTGCAGATTAAATAACAAAACAGTGACTCAGTGTAAGTTTGGGTCACTTTTTCAAGCTCCTCTACAACCATGAGAATTAGGAATGTAATTTAAAAATAAAAGTAATAGTGTATATGCTGGATCTTTTATCTCTTCTTGTTAGGCCTTATTCTTCTCCCATAAAACCAGTCCCTTCTTAGATGGCCTTAGTCTTCTCATGGAAAGCCTTGGTTTCCCCAAACTTTTTGTTTTCAACCTGAAAGGCTTTATTCTCCTTCCAGAAAAACCTTCTTCTCCTGGAATGCCTTGATTTTCTACCCAAAGACCTTTTTTTTCTTTTCCCTGAATATTTTGATCTCCTGCTAGAAAGCTATTTTCTCTTCCTAGAACACCATGACCCCCTCCTTAAAGCTCTTATTCACCTACTGGTTCTTCTTGGAGTGGCTCTCACAAAATACAGAGATAGAAGCCAGTGGTAGACAGAAGTTCTCCATTATCCATTTGCTATCTTTATTGATAGGGCCTCACTAAATTTATGGTCCATTTTAGTGAATTTCTGGGTCATCGGATTTCAAAAACCATAAATTTCATTATTTCAGCTATTTAAATCTGAAATTCATAGTGTTGTAATTGTAGGGATCCTGACCCAAAAGGAGTTGTGGGGGTCACAAGGTTATTGTGTGTGGAGGTTACAGCTATGTTGCTGCTGATGGCAGCCCTGCTTTCAGAGCTGGGCAGCTGGTGCCTGATGACTGCTGGTCAGGAGCCCACCTCTGAAGGCAGAGCCACCAGCAGCACCGCAGAAGGAAGGAAGACATGGTGTGGTATCGCTACCCTTACATCTTCACAACGGCCTGCAGAGTTGGTCTCTAAGTCAGCAGCTGCCACTTTCCAACCACCCAGCTCTGAAAACAGCGGTGCGGAAATAAGAGTGGCATGGTCTGGTATTGCCACACTTACTTCTGAACTGCTGCTGTCAGGGAGCTGTCTTCAGAGCTGGGCACCTAGCCAACAGCTGCCACTCTTTGGATGCTCAGCGCTGAAGGCAAACAGAAGTAAAGATGGCAATACCATTATTCTCCTAAAATAAACTCCCCACAATTTCCTTTTGGGTCAGGCCCCCAATTAAGAAACACTTGTATCCCCCCATGAAATCTGTATAGTATAGGGTAAAAGCATACAGAGGACCAGAGTTTATGGTTTATAACACGTTTTTCATGGCAGTGAATTTGGTAGGGCCCTATTTATTGGTTACCTGGACTTCTAGAAAGATCTGCAATCCACGCTCAGGTCACAGTAATCATTCAGACTGACAGTGGACATGCGGGCAATTTGGTAAAGTCGAAAGGAGTCACTGAACATAAATCAATATAGAGCATTAACAATGAAGTTTGCATGACAGAAAAACATTACAGACAAGATTTTAAAAAATGGATGCCTACATTTAAGCACATAAATCTATATACAAGACCCTAAAAATGTGCCCAGATTGTAAAAAGCATAATGTACACAGGGAACCTCACTGAAGTTCTTGGGAGCTGGAGAGTGTTGAACACTTTGGAAAATCAGCCCTCCTGTCTAAAACCTTTGAGTATTATAGACCAAGCCTGCTTATGCATTCTGGTCTGTTAAATAGATAGTGATAATGGAGGTGATTTGGAGAAGTGGAGAACTTTTGGGTAGGAAATAATCTAACAAAACTTTCTGCCAGTAATTGTAGCATATTAGTACACTAAGGTAGGGGCACAGGGTCTGTGGAAAATCTCATTTAAAAACCAGTACTTCAGTCATGAAATGCAAATCAAACACCCTTCCTCACTCATTAACTATGGCATTCAAAGGACAGAAAAATGAATGCAGCAGCCTTAATTTGTTATTTCACAAATATGGCACATTCTGTGTTATGTCAAATCTCTAGGTCACATTCTTCTCTTATAAAACAGGTGTGAACCAAAGTTACTGCAGGGAAATTATAATGATGTCAAACTGGTATGAATGAGATCAGAATTAGACTGTATGTGTTCATAGAAAGAGATAATTATGATAATATTAAACAGTGGATATTGCTCCACAAAATTTACTTTTTACTAGAGCTTCTACTTAATTATATAATGCCATCAAGAATAACCTATTGTGATGTAATCTCATGAAGCGTGACTCCAATGACATAATGCCGTGACATGAGCTTTGAGGTATATTATGAAAAAAGCATCCCCAAAATGTACTACCCAGAAGTACCTGGCGTTTGGGAGCCCAGCACAGATTTGAGTATTTTCCTGTCTTTCTAATGCTGAAAGAAATCATGCTCTTTACAGAGGCATTTAACCACAAATCACACCTGAATTCTTAGGGCCTGATTTGCCACTGGGTAAGTCGTGTTTTACATCAGCAGATTTCAGTGGCATTGCACTGGTGTAAAACTGGTGACTTGGGCCCTCAGTTTCCTGTCAAGAGATCTTATATTACACTTCTACTTTGTCTTAGATTATTCTCTCTTAATTTTTAGCAGTATTGCTGTCTTTAGTTTGACAACTGTGCAGAAATGAAAATCAACATTGATGATTAAGAAATACACTAAAGTGCACAGTATCAGGACCTATCACAATTTATATGGGCACTGAGTTATTGAATGATAAAATCACCACAATAAGTAAAAAACCTGCGGTGAATCATATTTCCATTGAAGTAAATGGCAAACCCCTTTCTCAGAACATACCAGTAAGCTAAAGCCCATAATTTGCTCAAGGTACTTTGAGAAAGAGCTGAACATTAAAAAGCCCCCACACATTTTGTTCTAATGCAAGAGCACCCAAACATCTTCTTCTCTGAAGGAAAAGGATAAATGGGGAAAGAAGAGGAGAGAAGCTGTACATTGCTGTTCAAACTGAGTCAATATTATGATGCTGTGGTGAAAAAGGAAAACATCCTTCTGGAGTGCTACAGGAGTGCTGTATATAAGACACACGAGTGTCTTTCAACCCTATATTTCTATGATTCTTATGGCAGTACCAGATAGTGGGAAAGGACTCTTTTCCAGGGATGTTGGTTAATAATGTCAGTAACAATGTAATGTACTGTTCAGTGTATGAAAGGACAGCATGGAAAATGAATATCCTTTTGGGGAGAAACCTAAGAGAGGGTTTTTTTTTTAACAGACTGAACTAATACTCAGATCAAAGCATATACAGACCTCAGAAATAAAATATAAACTCAAGTTAGCAGAGAAAAGTATAACATGATCCGATGTCTGGAAGTTGAAGCTAGATAAATTCAGACTGGAAAAAAAAGTATATATTTTTAACAGTGAGAGTACTTTACCACTAGAACACTTGGCCAAGGATTGTGGCAAAATTTAAATCAATATTGGATGTTTTTCTAAAAGATATGGCTTCAGAATAATTTCAGGGAAGTTCTACCACTTGTGTTTTATAGGAGCTCAGAGTACTTGACTTCAGTAGGCCCTTCTGGCCCTGAGATCTGTGACTATCAATAGCCAACTACAATGGGAAGATTATCTTTGATCTGCAGAAGTGCAAATTAAACTGTTGATTCAGGTGTTCATATTTCATGCATAGTGACTTTGCAGGTATTGGATTTTTCCATTGGATGTAAAACCTTTGAGTTATTTACTTTTTGTCTCAATCCTATTTTGCTGCTGTGAGGGTTTAATGTTTTACTTATAATGATAGCTTGCCTTCACATTCTAACAACAAGCACAACTAAAACATAAAGATTTGTTTTTTTAAAAGTACTCTTCTGTGAGAAGCCTAATACTTTTTTCCTCTCCTAGTTTTTGGGGCATTCAAAGGATTTATCAAAATCCAGGCATTTGCCCAACAAAATCAATATCTTAAAAAAAACTCTTACAAATGGAGGCTTTCTGCCTCTATTGGAAGATGGTGACAGCATCTTGGCCAGCTCTTCAAAATGCTTCCTCTTTCTGATCAGCACCACTTCACAATGCATGGGTTCAGCTTGAGCCAGCTCTTCTTCCTCCCTGAACTAATTTCCTGTCCGTATTCTGACACCTGAGTAGTGGTGCCAGTAAAGAATGAGATGTATAGTTAGGCTTAGCAGAATTTGTTTGTTTGTTTGTTTTGTTTTTTGCAATTTCATTGATTAATATTGATTTTTAATTTTAATTCCCCCCCTGATTTTAACTATATTTATGTTTACAGCTCTGGCAAATGAAGCGGCTGAGGTTAGGACAGCAGGACTGCTGGGGGCTCTCTGTTTGGCCTAGGGGCCCAAGATACCAGAGCACAACTGTAGTCCTGGCCCACTAGTGCAGAGACACTCTCCCCACTCTAGGGATGTGAAGAGGAGACCAAACCTTTGGTGTCAGGGCAGGCCATCCCCCTGCTGGACAGTTCCCACCCTAGAATGCCCCACAGACTTGTGGCTGGAAAGTGAGTGAGCAGGGCTGTGGAGTTGGAGAGGGCTCCGTGTCATGGAGCTGATGACACTGGATCCCTGCAGGCTCAAGGTGTGGGGAGGACTGTGGTTTTGACAGGCAAAGCAGAGACCCCCTAGCCCGGCGGGCAAGGAGAACATTGATTCTCCAGCTGTGGGGAAAGCCATCTTCACTGCTGAATGGCTTCTGCCCAGGAACAGAGCCATTTAGCAGTGGAATGAGCTCCCCCATGGCTGGGGTTCCTCAGAATTGATAATGTCTGATCCCTGCAGGCACAAGGTGCGTGAGGCTGAACTCTTCTGTGAGTTGAAATCAATATTTACCAACATCTTATCCATGTTAAATTGAATCCTGCCACGCCTATATAGAGTTGAGTGTTAATGGGGCACTTCTCACAGACACCCTGTGGTGTCTCCCTTTCTCTCCCAGGAGTCTCATGTAGCTATTGAAGAGAAGCTGCAGGGATAGCATGGACCCTGGGGATGGGGGGTGTCCTATCTCCTCTCTTTGATTTCTCACAAAGATGGCAGCTGTAATTACACTGAATTACAGCAGAATCAACAACAGCACTAACTGTGCCAGTGAACACCAAAATGTCATTTTCAGTTTGCAGGCATCAAGGCCTCCTACCTCTGCAGCATGGACTGTTTGCTGAGAGCAGGGGGTTTGCCCTTGATTTATTCCTGTGTGAACCCAGCCCTGGTTACTGCCAGGCCTACCCGGCAGAAGGGTTACACCTGTTATATATTTTGTGGAGATTAGATTGTACTAATTGCATGCTGTCATTTCTGGGATCCCATTTGGCATAGCTGTTAAATGCTGTGGAAAGCCATTTAAGTGGTTTCCCCTCCTCCCCCCCCCCCCCAGTGCTAAGCAAAGCAGCTATGAGCTAAACATTGACATGTCTTACTTTGAACAATAGAAAAAAAGCTGCATTGAATTTCTTTCCCTATAACTACCTGAGTTGCTATTAATAAATGATAAAAAGCTTTTTTTTTTATAAGATGATCACTTCTAAAAGAGAATTTAACACTGTTTTATTCAGCCATTTCAAAATTACTGCTGGCTCTATCAGCCTGGGGATGGATTCTCAGATTAGATGAAGCCATTTCCTGAATGCACTCACTTAGTCTGGCCCTCTGATGATTTTCTGTATGGTTTTATAAGCCTGTGCAAAGTGAGGGTGATGGCAGAGGTGGCTTGCTGTCACCCTGTGAGCTGGCCTTTGCAGGGGGAAAAGTGTGGTGTTTATAATGAGGTAGTCAACTCAAGTTAGCTTTTGTTTTAAAATCCCAGTGGAGAAAAAGCACAGGGTAGTTTCACCTTGATGGGGCTGGTTGAGGTAAATACTCATGGGCAGTAGGTAGGAGAGGCTAGGAGACACTGAGCCTCCGCAAATGATCACTCCACTCCCAGGGCCTTGCTTCTATGGTGCTGCAGGGTTCCTGGGACTGGGAAGGTGACAGTGTTGCTGCGCTGTGCTCTCCTCCCCAGTGCGCCAGGACTAGGAGGGAGCCTGCAGCTTTGTTGCCCTGCACTCTCCTTCCAGGGCAGGGGCGGGGGCCATACAGACACAAACCAGCTTGGCAGTTGTGGGGGGGGCTCTGGTTTCCGGAACACCCAGAAGGGGTAGGGCTTTGGGCACAAGGAGCAGGATTTGGGGCTAGCCTCCCCCAGCCAGAAGTTCAGGAGCCACCTATGTAAACACTAGTAGGGGAGAGTCTCAGGTTTGCCTCAACCAGCTACATGAAGGCAAAACTACTCTGTGTCTTGTCTCCACAAGGAAATTGTCAGTGACTTATTTTCGGTCAGATTTGGCCTTATAAACATCACCCTCTTTTTCCTAGTGACTGTACAACGATGATTTCATTCTTCATGATGGTTTGTAGAGTCAGGTGGTCTCACAAGGCTTTCTCCTGACTGGGCTGCTCACAAAGAATGGTGATCCCTTGGGACCCAAATTTATTTCTGGTTCCTCACATTTATTTCTGGTTCCTGGGCACTAACATACATTTGTGTATGAGGCTCTGCCGCTACTCACATTCCTTACAGGGCACACAATGCCAAGATGGCTCAGGAATCTACTGACTCACAATTAGCTTCTCCCTCTTCAGACTCACAACTGTGCCTTAATCTTGTGCAGAAAGGATCACATCGAGGATGAGAGTCCTTCAGCCCCCATACCAATTCAATCCTCAGCCCCTCTGCTGGCAAAGCTAACAGAAGTGCCAGCAGATGCCAGATATGCAGCTGGTTTTCGTAACACAGACGACTGTCCAGCAAAGAAAAGATTTCATTATTCCACAGCTTGTGGGATCTAGAAGCCAGTTTCACTCACCCACTTTCTTTACTCTGCCTTTAGTGTCACTTGCACAAAGTCATTTGTCATGGTTACAAGATTTGGAGTCAAGTTAAAATCATAGAAACTGGAGATGGAAAAGACTTACTAAGTAACTATGTATACCCATTGGCCAATACAGGCTTACTTCCAGCTGCATGTTCAGTCTGAGTTTTAAGATTCAGGCAAAAAGGATTTCTGTAATTTCTTATGGGTTTCTATTCCACAATTTAGAAGATTTTCCTAATTTGAAAAATTTATTCAGCCCACTTTTATCTTTGTCCAATGGCATCTGATTTCTGTTAGTTACACTTGCTTGGACTAATCCAAACAATTCTCCTCTCACTCTCCTTGCTGTTCCTAGAACAGTAGTCGCCAACCTTCTGAAGCATGAGATCACTGTCTGAATATAAGTGCAATCCAGGATCTACCTCTGGTCTTGGGCTAAAGGATTTGGAGTGTGGGAGGGGCTCTGAGCTGAGCCTGGGGCAGGGAGTTGAGATGCAAAAGAGGGTTCAGGATGTAGGCTCTGGAAGGGAGTTTGGGTGTGTGTGTGGGAGGGGGGCCAGGGCTAGGGCAGGAGTTTGGGGTATAGGAGGGGGTCAGGACTGGGGCTGGGGTTCAGACTGTGAGCTCCAGAAGGGCATCGCTTACCACAGGTGCCTTCCAGGTGGTGGAGCAGTGGGGTTAAGGCAGGCTCACCCCTGCCCTGGCTCTGCACCGCTCCCAAAAGCAGCCAGTAAACTTTCTCATCCCTGCTCCTCTGCTCTGTGGAGATGGGGTACAGGATGGGCGGTGGAGCACCCTGACATAAGCACCCCCCCCTTCTTCCTGTGTCCTACACAGCAAATAGGAGGCTCCCGGGGCTCGGGAGGCAGCTCCAAGGCAGAGGTCAGGAGAAGCATGACAGTGCTGAGAAGGGCAGATGAAGTGCCGGCACTTGACGGCCTCCCAGCCAAACCTGTCAGGATCACCTGTCAAAGGCTCCAATCTACCAGTAGATCCCGATCTACTGGTTGGTGTCCACTGTCCTAGAATGTAAGAAAGACCATACCAGGTCAGACCAAAGGTCCATGTAGCCTAGTATCCTTTCTTCTGACAGTGACCAATGACAGGTGCCCCAGAAGGAATGAACAGAACAGGGAGTCACCACGTGACCTATCCCATGTTGCCCATTCCCAGCTTCTGACATGCAGAGGCTAAGGACACCATTCCTTCCAATCTTTCCTGATAGCCATTGATGGACCTATCCTCCTGTCAGCCGACGGTCAGGGCAGTGTGTGTGTGTATGTTTCCGAGAAAAGGTTTAACGTCCCTGTCTTTACTGCTAGGACCGGGGTCCCATCGCAGAGGGTGGCCAGCAGGCCAACAGACGCCCCGTTATATAGGAAGAGCTTATTACACCTTAGATTTTAGCTGCTAGAACACAGGGGTTCCTTCGCAGAGGGCAGCCTAGGAAAGGCTGAAAAGGTGCCCCAACGGATCTTGTCACCTGGGAGTGACACAGATCCAAACGCCCAAGCTCTCCCTATGTCTGTCCCTTTATGACCAGCTGAAGTTCTTTTAAATTGTGCTTGGTTCTATTACAGCAACTGAAGGAGTCAGGTTAAAACTTAAACAGTTACAGGTTTATTTGAGGAAGCTTATAAATCATATGGTTGCAATGGCTATTGCTCTATTTCTTAACTACTAGCAAAATATAGATCTTAAAAATGGTTACAAAGAAGATAAAGATAGAAAAATAGAAATAATGGTACCAAATAACAGCTTACTCTTTCTATGTGTACACTTAAGAGAGAGGACCACATCCAGGTACAATTTTTACCCCCTTCTGTGCCTCTCGACTCCAGCATGTCAGGCCAGGGCCGGTCCCTCAATTCCTAGGAAAGACGAAAATACGAGGTGGGCGTCCCCATAGAACCTCGGGAGGTCAAACACCTAACCCGACCAGCAGGTAGAGGGTAGAATGACACTCAAAGTGAGTGTGTGCTGGACCTATCTTTTATACTCATGGGGTCACGTATTTCTCTTTCTTATCTGTAATGCCAATTGATGCTGGTCTGTCTGCTGTGAGACCAATTCTTACAAGGGAGTTGTGAACTTAATTTACACTTGTAAGAGAGAATTGAGATGATTAAATTGGAATTACTGGGGGATTCTTTTCTCAGTGGGAAATTCCTCTCCCAGGGACTGTGTGTGTTCGAATCAACATAGGTGCCAGCCTGACACTTCTTGCAGCCTCGAGCTTAGCTTATTTCCTTAATCGTTACTCAGAGTCAGAAACTCGCATATCCTGGTCAAAGCAGATCAAAGCTTAATGGCTATGCTGATCTTCTTGCTCCTTCTCTGTCCTGTATGCTTTAGGAACCTCAGAGAGGCAAATAAGATGGATGAGATGGGGGCGGGCTGTCTGGCTACACCTCCATGTATTTATCTATTTCTTTTTTGAACCCTTGTAAAGTCCTGGTCTTCACAATGTCCTCTGGCAAGGAGTTCCACAGGTTCCCTGTGTTTTGTGAAGAAATACTTCCTTTTGTTGGTTTAAAACCTGCTACCTAGTCATTTCATTTTGTGACCCCTCTTTTTTGTGTTATGGGAACATTAAATAATTCTTCCTTATTTACTTTCTCAACACGAGTTATGATTTTATACATGTCTATCAAATCCCACTCTTAGTCTCCTCTTTTCTAAGCTGAAAAGTCCCGGACTCCTCATGTGGCAGCCATTCCAAA
The DNA here is from genome assembly GCF_049634645.1 of Pelodiscus sinensis. Lineage (NCBI taxonomy): Eukaryota > Metazoa > Chordata > Testudines > Trionychidae > Pelodiscus > Pelodiscus sinensis. The sequence goes on along the minus strand of NC_134711.1, from coordinate 291,551,118 downwards.
CTCCTCGTCATTTTTTTGCCCTTTTCTGAATGTTTTCCAATGCTAAGATACCTTTTTTGAGATGAGGTGACCACATCTGCACACAGTATTCAAGATATGGATGTACCATGGATCTATATAGAGGCAATAAGATATTCTCTGTCTTATTCTCTATGGGTATGTCTACCCTAGTCCCCTAGTTCAAACTAGGGAGGCTAATGTAGGCATTCGAACTTGCAAATGAAGCCCGGGATTTAAATATCCCGGGCTTTATTTGCATGTTCCCGTCCGGTCGCCATTTCGAAATGACACTAGTCTGGACTAACTGCCCACGGCTACACGCAGCAGTTAAGCGGTAATTCGAACTAAGTCCTTAGTTCGAATTACCTGTTACACCTCATTCTGTTTGCTTTTTTCACTGCTGCTGCACATTGAGTGGATGTTTTCAGAGAACTAATTTAGTCCCCATCATTTTATATGTATAATTGGGATTATGTTTTCCAATGCGCATTATTTTACATTTATCAACATTAAAATTAATCTGCCATTTTGTTGCCTGATCACTTAGTTTGGTGAGATCTTTTTGAAACTCTTCACAGTCTGCTTTGGTATTAACTGTCTTGAACAGTTTGGTATAATCTATAAATTTTGCCACCTCACTGTTTACTCTATTCTCCAGATCATTTATGAATATTTTGAGGATTGCTTCCAGTACAGCAAGGCTGTTCCCCACTCTGGCACTACGAATGCAGAAGATGAGGACCCGCAAGAGCGCTTCAAAACCATGCTTCTATATGCCCTGGTTACACAAACTTCCCTCCAAAATCCTAATACCCATATTTTGGGAATTTCGCTGCCACCATCAAGTGCTTTGAACCTCTAAAAAAAGAGGGGTGAACACTTGAAATCACCTTCATGGGTACCCCAAGCTCTTTTATCCCAAAAGAGCTTGAAAAAGAAAAGAGAAAAACAAGCTGCAGTCTCTGGTAGCCAACCTCTCAGTCAGACGCATGCAGATACACACAGACAAACCTTCGAGGACACAAGATTCAAATCATCACCTTAAAATATGTGATTTTTATTACAAAACAAAAGATATACTTGATAAGGCATACTTGGTTGCTAGGTGTACAGAGCAACTAAGGAAAATAAATTTTTAAAATAGAGAACAAAGTCTCAGCACAATGCTTAGATGCTAATGGGGGAGGAGAGGCATAGATTCACACAGAGTAGTTCAAACCAAACCACAAAATAAAGAAAAATTACCCTGAACGCGCCTGGATTCATATTTCCCTGGTACTCACTTCTAATTTTTCTTTGTTCAGTCTGCTCCCCTGTCCTGAATTCCATAGGGGTAGTCTTGCCTGGGTTAAATCATTCTGTGTCTCTCAACCCCTGGTATTATTCTCCCTCACTGAGGCTAGGTCTACACCTCAGTGTTTTTGCACAAAAAATCGCAGCGCCTCCACTCCTCAAGCACATTTTTGCGCAAGTAAAACGAAAAAACCGAGGGGTTTTTCTGGTGTACGTATTCCTCTTTCTACGAGGAATAACTCCTTTTTGCACAAGAGCTCTTGCGCAAAAAGGTGTGTGTGGACAGTGAACAGGGTTTTTTTGCACAAAAAGAGGCAATCAAAAAGAGGTGCCCTGGTGGCCTTTCAGTAAATAGCAATCAGAGTTTCCTTTCGAGAGAGTGTCCATGCAGTCTAGACACGCTCTTTTGCAAAAGCGCATCGCTTTTTTGATGCACTTTTGCAGTGTGGACGCTGCCTTGTGCAAGATATTTTTGTGGAAGATCTAAGCTTCTTGCGCAAGCAGCCTATAGTGTAGACATAGCCAAAGAAAGCAGGCAGAGTATCTATATCCAATTCAAATTCTAAGCCTCTAACTCGATTGGTTTTCCCGGCCCCCTGGCTGACCCCTTTGCTAGGCACCTGAATTAACCCCTTAGTCACCAGGTGTTGGTCAGCACTCCTTTTGTTCATGACAACTCCATTCTCCAGATCATTTATCTGAGGATTGGTTCCAGTACAGACCCCTGCTGGACACCACTCTCCATTCTGAAAATTGACCTTTTATTCCTATCCTTTGTTTCTTATCTTTTTCTCTCTTTTAATCGGTTATCAGTCCATGAGAGGACCTTGCCTCTAACCCTATGAGAACTTACTTTTGCTTAAGAGCCTTTGGTGAGGGATCTTGTCAAAGGCTTTCTGGAAATCTAAGTGCACTATATTCACTGGATCCCTCTTGATCACATGCTTGTTGACCACCTCCCTCCCCAAAGAATTCTAGTAGATTAGTGAGGCATGATTTCCCTTTACAGAATCCATGTTGACTTTTCCTCAACAAATGATGTTAATCTATGCATTTGACAATTCTGTTCTTTACTATAGTTTCAACTAATTTGCCCCATACTGACATTAACCTTAGCAGTCTGTAATTGCCAGAATCACCTCTAGAGCCAATTTTAATATTGGTGTCACACTAGCTATCTTCCAATCATTTTGGTATAGAAGCTGATTTAAAGGATAGGTTACAATTCACAGTTAGTAGTTTTTCAATTTGACATTTGAGTTCTTTCAGAACTCTTGGGTAAATGCCATCTGGTCCTGGTGACTTGTTACTGTTCGGTTTATCAATTTCTTACAAAACCTCCTCTAATGATAATTAATTTTGGGACAATTCCTCAGATTTGTCACCTAAAAAGAATGGCTCAGGTTTGGGAATCTCTCTCACATCTGCAGCTGTGAAGATCAATGCAAAGAATTCATTTAGCATCTCTGTAATGATCTTATCATCTTCGAGTGCTCCTATAGCATCTTGATCTTCCAGTGGCCCCATTGGTTGTTTAGCTGGCTTCCTGCTTCTGATGTACTTAAAAAACATTTTGCTATTACTTTTTGAATTTTTGGCTAGCTGTTCTTCACATTCTTTTTCAGCCTTCCTAATTATATTTTTACACTTCATTTGACAGACTTTGTGCTCCATTCTATTTTCCTCACTAGGATTTAACTTCCATTTTTAAATGATGCCTTTTTATCTCTCTCTGCTTCTTTTACTTGGTTGGTAAGCCATTGTGGCACTTTTTTGGTTCTCTTACTGTGTTTTTATACAGTATACATTTAAGTTGAGCCTTTTAAGCACTATGATTTCCTGACTAACTTGCTACTTCAGTATCTAAATTCAAACTATTAAGGTTTCAGTTGGTGTTATAAGAACAGCGTCAGTCTGCCGACAGTGACTAATACCAGATGCTCCAGAGGGAGGGATCACAACAGGTAATCCTCATGTGATCCTCTCCTGTAACCCACCTCCAGAGAAACAGAAGCTAGGGATACCATTCCTACCCATCCTGGCTAATAACCAGGGCTCGACAAATAATGCAATCTACTCGTCCGTGGCAACCCGGAAGAGCCGGGTTTGGGCGATCTGCGCATGCACAGATCGCCGGACTGCGCGGCTGGTGAGCGGAGCTCTCCGTGGTTCAGTGGGCCCTGCTAATAACCATTGATGGACCTAATCTCCATGAATCTATCTAGCTCTTTTTTGAACCCTGTTTAAGTTCTAGCCTTCACTTCATCCTCTGGCAAGGCGTTCACAGGTTGACTGTGCGCTGAGTGAAAAAAACCCCTCCCTTTTGTTTGTTTTAAACATGCTGCCTATTAATTTCATTTGGTGACCCCTAGTTCTTATATTGTGGGAATAAGTAACTTTTCCTTATTCACATTTTCCACACCAGTGATGATTTTATAGACCTCTGTCATATCCCCCCTCTTTTCTAAGGTGCAAAGTCCAAGTCTTTTTAATCTCTCTTCATATAGAACCAATTCCAAACCCCTAATCATTTTTGTTACCCTTTTCTGAATCTTTTCCAATGCCAATATATCTTTTTTTGAGGCAACCACATCTGTACGCAGTATTCAAGATGTAGGTGTACCATGGTTTTATATAGAGGCAATAAGATTTTTTCTTTATCCCCTTTTTAATGACTCCTAACATTCTATTTGCTTTTTTCACTGACGCTGCACACTGAGTGGATGTTTTCAGAGAACTACCCACAATGACTCCAAGATCTTTCTCTTGAGTAATTTTAGCCAAATTAGTCCCCAACATATTGTATATATAGTTGGGATTATGTTTTCCAATGTGCATTACTTTACATTTATCAATATTACATTTTATTTGCCATTTTGTTGCCCAATCACTTAGGTGTTTTTGAAGCTCTTTACAGTCTGCTTTGGTCTTAGCTATCTTGAGCAGTTTGGTATCATCTGCAAATTTTGCCACCTCACTGTTTACTTTTCTCTAGATTATTTATAAATAAATTGAATAGGATGGGTCCCAGGACAGACCCTTGAGGGGCACCACTAGTTACCTCTCTCCACTTGGAAAACTTACCGTTTATTCCTATCCTTTGTTTCCTGTCTTTTAACCAGTTATCAATCCACAAAAGGACCTTCCCTCTTATCCCATGACAACTTACTTTACTTAAGAGCCTTTGGTGAGGGACCTTGTCAAAGGCTTTCTAGAAATCTAAAGATATTATATCCACTGGATCCCCCTTGTCCACATGTCTGTTGACCCTCTCAAAGAACTATAGCAGTTTAAACCAATTGCATGTAAAAAAAAAACTTAAAGCAATTCAATTTTCTTTTCCTCAGCAAACTCAACCATGGACATCCTCCTCCTACTATGTAGCTGTTAGCTTTGTTTTAACATTAGAATTAGTTATTCATGAATGCTGTGTAAACATGAGGGCTGAGTTCACTATTGTTTCTCCAAATTTCTGGCAGGCATTTAGTCAGTTCCCTAGTGGTGATTTTACCAGCTGGTAGCCCCTTTTTGCAAAGTCCTTTATAAAAGCCCCTAAATATGTGTAGATCTTCATTAATGCTGTAGTTGCTCCCGAAGAGATTTATCTGTCAAACATGGTTTCCTATTGTACAAAAAGTATTGCTTTCCAGCTAGTGGAATAGCACTTATTATTAGACTTGAATAATACAGGCACTTGTTAATAAAAAGAGAACCTGGTGAGTAAATATTTTAAAAAGTAGATCTCTACAGAGGTAATGTAATATATACAGGAATAAACAACATCCAGTAGCTAATCATAGAAGTTGTGTATGTGGCAGTTTTGTAAATTGCAGAATACTACATCAGACCAGGGGACAAAACAACACTAAAAATTAAACCAAGCATTTGCTATGAGCTGCTGATTTACAGATAAATCAAATCTGCTGAAAAATTTTGCAAAGGCAATATTGCTTCTTCTACCTTCACAAGTCTCCTAAGGGTTCCTCTGCTGCCCCCTGATGGCACTGTAAAGCCCCGCAGTTCTTGGGTTGGGGAGCAAGCCAACTGTGGGAGTATAGGAAATAATTATGATCAGTTCTTCTCATAACTAGAAACAGCAGAGGAGCTGCCTGTCTGCAGCAGAGGAATTTGAACTGCAACAGAGAGAAAAGGTGCATGCAACCGACAGAGAAAGATGTGGAATGAAAAGAAGCCAATATCACCCAAAGCCAGATAACTGAAAGTAGGGTCCCTGGAAGCTGACTATCACTATAGTGTATCACAGGATCCAACTTTCACCAGATACTTTTGTTGAAGAATCTATTTTGTGGTTTCTCATTCTAGTTCTTTCTTTGGTTTAACAAGGTGAGTTAAGACAGCACTCTAAAGTCCTTTCAGGTATGAGAAATTCATTGGAAAGACGCTGATTTGCCAGGAATGTTTGCAGACTAAAAGACAACGTAGCATTTTGTATGTTGTCAGGGAGAAATGGACTGCAGATCACTACGTTAGAAAAGGTTTTCTGAATATTTAAAAAATTCTTTAGAATCTATGCAGTGAGATGAGCATGTTTCTGTTGCCGACGGATTTTGGGTCTTGGGACAAAGTCTAACTGATTGAGCAGTCAGGATTTGTAAAGTTACAGTACAGTGGACTGGTAATTTAGAAAGCAACAGTCTGTCTTCCTGGTTTGTTCCTCAGCAGTGTTTGGAATTGACTGAAAATGCAGCTTATTTTGTTTAGCCAAAGCATATTTGAAGCAACGCAATAATAGAAGACCAGTTTGGAATCTGTTCTTTAAGTAGGTGGTGGGAATAGTGTAAATGGGGGGATATCAATGCAGAGGGGTCAGGCATGCTCACAAAAGAGAGGTTCATTCTTATTTTGGCGAGCCCAACTCTTAAAATGTCAGGTTAGGGCAAAAACCAACGGCAGCAAACCAATTCAAAGTTCATGCTATGTGGAGCTGAGTTTACAGATGGGTCTGAGCGACAGAGACTTCTCATTATTACCTAGAGGAATAAGGCAACAGAGTTTTAAAACAAGGGGAAGAGTATCTGAGCAAGTGTTAGTATGTCATGAGTTTGCTGCAGTTCAAGCCCTGAAACCAACATTCTGCGGCAACCCTGACCCTCTCCACCAGCACAACTGGCACAAAAGGGAGAAGGACTGGAAGAGGTCAGCTGTGCAGAGACTGAGCAGGATGTGGAGGGGAAATACATGCTCTGGAGCTCTGGTCTATGGAGTCCACCTTTGCTATCATATAGGAACAGCAGGCCAGGGAGTAGCCCCAGGACCTACAGCTATGCAGGTTCACCAGACGAATTTTCTGCATTTAGGGCTGGGCAGCTGTTTTGACAGCTAATGTGACCACCCCCATGGTGACTGAATAACTTGTCTCTTTGTCTGGAGACTCTTCCTTACACCTGTGCAACACCAGAATAATTCTATTTGAGTCAATGAAGTAGCAACAGGGTAAAACTGAGGTAAGGAGGAAGCATAATGTGGGCCTTTGTCTCTATCTTTACCCAGTTGTGTCTGGGTTTTTCATTACCTGTGGTACTGTATGTACCTGTCAGTGATTTTCTAAGACCCCTGCAATACTTGTTGTGGACAAAATGAGGGTGCCTATCTGCATTACTTTAGCATTGTATAAGCCTCTATATTCTGCATTGATTCAGTATAATTTTTAGTGATAATTTACATTTTAATTTCTTGTAATCGCAGCATTCCAAAGAAAATTATCCCTCAATTTGCCTGGCAACTGAATTTCTCTTTCACATCTGTTGTAGCTTATTAGCTACAGTAAATGCTTTTGCGCTTAAAATGCATTACAATCCTGCACACAGGGACTTTTTTGGCACATTACCCATAGACTTAATGGCTCTTTCCAAAGTAGTAGATCAATCATAAAGGTTTCAAAGTCAACCAGGTAAATGGGTGCATTTTATCTGTAATCTAGTGAATTTATCTAGAGGTGATATAAATATGCCCTGTTGTGTGTGTAGTTAAGAGACATGCATACGTTTTGCTTTCTTAGTTCGGTCTTTACATTTTTAAAGAACTCTCCCTCTGTGCAGAACTCAATTTTAGCCATGTGATAGGATGGCTGTAGTTACTCAGGCCAGCCACTAGAAGGAGACATGATCACATATACTGAGTCTATTACAATTTACTTGGCTTCTTTATTGCAGTTTTTATTTAAAACCAAAGTTATTTTAGACTGAGAGTACATGTTGCTTTCTCTCTCTGTGTCTGTGGAAATATAGCTTGTACAGTTGTTTATCTATGATAATTTGATACTCAAAGATTTTTTTTACAAGCACTGATAAAGGATAGGTAAAGTAATTTTAGAAAAAGGTACAACTATGAAAATATTTTCTGTTCATTCCATTGTTGCTTTAAAAAAATTAAAATAATGGGTGTTTATATTTTTCTCATAATGGCCAAAGTGATTTAATTAGATTGTTTTATGGATATGTCACTAGCTATGTCTTGTTTCTAAAAGCAAAGTCTAATTTGGGGTTGCTCAGGAATAAAATTTACAACTAATGCCTTCAATTTAATCTACTTTTTTCTACATTTAAAACTGATCTCTCATTTAGTTTTATAAGAGGATATCATTTTCCTTTGGTAAAGAGTTATGAAGCCTTGTGCTGCTTCTACATTGTGTTTTTGTGAGCCAGGAGCTCTTGCTAGCATTGTGAACGTTGTATACAACCTACTACAACTACATTGTTACCTGCTCACGCTTTGCGCAGTAAGTACACTTCACTCAGGGCCGGCCCACAACATTTTGGCACCTGAGGCGGGGAGCTCAAATGACGCCCCCATGCCACCTTTTCTCCTGCCTGCCTGTTATGTCTCTTGTGCCCTCCTTCCTCCAGCACAGCACTCCACCATCTCTGTGCATCTAGAGCAGAGAGAATACATATGCACCAGCAGCAGACACAATTTTCTACACTCTGGGTCCTAGTGGGACCCCCCCCCCCCCCCCAGTTTGGCACCTGAGGCAGCTGCCTCAGTTCGCCTCATGGTAAGGCCAGCCCTGACTTCACTGCCAATTTCTTTCTTTTAACCTGTCACTTGTTGCAATCCAAAAGCATGATAGTATCTTAATGAGTCTGGGAGGGTTTTGTGGCACACTGAGTGTGAGAGGGGAGAGGACAGGGTGAACTTTTCCAGAATTAGGTCACTTCTGAATTACCATCATCTTATTGTGTGGCCACATGAAGAGAGGCAGCCTTTGCCAAGAGTTACTGCACAGCATTTCTGAGTATGGGGGAAGGGTGCTAACACACATACAACTGCGCAGAAATTGCTGGCAAATGACTTTTTAAATACATCCCCTTTATGTACAATGGATACCAATTTTAATCTTTTAAAAAGTCACTGTCTTTCTTAATGGTGGCCTTGATTCTGCACAGTGCAGACAGGGAGTGTAGGGCCTGGTGTAAAGACATGGACAAAACAAGGAGAGGAGGGGAAGCTGATCCTCTGCATTACTGAAAGCTCTGCTGTCTGGCTGCCAGAATGCTCCTGACTAATAGCAGCAGCAAGGCCAAAAGGGAGCCGTTAGCTAAGTGCCTTGTTTGCACTCTGAGAATGTCTCTGACTTGCTCTTTTTCAGACACATCCAGTTGTGCATGTATGCCACACCCCTTTTTCACCGTGCATTCTACTCTTTATCTCTACCAGGGATGGGGAATTTCTGGTTCTTCAGGATTAGCCACTGGTGGGCTGCCAGACACTTTGTTTAGCTGAGTGTTCCCAGGCATGGAGCGCTAGTTTCCAAAGGCCGCGATTTACTATTTCTGGTCAATGGACTCTGCAGGATGCAGTGCGGAGCAGGCCACCATTTCCTGCAGCTTCCATTGTCCATGAACACTGACCAATGGCCACTGAGAGCTGCGGGGCTCCATGCCTGCAGATGGTCAGGTTAAACCAAGCGTCTGGCAGCCCGTCAGCAGCTTACCTTGATGAACCGTATCTGACCAGCATGTTGGAGGTTCCCCACCCCTGATCTATACCATCTCCTCTCACTTGCACTCATGTCACATGCCTGATTTAAGTGGAGTTTCTCCTAAGTTACACCAATGTTATGTGAGAAGTGAATCAGGCGTTTAGCATTCAGTTTATAGTGAGGTTCAATGTCTAGATTCATTTGTATGCTCTGGCTACTTGGTGCTACTCCAGCAAATTGAGTGTGGGGCTGCTTTGGGGGCTGGGGCTGCTAAAGCAAAGCAGTGAATCTGGCCCATCATTTTTAGTTCATTAAAAATGCAACTTATTATTGTCACGCCCTTATTATTTCTGTCCCTACAGCTATACCAGACAGTGATCATCAATGGCTGCTGGCCTGGAGAAAGCTTGTCACCGGTGCATATCTAAAATTGCCAGCAATGGTAAGTTACAGCTATAGAAATAGCCATTTTCTATTACTTAAACAGAGCTTTGGTTCCTATGAGAAAAATGGGCTGATACCAAATTCATTGCAAGTTAAGGGCATGACAGTTTAAGCAGCTGTGCGACCTTCTGCTATGATTTTACCAGAACTGACAAACTAAGGGCTTGACCCAAAGTCCAGGTAAAACCATGGAGATTTTGGGCACTGAATCAAGCCCAAATGGTCTACTCCTGCCTGGTGCAGAGAAAGGACAACTCCTACCTAAGTCAATTAGCACCTCACAGGAGGGACTCAGCATGCTGCAGGACTGTGTCCTAAACTGATAGATCTAGTCAGTACATAGATGAAAGAATTGCAAACTTCTGATTCCTCCTTCTGAGTCATCACTAAACCAATGTCCCACCATGGTGCTAGGAAGCACATTGCTGCTGCAGCTGTGATATAAAGCTGAGGCTTGGATATAGAAGGACCTGTTGCCCATTTTTCCACACAAGTCATGTTTGCGCAGTGGCCGTATCGTAGTGTCCCGGTCACGTTTATTTTGAATAAATACATTCTGTCCCTACCTAATTTTCCTCTGCAATTTCCATAGGATGCAGTCCTCTTCTTCTCTGCCTGGAGTGTTGTTGTTTGTGTGGGTATTAGGGAGACTGGTTTGATAGAGAGAGGAACTAATGGTTGTCTGTGTAAAGCACTCCCCTTCTGTGGTATAGTAATAGAGATGTAGCCGGTTTCAGCAAGACCCTTCTGTGATGTTTGCATGGGAATGAAAATATCTTAAAGCACTTTACAATGCACTGCACTGTGGAGCAAATGTAATGTAATTCTTTTCAAATAGGGCCCGATTCATGATTCACCACAGATGTATAGTAGAAAACACCCATTAAAAAGAGTGCAGGTTGACATCTTCAGGGAATGAATCTCACATCCTATGACCCGCCAGAGCAAAATCACAATCAGCTTTTGATCCAAAGCACAATGACCAGACTCCCCAAAAGCCATGTGATATCACACTCAAACATCTGCCTGGACAAGCCTCACTTTTAGATCACAAGCTCTTTGGGAAAGGGGCCATCTGTTTGTACAGCATCTGGCACAACACAGTTTTGATCCATTACTAGCTCTCGTAGGCCCAACAGTAATTTTATTAACACCAATGGAAGATTTCTCTAACGTGGCCTGGGCTTATACAATTCGAGGCTTTAAAATCAACAGGGCCATCTTAAAAATCCTTTTGCAGCTTTATAGGGCATCAGGGTAAAAATAAAGATTATGGAGTAGAGTATAATAGAATCTTGGCTGCTCTTTTGTCCTTTGAGCAGGGGCGGATATAGGGCAGGGTGAACGGGGCGGCCGCCCCGGGCCCCGGGCTTAAAAAAGCCCCGCGCATGCACCGTGGCAAAGGGGGGGCCCCGCGGAGTTATGCTGCCCGGGGCCCCGCAAAACAGTCATCTGCCCCTGCCTTTGAGCATTCTGTACAAGTGACAAGTAGTGGAGAAGTCCTATGAAAACCCCTGTTAAGAGGATGACCACATGGTAAACAAGGTTGCACCTGTGCATTTTATGAGACTTTTTCCTGGAGCATAAGACCCAACCCATGGCATGAGGGTGGCATGAGGGCAACAGAAAACAAAATCGTTAACCTAACTTCCAACTATGTTGCCTTTATGTGCTGTGCTCCAAATTCCTAGTGCCATTACTTTAAATCCATGATGTTTTCCAAATCCTGAATCTCAAATATGAGAGAGAAAATTCCTTCATATTATTTGCCCACTCAACAAAACTGAAACCTCACCGAAACAAATTGCTATATTCCTCAGTCTTTGGTTGCTACTTTGGGGTCTCATACGGATAGTTTTGGCTTCAATTGATTGAGCTCCCTGAAAGCTCAGAATAAATGTCCATAAAGGATTAAAGCACTGAACTCCTTGTTCCATAACAAAGTGACCTAGAATGCACACACCCCTTGAAATACATTCCACTAAGGGTACGTCTAGACTACATGCCTCTGTCGCCAGAGGCATGTAGATTTGGCTACCAGGCCTAGGATGAGGCATACCTGGGTGGTCGACAAATGCCTTTGATGTCGACACCCGCGTGTCCAGACTACCGCGCTGAGCCGACAAACAGCTGATCAGCTAAGCGCGGCAGCCAGGTAAATTTAAATGAAGCGGCGATTATTTAAATCGCCGCTTCATTTTCCTATGCCTGGTAGCCTAATCTACATGCCTCTGGCGACAGAGGCATGTAGTCTAGACGTACCCTAAGATTACAATAAAATCACAAACCCCCAAAAGCTAAATTACACTTTACAGTTACTGATTCCAGTACATTAGAATTCCAACCAACAATGTTCTAACAAATCCTGTCCAGTTTGTTCTTCAAGTGTAGCCTAAAATAGTCTGGCTTTAAGCAATTCAGTCTGAAATGGAACAGCAAGAGCCCACCCATTCTGCATCTTACCTTCTCCCCTTAGGTGATACCAAATACCAACTGCCTAGTCAAAACCAAGTTACAGAGGGCTGTCATCTAAGTAAAGGCCAGGCCAGGTGTGATGTAGGTTGGGAGATCTGACAGGATTCCCACTCTGAGGAAAGAGAACTGTAGGGAACATTGTTAGGCCAGATTCCTTATCCCCATCTCTTCTGTTGCGTTACTCCAGTGACACAAAGGGCCTCAGGAGCACAGACTGGTCCCCACTTATAGGCTGAGGATTCACTTGGTAGGGACTGGTCCCCAGCTCATGTTGACCCTCTATGTCACACCCACCAATAGAGAGTACTGAGAGGGGTGTCCAGAACACTCTGTGCTCTGACTTTGCTTATTTTGCTGGCGGCTACTTGGGAACGGTGACCATTTGGCTCAGTCTAGAGAAGGCCCCCAGACTGCTCTAAATACCACTAGGACAATGGGAGGCTCAGAATTGCCTTAAGAAACCAGATGCTTCAGCATCTTGACAACGCTCCATTACTTCCGTCGCCCTCTGTGGAAATCATGCACAGAGAGAATTTTGGCCATTATTTTTACCCCTCTCTGGATTTCAGGACAAAGGCATAGGCAGTGTGTTTCCAGACTTCTGTTCCTATCACTGAAACAATTGAAATGCTTCTGTTTTCTGCTAGTGTTATAGTGCCACCAGAGCTTCATGGGTGACTGAAGCAATACATTACCCTTTAAAAAAAAGGGGGGGGGGGATTCTAATATCACATATGATGGCTTGAATCTGGAATAACTCCATGGAAGTCTAGAAAGTTACCCCATGGTGTAATTGCTAAGACTCTGCAGCTAAAAAAACTGCATTTTGACACTGCACTTCAGTTCCTCTGTCTGTACTTTTCTAAGATGAGGCTTTTCCTAATATTTTAGTGAAAAATTCAATCCTACCTTAACTCTGGGTTTTCTGTGTGACTGGTGCCTCCAAAATGGATTTTTCCATCAATTAAATTAAAAACCCTAATTAATCTTAACTTCACATTTCTTATTCCTCTTTAAATGTTTTTCAGAAAGCATTCATGAAGAGGTTAGTTCTGATGTCAGATACAAACCTAATGGTTTAATGATCATTAAATGAACATAAATGGCCAACAAATCAGCATAGCATCTTTTGAAACTCTCTCTCTCTCTCTCCCTCTCCCTCTCCTTCTCCCTCTCCCTCTCCAATACATTAGGTTCAGAACATCAGGGCAAACTTTAGTTAATTGGCCAAACGGAATTAGAGCCAATTTTAAGTTCCAGTTGTATTGTAAAGCGAATGGGTGATATACTGTAGTCCTTCATGTGACTATTACTAAAATCCTGTTCAGATAGGTTTAGGATATATGAGCATCAATTGTATCATATTGTGACTTTTAGCAATTTAGGGGCGGTTGCTATAGAACAAACAATCTTATATTACTACATGGGAACCAGATGTTTGGTATTAGAGTTGCACAGTCAGACACTGAGGTGAGGATGGTCAGGCCTAGTTGCTGAAGACAAACGACAGAGGCAGAATCTCAAGTTAAGAACCGGGTTGGGACAAAACAAAAGTAGCTGCAGATGCTAGGTTGGAATAAACCAAGGCCTGTGGAATCTGACATCAATATCAGGAAGAGTAATCAGATTCCTGTTTCCGCTGTGAGGTTTGTATACTTACTCTAAGGCCATTTCTATACTAAACGGAGGATCGACGCTGCAGAGGTCGATCTTCTGGCATTCGATTTAGCAGGTTTTGTAAGGACCCACTGAATAGAATGCTGCGGATGCTCCCATTGACTCCAGAATTCCTTGCAGTCGTGAGGAGCAAGGGAAGGCGATGGAAGAGTTTCTCCTGCTGTGGGGTTGCTAGAGAAATTCGGCTTAAGATAAGTCGACTCCAGCTTTGTTATTTACGTAGCTGGAGTTGCATATCTTAAGCCAACCTTTTGGTTTAGCATAGACCTGTCCTCATAATCACTAGACCAGCTCCTGGATTGTGGATTGGCTGGAGCCTAGCACAGGAATGACTCATCCCAGCACAAGGCTTAACCAGGCTCTAGTTCAGACATGACTTATCACCTCACCTGCACTTTTAATGTAAAAAAGATGCTTTGTTATTGCATTGCCTATAGCTGGCAGACTGACCGAATTGATTGGCCCCTGGGCAAGAGGGTGTGGAGTGGCTCTGCATTCGTGGAAGTGGCAGGGTCTTGGGTGGAAGGGGAGGAGTTAGGGTGCTCCATCAGTGATTTAAAGGGCCTGGAGCTCCGGCCCCTGCCACTGCTGTGGTAGCAGTGGCAGCTGGGAGCCCCAGGCCCTTTTGAATTACAGGCAGTCCCCGGGTTACGTACAAGATAGGGACTGTAGGTTTGTTCTTAAGTTGAATCTGTATGTAAGTCGGAACTGGCGTCCAGATTCAGCCGCTGCTGAAACTGACCGCAGGTTCTGACTTACATACAGATTCAACTTAATAACCCCAAGTCAGCTGCTGCTGAAACTGATCAGCAGCTGATTCCAGGAAGCCCGGGGCAGAGCAACTGTGCCTCGGGCTTCCTGTAGTCAGTGCTGGTCAGTTTCAGCAACGGCTGACTTGGGGATGTCTGGGGCAGAGCAGCTGGGGTGCAGCCGGGTTGGTCCAGTAGTGCCCAGAGCGGCGCTGCGGGACCAACCAGCAGCGCCCCAGCTGCTCTGCCCCAGGGTCCACAACAAAAGCCTGGTCTGCTGGGGGGGGGCACACTAGCTGCGCCCCCTCCCCAGCAGACCAGGGACACAGGGAGCAAAGCGGCAGCGGGGGTGCCTCGCCTCTGAGGCTTTGCTCTGGCGCAGGACCGCTTTGCTCCCGGTGCCCCTGGTTTGCTGGAGACGGTCCCCAGCAGACCAGGGGCACCGCGAGCAAACCCGCAGCAGCGGTGGGTTCAGAAGCCAGAGCAAAGCCTCAGAAGCGCGGGAACCCGCCGCTGCTGCGGGTTTGCTCGCGGTGCCCCTGGTCTGCTGGAGACAGTCCCCAGCAGACCAGGGGCACCGGGAGCAGCTTTTCTCGCCCCGGAGGTCGAGGTGGCTGACCGCTGCCTGTGAGCTCCGGGGCGAGAAAGCCCCGTTCGTAAGTGCGGATCCGACATAAGTCAGATCCGCGTAAGTCGGGGACTGCCTGTACTGGGCTCCAGGACAACTGCCTCATTTGTCCCCTTCTTTCCCTACTCTTCCTCCTGGTCAGCAGGCCTGTGTTTAATGTCAGGATAAAATGATACACATTATATTCATAATCATAGATTCCAAGGCCAGAAGGGACCTCTGTGATCATCTAGCCTGATCTCTTATAAAATATAAGGCTTTAGAACTTCACCCAAATAATCCCTAGAATGTATCTTTAGAAAAAAACATCCCATCTTCATTTTAAAATGACCAGTGATTGAGAATCTGCCAGGATCCTTGGTAAATTGTTCTAGTAGTCAGTTACTTTTTTGTTATAAATGTATGTTTTATTTCCAGTCTGAATTTGTCTAGCTTCAATCTCAAGCCATTAGATTGTGTTATACATTTCTTTGTCAAATGTTTGTTCCCCAGGTAGGTACTTACAGACTGTGATCAAGTCATCCCTTCACCTTCTCTTCGTTAAGGTAAATAAATTGAACTCCTTGCATCCATTACCCTATGGCAGATTTTCTAATTCTTTAATCATTCTAATGGCTCTTCTCTGATCCCTCTTCTATTTACCAATCTCCTTCTTGAATTGTGGGCACCAGAAGCAGACACAGTATTATAGCAATGGTCTCAAGAATGCCAAATACAGAGGTCAAAGAACCTCTCTTCTCCTACTCAGATTCCCTTGTTTATGCACCCCCAGGATTGCATTAGCTCTTTTAACCCCAGCATTCCACTGGGAGCTCATTTTTAGCGGATTATCCACCACGACCCCCAAATCTTTTCCAGTCACTGCTTCTCAGAAGCGTGTTCCCTATTCTGTAAGTCTGCCCTCCATTCTTTGTTACTGAGGCCCTTGGTGAAAGCTAATCTTACTGCTCATAGCCTGAAAGCTGCAAACTCAGGTGGCGAGAGCTTCCAGTGGCTCCCCTTAAAATACTTTCCTCAGAAGTACAAACAGTTGTCACTGTGGCATAACTATTCTGAGTGAGTGCAAGAGAAGTGAAGGGGCTGGCTCTGTTTTAATTAAAACATTCCCATTGCTACCACATGGGGTTCCCGTCACTGGCAGTTAAAATCATCAGCCCACTCAGCGGTACTTTCATCGTTCTTCCCTGGGTGACAGGTCCATTCTTGAGCTCAGGCAGGAAAAAAAAGAGGGTTAATCAAACATTTGCCCTTCCATCTTCATCAATACTAATGGAGTAGAAGCAAATGGCTGGTGTACAAAGCTCCCCCCGACTCCCCTCTCATTTTAGGTTAGCTTTACTTCTCCACACAAAATAAAGGACTATTAAGTTCTTACAGAAAGGAGAAGAGGAACACGAGGAGCTGGATAAAGAAGAAATTGGGCTGTGGAAAAATCCAGACTTAAAAAGAATTAAAAGGGCAGAAAGCATGCTTCTCAGGATTGTTCCTTCATTGGCATTGCAGCCTTGCCAGGAAGGGTAAGAGGACCAGCTATAGATTTTATTTATTTCTTTGTCAAACCTTAGGCAACTTATATTAGGAAATCCAAGGTTTAGAATGAGTGTAAGTACGCACACTGTATGCTTAAGTCTCAGACTCATCAAGGAAGATCAGCTTGTGTCCCAGACACGCAGCCAATTCATCAGTCCTGGGCTTGTCATGAAGCAGTCTGAAGGGATATTCATGTCATCCTGCTTTTGAGTCCATTTTAAAGGGGATTTCTTGATGAACAATATACTTAATTTAGAGGGAGTCCTAAAATCAAGAGACAGGGAGAGCCAGAGACTCCTAGGTATTGAAAGCCTAGACTAAAGAGTATCATTTCAGAAAATACCGGTGACTATTTGTGGTACCATCTAATTTTGAGGAAGGTCTATGGCCTGTGTCATACAACAGCTCAGAGCAGGTGATCACAGTGGTTCCTTCTGGTTTTGGAATCTAGGTATCTAATCCAGTGCGGGACAACCTAGACTAGTGAGTGGGCCACATGAGGGAGCTCCTTTATCTCAGCGGGCTGCAAGATTGTCATAATCAAACAGTCTCCTGGGATAGGGCAGTTTTGCTAACTGCGCTGGTGTCCCTAGAATTTGTGAAGGGTAGCAGCGCTTTGATTGGATACAGTGGGAGCTCACAGCTCTCATAGTCAGTGCTGTGTTCAATCAGCAGGCACCTCGCTTCATGTGCTCCTGTAAGTGCGTGTCACTTTTGTAATACCGGTAGGAAAAAACTACGCGGACAAAAACCAGCAGAATCTGGAAACCCTGAGCATGGGTAGTGGTAAACAAAAGGTCTTATAGCCACGGACCACACATAGTATGTGGCCCTTGGGCCCCAGGTTGCCCACCACTGATCTAATCTCATTGAATGTTATAGGATACTCATCACCACCTACATTCGGATGTGGGTCCCGCTTGTGTAACCTGAGGGTATGTCTACACTACAAAGTTAGTTCGAACTAACGGATGTTAGTTCGAACTAACTTTCATAGGCGCTACACTAGCGCTCTGTTAGTTCGAATTTAATTGTCTGTATGCACCCTCTCCACCCCACTCATGCTTTTAGAGACCTCTATCCTGTCCCCCCTCCGTCTCCTCTTTTCTAAGCTGAAAAGTCCCAGTCTCTTTAGCCTCTCTTCATATGGGACCTGTTCCCAGCCCCTGATCATTTTAGTTGCCCTCCCCTCTCCCAGCCTCTCTCTTCCCCTCTCCCACCTCCTTTTCCCAGTCTCCCCCAGTTTTGTTCAATAAAGACAGATTCCATTTTTGAACACAATTGTCCTTTATTTTGTACATCAAGAAAAGGGGCTAGGGAAGGGTAAGTGGAAGGAGGTGAGGGAGGAATGGGGCACGAGCCCCCGATGGGGAGGACTGGGCTGGCTCTGCAGGCTTCTGGGGGTGGAAGCTCTCCTGCAGCCCCCCAATTGCCCCCTCTCTCCAGATGGCAGCCTGCGGCAAGTGCAGCCGGGCTGATGGCCAAGTGGTGTGATGTGCCCAGTGTGGGTAGTCCAGGCAATCCAAGCCAGGACTGCTTTGCAAGTGGGGCACCCCTGAGAACTGTCTGTCCGGGGTGGGGATCGGGACCCTTTAAGCACAGCCCTCGGCTAGCCTGAGACAGCAGCTCCACGCTCTAAGTTCTTCTCTGATGCCCTGCCGGCACTGCTTCCGGCCATCCTTAAGCCCGGTTCAGGGTCCACTTAATGTGGACATGCTAGTTCGAATAAGCAAAACGCTAATTCGAACTAGTTTTTTAGTCTGGATCCGTTAGTTCGAATTAGCTTAGTTCGAATTAACGTTGTAGTGTAGACATACCCTGACAGATTCCGATAGCCTGCAGAACTATGTAGAGAATACATGAATTATTTTAGGGCTCAATACTGCAAACACTAACACAAATTATGCACAATGGATAAAATTCTTACACATGCATGCCCCCCTCCCCAACATAAGGCCTAACTGCCACTTACGTCCCTCTTGCGCCTTCAAAATAGATGCGTAGGTCTCATGGTGTCTCTCTGCACAGGAGTGCATTTCACCTGGTGTGACTACTCGTCTACATCAAATTACATATTTTCAGGATCAGAATCTTATTGAACAGATTCCTTTTAAGTTGCAAAATATGCTGCAGCATATTATCATAGTGTTATGTAAGTTTACAGGTGGGAAAGCCCTATTAGCTTTATGAATCCACATTCTTTCCAGCTCAGGACTGCTCTCTGCAGGATATTGTAGGGTAGTGTTTCTACTCCACTTTTAAAGTGTTCAAGGATGGAACATCTCAACTTCCCACTAGCAAATCCCACGATAGGATATTTTTCTTGATGTCTAATGTAACCTTTCCTTTGCTCAACTTCATCCCATTTGTTGTATTATATTTATACCTCTAGGACCACTCCAAATAGTTCATCTTCCTCTTGGGTGTCTATGCCCTTCAGAGACTCAGGCTACGTCTAGACTGTAGGCTTCTTTCAGAAGAAGCTTTTCCAGAAGAGATCTTTGGAAAAAACTTCCAAAAGAGTGCGTCCGCACTGCCAAAATGCATTGAAAAAGCGATCTGTTTTTTCGAAAGATAGCATCCACACTGAATGGACCCGCGCGTCTAGATTGGCCACGGAAGATTTTCCAGAAAAAGTGCTTTTCCAGAAAAGCGTCCTGCCAATCTAGACGTGCTTTTCCGAAAATGCTTTTAACGGAAAACTTTTCCATTAAAAGCATTTCCAGAAAATCATGCCAGTGTAGATGTAGCCACTAGTGTGTCATTGCTTAGCCAAACTCATCAGATCTAACTTCGTTTCTCATTAGTTAGTCCCTTCAAGTTTCCTTGCTGTCCTTTGAATTCCACCCCATTCATTGACCTTTTTCTATTATTAAAGGGCTCAGAATTGCATGCTGTATTCTCAGGTGCCCAATATACAGATCATTTTCTGAAACATATCTATAGTGTTAAATGAGGAATTATTGTACTGACAGTTGTGCTGATATTTGTTGTGGCCTGGATATATGCTCACTTAGCGTCTGCACCAAGACCACTTACTCATTTCATGGACGTTAGGTCCCATCCATCAATGGCTTTTAGTCGGGATGCGTAGGAATGTTGTCCCTAGCCTCTGTTTCTCTCGAAGTGGGAGACAGGGGAGGGATCACATGAGGATTATCTGTTGTGATCCCTCCCTCTGGGGCATCTGGTATTGGCCACTGTCAGCTGACAGGATACTGGGCTAGATGGACCTTTGGTCTGACCCAGTATGGCCGTTCTTATGTTCATTAAACATACACCACTAGAATAGTTACCAATGGGCAATGAATTCAGTCATGGCCAGCCAAGGATAGAAACTCAAGATGGTTTTATATTTAAAACACAGGCCCAGGAGTTAGGAAATCTGCATTCTGTTCGTGGCTCTACCAAAGTTCCTGTGTGATCTCTGATCAAAGCCCTTCACTTCTCTATATACCTGTTTTCCTCATCCAGGAAATAAGCATAATAAAACTCCCCATTGTGAGGGTAACTCATTAATTATATTTTGTAAACGAACAGCATAGTTAATCTGCTGGGAACCAAGAGAAGTGCATTCAATTCCCAGCTAAGCCACTGAGGGTACGTCTACACTACAGCGCTAATTCGAACTAACGCGTCTAGAACTAAAAACTAGTTTGAATTAGCATTTTGCTAATTCGAACTAGCGTGTCCACATTAAGTGGACCCTGAACCAGGCTTAAGGATGGCCGGAAGCAGTGCCGGCAGGGCATCAGAGGAGGACTTAGAGCGTGGAGATGCTGTCTCAGGTTAGCCGAGGGCTGTGCTTAAAGGGTCCCGACCCCCACCCCGGACGGACAGTTCTCAGGGGTGCCCCGCTTGCAAAGCAGTCCTGGCTTGGAGTGCCCGGACTACCCCACTGGGCACATCACACCACTCGGCCATCAGCCTGGCTGCACTTGCCGCAGGCTGCCATCTGGGGAGAGGGGGCAATTGGGGGACTGCAGGAGAGCTTCCACCCCCAGAAGCCCACAGAGCCAGCCCAGTCCTCCCCATTGGGGGCTCGTACCCCATTCCTCCCTCACCTCCTTCCACTTACCCTTCCCTAGCCCCATTTCTTGATGTACAAAATAAAGGACAATTGTGTTCAAAAATGGAATCTGTCTTTATTGAACAAAACTGGGGGAGACTGGGAAAAGGAGGTGGGAGAGGGGAAGAGAGAGGCTGGGAGAGGGGAGGGCAACTACAATGATCAGGGGCTGGGAACAGGTCCCATATGAAGAGAGGCTAAAGAGACCGGGACTTTTCAGCTTAGAAAAGAGGAGACGGAGGGGGGACAGGATAGAGGTCTCTAAAAGCATGAGTGGGGTGGAGAGGATGCATACAGAAAAGTTCTTCATTAGTTCCCATAAAGAAGGACTAGAGGACACCAAAGGAAAGGAATGGGTAGCAAGCTTCAAACTAGTAACAGAAAGTTGTTCTTCACAAAGCAAAGAGTCAACCTGTGGAACTCCTTGCTGCAGGAGGCTGTGAAGGCTAGAACTAGAACAGAGTTTAAAGGGACGTGAGATCAAGTCATGGAGGTTGGGTCCATGGAGTGCTATTAGCCAGGGGGTAGGAGTGGTGTCCCTGCCCAAGGTTTGTGGAAGGCTGGAGAGGGATGGCATGAGACAAATGGTCACTGTCTTCGGTCCATCCCCTCCAGGGTCCCTAGGGTTGGCCGCTGTCGGCAGACAGGCTACTGGGCTAGATGGACCTTTGGTCTGACCCAGTACGGCCATTGTAAGCTCAGGGCTCAGGGTCGGGGGTCTCAGTGGACCCCCTTGATTTTCATGCACACCTGCTCCTGGGTGGCCAGGCTGGCAGCTCGCCTGCCCTATCTGGCCACTTTCCTGTGCCTAGTGCGGAGATCGTGGACAAGGTCCACGATGTCTGCACTAGCCCAGGTGGGTGCCCGCCTCTTGCGGTCCCGGGCAAGCTCCCGGGAGCCGCCAGCCTGGTCCCGGGAAGAGGGGGAGGGCTGGGGGTCATCGGGTGGGTGGCTCGATCCGTGCCAGGTGCAGGGTCTGCTGGCTGGGTGCTGGCAGGCTTGCACCTGGCACGGGCACCGTAGCCAGCCCGTGCCCCTTTAAGGGGTCCGGGGCAGGGAGGGGGGCAGACAAGTTTCCCTGGTGTTGGCCAGAGTGGCCACCAGGGAAACCTGGGGAGGGCTAGCCTCCCACTAGTTCGAATTAAGGGTCTACACAGCCCTTAATTCGAACTAGTAAGTTCGAACTAGGCTTAATCCTCGTGGAATGAGGATTACCTAGTTCGAACTAAGCGCTCCGTTAGTTCAAATTAAGTTCGAACTAACGGAGCGCTAGTATAGCGCCTATGAAAGTTTGTTCGAACTAACGTCTGTTAGTTCGAACTAACTTTGTAGTGTAGACATACCCTGACTTATTTGCTGTTCTTGAGCAAGTCACTTAACCCTTACTCTCTGTGTCCAAGTCTCCCTGTCTGTCAAACATATTACAGTGACTGAACTGGTTACCTAGGATACATCTACACAGCAGCGTTATTTCAGAATAATTGATAAGCCTTTATTTCAAAATAATGTCGAGCTGGAGGACTTCTTACTCTGACTCATGGTAACTCATTTCACAAGGAGTAAGGAAAGTCAAAGGAAAAGTATTCTTCCTTCGACTTCCTGCTGTGTAGACAGCATCAAAACCAAGTTAAGCTATTTTGACTTAAGCTATGCAATTGACATAGCTCAAGTTGCATAGCTTAATTCAATTTTAGTCCTGTAGTGTAGACATACACCTAGAGATTAAACCCCCAAGCCATTCTCCTTTCTCTCATTTTTAGGGCGTCTGCACTACAAACTTTTCCTCATGCAAGTGACTTTGGCATATAGCTGCCACAGTATATCACTTGTCTCCTTGCATCAGCATTTTGAGTACTCACTAAGAATGTTTGTTTTAGATGCACTGTGATTATTCCATTCTTTCTGATCATGCCATTCCTTTCCCCCCTAAAGCAAAAAGCTGAGCCCTTGTGCAGCCTCTCAGGAGAGATTCAAATGCCACCCAGCTGATCAGCAAAGTGCTCACACCTAGGTTTTTTGTGTCTACTGGTGGTGCACATTCATACACACATTTGTGCACATAAACACATTTATTCTGCACATGGATGGAAAAAATCTGTGCATGGATGGGAAATATTAAAGGGAACATTGATGGGTAGGTATCCCCTTGTGCCACCATCCTGCACACTGTGTTTTGAGACGTTTGGGCTAGGGATGTAAAATAACATTTAAAAAATTACCCAGTTAAACATTATGTTTAGCCACATACCTGGATCGAGTGGGCGGAGGGCTGCTCCAGCCTGGCTGGGCTACAGCCCCAAACCCCAGGCAACTGAAGGACCTGTGAGACCTGCCACATCCTGGCCTTGGGGACATGGTGGGGAGAGTTAGCTGAGGTTAGGGAGGGTTAGCCCACTATTAGGCATAGCCCTCTACTACACTCTGCCCATGGTCAATCATTGTGGTGCCAGAAAATTCAGCATCCACACCCACAATTCAAGTTCTGCTGTTGACATGGCAGAGTTCAGAGAGCATGCAGAACCTAACCCAGATGCTTTCTTCTGATTGCACATCAATGCTTGCAGGCCTCTCCATTTCTGGGCCCTCTTTTGTGCTAGACACATGGGAACAACCTTCTTATCTTCCCTGCAATCCAATGAGACATATGTAGAGCAAGGAACTTTCTTCACTACCTGCCTCCTCCTACTCAGTAGTTGCCCAGGCTCCAGGCATGGGTTCCATCCCAGAACACAGTTTCCTCTTGGCCAATCTTGGAAAATCATGCAGCTATCTTCCCTTGTCTTATGAGTATACTCCCAGAACACTAAGGCTCCTTGCAATTTGCTAAGAGGGGTTGGATCCTAGAGGGTGGGTTTCTGTAGCCTAGCGGTGAGGACATATGGTCCCCCCACAAAAATGTTCCCATTTCACTTCCATGAACTGTTGTAAATACAGAGTTGTTCCCAGCTATAGGAGTGTGGCACTGTCTACACTACCTTTGCGTATTGCAGTTAAAACAAGATTTTCCTGGGCAACATAGCTCAGATCCACAAAGGTATTTAGATTCCCAACTTTCCATTAATTTCCCATAAGTCCAGTCAGGGGCAGTGCAATCTAGACAAAACATCCAGTATCTGTCTATGCCACTAGAGGAAAACTCCACAAGTATCGGGGAGAACAGTCTTTAGTGCTGCTTGTACAGTTTTGTGGCTAGCTACAGAACTGTGCCAATTGTACAGTCAATTGTGGAGTATCTCACTTTTTGTTAAACATGAATCTGGAAACATTCCCAGATCATACATCTGCCCCTCCAAAGCGAGATCTCAGAGGATGAGTCTGAATGGGGCACTAATGAGTAAATACATTCCCAGTGACTGCTTTGGGAAGAGAATTCATAATCATTATCTTTCTTTTCCCCTAGCTCTGAGTGGTCCCTGCTGCCACTTTCCTCCCCCAAAATCAGGCTAGTGGATAGAAAACAGGCAAATACAAAACCAAACACCTGTGTGCCAGATGTGCAATTATAAAAGAACATGTGCCCCACCAAGCCATTCATAGAGTATACTGGAGTCTATTTAAGTATTTTTCTTTAGAACTGCTCAGAGAAAATATCCATTGCACATTTAAGAATCATCATTCTTCTTCCTATGTTTTTCTTTATTCTCTGCCCACATGGTGAGGGCAGGAGAGAGCTGGGGAGGGAAGATAGAAGTGTGAGAGTTGACCTACATTCTACTACAATAGTCGTGCTACTTGCTTACTTACAGCTCCAGACCTTCAGCTCAAATACTGAACACCTGAGCTGTACTCTCTGGAATGTTAGGTAAACGGGGTTACCTAGGCAACTAGTAGTATTCATGGTTAGGATTTAGAGTTCAACCCAATTCTAATGAAAATTATTCCCGTGCATTAGAATAATAGTCTGGGTAATGGAACAGTGAGAGGTTTTGGTATAGAACTTAGCCTTTATAGACAACCTCTCATTAAAACAATTTTGCACTTCACTGATTGCTATTTGAAAGAGCTTATCCAAGTGTTAGGCCTCTTTACAGACCATTGAGAGAGAGGGAGAATTGCTGTGCTGGGACGAGCGGATAGTATAGAAAAAAAACCCAGAACGGAATGAAGAAAAAGAAGTACTTTCTTCATTTCAAAATACCATCACACCATTTCAGCTAGTGGGTATGTTACATTCTCTATGTTTGCGGCTGAAGGAGTAAAGTGCAAGACCTCAGTACACAGCTAATAAAGCTAATGTAGGCTACGTCTACACTACAGAGTTTTTGCGCAAAAACCCGCGGCGCGTCCACACCTCAAGCGCATTTTTGCGCAAGTAAATTTACAGTAAATCAAAAGAACAAAGGGGTTTTTGTGGTATAGATATTCCTCTTTCTATGAGGAACAACTCCTTTTTGCGCAAGAGCTCTGTAGGGGTGGTAGCATTGTCCAGAGGTTAGACATTGGCGAAAGACTCAGAGTCAGGTGACCAGGTTCTGTTCCCAGCTCTGTAACTGCCTGTGATTGATATTACCCCCTTCCTCAGTTTCTCTTTCTGTGAGATAATAATAGTATTTACTTTCCATTGTGAAGCACGTGGAGATCTATGAACAGGATATGCCAATACCTATTTGTGTGCCGATTGAACCATAGCAGCACTTTGATTGGATGCAGAGAGAGTGTACGGCTCTCACAGTCAATGTTGTGTGCAGCAATCAGCATGTACCTCACTTCACATGCACTTGTTTTACATGCATGTCACTTTAGTAATATTGGTAGGAAAAAAAGCTACGCAGATGGAAACCAGTGGAATCTGGCAACCCTACATGTAGGCAACGGTAAACAAAATATCTCACAGACCATACACAGAACCTCAGAGGGCTGTGGGTGGCCCACCACTGTGGGACATATTTAGTAGACTGGGGTATCTTTTGATATACTGACACAGGGGTGGCCTGTGGCTATAGATGGACTCGGTTGCCACCTAGGGCGCCGCCGCCCGGGGCGCCCGCCAATGGTGTCAGTCCATTGACAGCCCTGCAGGCGGGGGTGCTGATCACGCATTCCCGCTTGGAGCGCCAGCTGCAGCAGCCGGCCTTGGGCCACTCCTGTACTGACTTCTGACTAACCCCCATTCTTGTTTCTTTACAGCATGCTTTATTTTTGGACTTCTAGCTTTCCTTGCTTTACCACTGTCCATGGCTTTTACAGGTAAGAGGTCTATCAAAAAAGTTTAAAGATAGGTGCTTGTAGGTACTATATAGTCATGTAGCAATGCCACTTGGTAAAAGATTAGTTTGAATCTGATTTATGACTCAAGTGTACCTGACATTGGTGGTGTCACCACGTATGGCTGGCCACTTCATATGCTGAATATTTGTCACTATGTCTGTTTATCCACATCATAAAACCACCACAGAGCTTGGCAATCCCTTGAGCTAGCGTGGGATGTGCAGGTCATTATCAAAGCAGATTGGTGGAGTTATGTGGGAAAAGCATGCTGAGTAGAACAGTCAGGTGCCAAATAATAAACACCATCCCTTCCATTATTATTTTTCACCCCTTAAGTTTCTGGGATGATATTTAGGCTTCAGATTCATGACCACAGCAACAATTTGTATGGGGAACCAGGAATTCCAGCCTTCTAATCTCATTTCTGACAATGACTCCTTCTATAGTTTTGACCATACTGTCAAACCTCTCCTCTTAAATTTCTCCGTCTATGAAATGTGTCTCTTTTAATTTTCTTATCTACCTCACAGCAATGTCAGGAAACTGAATTAGTGGTGAAATACTGCTCGCCTTACCCATTTACAATCCTGTTGACTCCAATTTCATCCAGAACTTGCCTCCTGAATAAATGGTATTGTGCAAGTCATTGAATTACTTGTGAACAAAACAGAATGAACTGTACAGTACATGTCCAGTATATGAGTTCACCTCCAAATAGCCAGAAAAGTGAACTGCTTTTTCTGAGCCACTGCACACTATTCAGGCTGCAGTTGAAAAAGTATTAATTTCAAACACAATTCAAATGCCTCTAGGCATAAATAAGGCTGGATATAGCTGGACTTGGGTATTAATACAAACAAAACAAACAAAAAGTCAAATGTTGCTCTTTCATATGATCCCTTAGTTGCACTACAGGAACAATTTCAATTAAAGGACTTCTATGAAAACCAAGAAGTAGGAGTACTCCAATACCATATTTCATACTCCTGCTTCTTGGTCTATTTTCAGCAAAGTGATTTCTGGTTGCCTGTCTATCCCCAGGATTACAGAGTTCAATGACGAGCTGTTCTGGTGTATTTTTTCCTGGATGTTCAATATGGATTTAGTCTACCACAAATAGGGGCAGAACCTGTGAACAGGAAACCAAATCCGAAAGACCCTCACCTCTCTCCCTTCGGTGTCCCACCAGTCTGTTTTCTTAGCAGTCAGTAGGGAAGAAGGGAAGGGAACAGTGTGTCATAACAAGAGACAACCTTATTCTGGAGATGCCGTTCAAGACTCCATAGTAAAACTGAGTTGAGTTTTCATTTAAAGTAGGGACTCAGGTAGGAAGAATGGCCTAGTCTATAGCACACAAGAGTGAGCTGTAAGAAATATGGATCCAGTTCCTGGTTTTACCATAGACATCCTCTGTGACCATGAAGAATTTTCTTAGTCTATGGGTCAGTTCCCCATCTGTAGAATGGGAGTAGTGCTTCTCTACTTCACAGGAGTGTCACAAGAATAAAATCCTGTAGTGATTGAGATGTATTTAGATACTACAGGAGTGAGGGTCATGTAGCCAGAGCAATGGCTATGTTATGCATGAACAATACATCATTTCCTTCCCAAATTACAAAATTCACTGTACTGAATGTGAATATGGAAATGAACAATTAACGCACCTAAATTCAACCTTTTAGTGAGTGTGTCTTCAAAAGCAAGTTTGATTTAACTTGCATACTAAAAGGCATTAATGGTAGCAGTACAGCTATTGTGTAGCATAGGTACAGGGGAGGGTTTGCATTGTTTGGGTGCCTCAGTTGTGCACTTCTGAATCTTAAGATGTCCAGATTTCTTCAAGTTCATCATAACTCTGAGTTTCCTGGGTTCATACTGATTATTTTGGGGGTAATGACCATATCACTGTAATGTTGTTTTATCTTTAAGCTTTTGATATGTGCTCTTCAGGCTTAACTATCCTGTAATGCCAGTATTGGTCTATGAGTTTATTTAGGCCATGTCTTTACTTATGCACTGGAGATCAATCTTCTGGTGTTCCATTTATCAGGTCTAGCTAAGACCTGGTAAATAGAACATTGAGAGTACTTCCGGCCAGTGGCAGTACTCCTCACAAACGTAAGAAGCAAGGGAAGCCAATGGGAGCACTTGCTCCTATTGACCTTCCACCATGAAGACCGCACCCAGCTTGGCTTAATGTATATTGACTCCAGCTGGCCTTCTGAGTCTAGTGCAGACCTGGCCTTAGACTTGATTGCTGCTTCATTGACCAGAGGGTTCCAGCACTGCAGCTCTGGCATAGAGCCTTGGCACCACAGTAGCTAAAAGAATCAAATAGAGGCAAAGGTATGGCTATGGCAATCTGGATCTTCTTTTTGTTACGAAGATAGTACCATTAAGCATTATTGCCATGCACTCTGGATATGTCTACACTGGAGAGATGATTTTCAGCTTGGGTTGTCTAGCTCAGGCTAGCTCTGCTAGTATGTTAAAAATAGAAGTGTAGCTGTGACAGTGAGAGGGGCTAAGCCTTCCCTTCTCCCCCTGAGTATGCGCACAGAGTCTCAGATGGGATTGTACTTAGACAACTGGCCCATCCCTCTGCTAACACCACCCAGGCTATACTTGTAGTGTACCCAAACTGGAAATTACACTGCCAGCTCCAGCATAGACATAACCTATAATTATAAGCCAGATTCAGCTAAGCATCTATGCTGCTCCTGGCCTTAGCTCAATGCTCATTGGATACCAGCACAGCCCAAAATTGCTACTGTTGAGCTAAAGTGCTACTGCAGAGACTATGGCTGTGTCTAGACTGGCAAGTTTTTCCGCAAAAGCAGCTGCTTTTGTGGAAAAACTTGCCAGCTGTCTACACTGACTGCTTGAATTTCCGCAAGAACACTGACGATCTCATGTAAGAAATCAGTGCTTCTTGCGGAAATACTATGCTGCTCCCATCTGGGCAAAAGGGCCAGTGTAAACAGCTCAGATTTGTTTTAAGCAAAAAAGCTCCGATTGCGAAAATGGCGATCGGGGCTTTTTTGCCCAAAAGCATGTCTAGATTGGCACGGACGCTTTTCTGCAAAAAGTGCTTTTGCGGAAAAGCGTCCGTGCCAATCATAGAATCATAGAATCATAGAATCATAGGACTGGAAGGGACCTCGAGAGGTCATCGAGTCCAGCCCCCCGCCCTCAAGGCAGGATCAAGCTCCGTCTACACCATCCCTGACAGATGTCTATCTAACCTGTTCTTAAATATCTCCAGAGAGGGAGATTCCACCACCTCCCTTGGCAATTTATTCCAATATTTGACCACCCTGACAGTTAGGAATTTTTTCCTAATGTCCAATCTAAACCTCCCCTGCTGCACTTTAAGCCCATTACTCCTTGTCCTGTCCTCAGAAACCAAGAGGAACAAATTTTCTCCTTCCTCCTTGTGACACCCTTTTAGATATTTGAAAGCCGCTATCATGTCCCCCCTTAATCTTCTTTTTTCCAAACTAAACAAGCCCAGTTCATGAAGCCTGGCTTCATAGGTCATGTTCTCTAAACCTTTAATCATTCTTGTCGCTCTTCTCTGTACCCTTTCCAATTTCTCCACATCTTTCTTGAAATGTGGCGCCCAGAACTGGACACAGTACTCCAGCTGAGGCCTAACTAGTGCAGAGTAGAGCGGCAGAATGACTTCACGAGTTTTGCTTACAACACACCTGTTGATACAACCTAGAATCATATTTGCTTTTTTTGCAACAGCATCACACTGTTGACTCATATTCAACTTGTGGTCCACTATGACCCCTAGATCCCTTTCCGCCATGCTCCTTCCTAGACAGTCGCTTCCCATCTTGTATGTATGGAACGGATTGTTCCTTCCTAAGTGGAGCACTTTGCATTTCTCTTTATTAAACCTCATCCTGTTTACCTCCGACCATTTCTCTAACTTGCTAAGGTCATTCTGAATTATGTCCCTATCCTCCAAAGAAGTCGCAACCCCACCCAGTTTGGTATCATCTGCAAACTTAATAAGCGTACTCTCTATCCCAATATCTACATCATTGATGAAGATATTGAACAGTATGGGTCCCAAAACAGACCCTTGAGGAACTCCACTTGTTATCCCTTTCCAGCAGGATTTAGAACCGTTAACAACCACTCTCTGACTACGGTTATCCAGCCAATTATGCACCAATCTAGATGCTCTTTTCCGCAAATGCTTTTAACGGAAAACTTTTCCGTTAAAAGCATTTCTGGAAAATCATGCCAGTCTAGACATAGCCTATGTGTCCCAGACAGCCAGGAGATGCATTGATCCAGCACATCTTGAAAACTTCTCCTGACTGAGCTCTTACATAAACCTGGGCTGGCTATAACTTAAAACTGTTTGCCTATCTCACGGGTGAGTACTGGTAGGGTGAATGAGGCTTCAGGGATGCAGGCTAATGCAGAGAAATGATGTTTACACTTGGCACCATTTACACATTGGCAGCCGGCCTTCAAAAATGGAGTAGAGGCTAGAATCTGACCTTTTGCTTTTTAATATCCCCTCCCAGTAATAGATTTTAATATATGAAACTTTGAGATGAAAATGTGGCATTTATTCTATGGCATTAGTCTAGAGTTGTCAGTAACTTCCCACATCTGATGCTGAGTTCTTGCCAAAATTAGGAGAGACTGTCAGCGTAATACTGTGTTGTCACAGGATAATGGTTTCTGACAGCTCCGTATCTGCGAAAGCATTTTGAGGAAAATGAAATTTCACAGGAGACACGCAGACATTTATTATCCAAGCAACGGGCTCAGATTCTCTTAACATTCTGTTACAATGATCTCTCACAATGACTTGATTTCTGTTGATCTAGTTATTCATGTGTAGGGCCCTACCAAATTCACGGCCATGGAAAACACATCCAAGACCTTAAAATCTGGTCTCCCCTGTGAAATCAGGTTATTGTCTGGGGCGGAGGGGGGGGGGGTCATGGTATTGCCACTGTTCAGAGCTAGGCAGCCACAGAGTGGTGGCTGCTGGCCAGGCACTCAGCCCAGAAGGCAGCACTATTGTCAGCAGCAGTGAGAGGGTAAGGGTGGAATGGTATGGTATTGTCACCCTTTCTTCTGTGCTGCTGCTAGTGGGAGCACTGCCCTCAGAGCTGGCAGAGGCTGCAGCTCTCCAGCCACCCAGTTTTAAAGGCAGCACTGTTGCCAGCAGCAGCACAGAAGGGTGGCAGGATGTAATATTGCCACTCTTACTTCTCCACTATTGCTGGCAGAGGCACTGCCTTCAAAGCTGAGTTCCTAGCCAGCAGCTGCCACTCTCCAGCTGTCATGCTCTGAAGGCAGTGTAGAAGTAAGGGTGGCAATGTGCACAGCCCCCTACAATACCCTGTGACTCCCTGCCTGACTATTGTTTGGGTCAGGACCTCCATAATTATAACACAGTGACATTTAGTATTTCAATATCTCAAACCATAACATTCAAGATTTTTTAAATGCTCTGATTGTGAAATTACTGATATAGACTATGAATTTGGTAGGACCTTACTGATGAGCATCCAGTCATTTTGGCCCTGGTCAAAGAGATAATTGCTAGCTGTTTTTTTAATGTTTACAAATCTGTAACTATGCAGAGTAATATTCATGGGAAAACCACCCATATTTCCTAACAACAGAAATTTGAGATCATGTCAACCACTTGGTTATTTATCTACTTTAAAATTTTAACAAGTAGGAATGAATTGTTGTCATTAAAAATTCCAAAAATCAAAGCTCGAGATGAAATGAACCTTTAGCTCAGAGTTCATCTCCCTGAGCATGCAGGATTGTTCCTGACAGCACATTTCCTGTGCTTTGTCTAGACTGTAGTAGAGCCAGGAAGCCATAGGATTGCTCCCAAACTCTGAGGCTCTTGGGTCACAGGTTGCTGAGAAGCTAGACAGATGAGCTGTCAGGAATGAGTTTGTTTGTGACCAGCTCTATATTTTAATAATGCACTTCACAAAAAATGAACAGAGCCATAAAACATGCACCTGGCCCAAATGAGAAACCCCATAATCTTGATATTGTGACCTTTATTCTATTTCTTCCTTTCCCTGCCTTTTTAATTGTTCATTATCCTCATTTGTGGCGTGTCTGATGCAATGCCCATTTAATTCAGTCCCACTGCCCTTAATGTTCATTGGATCAGCAGCTTATGTATGAGCACTACACTGCATTTATTTCATCTTTACTTTTTCCATAAAGCATATACCGTCATTTTGGCCACTTGAGATAATAAACAATGTTATATTTTTGGTATTCAGGAATGAAGTTTTTGGAAGACTGCCCACTTCAACCACTAATTCCCTTATATCTGTTGGTGGGTGGTGTTGTCGGCAGTTTAAAGGTACTGTGCATTGTATATGAAAAATGTTTTATGTGCCAAGATTTTGACATTATAAAGAACTAGAAGATTTACCCGGCATTACTTGGGTCCTTCAGGGCAGGGGGCTGGAGTGTGTGTGCAGGAGTCAGGGCAGGAGCTTGGGGATGTGGGGGGCTCAGGATAGGGATCTGGGGGTGTGGGGTGTGCAGGAGTCAGGGTTGGGGGGTGAGGAGGGGCTCAGGGCACAGGGCCACACAGCCTGGCTACTGGCTGCTCCCTGGGGCCGGTCCAGGGTGGTAGGGCCGTGCACCCCAGCCACTGGCTGCTCCCTGGGACCAGGCTCTGGTAACTGCTCCCCAAAGCTGTAGCACTTGCTGCCTCCCTGTGGGTATTCAGGAGTACAACTGTCCCATGAGCTTGTTCCCCTCCACGCCCCCCCCCCCCCCCACTGTGGTCATTCAGACTGTAGCTGTTCCTGCTATCATAGCTCTCCCTTTCTGTTTGATGAGAAATAGTCACATTCCACACACATCCCATAACCCTGGTACAACCAAACCCTGACTTGGCTTTAAGTTATGATAAAAGGAAGCTGTTTACCAAATTTGGTAGTCCTAGCTCTTACCATTTAAGAGGAGTTCTTGGACAAATAGACAAACAGATGGACAGACAGACACACAGACAGATGCACAACCTCTCTCAACATAAAGTAGATATTTTAAGTGAGCTGTGTTCAGACAGTGTGGGGGTTCGTCCGGCCCCCTTCCCTATTTCCCCTTTGTGTCCTCAGTTATCGTCCCCTTTCTCCGTGACCACGAACTTACAACCACGGAAGTGCGGGGAGGGGGGTCCGGGCCCACCCTCTCTCCCGGACCCCAGCCCAGGGCCCTAAGGACAGGGTCGCTAGGACCTGTCCCACCGGAGGGGTAAATGACCCTCAACCCACCGGTGCGCCGGCTCCGCGCCCTGCCCTGGGCTACTTACCCCCCGCCCTCAGTCGCCTTTGGTTTCTCGATGTTCCTCTCCTAACCGCCCTCGCTCCTCCTGCTCCTCTCTCCCCTGGCTCCTCCGTTACTCCCTTTAAACTTCCCGCGTCCACGTTGGAGACGCCTGACGTCAGTGACGTCAGCCGACGTGAACCCCTCCGACTCCGCCCCCTGCGTTCGCCGTCCCGCGCTCGTTCCCTTGCGGCTCTCTCGGCCCCGCCGCTCAGCTGAGCCGCCGCCGCGCTACAATGGGCGCACGCCCCGAACGAGCCCTGCGCCGTCCCCATCAGCGATAGGGCGATCGCGGGGTCAGTGCGGGTTGGGCCCGCTTCTCTGGGGTACGCGGGTCCCGCCCCGTCACAGACAGGATACTTGAGAATTTACATTACATTCTTATGGTTAATTGAGAGTTGTAATAATTCCTTGCTGCAACACAAAATAGGCACCTTTATCTCTGAAGCAAGAAGCATTGATCCCATGGAAATGTTCTGCTACAATGATTTCATTTACATTCTATCAAGTGATAGATTTATTATAATTAAATGGATGTTAACACAAAAAAGTAACAACTTCCCACTATACAGTACCATGACTGCATTCAGGAGAACACAGTGATTGTGGAGCTCAACCAACAGCGAACATCTGAGCCATACAAAGGACAATGGCTTCTGGTTGGCTGCATTTTATTTCTTTTATCAGTGAGGACAGGTGAACCAGGTAGCAATCTCAGTGGCTAGCACAGATATACATGATTAATGTAATATCATATACTGCATGTAAATGACACAATAACTTTGTAAGGCTGGAAATCCTGTATTAGCAGTCTAATCTCCCTAGAAAGAGAACGAAGATTCTTGTCCTGGACTGAAAAACTTAAATAACAGCTAGATTCAAAAGGTACCTTTATTTAATCAACAGAAACTGAATGTAACAAGCACAAACAGCATCTGTTCTGAAATGAGTCTGCCCCTGCTTTGAAGGCTGACAGGAGAGGAATTCAGCTGTCAATGAAACTTACTCACTTTGCTCTGCACAGTATGCAGTTACTCCCACCAATGCAAAAGTTGGGCGCAAAATATGATCAAATCAGAACAGTTGCATTTCACATGCTCCAAGTACTCACTTTTCTCTGGTGGAAATGACTGTACCGGGTGCTGGGCAATAATGAATCGGACCCTATCTCTTCTAACAGTCTCCCTAAACTCCTCAGACCCTTCCCCTTTTCCTGAAGAGACTCCCCGTTTTTTAAGTACAGGATCTTTCGAAAAAGCACCCCGTTGTCGAAAAAAACTGTGTCTAAACTGCGTTTTCAGTTTCAAAATGGCGCTTGTTTGAAACAGCGCCACGACGCGATTATGCAAATGAAGCACGGGATATTTAAATCTCCGCTTCATTTGCACTTTCAAAAAGTCTAATTTACATCCCTCTACTGAGAGAGGGGTGTAGTTTAGACACAGCCATACTGAACAGAAAAACAGTGGAGCTCTTTCTCTGATCTGAGCTACTCTACAAATCTCATTGTGCCAGTGCATGGCTGTCTGACAGTCAGGGGTACCCCAGTAGTTGTGTGACACCCCAGGTAACAATGGAGACTGTAATGCTGTAACACAGTCTATAACTGTGTAGTGCCATCTATACTGCAAACAAAAACCTATGACAGACACTCCAACAATTTCACAAAGTTGCTTGCTGGCACAGGTAGGGTTACAGACTATGGAATGTTATTTTTCTCAACTAGCTATTCTATTTAGTCTCCCTCACCTTTCCTAAGAGAATCTGACTGAGGTAGGATTCCCCTGCTGTGAGAGACTCATGTTCCAGGCACGAGAAACCTGTCTCTTGAGGCCAAGCCTGCCAGTCTCATCTGAAAACAGCAGCATAGCTTGCTGCTATGCTCCCCTTGGATATGTTTCTTGCCCCTTTTTTGGGGCCAGGTTCAATGAAGAGGAAAAAGGCAGAGAACGTTTTTGTTAATAGGCTTCTACACACCCTATATTTACTCAGCACAGACTCAGTATATGGTCCACGAGTGAGAAATGAATAGCCCCCACCAATGGGCTGAACTCAGCAAAATATGTGAATGAGGGAAAAGAAAGTGCTTAAGCTTGTTAAAAATCATTTGCAGTGAATGATTCCACTGCTTAAACGCTCAGTCATATGATTGCTCAGCTGGACTTTCCTGAAGCAGTAACATAATCAGAGAGTTAGTTTAATAACAGCTCAGTTTTCCTTTAGGAAAATTAAATCATAATTGGGAGTTTTTAATGGTAATGAACCGGGACCCTCACCAATAATGGAAACTTCCACCATTTTGATATGATTGCTTGAAACCAAACTAAATTCAATGTCAAAAGCTGCTTCGTAACTCAGTGACTGCTAATAACATCTGAGGCTCTCCTGATATTGTTGGCCAGAGATTACAATAAAAATTGTAATTAGTAATAAAATTGTGCTAGACATTAGTGATTAGCCTGCAGTCAGTTCTCATTAAAAATGACACTGTAAGGGGATCCAATACTGCTCCTACCAAACACAATCAGGGTTCTATCTTTGGCTGCAATGGAAACAGGATTGGACCTATATTTTATAATGTGATGTCCTACTTGATCAAAATAATTTGATTAGAATATTTCATGTTTTAATATAGCCCATCAATAGCATTATGTTTATCAGCTTAAATATAACCATTGAATTCTGCTCTCGATTAGACTCATGCATAAGAATTTAAGAATATCCATACTGGGTCAGACCAATGGTCCATCTATCCCAGTATCCTGTCTTCTCACAATGGACAGTGACAGATGCTTCAGATTGAATGAACAGAACAGAGCAATATTGAGTGATCCATTTCTTATCTAGTTCCTGCTTCTGGCAGTCAGAGGTCTAGAGACACCCAGGGTAGGCGGTTGCATCTCTGATCATCTTGGCTAATAGCCACTGAGGGATCTTACCAAGCTGTCCTGTAGTGGCTCAAGAGTAAGTAAGTACCAGCTCAGGACAGACTATTAAGAACCACAGTACAACCCCCAAATTGGTGGTAAATTCAATACTTAGGGCTGATCTACACTACACAAACTGGCAGAAACAGTTTGGCTTTGTCTACGCTGCTGGCTTTGCCGGCCGTGCCTATGCAAATGAAATGCAGATTAGCATATTGCCATGCTTCATTTGCATAATTTATTGAAGCTCTTTTTGCACAAGGGGGTTTTGCGCAAAAACCCTGTTTTGTGCAAGATCCTTATGATCTGGAGAGGCATAAGGATCTTGCGCAAAAAGCCCCCGTCAACACTGCTTGTTTTTGTGCAAAAACAGCTTGAATAAATTATGCAAATTAAGCATGGCAATATGCTAATCTGCACTTCATTTGCATAGGCAAGTAGACATAGCCTTTATGTTGACCTAATTATGTCACTGTCTACACTGCAGTCTTCCTCCCGCTGATATAAGTGTCCTGTTACACCAACATAATAACTCCAGCTCAGTAAGAGGCAGAAGGCTTATGTTGGGGTAATTAGGGTGATGCAGTTGTAACCACCACCAGGCAGATTTGAACGTGGGACCTCTGGAGCTTAGTGTAGGAGCCTCTACTGTTTGAACTAAAAGCCAACTGGCTCTTATCTTACGTTGTATAAGGCTCTTGATCTAATCTAGGTGCCACCGCATGGGACAATGAACCACACTAGGGCTATATCTACATACAGAGTTTTTCTGGGATACTGAAAAATTTGGCCGCGTCCAGGGAACGCGTCTGCTCTTCCGACATTTTTTTCGGAAAAGTAGATGTACTTTTTCAGCATCCCTGTAAACCTTGTTTTACGAGGAAGAAGGGATGTTCTGAAAAAGGGGGTTTCCCGACATTTGGCCCAGTGTAGACGGGCCAAATGTCAGAAAAGCCTCTTCCGAAAAAAGAAGCGGAAAAAGCTATACAAATTGTGGTTCACAATTTGCGTAGCTTTTTCCGGAAGAGCAGTGTAGTGTAGACATAGCCTAGGTGTGTGGGTTACACAGTGTCTGTGTATAAGCAGGGGCCGTAAAATTGACAAGAAAGCCCCACAGCTAGTGCTTGGCTGTTCCCAGCTCCTCTAGAGGGCTGGATAGCTGGACCCCACTCCAGGCTGGGATTGGGGCAGCTTCCCTCCAGCCCACTGACTCCTGAGATGAGAAGCCCCAACATCTTCCCACTCTTTCCCAGATGGTAGCCAGGGCTCACAGCTCACATCTGCCCCACTTAATAGTATTAATTAAAATAGATGGAAATCAGTGGAAGTTAGAAGCCTAAGTACTTTTGAGTATTTGGGCCTCGTTTTGCATCTGCGAAGTAGGGATAAGAGGACTTCATATGGTACTGTGAGGATAATAAACCCATCATCTGTAGTGAGGCACTCAGATTCCATGGTAATGGAGGCTATCTAAGATAACCTATGGATCAGGGTGTTTGGACTGAACCTTGCTCACACATTCACTCTCGCACATAGTTCTACTCATTTCAGTGGAGATATTTTCATGAGGTATATGACAGGGAATTGATCCTTTGTTTCCCTTTTGTCCGT
This sequence comes from Pelodiscus sinensis, assembly GCF_049634645.1. Taxonomy (NCBI): domain Eukaryota; kingdom Metazoa; phylum Chordata; order Testudines; family Trionychidae; genus Pelodiscus; species Pelodiscus sinensis. Next base: position 291,513,212 of record NC_134711.1, on the reverse strand, counting down.
GTTTCTCTGGGAAATTTCCTCAAGAGGTTAGTTAGAACCTAAATGTTTGAAAGATTACCTGAACTTTAGCAGGGCTACCTTCATCCCTTATTTTGCAAAATCTCCCAAGATCTCTAGTGCTTCTTGTTTGAGTGAATATCCTCGCCATCCTTATGCTGCTCTGGCCATTTCACTGTTGTCCCTGCCTGAAACTAGAAAATGCAGCTGAGTGAGAACATGAAATAAGAAAACTTAACGGAACTGCCAAACATTGGAAGTAGGTTAGTTTGGATTCAGTTCAAGGTTTTAATCATTTATCTTATTTAAAACTGGTTCATTCATCTTGGTGGATTATTTGTAGATGCTATACAGAAAATTAAGCGCACACTTTTAAAGCAGTACCCCCTTTGTTTATTGCTTTTCAGCTTTCTCTGAGACTATGTGCCACACTGTTTATTTTAATTTTGTTGGAGACTTTTAGAGGGGTCAGTCCTGACCATTCTGAGCAGCTCTAGGAGAGGTACTGAGTGCCTTCTGCTTTTGCTGCAGTCCGTAAGAGAGGAGGGTTCAGCCCCTGACAGAGACGACTCTTTAAAGCCATTGACTCCCTTTATTCACTTTTTCTCTACAACACACAGGTGACACTTCTGCTCTATGACTCCACCAGGATGAGGCAACTGCTTTCCAAATCTGTCGTGATTGATGACGACGATGACGATGAGTATCCATGGCGGCAGAATGCTCACAAATACTATATCCATCTTACACTCAGCCTCTTCCTCTTTATCTGGTTTATTCTTGGGAACTATTGGGTATTTTCTGTCTACCTGCCAAATTTCATTCCACCTTTCCACCAGCCCCAGGATTATTGCGATAAAACCCTGTACATTTTTGCTGTTGGAGTTCTTATCATTAGCCATACCGTGCTGTTTTTGCTTATCTTTTGTAGCTTCTGTATATATTGTTTTTCTAGGCGAAGATATGCTGCAGAAGAGGATTAAAAGCCACAGAAAATAAACCACAGCTGTTAGGTAAAGGGTGCCCAATGAAAAACAAAAGGCAATAATTTACCAGTGTGTGTGTGTATATATATAAAAAACAGCAGCCAATTATACTGAGGAAATTGTGCAAGCCAGTGCCAACTGGCTCTCTTAATATAAAACATCATAGTATCATAAAATTACAGCCATTTATAGATGGCAAGCTGCTCTCCCACTAACTTTTACACTTGTTTTGTTAGGGGTTTTATCTGAAGTGTTGAAATCTGCACCTGAGTACAATAGATAGCAAACTTCTCTCAAACCTTATTCTTAGACCCTTATGGATTCTGTTTCAGCATAATACATTTTCCTCTCCATCTGTAGAGGCAGTATGTGGTCTATCACTGTGGTTTCTAAGCTCCTCAATATTCATTAGCCTTTTGAGGATGTATCATTGTCCCTAATTTACTGATAGGGAACTGAGGCACAGAGAGATTCAGTGATGTAGCCAACGTTGCGCAGAAAGTCTGTGGCAAGAACTAAACCCAGACCTCTTGACTCAGTCCAGTGCCACAGCCACAAGATCATCCTTCCCTTCTGGCAGAAAAAGGGAAAACAAAGTCTATAGCTGTGTCCAGACTCAGGGTTTTTTTCGGGAAAAGTAGCCTTTTCCCGAAAAAACTTCCCCTGCGTCCAGACTCAAGCCGCGTTCTTTCGAAATTAATTCGAAAGAACGCGGCTTTTCTTTCGATGGCGGTAAACCTCAATTTACGAGGAAGAACGCCTTCTTTCGAAAGTTCCTCTTTCGAAAGAAGGCGTTCTTCAATGTAAATAGGGCTTCTTCGAAAGAGAGCATCCAGACTCACTGGATGCTTTCTTTCGAAAAAGCAAGCCGCTTTTTCGAAATTTCTCCGTGCAGTCTAGACGCTCTCTTTCGAAAGAGGCTCTTTCGAAAGATGCTTTCGAAAGAGCCTCTTTCGAAAGAGGCTTGCAGTCTAGACATAGCCTTTGTGGGACAACATCACTTTATCTATTGTACAATATCATTTAACAATATCAAGGTAGCACAAAGAGTGCTTTAAAGCCCCCTGATGATGTGCAGAGGGAAAATGACTATTTTAGTCAATGTGACAAAATGATGTGGGGCATGATATCAGTATTACAGATGAATGTGTTTACTTTGGCAGTGCATTGGTTGTGATTTCAGGGGGTCCTTTTGATTTGTTCTCCTTAATGATGTACATGTGTAAATCTATAGTTAGTGAATAGATGTGATGAAAGCAACTTTTAAGGCAGCAGAAGTATTTGCTTTAGAAGCACCACCATGCATGGAGAAAGTTGTCCTGTGGTGTGTAATGAAACTAATTTCTTACTGGTCCTAGTAGATGCTGTTTTTCTGTTGATTAATGCATGTGAAGTGCTCTTTCTGCTTTTGCTTTTATGCAGTTACCTTATTTAGATGATCAAATCAAAATTCTCCCTTTGCTTAGATTTGACACCTGCGCTCAAATATGCAGGCATTCAGCAGCACCAAGATAACAGAATGTGGACATGCATTTTGGATGTTCTTTTTAATACCGTGCAGCCAATATCCTCCCCCTGTACCACATAGAAATAATACAAAATTAGGTGTACCTCTGTAAGGGAGATGTTTGTAAATTAACTTCTATTTGTGGTTCAATTTTTGAAATGTCCCATAGCTTAATCTGATCCATTTGGGAGCAAGGCTGAACTTTATGTAAAGTTTTAAGCATCTGTTCTGACTTCAGCCATGAACACACAACTCTTAATAAAGTCAGTGGCAATTGCATATGGAGCTTGGGACACAATTGAGTCCTTATTGCTCAAGCCCTGGTACAAAGAAGTGCATGTTAGAAAAGGGTCACAAGTCATTCCACACAGTTCGGTTATTATATAGGACAGGGAACAAGAGATAGCATTGTCTTATAAGTGGCTCAGGAGGGAATTATTGAGGCTGCCCTGTCCTTGCTGGTATGGTTTGTTCCAGCAAGTCAGAGCTAGAGTTAGGCTGGAGTGTACGATTCCCTAGCCCTTGAGCAGCCATTCGAAAGACGCTATAATTTGATTGGCTGTGCTCAGGAGTGCAGGGAAGAGGTACACCTAACAGTGCTGGCAGCACTTACTGGTTCAGAGGGTTCATGTCTGTGCGGGGAGAGGTGTGGCCCTGGTATCCCTTCCCATGTTCCATGCACCCAAGACAAGAGAGGTCCAGAAGAGGAGAATGAGCCACACTTTTCCAAAAGTATATAAAGACTTGCTCTCACCACACTCACCACAGTCCCTCTAGAAGAATTTGACAGTGCCTAAGCATCATTCTCATCACTGATGGAATGCTAGAATTGCTCCCCATCCCTCCTGGTGCTCCATGGGCTCATAATTTTGGCTATTGGATTCCACTACTGATCCCAGATCTGCTCCATAAAACTCAGATCATCCCATCTGAATAATTTCATATTACATGTATAGGACCTTTCATTCATAAAGCTCCCTAAGTACTTTTCAAATTTTACATAAGTGGGAATCCCTTCACCCATTACTGGCATGCAACCATCTCTGAGTCACACACAGCAGCTGTTTATCAATGCACAACAAGATTACACAAAATGTTAGGACACAAAGTGAAGAAAAATACTATATTCAATTGTTACTGCACTGTGAGTTTAAAAAGGCAGAAGATAGTTACCCAAACTACATTCATAAGACAGAAGAATCAAGCACTAACAGTTTCTATTGTTGCAAAAAGTTCTTAGGATCTTTAATGGTCACACATAGTTAAGTCTCATTTATAAGACAGCAGGACTTGTTCTCAATTGTCTTTCACTTTGGGCTTAATTCTTTAGTAGCCAGGAACCTTTTGTGGCCATTTACGCCTTTACACAGTGACTATAAAATGCTTCCAAATCAGACTGATAGGGTTTTACACTCAGCACAGGAGCTGCAGATCAAGTGTGAACACTACCATCATTATGAGATGAGAATTTGGATTTGCTAGTGGTTTGCACACATATGATCCAGAAATAAAAGTCTGCGTGGGATGGAAGGTGTGCACATGAACACCTCCAAAACCTTGCAAAGGCACTGGTTCTGATTCAGATTTAAACACACAAAGGGTATGTTTACACTACCCCGCTAGTTCGAACTAGCGGGGTAATGTAGGCATACCGCACTTGCAAATGAAGCCCGGGATTTGAATTTCCCGGGCTTCGTTTGCATAAGCCGGCCGGCGCCATTTTTAAATGCCGGCTTGTTCGAACCCCGTGCCGCGCGGCTACACGCGGCACGGGCTAGATAGTTCGAACTAGCAAGCCATTCCGAACTATGTGTATGCCTCGTTCCACGAGGCGTACAGATAGTTCAGAATGGCTTGCTAGTTCGAACTATCTAGCCCGTGCTGCGTGTAGCCGCGTGGCACGGGGTTCGAAGCAGCGGGGATTTAAAAATGGCGCCGGCCGGCTTATGCAAATGAAGCCCGGGAAATTCAAATCCCGGGCTTCATTTGCAAGTGCAGTATGCCTACATTACCCCGCTAGTTTGAACGAGGGAGGTAGTGTAGACATACCCACAGTCACCAACACCCCATCCTTCAGCATCCGGGGTTGTCCCAGGTTATGTCCCACTCAGGTATTAGCAAAGCCTGACCCTGCTTAGTTTATAACAGCTGTCAAGTTTGCAACCCAAAGTTTAATCAGTGAAGATACAAAATATACCTTTTGTTAACATTTTGAATATTTTGTAATTTGAGGGATAAAATTATAGTAGTTTGAATATCAGCCATGTCCTTCCTTAATTGTAATTTCGTCTTGAAATGAAACAAATAACGATTAAGCTAATTCTCTTGAACCAGCCAACATTATAAATGGGGTAGAGGAAATCAGTTGCAATTGTGCTTTTTAAATCATCTTCTCTTCTGGAGAAAGAAAGGTCTATTTGTAGCTTTTAAAAGAAAAATATCCATAATTTCCAGATGGCCTGTGGGAGGCAAAGAAGGGGTTGCTAAAGGCAGGGAGACTCTCCCAAAGAGTTGAGGAAAAGACCTGATCTAACTGTTGGATTTATATTTTACTGTTTAACTGGGTTTTTGCTGATGGTTGTTGGTGCCATGAATACATAAATCCCTGAGAAAAAGGGCTTGGAACACTCTGCTTTGGCACATGTTCTTTCCTGTGCTGGGGAGACAGGCCAACATCCTATACACATGGAATATGTCAATAATATGCCACTAGCAATACAAACTTTGTTCTTGTGGCTTGAGATTCCTTATATTCCTATGAAGTAGTAGTTAGATATCTATTATGTCTACACTGCAAGCTTATTTCAGAAAAAGCTATTCTGGAAGATATCTGCCTGAATAGTTAATTTTGAAATAGAGTGTCCACACTACAGAGAAGCCTCAATATTAGTCTGAGGCAGGCTTTCCTAATGTGGACATGCTATCTCAATTTAGAGCCCTAGGAGGCACTGGGGAGGAATAATTTAAAATGGCCCTCACATAGCAGCAGTGAAGCATCCCTCTTCCAAAATAGCCTTTTTGGAAGAGGCATCATTCCTTGTGGAATGAGGTTTACCAACATCAGAAAAAGACCTCCATTATTTTGATTTTCTTTCGAAATAACGTAATTGCTGTGTGGCCACTAGTATTGTTTTTCTGGAAGAACAGCCATTATTCCAGAATACCAGTACAATGTAGACGCACCCATATATCCTTTTGTGAGTTTAGCCTCAGTCCAATGCAAAACTAAGCTCTAAATGAGTCCACAAGGTGCAAGACAATAGAAAATCAAGGCCTCTGTTCTCCTTTTTACTGAAGTTATGGAAGCAATGTACTCTTGACCAATCTTTTATATTAGTGCTGCCTGGTTTTGCACACTGAATTGATACTTTATGTTTTGTACAGATTCAAATTAATATTTGGTAAATTGTACTCATTTCAGACTTATAACTTGCCACACTAAGAGCTGCTTTATTTCTTGTTGGGACTTTGTTTTTTTCTCACATGTTGGTGAAATAAACCTTTTATAAATGTTTTTATCTCATTCATAGCCTTGCACTGACTAAATTAAATAGTTATCTGAAGTGCAGCATTGTAGCAAGTGGATTGCTCCTGAACAGAAACTGCAATGCATTTCTTTAGTCATTTTCACATGGAGGACAGCAGCTATATAAAGTAAGAATTGCATGTTGCCCTACTGGCAGATGCATATGTGGCTCACTGGTGTCAAGGGTGGTTGTATGTGTATGTAGGGTAGCATAAGGGCCTAAATAGTAAAAATCAAGCCACAATTTTCAACCCTAGTGAGTTTTGACAGGTTCAAAAATAATAACAAGCTATACAAAATTCTGGGTAAGCCAGTCATACTCATTATTGGATCTGATCCAAAGCCCAGTCAAGTCAATGAAAAGACTCCCATTGAATTCATTTGACTTTGGATGAGGACTATCATATGGAAAACTAACAGCAGTGGCTAAGAAGCCCAGCAGAATTATCATATTGCTTGGGTCATGATGTTCTCTTTCTGTCCTGATGACCAAACTGTGTATTTGGGGGGGGGGGGAGGGTGGATGTCCCTCTCCCTCTCCATTACTGACCTGCCCATTCTATCTTCATCCCACCATTGCCCCATGCCTGCAAATACACTTCCATATTCACATAGCAACATTTCTGCAAAGACATCTGCCCCCCCCCTTTTCTGCCTGGGAGGGGTAGGACCTATATGCTGAGTATTCCCATTTCAGGGTATGTCTACACTACAAAGTTAATTCGAACTAACAGCCGTTAGTTCGAATTAACTTTCATAGGCGCTACACAGGCAAACCGCTAGTTCGAACTTAATTCGAACTAGCGGAGCGCTTAATTCGAACTAGGTAAACCTCATTCTACGAGGACTAACGCCTAGTTCGAATTAAGTAGTTTGAATTAAGGGCTGTGTAGCCACTTAATTCGAACTAGTGGGAAGCTAGCCCTCCTCAGCTTGCCCTGGTGGCCACTCTGGGCACCACCAGGGAAACTCGTCTGCCCCCCTCCCGGCCCCGGAGCCCTTAAAGGGGCACGGTCTGGCTACGGTGCCCGTGCCAGGTGCAAGCCTGCCAGCACCCAGCCAGCAAACCCTGCACCTGGCACGGCATGAGCCAGCCACCCGCTGCCACCCAGCCCTCCGCCTCTTCCCAGGACCAAGCTGGCGGCTCCCAGGATCCTGCCTGGGACCGCAAGAGGTGGGCGCCCGCCTGGTCTAGTGCGGACATCGTGGACCTCATCGAGGTTTGGGGGGAAGCCTCCAACGTCCACGACCTCCGCACTAGGCACAGGAAAGTGGCCGTCTAGGGCAGGATAGCTGCCAGCCTGGCCACCCAGGAGCAGGTTTGCATGAAAATCCAGATGGTCCACAGAGACCCCCGACCCTGAGCCCTGAGCTTAGAATGGCCGTACTGGGTCAAACCAAACGTCCATCTAGCCCAGTAGCCTGTCTGCTGACAGTGGCCAACACTAGGGACCCTGGAGGGGATGGACCGAAGACAATGACCAAGGCATTTGTCTCGTGCCATCCATCTCCAGCCTTCCACAAACAGAGGTCAGGGACACCATTTCTGCCCCCTGGCTAATACTACTCCATGGACCCAACCTCCATGAATTTATCTAACTTCTCTTTAAACTCTGTTCTAGTTCTAGCCTTCACAGCCTTCTGCAGCAAGGAGTTCCACAGGTTGACTCTTTGCTTTGTGAAGAACAACTTTCTGTTACTAGTTTGAAGCCTGCTACCCATTCATTTCATTTGGTGTCCTCTAGTCCTTCTATTATGGGAACTAATGAAGAACTTTTCTTTATGCACCCTCTCCACACCACTTATGTTTTTATAGACCTCTATCATATCCCCCCTCAGTCTCCTCTTTTCTAAGCTGAAAAGTCCCAGTCTCTTTAGCCTCTCTTCATATGGGACCTGTTCCATACCCCTAATCATTGTAGTTGTCCTTTTCTGAACCCTTTCCAAGGCCAAAATATCTTTTTTGAGGTTAGGAGACTACATCTGTACACAGTACTGAAGATATGGCGTACCATAGTTTTATACTTCCCCTCCTCCTTTTTCCCTTGGCTTCCCCCTTCCAGCTCCCTCCTCCCAGGTTTTCTCCTCCCCTCTCCCACCCTCTCTCTTCCCCTGTCCCACCTCCTTTTCCCAGTCTCCCCAAGTTTTGTTCAATAAAGAGAGTTTCTATTTTTGAATACACGTGTCCTTTATTTTGTACATCAGGAAGGGGGGTTAGGGAGGGGTAAGTGGAAGGATGTGAGGGAGGAATGGGGTACGAGCCCCCGATGTGGAGGACTGGGGTGGCTCTGCGGGCTCCTCACACTGGAAGCTCTCCTGCAGTCCCCCGATTGACCTCTCCCCCCGGATGGCAGCCTGCGGCAAGTGCAGCCGGGCTGATGGCCGAGTGCTGTGATGTGCTGAGTGTGGGCATTCAGGGCACTCCAAGCCAGGACTGCTTTGCAAGCGGGGAACCCTTGAGAACTGTCTGTCCGGGGTGGGGGTTGGGTCCCTTTAAGCACAGCCCTCGGCTAGCCTGAGACAGCAGCTCCACGCTCTAAGTCCTAATCTGATGCCCTGCCGACACTGCTTCCGGCCATCCTTAACCTCGGTTCAGGGTCCACTCAATGTGGATATGCTAGTTCGAATTAGCAAAATGCTAATTCGAACTAGTTTTTAGGTCTAGATGCACTAGTTCAAATTAGCTTAGTTTGAATTAACTAATTTGAATGAAGTTAGTTCGAATTAGTGCTGTAGTGCAGACATACCCTCAGACAGGTAAGTAGAAATTGATTGGCCCCTCTGTAACATGCGATTTTTTTTTATTGAAAAAGAAAGGTAGGGTAGGGAGGCGCACAACTAACTAAAGGCAATATCAGTACAGAAAAATACTTATGAGGGGAAAGTACTAATTACTAGTGTGGCAATATAACACGTTTGAGGTCATGGCAATGTTTGAAGTTAAAATATTGAGGCTTTATAGCCTAAAAATGTATTTTTTCTAAGATGAAAATCAACTACTCAGTATAAGGCATATTATACTATATAAAGATATATACAAAAGTGTATATGTAATAGGTTATAAAAATATTTTCACTCTTCCTGCTGCTATA